>NW_028123917.1:0-600000 GCF_965194805.1 Balaenoptera borealis | reverse complement strand
TGTCTTTTTCTGTGGAAATATGTTCATTGGTAGCTATCTTAGGATAACATGTATAAATGTTATCATAGGATATTTGTCGTACCCTTTTGAGTTACTTAACCTTATATGATTATTTCTAGGCTCAACTGTAGTCCTGAAAACGGCATTGTTCATTTTTTTCCCGAGGCTACTATTCTATTTGGTACGTATACCACTTCCTCTTTGTCCATTCATCTGTTTATGAACCTTTTTTCTGCTTCCATGTCTTGGCTATTTCAATATTACTGCAGTGCTCATTTGCCTGCCTGTGTCTTTCCGATTCAGGTGGTCTTAGGTTATAGGCCCAAAAGGTGACCTGCCGCATCATATGGTAGCTCAATTTTTACCTTTTCAACAGCTCAATTCAGTTTGCGTTAGTGCTGTTACCACTTTACATCCAACCAGGATCTAGAAGGTACACAGTTCTCTAAAACTCCTTCAGCATTTATAGTTTGTAGACATTTTGCTGATGGAAATGACTGGTGTGAGCTGAAACCTTTTTGAATTTGCATTTGCATGTGTCTAATAATTCCTTATACTGAGGTTTAGGAATGTCCTTTTTTCTCTTTTCCTTTTTTTTTAAAGAGTGAGTACAACTTCCCTCCTCTTATTGACTTCTTGAAAAATTTCTAATGTGTTGAATTTTCTTGCCTATTCCCTACCCCAGGGCATTTTTAAGGGCAGGTGTCATTTAGAGCCCTGCAGTCCTTGTGACTATTAAGCAAACATTAGCACTGGGTTTAAAGCTGCTGTTGTGGGAAAGAGCCACAAGGCAGCAGCATTATTACGTTCTCATCTCTTGTTACTAGGGCAACAGAATCTTCCTGGAGGTAGTGTTCCGAGGTTGTAAATTAGAGTGGAATGTGCTGGGACAAGCCCCCAGAAGTTTATGTCTCCTTACTTATGTTTGTTTTTTTAAATTTAATTTCTATTTCTTATCGGAGTAAATTTGATTAGAGTGTTTTGATTGCCTGGCTGTACAGGATCTGCTCAGTGATTCATACATATTTCTGTTCATCTTCGGGTCCTCTTACCATGTATGTGATTACAAAATGTATATTTTAAAGGTATTGGTGATTATATAATTCATACAGTTTATCTGTTACATGTTTTTATACACTTAACATACATTAGTATATGTATGTTAACCCCATAGTCCTAATTTACCCATCCTCCCACCTTTCATTTTGGCTAACCATTAGTTTATTTCATAAGTCTGTGAGTGTCTTTTCTGTGGAAATATGTTCATTGGTAGCAATCGTAGGATAACATGTATAAATGTTATCATAGGATATTTGTCGTACCCTTTTGAGTTACTTAACCTTATATGATTATTTCTAGGCTCAACTGTAGTCCGGAAAACGGTATTGTTCATTTTTTTCCCAAGGCTACTATGCTATTTGGTACGTATACCACTTCTTTTTTGTCCATTCATCTGTTTATGAACCCTTTTTCTGCTTCCATGTCTTGGCTATTTCAATATTGCTGCAGTGCACCTTTGCCTGCCTGTGTCTTTCCGATTTAGGTGGTCTTAGGTTATAGGCCCAAAAGGTGACCTGCCGCATCATATGGTAGCTCAATTTTTACCTTTTCAAGAAACTCCATTCAGTTTGCGTTAGTGCTGTTACCACTTTACATCCCACCAGCAGCTAGAAGGTACACAGTTCTCTAAAACCCCTTCAGCATTTATAGTTTGTAGACATTTTGCTGATGGAAACGACTGGTGTGAGCTGAAACCTTTTTGAATTTGAATTTGCATGTGTCTAATAATTCATTCTACTGAGCTTTAGGCATGTCCTTTTTTTTCTTTTCCTTTCTTTTTAAAGAGTGAGTACAACTTCCCTCCTCTTATTGACTTCTTGAAAAATTTCTCATGTGTTGAATATTCTTGCCTATCCCCTACCCCAGGGCATTTTTCAGGGCAGGTGTCATTTAGAGCCCTGCAGTCCATGTGACTATTAAGCAACCATTAGCACTGGGTTTAAAGCTGCTGTTGTGGGAAAGAGCCACAAGGCGGCAGCATTATTACGTTCTCATCTCTTGTTACTAGGGCAACAGAATCTTCCTGGTGGTAGTGTTCCGAGGTTGTAAATTAGAGTGGAATGTGCTGGGACAAGCCCCCAGAAGTTTATGTCTCCTTACTTAGGTTTGTTTTTTAAATTAAATTTCTATTTCTTATCGGAGTAAATTTGATTAGAGTGTTTTGATTGTCTGGCTGTACAGAAACTGCTCAATGATTCCTACATATGTCTGTTCATCTTCGGATTCTGTTACCATGTATGTTATTACAGAATGTATATTTTAAAGGTATTGGTGATTATATAATTCATACAGTTTATCTGTTATATGTTTTTATACACTTAACATACATTAGTATATGTATGTTAACCCCATAGTCCTAATTTACCCATCCTCCCACCTTTCATTTTGGCTAACAATTAGTTTATAAGTCTGTGAGTGTCTTTTTCTGTGGAAATATGTTCATTGGTAGCAATCTTAGGATAACATGTATAAATGATATCATAGGATATTTGTCATACCCTTTTGACTTACTTAACCTTATATGATTATTTCTAGGCTCAACTCTAGTCCTTAAAACGGCATTGTTCATTTTTTCCCCGAGGCTACTATTGCATTCTGTCCATATACCACTTCTTCTCTGTCCATTCATCTGTTTATAGACATTTTTTTTGCTTCCATGTCTTTGCTATTTCCATATTGCTGCAGTGCACATTTGACTGCCTGTGTCTTTCCGATTCTGGTAGTCTTAGGTTATAAGCCAAAGAGGTGCCCTGCCGCATCATATGGTAGCTCAATTTTTACCTTTTCAAGCAGCTCCATTCAGTTTGCGTTAGTGCTGTTACCACTTTACATCCCAGCAGCAGATAGAAGGTATACGTTTCTCTAGAACCCCTTCAGCATTTATAGTTTGTAGACTTTTTGCTGATGGCCATTTGACTGGTGTGAGCTGAAACCTTTTTGGAGGTTGGATACGCATGTGGCGAATAATTCCTTATACTGATCTTTAGGCATATCCTTTTTCTTCTTTTCCTTTTTTTGTTAAACTGTGAGTACAACTTCCCTCTTCATATTCACTTTTTGAAAAATTTCTCATGTGTTGAATTTTCTTGCGTATTCCCTACCCCAGGGCATTTTTTGAGGGCAGGTGTCATTTAGACCCCTGCAGTCGTTTTGACTATTAAGCAACCATTAGCACTGGGTTTAAAGCTGCTGTTGTGGGAAACAGCCACAAGGCGGCAGCATTATTACGTTCTCAACTCTTGTTACTATGGCAACAGAGTCTTCCTGGAGGTAGTGTTCCGAGGTTGTAAATTAGAGTGGAATGTGCTGGGACAAGCCTCCAGAAGTTTATGTCTCCTTACTTATGTTTGTTTTTTAAATTTAATTTCTATTTCTTATCGGAGTAAATTTGATTAGAGTCTTTTGATTGTCTGGCTGTACAGAATCTGCTCAATGATTCCTACATATGTCTGTTCATCTTCGGATTCTGTTACCATGTATGTGAATACAGAATGTATATTTTAAAGGTATTGGTGATTATATAATTCATATAGTTTATCTGTTATATGTTTATATGCATGTAACATACATTAGTATATTTATGTTAATCCCATAGTCCTAATTTACCCATCCTCCCCCCTTTCATTTTGGCTAAGCATTAGTTTATTTGATAAGTCTGTGAGTGTCTTTTTCTGTGGAAATATGTTCATTGGTAGCAATCTTAGGGTAACATGTATAAATGATATCATAGGATATTTGTCATACCCTTTTGACTTACTTAACCTTATATTATTATTTCTAGGCTCTACTGTAGTCCTGAAAACGGCATTGTTCATTTTTTTCCCGAGGCTACTATTCCATTCTGTCCATATACCACTTCTTCTCTGTCCATTCATCTGTTTATGGACCTTTTTTTGCTTCCATGTCTTGGCTATTTCAGTATTGCTGCAGTGCACATTTGACTGCCTGTGTCTTTCCGATTCTGGTGGTCTTAGGTTATAAGCCCGAGAGGTGCCCTGCCGCATCATATGGTAGCTCAATTTCTACCTTTTCAAGCGGCTCCATTCAGTTTGCGTTAGTGCTGTTACCACTTTACATCCCAGCGGCAGATAGAAGGTACACATTTCTCTAAAACACCTTCAGCATTTATAGTTTGTAGACTTTTGCTGATGGCCATTTGTCTGTTGTGAGCTGAAACCTTTATGGAGGTTGGATACGCATGTGGCGAATAATTCCTTATACTGATCTTTAGGCATATCCTTTTTCTTCTTTTCCTTTTTTTGTTAAAGTGTGAGTACAACTTCCCTCTTCATATTCACTTTTTGAAAAATTTCTCATGTGTTGAATTTTCTTGCCTATTCCCTACCCAAGGGCACTTTTTGAGGGCAGGTGTCATTTAGACCCCTGCAGTCGTTGTGACTATTAAGCAACCATTAGCACTGGGTTTAAAGCTGCTGTTGTGGGAAACAGCCACAAGGCGGCAGCATTATTACGTTCTCAACTCTTGTTACTAGGGCAACAGAATCTTCCTGGAGGTAGTGTTCTGAGGTTGTAAATTAGAGTGGAATGTGCTGGGACAAGCCCCCAGAAGTTTATGTCTCCTTACTTATGTTTGTTTTTTAAATTTCATTTCTATTTCTTATCAGCGTAAATTTGATTAGAGTGTTTTGATTGCCTGGCTGTACAGGATCTGCTCAATGATTCATACATATGTCTGTTCATCTTCGGGTCCTGTTACCATGTATGTGATTACAAAATGTATATTTTAAAGGTATTGGTGATTATATAATTCATACAGTTTATCTGTTATATGTTGTTATACACTTAACATACATTAGTATATGTATGTTAACCCCATAGTCCTAATTTACCCATCCTCCCACCTTTCATTTTGCTAACCATTAGTTTATTTCATAAGTCTGTGAGTGTCTTTTTCTGTGGAAATATGTTCATTGGTAGCAATCTTAGGATAACATGTATAAATATTATCATAGGATATTTGTCGTACCCTTTTGAGTTACTTAACCTTATATGATTATTTCTAGGCTCAACTGTAGTCCTGAAAACGGCGTTGTTCATTTTTTCCCCCAGGCTACTATTCTATTTGGTACGTATACTACTTCTTCTTTGTCCATTCATCTGTTTATGAACCTTTTTTCTGCTTCCATGTCTTTGCTATTTCAATATTGCTGCAGTGCTCATTTGCCTGCCCGTGTCTTTCCGATTCAGGTGGTCTTAGGTTATAGGCCCAAAGGGTGACCTGCTGCATCATATGGTAGCTCAATTTTTACCTTTTCAAGAAGCTCCATTCAGTTTGCGTTAGTGCTGTTCCCACTTTACATCCCACCAGCAGCTAGAAGGTACACAGTTCTCTAAAACCCCTTCAGCATTTATAGTTTATAGACATTTTGCTGATGGAAATGACTGGTGTGAGCTGAAACCTTTTTGAATTTGAATTTGCATGTGTCTAATAATTCCTTATACTGAGCTTTAGGCATGTCCTTTTTTTTCTTTTCCTTTTTTTTAAAGAGTGAGTACAACTTCCCTCCTCTTATTGACTTCTTGAAAAATTTCTCATGTGTTGAATTTTCTTGCCTATTCCCTACCCCAGGGCATTTTTCAGGGCAGGTGTCATTGAGAGCCCTGCAGTCCATGTGACTATTAAGCAACCATTAGCACTGGGTTTAAAGCTGCTGTTGTGGGAAAGAGCCACAAGGTGGCAGCATTATTACGTTCTCATCTCTTGTTACTAGGGCAACAGAATCTTCCTGGAGGTAGTGTTCCAAGGTTGTAAATTAGAGTGGAATGTGCTGGGACAAGCCCCCAGAAGTTTATGTCTCCTTACTTAGGTTTGTTTTTTAAATTTAATTTCTATTTCTTATCTGAGTAAATTTGATTAGAGTGTTTGATTGTCTGGCTGTACAGAAACTGCTCAATGATTCCTACATATGTCTGTTAATCTTCGGATTCTGTTACCATGTATGTGATTACAGAATGTATATTTTAAAGGTATTGGTGATTATATAATTCATACAGTTTATCTGTTATATGTTTTTATACACTTAACATACATTAGTATATGTATGTTAACCCCATAGTCCTAGTTTACCCATCCTCCCACCTTTCATTTTGTCTAACCATTAGTTTATTTCATAAGTCTGTGAGTGTCTTTTTCTGTGGAAATATGTTCATTGGTAGCTATCTTAGGATAACATGTATAAATGTTATCATAGGATATTTGTCGTACCCTTTTGAGTTACTTAACCTTATATGATTATTTCTAGGCTCAACTGTAGTCCTGAAAACGGCATTGTTCATTTTTTTCCCGAGGCTACTATTCTATTTGGTACGTATACCACTTCCTCTTTGTCCATTCATCTGTTTATGAACCTTTTTTCTGCTTCCATGTCTTGGCTATTTCAATATTACTGCAGTGCTCATTTGCCTGCCTGTGTCTTTCCGATTCAGGTGGTCTTAGGTTATAGGCCCAAAAGGTGACCTGCCGCATCATATGGTAGCTCAATTTTTACCTTTTCAACAGCTCAATTCAGTTTGCGTTAGTGCTGTTACCACTTTACATCCAACCAGGATCTAGAAGGTACACAGTTCTCTAAAACTCCTTCAGCATTTATAGTTTGTAGACATTTTGCTGATGGAAATGACTGGTGTGAGCTGAAACCTTTTTGAATTTGCATTTGCATGTGTCTAATAATTCCTTATACTGAGGTTTAGGAATGTCCTTTTTTCTCTTTTCCTTTTTTTTTAAAGAGTGAGTACAACTTCCCTCCTCTTATTGACTTCTTGAAAAATTTCTAATGTGTTGAATTTTCTTGCCTATTCCCTACCCCAGGGCATTTTTAAGGGCAGGTGTCATTTAGAGCCCTGCAGTCCTTGTGACTATTAAGCAAACATTAGCACTGGGTTTAAAGCTGCTGTTGTGGGAAAGAGCCACAAGGCAGCAGCATTATTACGTTCTCATCTCTTGTTACTAGGGCAACAGAATCTTCCTGGAGGTAGTGTTCCGAGGTTGTAAATTAGAGTGGAATGTGCTGGGACAAGCCCCCAGAAGTTTATGTCTCCTTACTTATGTTTGTTTTTTTAAATTTAATTTCTATTTCTTATCGGAGTAAATTTGATTAGAGTGTTTTGATTGCCTGGCTGTACAGGATCTGCTCAGTGATTCATACATATTTCTGTTCATCTTCGGGTCCTCTTACCATGTATGTGATTACAAAATGTATATTTTAAAGGTATTGGTGATTATATAATTCATACAGTTTATCTGTTACATGTTTTTATACACTTAACATACATTAGTATATGTATGTTAACCCCATAGTCCTAATTTACCCATCCTCCCACCTTTCATTTTGGCTAACCATTAGTTTATTTCATAAGTCTGTGAGTGTCTTTTCTGTGGAAATATGTTCATTGGTAGCAATCGTAGGATAACATGTATAAATGTTATCATAGGATATTTGTCGTACCCTTTTGAGTTACTTAACCTTATATGATTATTTCTAGGCTCAACTGTAGTCCGGAAAACGGTATTGTTCATTTTTTTCCCAAGGCTACTATGCTATTTGGTACGTATACCACTTCTTTTTTGTCCATTCATCTGTTTATGAACCCTTTTTCTGCTTCCATGTCTTGGCTATTTCAATATTGCTGCAGTGCACCTTTGCCTGCCTGTGTCTTTCCGATTTAGGTGGTCTTAGGTTATAGGCCCAAAAGGTGACCTGCCGCATCATATGGTAGCTCAATTTTTACCTTTTCAAGAAACTCCATTCAGTTTGCGTTAGTGCTGTTACCACTTTACATCCCACCAGCAGCTAGAAGGTACACAGTTCTCTAAAACCCCTTCAGCATTTATAGTTTGTAGACATTTTGCTGATGGAAACGACTGGTGTGAGCTGAAACCTTTTTGAATTTGAATTTGCATGTGTCTAATAATTCATTCTACTGAGCTTTAGGCATGTCCTTTTTTTTCTTTTCCTTTCTTTTTAAAGAGTGAGTACAACTTCCCTCCTCTTATTGACTTCTTGAAAAATTTCTCATGTGTTGAATATTCTTGCCTATTCCCTACCCCAGGGCATTTTTCAGGGCAGGTGTCATTTAGAGCCCTGCAGTCCATGTGACTATTAAGCAACCATTAGCACTGGGTTTAAAGCTGCTGTTGTGGGAAAGAGCCACAAGGCGGCAGCATTATTACGTTCTCATCTCTTGTTACTAGGGCAACAGAATCTTCCTGGTGGTAGTGTTCCGAGGTTGTAAATTAGAGTGGAATGTGCTGGGACAAGCCCCCAGAAGTTTATGTCTCCTTACTTAGGTTTGTTTTTTAAATTAAATTTCTATTTCTTATCGGAGTAAATTTGATTAGAGTGTTTTGATTGTCTGGCTGTACAGAAACTGCTCAATGATTCCTACATATGTCTGTTCATCTTCGGATTCTGTTACCATGTATGTTATTACAGAATGTATATTTTAAAGGTATTGGTGATTATATAATTCATACAGTTTATCTGTTATATGTTTTTATACACTTAACATACATTAGTATATGTATGTTAACCCCATAGTCCTAATTTACCCATCCTCCCACCTTTCATTTTGGCTAACAATTAGTTTATAAGTCTGTGAGTGTCTTTTTCTGTGGAAATATGTTCATTGGTAGCAATCTTAGGATAACATGTATAAATGATATATCATAGGATATTTGTCATACCCTTTTGACTTACTTAACCTTATATGATTATTTCTAGGCTCAACTCTAGTCCTTAAAACGGCATTGTTCATTTTTTCCCCGAGGCTACTATTGCATTCTGTCCATATACCACTTCTTCTCTGTCCATTCATCTGTTTATAGACATTTTTTTTGCTTCCATGTCTTTGCTATTTCCATATTGCTGCAGTGCACATTTGACTGCCTGTGTCTTTCCGATTCTGGTAGTCTTAGGTTATAAGCCAAAGAGGTGCCCTGCCGCATCATATGGTAGCTCAATTTTTACCTTTTCAAGCAGCTCCATTCAGTTTGCGTTAGTGCTGTTACCACTTTACATCCCAGCAGCAGATAGAAGGTATACGTTTCTCTAGAACCCCTTCAGCATTTATAGTTTGTAGACTTTTTGCTGATGGCCATTTGACTGGTGTGAGCTGAAACCTTTTTGGAGGTTGGATACGCATGTGGCGAATAATTCCTTATACTGATCTTTAGGCATATCCTTTTTCTTCTTTTCCTTTTTTTGTTAAAGTGTGAGTACAACTTCCCTCTTCATATTCACTTTTTGAAAAATTTCTCATGTGTTGAATTTTCTTGCGTATTCCCTACCCCAGGGCATTTTTTGAGGGCAGGTGTCATTTAGACCCCTGCAGTCGTTTTGACTATTAAGCAACCATTAGCACTGGGTTTAAAGCTGCTGTTGTGGGAAACAGCCACAAGGCGGCAGCATTATTACGTTCTCAACTCTTGTTACTATGGCAACAGAGTCTTCCTGGAGGTAGTGTTCCGAGGTTGTAAATTAGAGTGGAATGTGCTGGGACAAGCCTCCAGAAGTTTATGTCTCCTTACTTATGTTTGTTTTTTAAATTTAATTTCTATTTCTTATCGGAGTAAATTTGATTAGAGTCTTTTGATTGTCTGGCTGTACAGAATCTGCTCAATGATTCCTACATATGTCTGTTCATCTTCGGATTCTGTTACCATGTATGTGAATACAGAATGTATATTTTAAAGGTATTGGTGATTATATAATTCATATAGTTTATCTGTTATATGTTTATATGCATGTAACATACATTAGTATATTTATGTTAATCCCATAGTCCTAATTTACCCATCCTCCCCCCTTTCATTTTGGCTAAGCATTAGTTTATTTCATAAGTCTGTGAGTGTCTTTTTCTGTGGAAATATGTTCATTGGTAGCAATCTTAGGGTAACATGTATAAATGATATCATAGGATATTTGTCATACCCTTTTGACTTACTTAACCTTATATTATTATTTCTAGGCTCTACTGTAGTCCTGAAAACGGCATTGTTCATTTTTTTCCCGAGGCTACTATTCCATTCTGTCCATATACCACTTCTTCTCTGTCCATTCATCTGTTTATGGACCTTTTTTTGCTTCCATGTCTTGGCTATTTCAGTATTGCTGCAGTGCACATTTGACTGCCTGTGTCTTTCCGATTCTGGTGGTCTTAGGTTATAAGCCCGAGAGGTGCCCTGCCGCATCATATGGTAGCTCAATTTCTACCTTTTCAAGCGGCTCCATTCAGTTTGCGTTAGTGCTGTTACCACTTTACATCCCAGCGGCAGATAGAAGGTACACATTTCTCTAAAACACCTTCAGCATTTATAGTTTGTAGACTTTTGCTGATGGCCATTTGTCTGTTGTGAGCTGAAACCTTTATGGAGGTTGGATACGCATGTGGCGAATAATTCCTTATACTGATCTTTAGGCATATCCTTTTTCTTCTTTTCCTTTTTTTGTTAAAGTGTGAGTACAACTTCCCTCTTCATATTCACTTTTTGAAAAATTTCTCATGTGTTGAATTTTCTTGCCTATTCCCTACCCAAGGGCACTTTTTGAGGGCAGGTGTCATTTAGACCCCTGCAGTCGTTGTGACTATTAAGCAACCATTAGCACTGGGTTTAAAGCTGCTGTTGTGGGAAACAGCCACAAGGCGGCAGCATTATTACGTTCTCAACTCTTGTTACTAGGGCAACAGAATCTTCCTGGAGGTAGTGTTCTGAGGTTGTAAATTAGAGTGGAATGTGCTGGGACAAGCCCCCAGAAGTTTATGTCTCCTTACTTATGTTTGTTTTTTAAATTTCATTTCTATTTCTTATCAGCGTAAATTTGATTAGAGTGTTTTGATTGCCTGGCTGTACAGGATCTGCTCAATGATTCATACATATGTCTGTTCATCTTCGGGTCCTGTTACCATGTATGTGATTACAAAATGTATATTTTAAAGGTATTGGTGATTATATAATTCATACAGTTTATCTGTTATATGTTGTTATACACTTAACATACATTAGTATATGTATGTTAACCCCATAGTCCTAATTTACCCATCCTCCCACCTTTCATTTTGCTAACCATTAGTTTATTTCATAAGTCTGTGAGTGTCTTTTTCTGTGGAAATATGTTCATTGGTAGCAATCTTAGGATAACATGTATAAATATTATCATAGGATATTTGTCGTACCCTTTTGAGTTACTTAACCTTATATGATTATTTCTAGGCTCAACTGTAGTCCTGAAAACGGCGTTGTTCATTTTTTCCCCCAGGCTACTATTCTATTTGGTACGTATACTACTTCTTCTTTGTCCATTCATCTGTTTATGAACCTTTTTTCTGCTTCCATGTCTTTGCTATTTCAATATTGCTGCAGTGCTCATTTGCCTGCCCGTGTCTTTCCGATTCAGGTGGTCTTAGGTTATAGGCCCAAAGGGTGACCTGCTGCATCATATGGTAGCTCAATTTTTACCTTTTCAAGAAGCTCCATTCAGTTTGCGTTAGTGCTGTTCCCACTTTACATCCCACCAGCAGCTAGAAGGTACACAGTTCTCTAAAACCCCTTCAGCATTTATAGTTTATAGACATTTTGCTGATGGAAATGACTGGTGTGAGCTGAAACCTTTTTGAATTTGAATTTGCATGTGTCTAATAATTCCTTATACTGAGCTTTAGGCATGTCCTTTTTTTTCTTTTCCTTTTTTTTAAAGAGTGAGTACAACTTCCCTCCTCTTATTGACTTCTTGAAAAATTTCTCATGTGTTGAATTTTCTTGCCTATTCCCTACCCCAGGGCATTTTTCAGGGCAGGTGTCATTGAGAGCCCTGCAGTCCATGTGACTATTAAGCAACCATTAGCACTGGGTTTAAAGCTGCTGTTGTGGGAAAGAGCCACAAGGTGGCAGCATTATTACGTTCTCATCTCTTGTTACTAGGGCAACAGAATCTTCCTGGAGGTAGTGTTCCAAGGTTGTAAATTAGAGTGGAATGTGCTGGGACAAGCCCCCAGAAGTTTATGTCTCCTTACTTAGGTTTGTTTTTTAAATTTAATTTCTATTTCTTATCTGAGTAAATTTGATTAGAGTGTTTGATTGTCTGGCTGTACAGAAACTGCTCAATGATTCCTACATATGTCTGTTAATCTTCGGATTCTGTTACCATGTATGTGATTACAGAATGTATATTTTAAAGGTATTGGTGATTATATAATTCATACAGTTTATCTGTTATATGTTTTTATACACTTAACATACATTAGTATATGTATGTTAACCCCATAGTCCTAGTTTACCCATCCTCCCACCTTTCATTTTGTCTAACCATTAGTTTATTTCATAAGTCTGTGAGTGTCTTTTTCTGTGGAAATATGTTCATTGGTAGCTATCTTAGGATAACATGTATAAATGTTATCATAGGATATTTGTCGTACCCTTTTGAGTTACTTAACCTTATATGATTATTTCTAGGCTCAACTGTAGTCCTGAAAACGGCATTGTTCATTTTTTTCCCGAGGCTACTATTCTATTTGGTACGTATACCACTTCCTCTTTGTCCATTCATCTGTTTATGAACCTTTTTTCTGCTTCCATGTCTTGGCTATTTCAATATTACTGCAGTGCTCATTTGCCTGCCTGTGTCTTTCCGATTCAGGTGGTCTTAGGTTATAGGCCCAAAAGGTGACCTGCCGCATCATATGGTAGCTCAATTTTTACCTTTTCAACAGCTCAATTCAGTTTGCGTTAGTGCTGTTACCACTTTACATCCAACCAGGATCTAGAAGGTACACAGTTCTCTAAAACTCCTTCAGCATTTATAGTTTGTAGACATTTTGCTGATGGAAATGACTGGTGTGAGCTGAAACCTTTTTGAATTTGCATTTGCATGTGTCTAATAATTCCTTATACTGAGGTTTAGGAATGTCCTTTTTTCTCTTTTCCTTTTTTTTTAAAGAGTGAGTACAACTTCCCTCCTCTTATTGACTTCTTGAAAAATTTCTAATGTGTTGAATTTTCTTGCCTATTCCCTACCCCAGGGCATTTTTAAGGGCAGGTGTCATTTAGAGCCCTGCAGTCCTTGTGACTATTAAGCAAACATTAGCACTGGGTTTAAAGCTGCTGTTGTGGGAAAGAGCCACAAGGCAGCAGCATTATTACGTTCTCATCTCTTGTTACTAGGGCAACAGAATCTTCCTGGAGGTAGTGTTCCGAGGTTGTAAATTAGAGTGGAATGTGCTGGGACAAGCCCCCAGAAGTTTATGTCTCCTTACTTATGTTTGTTTTTTTAAATTTAATTTCTATTTCTTATCGGAGTAAATTTGATTAGAGTGTTTTGATTGCCTGGCTGTACAGGATCTGCTCAGTGATTCATACATATTTCTGTTCATCTTCGGGTCCTCTTACCATGTATGTGATTACAAAATGTATATTTTAAAGGTATTGGTGATTATATAATTCATACAGTTTATCTGTTACATGTTTTTATACACTTAACATACATTAGTATATGTATGTTAACCCCATAGTCCTAATTTACCCATCCTCCCACCTTTCATTTTGGCTAACCATTAGTTTATTTCATAAGTCTGTGAGTGTCTTTTCTGTGGAAATATGTTCATTGGTAGCAATCGTAGGATAACATGTATAAATGTTATCATAGGATATTTGTCGTACCCTTTTGAGTTACTTAACCTTATATGATTATTTCTAGGCTCAACTGTAGTCCGGAAAACGGTATTGTTCATTTTTTTCCCAAGGCTACTATGCTATTTGGTACGTATACCACTTCTTTTTTGTCCATTCATCTGTTTATGAACCCTTTTTCTGCTTCCATGTCTTGGCTATTTCAATATTGCTGCAGTGCACCTTTGCCTGCCTGTGTCTTTCCGATTTAGGTGGTCTTAGGTTATAGGCCCAAAAGGTGACCTGCCGCATCATATGGTAGCTCAATTTTTACCTTTTCAAGAAACTCCATTCAGTTTGCGTTAGTGCTGTTACCACTTTACATCCCACCAGCAGCTAGAAGGTACACAGTTCTCTAAAACCCCTTCAGCATTTATAGTTTGTAGACATTTTGCTGATGGAAACGACTGGTGTGAGCTGAAACCTTTTTGAATTTGAATTTGCATGTGTCTAATAATTCATTCTACTGAGCTTTAGGCATGTCCTTTTTTTTCTTTTCCTTTCTTTTTAAAGAGTGAGTACAACTTCCCTCCTCTTATTGACTTCTTGAAAAATTTCTCATGTGTTGAATATTCTTGCCTATTCCCTACCCCAGGGCATTTTTCAGGGCAGGTGTCATTGAGAGCCCTGCAGTCCATGTGACTATTAAGCAACCATTAGCACTGGGTTTAAAGCTGCTGTTGTGGGAAAGAGCCACAAGGCGGCAGCATTATTACGTTCTCATCTCTTGTTACTAGGGCAACAGAATCTTCCTGGTGGTAGTGTTCCGAGGTTGTAAATTAGAGTGGAATGTGCTGGGACAAGCCCCCAGAAGTTTATGTCTCCTTACTTAGGTTTGTTTTTTAAATTAAATTTCTATTTCTTATCGGAGTAAATTTGATTAGAGTGTTTTGATTGTCTGGCTGTACAGAAACTGCTCAATGATTCCTACATATGTCTGTTCATCTTCGGATTCTGTTACCATGTATGTTATTACAGAATGTATATTTTAAAGGTATTGGTGATTATATAATTCATACAGTTTATCTGTTATATGTTTTTATACACTTAACATACATTAGTATATGTATGTTAACCCCATAGTCCTAATTTACCCATCCTCCCACCTTTCATTTTGGCTAACAATTAGTTTATTTTATAAGTCTGTGAGTGTCTTTTTCTGTGGAAATATGTTCATTGGTAGCAATCTTAGGATAACATGTATAAATGATATCATAGGATATTTGTCATACCCTTTTGACTTACTTAACCTTATATGATTATTTCTAGGCTCAACTCTAGTCCTTAAAACGGCATTGTTCATTTTTTCCCCGAGGCTACTATTGCATTCTGTCCATATACCACTTCTTCTCTGTCCATTCATCTGTTTATAGACATTTTTTTTGCTTCCATGTCTTTGCTATTTCCATATTGCTGCAGTGCACATTTGACTGCCTGTGTCTTTCCGATTCTGGTAGTCTTAGGTTATAAGCCAAAGAGGTGCCCTGCCGCATCATATGGTAGCTCAATTTTTACCTTTTCAAGCAGCTCCATTCAGTTTGCGTTAGTGCTGTTACCACTTTACATCCCAGCAGCAGATAGAAGGTATACGTTTCTCTAGAACCCCTTCAGCATTTATAGTTTGTAGACTTTTTGCTGATGGCCATTTGACTGGTGTGAGCTGAAACCTTTTTGGAGGTTGGATACGCATGTGGCGAATAATTCCTTATACTGATCTTTAGGCATATCCTTTTTCTTCTTTTCCTTTTTTTGTTAAAGTGTGAGTACAACTTCCCTCTTCATATTCACTTTTTGAAAAATTTCTCATGTGTTGAATTTTCTTGCGTATTCCCTACCCCAGGGCATTTTTTGAGGGCAGGTGTCATTTAGACCCCTGCAGTCGTTTTGACTATTAAGCAACCATTAGCACTGGGTTTAAAGCTGCTGTTGTGGGAAACAGCCACAAGGCGGCAGCATTATTACGTTCTCAACTCTTGTTACTATGGCAACAGAGTCTTCCTGGAGGTAGTGTTCCGAGGTTGTAAATTAGAGTGGAATGTGCTGGGACAAGCCTCCAGAAGTTTATGTCTCCTTACTTATGTTTGTTTTTTAAATTTAATTTCTATTTCTTATCGGAGTAAATTTGATTAGAGTCTTTTGATTGTCTGGCTGTACAGAATCTGCTCAATGATTCCTACATATGTCTGTTCATCTTCGGATTCTGTTACCATGTATGTGAATACAGAATGTATATTTTAAAGGTATTGGTGATTATATAATTCATATAGTTTATCTGTTATATGTTTATATGCATGTAACATACATTAGTATATTTATGTTAATCCCATAGTCCTAATTTACCCATCCTCCCCCCTTTCATTTTGGCTAAGCATTAGTTTATTTCATAAGTCTGTGAGTGTCTTTTTCTGTGGAAATATGTTCATTGGTAGCAATCTTAGGGTAACATGTATAAATGATATCATAGGATATTTGTCATACCCTTTTGACTTACTTAACCTTATATTATTATTTCTAGGCTCTACTGTAGTCCTGAAAACGGCATTGTTCATTTTTTTCCCGAGGCTACTATTCCATTCTGTCCATATACCACTTCTTCTCTGTCCATTCATCTGTTTATGGACCTTTTTTTGCTTCCATGTCTTGGCTATTTCAGTATTGCTGCAGTGCACATTTGACTGCCTGTGTCTTTCCGATTCTGGTGGTCTTAGGTTATAAGCCCGAGAGGTGCCCTGCCGCATCATATGGTAGCTCAATTTCTACCTTTTCAAGCGGCTCCATTCAGTTTGCGTTAGTGCTGTTACCACTTTACATCCCAGCGGCAGATAGAAGGTACACATTTCTCTAAAACACCTTCAGCATTTATAGTTTGTAGACTTTTGCTGATGGCCATTTGTCTGTTGTGAGCTGAAACCTTTATGGAGGTTGGATACGCATGTGGCGAATAATTCCTTATACTGATCTTTAGGCATATCCTTTTTCTTCTTTTCCTTTTTTTGTTAAAGTGTGAGTACAACTTCCCTCTTCATATTCACTTTTTGAAAAATTTCTCATGTGTTGAATTTTCTTGCCTATTCCCTACCCAAGGGCACTTTTTGAGGGCAGGTGTCATTTAGACCCCTGCAGTCGTTGTGACTATTAAGCAACCATTAGCACTGGGTTTAAAGCTGCTGTTGTGGGAAACAGCCACAAGGCGGCAGCATTATTACGTTCTCAACTCTTGTTACTAGGGCAACAGAATCTTCCTGGAGGTAGTGTTCTGAGGTTGTAAATTAGAGTGGAATGTGCTGGGACAAGCCCCCAGAAGTTTATGTCTCCTTACTTATGTTTGTTTTTTAAATTTCATTTCTATTTCTTATCAGCGTAAATTTGATTAGAGTGTTTTGATTGCCTGGCTGTACAGGATCTGCTCAATGATTCATACATATGTCTGTTCATCTTCGGGTCCTGTTACCATGTATGTGATTACAAAATGTATATTTTAAAGGTATTGGTGATTATATAATTCATACAGTTTATCTGTTATATGTTGTTATACACTTAACATACATTAGTATATGTATGTTAACCCCATAGTCCTAATTTACCCATCCTCCCACCTTTCATTTTGCTAACCATTAGTTTATTTCATAAGTCTGTGAGTGTCTTTTTCTGTGGAAATATGTTCATTGGTAGCAATCTTAGGATAACATGTATAAATATTATCATAGGATATTTGTCGTACCCTTTTGAGTTACTTAACCTTATATGATTATTTCTAGGCTCAACTGTAGTCCTGAAAACGGCGTTGTTCATTTTTTCCCCCAGGCTACTATTCTATTTGGTACGTATACTACTTCTTCTTTGTCCATTCATCTGTTTATGAACCTTTTTTCTGCTTCCATGTCTTTGCTATTTCAATATTGCTGCAGTGCTCATTTGCCTGCCCGTGTCTTTCCGATTCAGGTGGTCTTAGGTTATAGGCCCAAAGGGTGACCTGCTGCATCATATGGTAGCTCAATTTTTACCTTTTCAAGAAGCTCCATTCAGTTTGCATTAGTGCTGTTCCCACTTTACATCCCACCAGCAGCTAGAAGGTACACAGTTCTCTAAAACCCCTTCAGCATTTATAGTTTATAGACATTTTGCTGATGGAAATGACTGGTGTGAGCTGAAACCTTTTTGAATTTGAATTTGCATGTGTCTAATAATTCCTTATACTGAGCTTTAGGCATGTCCTTTTTTTTCTTTTCCTTTTTTTTAAAGAGTGAGTACAACTTCCCTCCTCTTATTGACTTCTTGAAAAATTTCTCATGTGTTGAATTTTCTTGCCTATTCCCTACCCCAGGGCATTTTTCAGGGCAGGTGTCATTGAGGGCCCTGCAGTCCATGTGACTATTAAGCAACCATTAGCACTGGGTTTAAAGCTGCTGTTGTGGGAAAGAGCCACAAGGTGGCAGCATTATTACGTTCTCATCTCTTGTTACTAGGGCAACAGAATCTTCCTGGAGGTAGTGTTCCAAGGTTGTAAATTAGAGTGGAATGTGCTGGGACAAGCCCCCAGAAGTTTATGTCTCCTTACTTAGGTTTGTTTTTTAAATTTAATTTCTATTTCTTATCTGAGTAAATTTGATTAGAGTGTTTGATTGTCTGGCTGTACAGAAACTGCTCAATGATTCCTACATATGTCTGTTAATCTTCGGATTCTGTTACCATGTATGTGATTACAGAATGTATATTTTAAAGGTATTGGTGATTATATAATTCATACAGTTTATCTGTTATATGTTTTTATACACTTAACATACATTAGTATATGTATGTTAACCCCATAGTCCTAGTTTACCCATCCTCCCACCTTTCATTTTGTCTAACCATTAGTTTATTTCATAAGTCTGTGAGTGTCTTTTTCTGTGGAAATATGTTCATTGGTAGCTATCTTAGGATAACATGTATAAATGTTATCATAGGATATTTGTCGTACCCTTTTGAGTTACTTAACCTTATATGATTATTTCTAGGCTCAACTGTAGTCCTGAAAACGGCATTGTTCATTTTTTTCCCGAGGCTACTATTCTATTTGGTACGTATACCACTTCCTCTTTGTCCATTCATCTGTTTATGAACCTTTTTTCTGCTTCCATGTCTTGGCTATTTCAATATTACTGCAGTGCTCATTTGCCTGCCTGTGTCTTTCCGATTCAGGTGGTCTTAGGTTATAGGCCCAAAAGGTGACCTGCCGCATCATATGGTAGCTCAATTTTTACCTTTTCAACAGCTCAATTCAGTTTGCGTTAGTGCTGTTACCACTTTACATCCAACCAGGATCTAGAAGGTACACAGTTCTCTAAAACTCCTTCAGCATTTATAGTTTGTAGACATTTTGCTGATGGAAATGACTGGTGTGAGCTGAAACCTTTTTGAATTTGCATTTGCATGTGTCTAATAATTCCTTATACTGAGG
This sequence comes from Balaenoptera borealis, assembly GCF_965194805.1. Classification (NCBI taxonomy): domain Eukaryota; kingdom Metazoa; phylum Chordata; class Mammalia; order Artiodactyla; family Balaenopteridae; genus Balaenoptera; species Balaenoptera borealis. The sequence continues at coordinate 580,819 of NW_028123917.1, read as the reverse complement.
TTTAGGAATGTCCTTTTTTCTCTTTTCCTTTTTTTTTAAAGAGTGAGTACAACTTCCCTCCTCTTATTGACTTCTTGAAAAATTTCTAATGTGTTGAATTTTCTTGCCTATTCCCTACCCCAGGGCATTTTTAAGGGCAGGTGTCATTTAGAGCCCTGCAGTCCTTGTGACTATTAAGCAAACATTAGCACTGGGTTTAAAGCTGCTGTTGTGGGAAAGAGCCACAAGGCAGCAGCATTATTACGTTCTCATCTCTTGTTACTAGGGCAACAGAATCTTCCTGGAGGTAGTGTTCCGAGGTTGTAAATTAGAGTGGAATGTGCTGGGACAAGCCCCCAGAAGTTTATGTCTCCTTACTTATGTTTGTTTTTTTAAATTTAATTTCTATTTCTTATCGGAGTAAATTTGATTAGAGTGTTTTGATTGCCTGGCTGTACAGGATCTGCTCAGTGATTCATACATATTTCTGTTCATCTTCGGGTCCTCTTACCATGTATGTGATTACAAAATGTATATTTTAAAGGTATTGGTGATTATATAATTCATACAGTTTATCTGTTACATGTTTTTATACACTTAACATACATTAGTATATGTATGTTAACCCCATAGTCCTAATTTACCCATCCTCCCACCTTTCATTTTGGCTAACCATTAGTTTATTTCATAAGTCTGTGAGTGTCTTTTCTGTGGAAATATGTTCATTGGTAGCAATCGTAGGATAACATGTATAAATGTTATCATAGGATATTTGTCGTACCCTTTTGAGTTACTTAACCTTATATGATTATTTCTAGGCTCAACTGTAGTCCGGAAAACGGTATTGTTCATTTTTTTCCCAAGGCTACTATGCTATTTGGTACGTATACCACTTCTTTTTTGTCCATTCATCTGTTTATGAACCCTTTTTCTGCTTCCATGTCTTGGCTATTTCAATATTGCTGCAGTGCACCTTTGCCTGCCTGTGTCTTTCCGATTTAGGTGGTCTTAGGTTATAGGCCCAAAAGGTGACCTGCCGCATCATATGGTAGCTCAATTTTTACCTTTTCAAGAAACTCCATTCAGTTTGCGTTAGTGCTGTTACCACTTTACATCCCACCAGCAGCTAGAAGGTACACAGTTCTCTAAAACCCCTTCAGCATTTATAGTTTGTAGACATTTTGCTGATGGAAACGACTGGTGTGAGCTGAAACCTTTTTGAATTTGAATTTGCATGTGTCTAATAATTCATTCTACTGAGCTTTAGGCATGTCCTTTTTTTTCTTTTCCTTTCTTTTTAAAGAGTGAGTACAACTTCCCTCCTCTTATTGACTTCTTGAAAAATTTCTCATGTGTTGAATATTCTTGCCTATCCCCTACCCCAGGGCATTTTTCAGGGCAGGTGTCATTTAGAGCCCTGCAGTCCATGTGACTATTAAGCAACCATTAGCACTGGGTTTAAAGCTGCTGTTGTGGGAAAGAGCCACAAGGCGGCAGCATTATTACGTTCTCATCTCTTGTTACTAGGGCAACAGAATCTTCCTGGTGGTAGTGTTCCGAGGTTGTAAATTAGAGTGGAATGTGCTGGGACAAGCCCCCAGAAGTTTATGTCTCCTTACTTAGGTTTGTTTTTTAAATTAAATTTCTATTTCTTATCGGAGTAAATTTGATTAGAGTGTTTTGATTGTCTGGCTGTACAGAAACTGCTCAATGATTCCTACATATGTCTGTTCATCTTCGGATTCTGTTACCATGTATGTTATTACAGAATGTATATTTTAAAGGTATTGGTGATTATATAATTCATACAGTTTATCTGTTATATGTTTTTATACACTTAACATACATTAGTATATGTATGTTAACCCCATAGTCCTAATTTACCCATCCTCCCACCTTTCATTTTGGCTAACAATTAGTTTATAAGTCTGTGAGTGTCTTTTTCTGTGGAAATATGTTCATTGGTAGCAATCTTAGGATAACATGTATAAATGATATCATAGGATATTTGTCATACCCTTTTGACTTACTTAACCTTATATGATTATTTCTAGGCTCAACTCTAGTCCTTAAAACGGCATTGTTCATTTTTTCCCCGAGGCTACTATTGCATTCTGTCCATATACCACTTCTTCTCTGTCCATTCATCTGTTTATAGACATTTTTTTTGCTTCCATGTCTTTGCTATTTCCATATTGCTGCAGTGCACATTTGACTGCCTGTGTCTTTCCGATTCTGGTAGTCTTAGGTTATAAGCCAAAGAGGTGCCCTGCCGCATCATATGGTAGCTCAATTTTTACCTTTTCAAGCAGCTCCATTCAGTTTGCGTTAGTGCTGTTACCACTTTACATCCCAGCAGCAGATAGAAGGTATACGTTTCTCTAGAACCCCTTCAGCATTTATAGTTTGTAGACTTTTTGCTGATGGCCATTTGACTGGTGTGAGCTGAAACCTTTTTGGAGGTTGGATACGCATGTGGCGAATAATTCCTTATACTGATCTTTAGGCATATCCTTTTTCTTCTTTTCCTTTTTTTGTTAAACTGTGAGTACAACTTCCCTCTTCATATTCACTTTTTGAAAAATTTCTCATGTGTTGAATTTTCTTGCGTATTCCCTACCCCAGGGCATTTTTTGAGGGCAGGTGTCATTTAGACCCCTGCAGTCGTTTTGACTATTAAGCAACCATTAGCACTGGGTTTAAAGCTGCTGTTGTGGGAAACAGCCACAAGGCGGCAGCATTATTACGTTCTCAACTCTTGTTACTATGGCAACAGAGTCTTCCTGGAGGTAGTGTTCCGAGGTTGTAAATTAGAGTGGAATGTGCTGGGACAAGCCTCCAGAAGTTTATGTCTCCTTACTTATGTTTGTTTTTTAAATTTAATTTCTATTTCTTATCGGAGTAAATTTGATTAGAGTCTTTTGATTGTCTGGCTGTACAGAATCTGCTCAATGATTCCTACATATGTCTGTTCATCTTCGGATTCTGTTACCATGTATGTGAATACAGAATGTATATTTTAAAGGTATTGGTGATTATATAATTCATATAGTTTATCTGTTATATGTTTATATGCATGTAACATACATTAGTATATTTATGTTAATCCCATAGTCCTAATTTACCCATCCTCTCCCCTTTCATTTTGGCTAAGCATTAGTTTATTTGATAAGTCTGTGAGTGTCTTTTTCTGTGGAAATATGTTCATTGGTAGCAATCTTAGGGTAACATGTATAAATGATATCATAGGATATTTGTCATACCCTTTTGACTTACTTAACCTTATATTATTATTTCTAGGCTCTACTGTAGTCCTGAAAACGGCATTGTTCATTTTTTTCCCGAGGCTACTATTCCATTCTGTCCATATACCACTTCTTCTCTGTCCATTCATCTGTTTATGGACCTTTTTTTGCTTCCATGTCTTGGCTATTTCAGTATTGCTGCAGTGCACATTTGACTGCCTGTGTCTTTCCGATTCTGGTGGTCTTAGGTTATAAGCCCGAGAGGTGCCCTGCCGCATCATATGGTAGCTCAATTTCTACCTTTTCAAGCGGCTCCATTCAGTTTGCGTTAGTGCTGTTACCACTTTACATCCCAGCGGCAGATAGAAGGTACACATTTCTCTAAAACACCTTCAGCATTTATAGTTTGTAGACTTTTGCTGATGGCCATTTGTCTGTTGTGAGCTGAAACCTTTATGGAGGTTGGATACGCATGTGGCGAATAATTCCTTATACTGATCTTTAGGCATATCCTTTTTCTTCTTTTCCTTTTTTTGTTAAAGTGTGAGTACAACTTCCCTCTTCATATTCACTTTTTGAAAAATTTCTCATGTGTTGAATTTTCTTGCCTATTCCCTACCCAAGGGCACTTTTTGAGGGCAGGTGTCATTTAGACCCCTGCAGTCGTTGTGACTATTAAGCAACCATTAGCACTGGGTTTAAAGCTGCTGTTGTGGGAAACAGCCACAAGGCGGCAGCATTATTACGTTCTCAACTCTTGTTACTAGGGCAACAGAATCTTCCTGGAGGTAGTGTTCTGAGGTTGTAAATTAGAGTGGAATGTGCTGGGACAAGCCCCCAGAAGTTTATGTCTCCTTACTTATGTTTGTTTTTTAAATTTCATTTCTATTTCTTATCAGCGTAAATTTGATTAGAGTGTTTTGATTGCCTGGCTGTACAGGATCTGCTCAATGATTCATACATATGTCTGTTCATCTTCGGGTCCTGTTACCATGTATGTGATTACAAAATGTATATTTTAAAGGTATTGGTGATTATATAATTCATACAGTTTATCTGTTATATGTTGTTATACACTTAACATACATTAGTATATGTATGTTAACCCCATAGTCCTAATTTACCCATCCTCCCACCTTTCATTTTGCTAACCATTAGTTTATTTCATAAGTCTGTGAGTGTCTTTTTCTGTGGAAATATGTTCATTGGTAGCAATCTTAGGATAACATGTATAAATATTATCATAGGATATTTGTCGTACCCTTTTGAGTTACTTAACCTTATATGATTATTTCTAGGCTCAACTGTAGTCCTGAAAACGGCGTTGTTCATTTTTTCCCCCAGGCTACTATTCTATTTGGTACGTATACTACTTCTTCTTTGTCCATTCATCTGTTTATGAACCTTTTTTCTGCTTCCATGTCTTTGCTATTTCAATATTGCTGCAGTGCTCATTTGCCTGCCCGTGTCTTTCCGATTCAGGTGGTCTTAGGTTATAGGCCCAAAGGGTGACCTGCTGCATCATATGGTAGCTCAATTTTTACCTTTTCAAGAAGCTCCATTCAGTTTGCGTTAGTGCTGTTCCCACTTTACATCCCACCAGCAGCTAGAAGGTACACAGTTCTCTAAAACCCCTTCAGCATTTATAGTTTATAGACATTTTGCTGATGGAAATGACTGGTGTGAGCTGAAACCTTTTTGAATTTGAATTTGCATGTGTCTAATAATTCCTTATACTGAGCTTTAGGCATGTCCTTTTTTTTCTTTTCCTTTTTTTTAAAGAGTGAGTACAACTTCCCTCCTCTTATTGACTTCTTGAAAAATTTCTCATGTGTTGAATTTTCTTGCCTATTCCCTACCCCAGGGCATTTTTCAGGGCAGGTGTCATTGAGAGCCCTGCAGTCCATGTGACTATTAAGCAACCATTAGCACTGGGTTTAAAGCTGCTGTTGTGGGAAAGAGCCACAAGGTGGCAGCATTATTACGTTCTCATCTCTTGTTACTAGGGCAACAGAATCTTCCTGGAGGTAGTGTTCCAAGGTTGTAAATTAGAGTGGAATGTGCTGGGACAAGCCCCCAGAAGTTTATGTCTCCTTACTTAGGTTTGTTTTTTAAATTTAATTTCTATTTCTTATCTGAGTAAATTTGATTAGAGTGTTTGATTGTCTGGCTGTACAGAAACTGCTCAATGATTCCTACATATGTCTGTTAATCTTCGGATTCTGTTACCATGTATGTGATTACAGAATGTATATTTTAAAGGTATTGGTGATTATATAATTCATACAGTTTATCTGTTATATGTTTTTATACACTTAACATACATTAGTATATGTATGTTAACCCCATAGTCCTAGTTTACCCATCCTCCCACCTTTCATTTTGTCTAACCATTAGTTTATTTCATAAGTCTGTGAGTGTCTTTTTCTGTGGAAATATGTTCATTGGTAGCTATCTTAGGATAACATGTATAAATGTTATCATAGGATATTTGTCGTACCCTTTTGAGTTACTTAACCTTATATGATTATTTCTAGGCTCAACTGTAGTCCTGAAAACGGCATTGTTCATTTTTTTCCCGAGGCTACTATTCTATTTGGTACGTATACCACTTCCTCTTTGTCCATTCATCTGTTTATGAACCTTTTTTCTGCTTCCATGTCTTGGCTATTTCAATATTACTGCAGTGCTCATTTGCCTGCCTGTGTCTTTCCGATTCAGGTGGTCTTAGGTTATAGGCCCAAAAGGTGACCTGCCGCATCATATGGTAGCTCAATTTTTACCTTTTCAACAGCTCAATTCAGTTTGCGTTAGTGCTGTTACCACTTTACATCCAACCAGGATCTAGAAGGTACACAGTTCTCTAAAACTCCTTCAGCATTTATAGTTTGTAGACATTTTGCTGATGGAAATGACTGGTGTGAGCTGAAACCTTTTTGAATTTGCATTTGCATGTGTCTAATAATTCCTTATACTGAGGTTTAGGAATGTCCTTTTTTCTCTTTTCCTTTTTTTTTAAAGAGTGAGTACAACTTCCCTCCTCTTATTGACTTCTTGAAAAATTTCTAATGTGTTGAATTTTCTTGCCTATTCCCTACCCCAGGGCATTTTTAAGGGCAGGTGTCATTTAGAGCCCTGCAGTCCTTGTGACTATTAAGCAAACATTAGCACTGGGTTTAAAGCTGCTGTTGTGGGAAAGAGCCACAAGGCAGCAGCATTATTACGTTCTCATCTCTTGTTACTAGGGCAACAGAATCTTCCTGGAGGTAGTGTTCCGAGGTTGTAAATTAGAGTGGAATGTGCTGGGACAAGCCCCCAGAAGTTTATGTCTCCTTACTTATGTTTGTTTTTTTAAATTTAATTTCTATTTCTTATCGGAGTAAATTTGATTAGAGTGTTTTGATTGCCTGGCTGTACAGGATCTGCTCAGTGATTCATACATATTTCTGTTCATCTTCGGGTCCTCTTACCATGTATGTGATTACAAAATGTATATTTTAAAGGTATTGGTGATTATATAATTCATACAGTTTATCTGTTACATGTTTTTATACACTTAACATACATTAGTATATGTATGTTAACCCCATAGTCCTAATTTACCCATCCTCCCACCTTTCATTTTGGCTAACCATTAGTTTATTTCATAAGTCTGTGAGTGTCTTTTCTGTGGAAATATGTTCATTGGTAGCAATCGTAGGATAACATGTATAAATGTTATCATAGGATATTTGTCGTACCCTTTTGAGTTACTTAACCTTATATGATTATTTCTAGGCTCAACTGTAGTCCGGAAAACGGTATTGTTCATTTTTTTCCCAAGGCTACTATGCTATTTGGTACGTATACCACTTCTTTTTTGTCCATTCATCTGTTTATGAACCCTTTTTCTGCTTCCATGTCTTGGCTATTTCAATATTGCTGCAGTGCACCTTTGCCTGCCTGTGTCTTTCCGATTTAGGTGGTCTTAGGTTATAGGCCCAAAAGGTGACCTGCCGCATCATATGGTAGCTCAATTTTTACCTTTTCAAGAAACTCCATTCAGTTTGCGTTAGTGCTGTTACCACTTTACATCCCACCAGCAGCTAGAAGGTACACAGTTCTCTAAAACCCCTTCAGCATTTATAGTTTGTAGACATTTTGCTGATGGAAACGACTGGTGTGAGCTGAAACCTTTTTGAATTTGAATTTGCATGTGTCTAATAATTCATTCTACTGAGCTTTAGGCATGTCCTTTTTTTTCTTTTCCTTTCTTTTTAAAGAGTGAGTACAACTTCCCTCCTCTTATTGACTTCTTGAAAAATTTCTCATGTGTTGAATATTCTTGCCTATTCCCTACCCCAGGGCATTTTTCAGGGCAGGTGTCATTTAGAGCCCTGCAGTCCATGTGACTATTAAGCAACCATTAGCACTGGGTTTAAAGCTGCTGTTGTGGGAAAGAGCCACAAGGCGGCAGCATTATTACGTTCTCATCTCTTGTTACTAGGGCAACAGAATCTTCCTGGTGGTAGTGTTCCGAGGTTGTAAATTAGAGTGGAATGTGCTGGGACAAGCCCCCAGAAGTTTATGTCTCCTTACTTAGGTTTGTTTTTTAAATTAAATTTCTATTTCTTATCGGAGTAAATTTGATTAGAGTGTTTTGATTGTCTGGCTGTACAGAAACTGCTCAATGATTCCTACATATGTCTGTTCATCTTCGGATTCTGTTACCATGTATGTTATTACAGAATGTATATTTTAAAGGTATTGGTGATTATATAATTCATACAGTTTATCTGTTATATGTTTTTATACACTTAACATACATTAGTATATGTATGTTAACCCCATAGTCCTAATTTACCCATCCTCCCACCTTTCATTTTGGCTAACAATTAGTTTATAAGTCTGTGAGTGTCTTTTTCTGTGGAAATATGTTCATTGGTAGCAATCTTAGGATAACATGTATAAATGATATATCATAGGATATTTGTCATACCCTTTTGACTTACTTAACCTTATATGATTATTTCTAGGCTCAACTCTAGTCCTTAAAACGGCATTGTTCATTTTTTCCCCGAGGCTACTATTGCATTCTGTCCATATACCACTTCTTCTCTGTCCATTCATCTGTTTATAGACATTTTTTTTGCTTCCATGTCTTTGCTATTTCCATATTGCTGCAGTGCACATTTGACTGCCTGTGTCTTTCCGATTCTGGTAGTCTTAGGTTATAAGCCAAAGAGGTGCCCTGCCGCATCATATGGTAGCTCAATTTTTACCTTTTCAAGCAGCTCCATTCAGTTTGCGTTAGTGCTGTTACCACTTTACATCCCAGCAGCAGATAGAAGGTATACGTTTCTCTAGAACCCCTTCAGCATTTATAGTTTGTAGACTTTTTGCTGATGGCCATTTGACTGGTGTGAGCTGAAACCTTTTTGGAGGTTGGATACGCATGTGGCGAATAATTCCTTATACTGATCTTTAGGCATATCCTTTTTCTTCTTTTCCTTTTTTTGTTAAAGTGTGAGTACAACTTCCCTCTTCATATTCACTTTTTGAAAAATTTCTCATGTGTTGAATTTTCTTGCGTATTCCCTACCCCAGGGCATTTTTTGAGGGCAGGTGTCATTTAGACCCCTGCAGTCGTTTTGACTATTAAGCAACCATTAGCACTGGGTTTAAAGCTGCTGTTGTGGGAAACAGCCACAAGGCGGCAGCATTATTACGTTCTCAACTCTTGTTACTATGGCAACAGAGTCTTCCTGGAGGTAGTGTTCCGAGGTTGTAAATTAGAGTGGAATGTGCTGGGACAAGCCTCCAGAAGTTTATGTCTCCTTACTTATGTTTGTTTTTTAAATTTAATTTCTATTTCTTATCGGAGTAAATTTGATTAGAGTCTTTTGATTGTCTGGCTGTACAGAATCTGCTCAATGATTCCTACATATGTCTGTTCATCTTCGGATTCTGTTACCATGTATGTGAATACAGAATGTATATTTTAAAGGTATTGGTGATTATATAATTCATATAGTTTATCTGTTATATGTTTATATGCATGTAACATACATTAGTATATTTATGTTAATCCCATAGTCCTAATTTACCCATCCTCCCCCCTTTCATTTTGGCTAAGCATTAGTTTATTTCATAAGTCTGTGAGTGTCTTTTTCTGTGGAAATATGTTCATTGGTAGCAATCTTAGGGTAACATGTATAAATGATATCATAGGATATTTGTCATACCCTTTTGACTTACTTAACCTTATATTATTATTTCTAGGCTCTACTGTAGTCCTGAAAACGGCATTGTTCATTTTTTTCCCGAGGCTACTATTCCATTCTGTCCATATACCACTTCTTCTCTGTCCATTCATCTGTTTATGGACCTTTTTTTGCTTCCATGTCTTGGCTATTTCAGTATTGCTGCAGTGCACATTTGACTGCCTGTGTCTTTCCGATTCTGGTGGTCTTAGGTTATAAGCCCGAGAGGTGCCCTGCCGCATCATATGGTAGCTCAATTTCTACCTTTTCAAGCGGCTCCATTCAGTTTGCGTTAGTGCTGTTACCACTTTACATCCCAGCGGCAGATAGAAGGTACACATTTCTCTAAAACACCTTCAGCATTTATAGTTTGTAGACTTTTGCTGATGGCCATTTGTCTGTTGTGAGCTGAAACCTTTATGGAGGTTGGATACGCATGTGGCGAATAATTCCTTATACTGATCTTTAGGCATATCCTTTTTCTTCTTTTCCTTTTTTTGTTAAAGTGTGAGTACAACTTCCCTCTTCATATTCACTTTTTGAAAAATTTCTCATGTGTTGAATTTTCTTGCCTATTCCCTACCCAAGGGCACTTTTTGAGGGCAGGTGTCATTTAGACCCCTGCAGTCGTTGTGACTATTAAGCAACCATTAGCACTGGGTTTAAAGCTGCTGTTGTGGGAAACAGCCACAAGGCGGCAGCATTATTACGTTCTCAACTCTTGTTACTAGGGCAACAGAATCTTCCTGGAGGTAGTGTTCTGAGGTTGTAAATTAGAGTGGAATGTGCTGGGACAAGCCCCCAGAAGTTTATGTCTCCTTACTTATGTTTGTTTTTTAAATTTCATTTCTATTTCTTATCAGCGTAAATTTGATTAGAGTGTTTTGATTGCCTGGCTGTACAGGATCTGCTCAATGATTCATACATATGTCTGTTCATCTTCGGGTCCTGTTACCATGTATGTGATTACAAAATGTATATTTTAAAGGTATTGGTGATTATATAATTCATACAGTTTATCTGTTATATGTTGTTATACACTTAACATACATTAGTATATGTATGTTAACCCCATAGTCCTAATTTACCCATCCTCCCACCTTTCATTTTGCTAACCATTAGTTTATTTCATAAGTCTGTGAGTGTCTTTTTCTGTGGAAATATGTTCATTGGTAGCAATCTTAGGATAACATGTATAAATATTATCATAGGATATTTGTCGTACCCTTTTGAGTTACTTAACCTTATATGATTATTTCTAGGCTCAACTGTAGTCCTGAAAACGGCGTTGTTCATTTTTTCCCCCAGGCTACTATTCTATTTGGTACGTATACTACTTCTTCTTTGTCCATTCATCTGTTTATGAACCTTTTTTCTGCTTCCATGTCTTTGCTATTTCAATATTGCTGCAGTGCTCATTTGCCTGCCCGTGTCTTTCCGATTCAGGTGGTCTTAGGTTATAGGCCCAAAGGGTGACCTGCTGCATCATATGGTAGCTCAATTTTTACCTTTTCAAGAAGCTCCATTCAGTTTGCGTTAGTGCTGTTCCCACTTTACATCCCACCAGCAGCTAGAAGGTACACAGTTCTCTAAAACCCCTTCAGCATTTATAGTTTATAGACATTTTGCTGATGGAAATGACTGGTGTGAGCTGAAACCTTTTTGAATTTGAATTTGCATGTGTCTAATAATTCCTTATACTGAGCTTTAGGCATGTCCTTTTTTTTCTTTTCCTTTTTTTTAAAGAGTGAGTACAACTTCCCTCCTCTTATTGACTTCTTGAAAAATTTCTCATGTGTTGAATTTTCTTGCCTATTCCCTACCCCAGGGCATTTTTCAGGGCAGGTGTCATTGAGAGCCCTGCAGTCCATGTGACTATTAAGCAACCATTAGCACTGGGTTTAAAGCTGCTGTTGTGGGAAAGAGCCACAAGGTGGCAGCATTATTACGTTCTCATCTCTTGTTACTAGGGCAACAGAATCTTCCTGGAGGTAGTGTTCCAAGGTTGTAAATTAGAGTGGAATGTGCTGGGACAAGCCCCCAGAAGTTTATGTCTCCTTACTTAGGTTTGTTTTTTAAATTTAATTTCTATTTCTTATCTGAGTAAATTTGATTAGAGTGTTTGATTGTCTGGCTGTACAGAAACTGCTCAATGATTCCTACATATGTCTGTTAATCTTCGGATTCTGTTACCATGTATGTGATTACAGAATGTATATTTTAAAGGTATTGGTGATTATATAATTCATACAGTTTATCTGTTATATGTTTTTATACACTTAACATACATTAGTATATGTATGTTAACCCCATAGTCCTAGTTTACCCATCCTCCCACCTTTCATTTTGTCTAACCATTAGTTTATTTCATAAGTCTGTGAGTGTCTTTTTCTGTGGAAATATGTTCATTGGTAGCTATCTTAGGATAACATGTATAAATGTTATCATAGGATATTTGTCGTACCCTTTTGAGTTACTTAACCTTATATGATTATTTCTAGGCTCAACTGTAGTCCTGAAAACGGCATTGTTCATTTTTTTCCCGAGGCTACTATTCTATTTGGTACGTATACCACTTCCTCTTTGTCCATTCATCTGTTTATGAACCTTTTTTCTGCTTCCATGTCTTGGCTATTTCAATATTACTGCAGTGCTCATTTGCCTGCCTGTGTCTTTCCGATTCAGGTGGTCTTAGGTTATAGGCCCAAAAGGTGACCTGCCGCATCATATGGTAGCTCAATTTTTACCTTTTCAACAGCTCAATTCAGTTTGCGTTAGTGCTGTTACCACTTTACATCCAACCAGGATCTAGAAGGTACACAGTTCTCTAAAACTCCTTCAGCATTTATAGTTTGTAGACATTTTGCTGATGGAAATGACTGGTGTGAGCTGAAACCTTTTTGAATTTGCATTTGCATGTGTCTAATAATTCCTTATACTGAGGTTTAGGAATGTCCTTTTTTCTCTTTTCCTTTTTTTTTAAAGAGTGAGTACAACTTCCCTCCTCTTATTGACTTCTTGAAAAATTTCTAATGTGTTGAATTTTCTTGCCTATTCCCTACCCCAGGGCATTTTTAAGGGCAGGTGTCATTTAGAGCCCTGCAGTCCTTGTGACTATTAAGCAAACATTAGCACTGGGTTTAAAGCTGCTGTTGTGGGAAAGAGCCACAAGGCAGCAGCATTATTACGTTCTCATCTCTTGTTACTAGGGCAACAGAATCTTCCTGGAGGTAGTGTTCCGAGGTTGTAAATTAGAGTGGAATGTGCTGGGACAAGCCCCCAGAAGTTTATGTCTCCTTACTTATGTTTGTTTTTTTAAATTTAATTTCTATTTCTTATCGGAGTAAATTTGATTAGAGTGTTTTGATTGCCTGGCTGTACAGGATCTGCTCAGTGATTCATACATATTTCTGTTCATCTTCGGGTCCTCTTACCATGTATGTGATTACAAAATGTATATTTTAAAGGTATTGGTGATTATATAATTCATACAGTTTATCTGTTACATGTTTTTATACACTTAACATACATTAGTATATGTATGTTAACCCCATAGTCCTAATTTACCCATCCTCCCACCTTTCATTTTGGCTAACCATTAGTTTATTTCATAAGTCTGTGAGTGTCTTTTCTGTGGAAATATGTTCATTGGTAGCAATCGTAGGATAACATGTATAAATGTTATCATAGGATATTTGTCGTACCCTTTTGAGTTACTTAACCTTATATGATTATTTCTAGGCTCAACTGTAGTCCGGAAAACGGTATTGTTCATTTTTTTCCCAAGGCTACTATGCTATTTGGTACGTATACCACTTCTTTTTTGTCCATTCATCTGTTTATGAACCCTTTTTCTGCTTCCATGTCTTGGCTATTTCAATATTGCTGCAGTGCACCTTTGCCTGCCTGTGTCTTTCCGATTTAGGTGGTCTTAGGTTATAGGCCCAAAAGGTGACCTGCCGCATCATATGGTAGCTCAATTTTTACCTTTTCAAGAAACTCCATTCAGTTTGCGTTAGTGCTGTTACCACTTTACATCCCACCAGCAGCTAGAAGGTACACAGTTCTCTAAAACCCCTTCAGCATTTATAGTTTGTAGACATTTTGCTGATGGAAACGACTGGTGTGAGCTGAAACCTTTTTGAATTTGAATTTGCATGTGTCTAATAATTCATTCTACTGAGCTTTAGGCATGTCCTTTTTTTTCTTTTCCTTTCTTTTTAAAGAGTGAGTACAACTTCCCTCCTCTTATTGACTTCTTGAAAAATTTCTCATGTGTTGAATATTCTTGCCTATTCCCTACCCCAGGGCATTTTTCAGGGCAGGTGTCATTTAGAGCCCTGCAGTCCATGTGACTATTAAGCAACCATTAGCACTGGGTTTAAAGCTGCTGTTGTGGGAAAGAGCCACAAGGCGGCAGCATTATTACGTTCTCATCTCTTGTTACTAGGGCAACAGAATCTTCCTGGTGGTAGTGTTCCGAGGTTGTAAATTAGAGTGGAATGTGCTGGGACAAGCCCCCAGAAGTTTATGTCTCCTTACTTAGGTTTGTTTTTTAAATTAAATTTCTATTTCTTATCGGAGTAAATTTGATTAGAGTGTTTTGATTGTCTGGCTGTACAGAAACTGCTCAATGATTCCTACATATGTCTGTTCATCTTCGGATTCTGTTACCATGTATGTTATTACAGAATGTATATTTTAAAGGTATTGGTGATTATATAATTCATACAGTTTATCTGTTATATGTTTTTATACACTTAACATGCATTAGTATATGTATGTTAACCCCATAGTCCTAATTTACCCATCCTCCCACCTTTCATTTTGGCTAACAATTAGTTTATAAGTCTGTGAGTGTCTTTTTCTGTGGAAATATGTTCATTGGTAGCAATCTTAGGATAACATGTATAAATGATATCATAGGATATTTGTCATACCCTTTTGACTTACTTAACCTTATATGATTATTTCTAGGCTCAACTCTAGTCCTTAAAACGGCATTGTTCATTTTTTCCCCGAGGCTACTATTGCATTCTGTCCATATACCACTTCTTCTCTGTCCATTCATCTGTTTATAGACATTTTTTTTGCTTCCATGTCTTTGCTATTTCCATATTGCTGCAGTGCACATTTGACTGCCTGTGTCTTTCCGATTCTGGTAGTCTTAGGTTATAAGCCAAAGAGGTGCCCTGCCGCATCATATGGTAGCTCAATTTTTACCTTTTCAAGCAGCTCCATTCAGTTTGCGTTAGTGCTGTTACCACTTTACATCCCAGCAGCAGATAGAAGGTATACGTTTCTCTAGAACCCCTTCAGCATTTATAGTTTGTAGACTTTTTGCTGATGGCCATTTGACTGGTGTGAGCTGAAACCTTTTTGGAGGTTGGATACGCATGTGGCGAATAATTCCTTATACTGATCTTTAGGCATATCCTTTTTCTTCTTTTCCTTTTTTTGTTAAACTGTGAGTACAACTTCCCTCTTCATATTCACTTTTTGAAAAATTTCTCATGTGTTGAATTTTCTTGCGTATTCCCTACCCCAGGGCATTTTTTGAGGGCAGGTGTCATTTAGACCCCTGCAGTCGTTTTGACTATTAAGCAACCATTAGCACTGGGTTTAAAGCTGCTGTTGTGGGAAACAGCCACAAGGCGGCAGCATTATTACGTTCTCAACTCTTGTTACTATGGCAACAGAGTCTTCCTGGAGGTAGTGTTCCGAGGTTGTAAATTAGAGTGGAATGTGCTGGGACAAGCCTCCAGAAGTTTATGTCTCCTTACTTATGTTTGTTTTTTAAATTTAATTTCTATTTCTTATCGGAGTAAATTTGATTAGAGTCTTTTGATTGTCTGGCTGTACAGAATCTGCTCAATGATTCCTACATATGTCTGTTCATCTTCGGATTCTGTTACCATGTATGTGAATACAGAATGTATATTTTAAAGGTATTGGTGATTATATAATTCATATAGTTTATCTGTTATATGTTTATATGCATGTAACATACATTAGTATATTTATGTTAATCCCATAGTCCTAATTTACCCATCCTCCCCCCTTTCATTTTGGCTAAGCATTAGTTTATTTCATAAGTCTGTGAGTGTCTTTTTCTGTGGAAATATGTTCATTGGTAGCAATCTTAGGGTAACATGTATAAATGATATCATAGGATATTTGTCATACCCTTTTGACTTACTTAACCTTATATTATTATTTCTAGGCTCTACTGTAGTCCTGAAAACGGCATTGTTCATTTTTTTCCCGAGGCTACTATTCCATTCTGTCCATATACCACTTCTTCTCTGTCCATTCATCTGTTTATGGACCTTTTTTTGCTTCCATGTCTTGGCTATTTCAGTATTGCTGCAGTGCACATTTGACTGCCTGTGTCTTTCCGATTCTGGTGGTCTTAGGTTATAAGCCCGAGAGGTGCCCTGCCGCATCATATGGTAGCTCAATTTCTACCTTTTCAAGCGGCTCCATTCAGTTTGCGTTAGTGCTGTTACCACTTTACATCCCAGCGGCAGATAGAAGGTACACATTTCTCTAAAACACCTTCAGCATTTATAGTTTGTAGACTTTTGCTGATGGCCATTTGTCTGTTGTGAGCTGAAACCTTTATGGAGGTTGGATACGCATGTGGCGAATAATTCCTTATACTGATCTTTAGGCATATCCTTTTTCTTCTTTTCCTTTTTTTGTTAAAGTGTGAGTACAACTTCCCTCTTCATATTCACTTTTTGAAAAATTTCTCATGTGTTGAATTTTCTTGCCTATTCCCTACCCAAGGGCACTTTTTGAGGGCAGGTGTCATTTAGACCCCTGCAGTCGTTGTGACTATTAAGCAACCATTAGCACTGGGTTTAAAGCTGCTGTTGTGGGAAACAGCCACAAGGCGGCAGCATTATTACGTTCTCAACTCTTGTTACTAGGGCAACAGAATCTTCCTGGAGGTAGTGTTCTGAGGTTGTAAATTAGAGTGGAATGTGCTGGGACAAGCCCCCAGAAGTTTATGTCTCCTTACTTATGTTTGTTTTTTAAATTTCATTTCTATTTCTTATCAGCGTAAATTTGATTAGAGTGTTTTGATTGCCTGGCTGTACAGGATCTGCTCAATGATTCATACATATGTCTGTTCATCTTCGGGTCCTGTTACCATGTATGTGATTACAAAATGTATATTTTAAAGGTATTGGTGATTATATAATTCATACAGTTTATCTGTTATATGTTGTTATACACTTAACATACATTAGTATATGTATGTTAACCCCATAGTCCTAATTTACCCATCCTCCCACCTTTCATTTTGCTAACCATTAGTTTATTTCATAAGTCTGTGAGTGTCTTTTTCTGTGGAAATATGTTCATTGGTAGCAATCTTAGGATAACATGTATAAATATTATCATAGGATATTTGTCGTACCCTTTTGAGTTACTTAACCTTATATGATTATTTCTAGGCTCAACTGTAGTCCTGAAAACGGCGTTGTTCATTTTTTCCCCCAGGCTACTATTCTATTTGGTACGTATACTACTTCTTCTTTGTCCATTCATCTGTTTATGAACCTTTTTTCTGCTTCCATGTCTTTGCTATTTCAATATTGCTGCAGTGCTCATTTGCCTGCCCGTGTCTTTCCGATTCAGGTGGTCTTAGGTTATAGGCCCAAAGGGTGACCTGCTGCATCATATGGTAGCTCAATTTTTACCTTTTCAAGAAGCTCCATTCAGTTTGCGTTAGTGCTGTTCCCACTTTACATCCCACCAGCAGCTAGAAGGTACACAGTTCTCTAAAACCCCTTCAGCATTTATAGTTTATAGACATTTTGCTGATGGAAATGACTGGTGTGAGCTGAAACCTTTTTGAATTTGAATTTGCATGTGTCTAATAATTCCTTATACTGAGCTTTAGGCATGTCCTTTTTTTTCTTTTCCTTTTTTTTAAAGAGTGAGTACAACTTCCCTCCTCTTATTGACTTCTTGAAAAATTTCTCATGTGTTGAATTTTCTTGCCTATTCCCTACCCCAGGGCATTTTTCAGGGCAGGTGTCATTGAGAGCCCTGCAGTCCATGTGACTATTAAGCAACCATTAGCACTGGGTTTAAAGCTGCTGTTGTGGGAAAGAGCCACAAGGTGGCAGCATTATTACGTTCTCATCTCTTGTTACTAGGGCAACAGAATCTTCCTGGAGGTAGTGTTCCAAGGTTGTAAATTAGAGTGGAATGTGCTGGGACAAGCCCCCAGAAGTTTATGTCTCCTTACTTAGGTTTGTTTTTTAAATTTAATTTCTATTTCTTATCTGAGTAAATTTGATTAGAGTGTTTGATTGTCTGGCTGTACAGAAACTGCTCAATGATTCCTACATATGTCTGTTAATCTTCGGATTCTGTTACCATGTATGTGATTACAGAATGTATATTTTAAAGGTATTGGTGATTATATAATTCATACAGTTTATCTGTTATATGTTTTTATACACTTAACATACATTAGTATATGTATGTTAACCCCATAGTCCTAGTTTACCCATCCTCCGACCTTTCATTTTGTCTAACCATTAGTTTATTTCATAAGTCTGTGAGTGTCTTTTTCTGTGGAAATATGTTCATTGGTAGCTATCTTAGGATAACATGTATAAATGTTATCATAGGATATTTGTCGTACCCTTTTGAGTTACTTAACCTTATATGATTATTTCTAGGCTCAACTGTAGTCCTGAAAACGGCATTGTTCATTTTTTTCCCGAGGCTACTATTCTATTTGGTACGTATACCACTTCCTCTTTGTCCATTCATCTGTTTATGAACCTTTTTTCTGCTTCCATGTCTTGGCTATTTCAATATTACTGCAGTGCTCATTTGCCTGCCTGTGTCTTTCCGATTCAGGTGGTCTTAGGTTATAGGCCCAAAAGGTGACCTGCCGCATCATATGGTAGCTCAATTTTTACCTTTTCAACAGCTCAATTCAGTTTGCGTTAGTGCTCTTACCACTTTACATCCAACCAGGATCTAGAAGGTACACAGTTCTCTAAAACTCCTTCAGCATTTATAGTTTGTAGACATTTTGCTGATGGAAATGACTGGTGTGAGCTGAAACCTTTTTGAATTTGCATTTGCATGTGTCTAATAATTCCTTATACTGAGGTTTAGGAATGTCCTTTTTTCTCTTTTCCTTTTTTTTTAAAGAGTGAGTACAACTTCCCTCCTCTTATTGACTTCTTGAAAAATTTCTAATGTGTTGAATTTTCTTGCCTATTCCCTACCCCAGGGCATTTTTAAGGGCAGGTGTCATTTAGAGCCCTGCAGTCCTTGTGACTATTAAGCAAACATTAGCACTGGGTTTAAAGCTGCTGTTGTGGGAAAGAGCCACAAGGCAGCAGCATTATTACGTTCTCATCTCTTGTTACTAGGGCAACAGAATCTTCCTGGAGGTAGTGTTCCGAGGTTGTAAATTAGAGTGGAATGTGCTGGGACAAGCCCCCAGAAGTTTATGTCTCCTTACTTATGTTTGTTTTTTTAAATTTAATTTCTATTTCTTATCGGAGTAAATTTGATTAGAGTGTTTTGATTGCCTGGCTGTACAGGATCTGCTCAGTGATTCATACATATTTCTGTTCATCTTCGGGTCCTCTTACCATGTATGTGATTACAAAATGTATATTTTAAAGGTATTGGTGATTATATAATTCATACAGTTTATCTGTTACATGTTTTTATACACTTAACATACATTAGTATATGTATGTTAACCCCATAGTCCTAATTTACCCATCCTCCCACCTTTCATTTTGGCTAACCATTAGTTTATTTCATAAGTCTGTGAGTGTCTTTTCTGTGGAAATATGTTCATTGGTAGCAATCGTAGGATAACATGTATAAATGTTATCATAGGATATTTGTCGTACCCTTTTGAGTTACTTAACCTTATATGATTATTTCTAGGCTCAACTGTAGTCCGGAAAACGGTATTGTTCATTTTTTTCCCAAGGCTACTATGCTATTTGGTACGTATACCACTTCTTTTTTGTCCATTCATCTGTTTATGAACCCTTTTTCTGCTTCCATGTCTTGGCTATTTCAATATTGCTGCAGTGCACCTTTGCCTGCCTGTGTCTTTCCGATTTAGGTGGTCTTAGGTTATAGGCCCAAAAGGTGACCTGCCGCATCATATGGTAGCTCAATTTTTACCTTTTCAAGAAACTCCATTCAGTTTGCGTTAGTGCTGTTACCACTTTACATCCCACCAGCAGCTAGAAGGTACACAGTTCTCTAAAACCCCTTCAGCATTTATAGTTTGTAGACATTTTGCTGATGGAAACGACTGGTGTGAGCTGAAACCTTTTTGAATTTGAATTTGCATGTGTCTAATAATTCATTCTACTGAGCTTTAGGCATGTCCTTTTTTTTCTTTTCCTTTCTTTTTAAAGAGTGAGTACAACTTCCCTCCTCTTATTGACTTCTTGAAAAATTTCTCATGTGTTGAATATTCTTGCCTATTCCCTACCCCAGGGCATTTTTCAGGGCAGGTGTCATTTAGAGCCCTGCAGTCCATGTGACTATTAAGCAACCATTAGCACTGGGTTTAAAGCTGCTGTTGTGGGAAAGAGCCACAAGGCGGCAGCATTATTACGTTCTCATCTCTTGTTACTAGGGCAACAGAATCTTCCTGGTGGTAGTGTTCCGAGGTTGTAAATTAGAGTGGAATGTGCTGGGACAAGCCCCCAGAAGTTTATGTCTCCTTACTTAGGTTTGTTTTTTAAATTAAATTTCTATTTCTTATCGGAGTAAATTTGATTAGAGTGTTTTGATTGTCTGGCTGTACAGAAACTGCTCAATGATTCCTACATATGTCTGTTCATCTTCGGATTCTGTTACCATGTATGTTATTACAGAATGTATATTTTAAAGGTATTGGTGATTATATAATTCATACAGTTTATCTGTTATATGTTTTTATACACTTAACATACATTAGTATATGTATGTTAACCCCATAGTCCTAATTTACCCATCCTCCCACCTTTCATTTTGGCTAACAATTAGTTTATAAGTCTGTGAGTGTCTTTTTCTGTGGAAATATGTTCATTGGTAGCAATCTTAGGATAACATGTATAAATGATATCATAGGATATTTGTCATACCCTTTTGACTTACTTAACCTTATATGATTATTTCTAGGCTCAACTCTAGTCCTTAAAACGGCATTGTTCATTTTTTCCCCGAGGCTACTATTGCATTCTGTCCATATACCACTTCTTCTCTGTCCATTCATCTGTTTATAGACATTTTTTTTGCTTCCATGTCTTTGCTATTTCCATATTGCTGCAGTGCACATTTGACTGCCTGTGTCTTTCCGATTCTGGTAGTCTTAGGTTATAAGCCAAAGAGGTGCCCTGCCGCATCATATGGTAGCTCAATTTTTACCTTTTCAAGCAGCTCCATTCAGTTTGCGTTAGTGCTGTTACCACTTTACATCCCAGCAGCAGATAGAAGGTATACGTTTCTCTAGAACCCCTTCAGCATTTATAGTTTGTAGACTTTTTGCTGATGGCCATTTGACTGGTGTGAGCTGAAACCTTTTTGGAGGTTGGATACGCATGTGGCGAATAATTCCTTATACTGATCTTTAGGCATATCCTTTTTCTTCTTTTCCTTTTTTTGTTAAAGTGTGAGTACAACTTCCCTCTTCATATTCACTTTTTGAAAAATTTCTCATGTGTTGAATTTTCTTGCGTATTCCCTACCCCAGGGCATTTTTTGAGGGCAGGTGTCATTTAGACCCCTGCAGTCGTTTTGACTATTAAGCAACCATTAGCACTGGGTTTAAAGCTGCTGTTGTGGGAAACAGCCACAAGGCGGCAGCATTATTACGTTCTCAACTCTTGTTACTATGGCAACAGAGTCTTCCTGGAGGTAGTGTTCCGAGGTTGTAAATTAGAGTGGAATGTGCTGGGACAAGCCTCCAGAAGTTTATGTCTCCTTACTTATGTTTGTTTTTTAAATTTAATTTCTATTTCTTATTGGAGTAAATTTGATTAGAGTCTTTTGATTGTCTGGCTGTACAGAATCTGCTCAATGATTCCTACATATGTCTGTTCATCTTCGGATTCTGTTACCATGTATGTGAATACAGAATGTATATTTTAAAGGTATTGGTGATTATATAATTCATATAGTTTATCTGTTATATGTTTATATGCATGTAACATACATTAGTATATTTATGTTAATCCCATAGTCCTAATTTACCCATCCTCCCCCCTTTCATTTTGGCTAAGCATTAGTTTATTTCATAAGTCTGTGAGTGTCTTTTTCTGTGGAAATATGTTCATTGGTAGCAATCTTAGGGTAACATGTATAAATGATATCATAGGATATTTGTCATACCCTTTTGACTTACTTAACCTTATATTATTATTTCTAGGCTCTACTGTAGTCCTGAAAACGGCATTGTTCATTTTTTTCCCGAGGCTACTATTCCATTCTGTCCATATACCACTTCTTCTCTGTCCATTCATCTGTTTATGGACCTTTTTTTGCTTCCATGTCTTGGCTATTTCAGTATTGCTGCAGTGCACATTTGACTGCCTGTGTCTTTCCGATTCTGGTGGTCTTAGGTTATAAGCCCGAGAGGTGCCCTGCCGCATCATATGGTAGCTCAATTTCTACCTTTTCAAGCGGCTCCATTCAGTTTGCGTTAGTGCTGTTACCACTTTACATCCCAGCGGCAGATAGAAGGTACACATTTCTCTAAAACACCTTCAGCATTTATAGTTTGTAGACTTTTGCTGATGGCCATTTGTCTGTTGTGAGCTGAAACCTTTATGGAGGTTGGATACGCATGTGGCGAATAATTCCTTATACTGATCTTTAGGCATATCCTTTTTCTTCTTTTCCTTTTTTTGTTAAAGTGTGAGTACAACTTCCCTCTTCATATTCACTTTTTGAAAAATTTCTCATGTGTTGAATTTTCTTGCCTATTCCCTACCCAAGGGCACTTTTTGAGGGCAGGTGTCATTTAGACCCCTGCAGTCGTTGTGACTATTAAGCAACCATTAGCACTGGGTTTAAAGCTGCTGTTGTGGGAAACAGCCACAAGGCGGCAGCATTATTACGTTCTCAACTCTTGTTACTAGGGCAACAGAATCTTCCTGGAGGTAGTGTTCTGAGGTTGTAAATTAGAGTGGAATGTGCTGGGACAAGCCCCCAGAAGTTTATGTCTCCTTACTTATGTTTGTTTTTTAAATTTCATTTCTATTTCTTATCAGCGTAAATTTGATTAGAGTGTTTTGATTGCCTGGCTGTACAGGATCTGCTCAATGATTCATACATATGTCTGTTCATCTTCGGGTCCTGTTACCATGTATGTGATTACAAAATGTATATTTTAAAGGTATTGGTGATTATATAATTCATACAGTTTATCTGTTATATGTTGTTATACACTTAACATACATTAGTATATGTATGTTAACCCCATAGTCCTAATTTACCCATCCTCCCACCTTTCATTTTGCTAACCATTAGTTTATTTCATAAGTCTGTGAGTGTCTTTTTCTGTGGAAATATGTTCATTGGTAGCAATCTTAGGATAACATGTATAAATATTATCATAGGATATTTGTCGTACCCTTTTGAGTTACTTAACCTTATATGATTATTTCTAGGCTCAACTGTAGTCCTGAAAACGGCGTTGTTCATTTTTTCCCCCAGGCTACTATTCTATTTGGTACGTATACTACTTCTTCTTTGTCCATTCATCTGTTTATGAACCTTTTTTCTGCTTCCATGTCTTTGCTATTTCAATATTGCTGCAGTGCTCATTTGCCTGTCCGTGTCTTTCCGATTCAGGTGGTCTTAGGTTATAGGCCCAAAGGGTGACCTGCTGCATCATATGGTAGCTCAATTTTTACCTTTTCAAGAAGCTCCATTCAGTTTGCGTTAGTGCTGTTCCCACTTTACATCCCACCAGCAGCTAGAAGGTACACAGTTCTCTAAAACCCCTTCAGCATTTATAGTTTATAGACATTTTGCTGATGGAAATGACTGGTGTGAGCTGAAACCTTTTTGAATTTGAATTTGCATGTGTCTAATAATTCCTTATACTGAGCTTTAGGCATGTCCTTTTTTTTCTTTTCCTTTTTTTTAAAGAGTGAGTACAACTTCCCTCCTCTTATTGACTTCTTGAAAAATTTCTCATGTGTTGAATTTTCTTGCCTATTCCCTACCCCAGGGCATTTTTCAGGGCAGGTGTCATTGAGAGCCCTGCAGTCCATGTGACTATTAAGCAACCATTAGCACTGGGTTTAAAGCTGCTGTTGTGGGAAAGAGCCACAAGGTGGCAGCATTATTACGTTCTCATCTCTTGTTACTAGGGCAACAGAATCTTCCTGGAGGTAGTGTTCCAAGGTTGTAAATTAGAGTGGAATGTGCTGGGACAAGCCCCCAGAAGTTTATGTCTCCTTACTTAGGTTTGTTTTTTAAATTTAATTTCTATTTCTTATCTGAGTAAATTTGATTAGAGTGTTTGATTGTCTGGCTGTACAGAAACTGCTCAATGATTCCTACATATGTCTGTTAATCTTCGGATTCTGTTACCATGTATGTGATTACAGAATGTATATTTTAAAGGTATTGGTGATTATATAATTCATACAGTTTATCTGTTATATGTTTTTATACACTTAACATACATTAGTATATGTATGTTAACCCCATAGTCCTAGTTTACCCATCCTCCCACCTTTCATTTTGTCTAACCATTAGTTTATTTCATAAGTCTGTGAGTGTCTTTTTCTGTGGAAATATGTTCATTGGTAGCTATCTTAGGATAACATGTATAAATGTTATCATAGGATATTTGTCGTACCCTTTTGAGTTACTTAACCTTATATGATTATTTCTAGGCTCAACTGTAGTCCTGAAAACGGCATTGTTCATTTTTTTCCCGAGGCTACTATTCTATTTGGTACGTATACCACTTCCTCTTTGTCCATTCATCTGTTTATGAACCTTTTTTCTGCTTCCATGTCTTGGCTATTTCAATATTACTGCAGTGCTCATTTGCCTGCCTGTGTCTTTCCGATTCAGGTGGTCTTAGGTTATAGGCCCAAAAGGTGACCTGCCGCATCATATGGTAGCTCAATTTTTACCTTTTCAACAGCTCAATTCAGTTTGCGTTAGTGCTCTTACCACTTTACATCCAACCAGGATCTAGAAGGTACACAGTTCTCTAAAACTCCTTCAGCATTTATAGTTTGTAGACATTTTGCTGATGGAAATGACTGGTGTGAGCTGAAACCTTTTTGAATTTGCATTTGCATGTGTCTAATAATTCCTTATACTGAGGTTTAGGAATGTCCTTTTTTCTCTTTTCCTTTTTTTTTAAAGAGTGAGTACAACTTCCCTCCTCTTATTGACTTCTTGAAAAATTTCTAATGTGTTGAATTTTCTTGCCTATTCCCTACCCCAGGGCATTTTTAAGGGCAGGTGTCATTTAGAGCCCTGCAGTCCTTGTGACTATTAAGCAAACATTAGCACTGGGTTTAAAGCTGCTGTTGTGGGAAAGAGCCACAAGGCAGCAGCATTATTACGTTCTCATCTCTTGTTACTAGGGCAACAGAATCTTCCTGGAGGTAGTGTTCCGAGGTTGTAAATTAGAGTGGAATGTGCTGGGACAAGCCCCCAGAAGTTTATGTCTCCTTACTTATGTTTGTTTTTTTAAATTTAATTTCTATTTCTTATCGGAGTAAATTTGATTAGAGTGTTTTGATTGCCTGGCTGTACAGGATCTGCTCAGTGATTCATACATATTTCTGTTCATCTTCGGGTCCTCTTACCATGTATGTGATTACAAAATGTATATTTTAAAGGTATTGGTGATTATATAATTCATACAGTTTATCTGTTACATGTTTTTATACACTTAACATACATTAGTATATGTATGTTAACCCCATAGTCCTAATTTACCCATCCTCCCACCTTTCATTTTGGCTAACCATTAGTTTATTTCATAAGTCTGTGAGTGTCTTTTCTGTGGAAATATGTTCATTGGTAGCAATCGTAGGATAACATGTATAAATGTTATCATAGGATATTTGTCGTACCCTTTTGAGTTACTTAACCTTATATGATTATTTCTAGGCTCAACTGTAGTCCGGAAAACGGTATTGTTCATTTTTTTCCCAAGGCTACTATGCTATTTGGTACGTATACCACTTCTTTTTTGTCCATTCATCTGTTTATGAACCCTTTTTCTGCTTCCATGTCTTGGCTATTTCAATATTGCTGCAGTGCACCTTTGCCTGCCTGTGTCTTTCCGATTTAGGTGGTCTTAGGTTATAGGCCCAAAAGGTGACCTGCCGCATCATATGGTAGCTCAATTTTTACCTTTTCAAGAAACTCCATTCAGTTTGCGTTAGTGCTGTTACCACTTTACATCCCACCAGCAGCTAGAAGGTACACAGTTCTCTAAAACCCCTTCAGCATTTATAGTGTGTAGACATTTTGCTGATGGAAACGACTGGTGTGAGCTGAAACCTTTTTGAATTTGAATTTGCATGTGTCTAATAATTCATTCTACTGAGCTTTAGGCATGTCCTTTTTTTTCTTTTCCTATCTTTTTAAAGAGTGAGTACAACTTCCCTCCTCTTATTGACTTCTTGAAAAATTTCTCATGTGTTGAATATTCTTGCCTATTCCCTACCCCAGGGCATTTTTCAGGGCAGGTGTCATTTAGAGCCCTGCAGTCCATGTGACTATTAAGCAACCATTAGCACTGGGTTTAAAGCTGCTGTTGTGGGAAAGAGCCACAAGGCGGCAGCATTATTACGTTCTCATCTCTTGTTACTAGGGCAACAGAATCTTCCTGGTGGTAGTGTTCCGAGGTTGTAAATTAGAGTGGAATGTGCTGGGACAAGCCCCCAGAAGTTTATGTCTCCTTAATTATGTTTGTTTTTTAAATTTAATTTCTATTTCTTATCAGAGTAAATTTGATTAGAGTGTTTTGATTGCCTGGCTGTACAGAATCTGCTCAATGATTCATACATATGTCTGTTCATCTTCGGGTCCTGTTACCATGTATGTGATTACAAAATGTATATTTTAAAGGTATTGGTGATTATATAATTCATACAGTTTATCTGTTATATGTTTTTATACACTTAACATACATTAGTACATGTATGTTAACCCCATAGTCCTAATTTACCCATCCTCCCACCTTTCATTTTGGCTAACCATTAGTTTATTTGATAAGTCTGTGAGTGTCTTTTTCTGTGGAAATATGTTCATTGGTAGCAATCTTAGGATAACATGTATAAATGTTTTCATAGGATATTTGTCGTACCCTTTTGAGTTACTTAACGTTATATGATTATTTCTAGGCTCAACTGTAGTCCTGAAAACGGCATTGTTCATTTTTTTCCCGAGGCTACTATTCTATTTGGTACGTATACCACTTCTTCTTTGTCCATTCATCTGTTTATGAACCTTTTTTCTGCTTCCATGTCTTGGCTATTTCAATATTGCTGCAGTGCTCATTTGCCTGCCTGTGTCTTTCCGATTCAGGTGGTCTTAGGTTATAGGCCCAAAAGGTGACCTGCCGCATCATATGGTAGCTCAATTTTTATCTTTTCAAGCAGCTCCATTCAGTTTGTGTTAGTGCTGTTACCACTTTACATCCCACCAGCAGCTAGAAGGTACACAGTTCTCTAAAACCCCTTCAGCATTTATAGTTTGTACACATTTTGCTGATGGAAACGACTGGTGTGAGCTGAAACCTTTTTGAATTTGAATTTGCATGTGTCTAATAATTCATTCTACTGAGCTTTAGGCATGTCCTTTTTTTTCTTTTCCTTTTTTTTTAAAGAGTGAGTACAACTTCCCTCCTCTTATTGACTTCTTGAAAAATTTCTCATGTGTTGAATATTTTTGCCTATTCCCTACCCCAGGGCATTTTTCAGGGCAGGTGTCATTTAGAGCCCTGCAGTCCATGTGACTATTAAGCAACCATTAGCACTGGGTTTAAAGCTGCTGTTGTGGGAAAGAGCCACAAGGCGGCAGCATTATTACGTTCTCATCTCTTGTTACTAGGGCAACAGAATCTTCCTGGAGGTAGTGTTCCGAGGTTGTAAATTAGAGTGGAATGTGCTGGGACAAGCCCCCAGAAGTTTATGTCTCCTTACTTAGGTTTGTTTTTTAAATTTAATTTCTATTTCTTATCTGAGTAAATTTGATTAGAGTGTTTTGATTGTCTGGCTGTACAGAAACTGCTCAATGATTCCTACATATGTCTGTTCATCTTCGGATTCTGTTACCATGTATGTGATTACAGAATGTATATTTTAAAGGTATTGGTGATTATATAATTCATACAGTTTATCTGTTATATGTTTTTATACACTTAACATACATTAGTATATGTATGTTAACCCCATAGTCCTAGTTTACCCATCCTCCCACCTTTCATTTTGTCTAACCATTAGTTTATTTCATAAGTCTGTGAGTGTCTTTTTCTGTGGAAATATGTTCATTGGTAGCAATCTTAGGATAACATGTATAAATGATATCATAGGATATTTGTCATACCCTTTTGACTTACTGAACCTTATATGATTATTTCTA
Source organism: Balaenoptera borealis (assembly GCF_965194805.1). Lineage (NCBI taxonomy): Eukaryota > Metazoa > Chordata > Mammalia > Artiodactyla > Balaenopteridae > Balaenoptera > Balaenoptera borealis. The sequence goes on along the minus strand of NW_028123917.1, from coordinate 552,723 downwards.
GGCTCAACTCTAGTCCTTAAAACGGCATTGTTCATTTTTTCCCCGAGGCTACTATTGCATTCTGTCCATATACCACTTCTTCTCTGTCCATTCATCTGTTTATGAACCTTTTTTCTGCTTCCATGTCTTGGCTATTTCAATATTGCTTCAGTGCTCATTTGCCTGCCTGTGTCTTTCCGATTCAGGTGGTCTTAGGTTATAGGCCCAAAAGGTGACCTGCCGCATCATATGGTAGCTCAATTTTTACCTTTTCAACAGCTCAATTCAGTTTGCGTTAGTGCTGTTACCACTTTACATCCAACCAGGATCTAGAAGGTACACAGTTCTCTAAAACTCCTTCAGCATTTATAGTTTGTAGACATTTTGCTGATGGAAATGACTGGTGTGAGCTGAAACCTTTTTGAATTTGCATTTGCATGTGTCTAATAATTCCTTATACTGAGGTTTAGGCATGTCCTTTTTTTTTCTTTTCCTTTTTTATTAAAGAGTGAGTACAACTTCCCTCCTCTTATTGACTTCTTGAAAAATTTCTAATGTGTTGAATTTTCTTGCCTATTCCCTACCCCAGGGCATTTTTCAGGGCAGGTGTCATTTAGAGCCCTGCAGTCCTTGTGACTATTAAGCAAACATTAGCACTGGGTTTAAAGCTGCTGTTGTGGGAAAGAGCCACAAGGCGGCAGCATCATTACGTTCTCATCTCTTGTTACTAGGGCAACAGACTCTTCCTGGAGGTAGTGTTCCGAGGTTGTAAATTAGAGTGGAATGTGCTGGGACAAGCCCCCAGAAGTTTATGTCTCCTTACTTATGTTTGTTTTTTTAAATTTAATTTCTATTTCTTATCGGAGTAAATTTGATTAGAGTGTTTTGATTGCCTGGCTGTACAGGATCTGCTCAGTGATTCATACATATGTCTGTTCATCTTCGGGTCCTCTTACCATGTATGTGATTACAAAATGTATATTTTAAAGGTATTGGTGATTATATAATTCATACAGTTTATCTTTTACATGTTTTTATACACTTAACATACATTAGTATATGTATGTTAACCCCATAGTCCTAATTTACCCATCCTCCCACCTTTCATTTTGGCTAACCATTAGTTTATTTCATAAGTCTGTGAGTGGCTTTTTCTGTGGAAATATGTTCATTGGTAGCAATCGTAGGATAACATGTATAAATGTTATCATAGGATATTTGTCGTACCCTTTTGAGTTACTTAACCTTATATGATTATTTCTAGGCTCAACTGTAGTCCTGAAAACAGCATTGTTCATTTTTTTCCCGAGGCTACTATGCTCTTTGGTACGTATACCACTTCTTCTTTGTCCATTCATCTGTTTATGAACCCTTTTTCTGCTTCCATGTCTTGGCTATTTCAATATTGCTGCAGTGCACCTTTGCCTGCCTGTGTCTTTCCGATTTAGGTGGTCTTAGGTTATAGGCCCAAAAGGTGACCTGCCGCATCATATGGTAGCTCAATTTTTACCTTTTCAAGAAACTCCATTCAGTTTGCGTTAGTGCTGTTACCACTTTACATCCCACCAGCAGCTAGAAGGTACACAGTTCTCTAAAACCCCTTCAGCATTTATAGTTTGTAGACATTTTGCTGATGGAAATGACTGGTGTGAGCTGAAACCTTTTTGAAATTGAATTTGCATGTGTCTAATAATTCCTTATACTGAGCTTTAGGCATGTCCTTTTTTTTCTTTTCCTTTTTTTTTAAAGAATGAGTACAACTTCCCTCCTCTTATTGACTTCTTGAAAAATTTCTCATGTGTTGAATTTTCTTGCCTATTCCCTACCCCAGGGCATTTTTCAGGCCAGGTGTCATTTAGATCCCTGCAGTCCTTGTGACTATTAAGCAACCATTAGCACTGGGTTTAATGCTGCTGTTGTGGGAAAGAGCCACAAGGCGGCAGCATTATTACGTTCTCATCTCTTGTTACTAGGGCAACAGAATCTTCCTGGAGGTAGTGTTCCGAAGTTGTAAATTAGAGTGGAATGTGCTGGGACAAGCCCCCAGAAGTTTATGTCTCCTTACTTAGGTTTGTTTTTTAAATTAAATTTCTATTTCTTATCGGAGTAACTTTGATTAGAGTGTTTTGATTGTCTGGCTGTACAGAAACTGCTCAATGATTCCTACATATGTCTGTTCATCTTTGGATTCTGTTACCATGTATGTTATTACAGAATGTATATTTTAAAGGTATTGGTGATTATATAATTCATACAGTTTATCTGTTATATGTTTTTATACACTTAACATACATTAGTATATGTATGTTAACCCCATAGTCCTAATTTACCCATCCTCCCACCTTTCATTTTGGCTAACAATTAGTTTATTTCATAAGTCTGTGAGTGTCTTTTTCTGTGGAAATATGTTCATTGGTAGCAATCTTAGGATAACATGTATAAATGATATCATAGGATATTTGTCATACCCTTTTGACTTACTTAATCTTATATGATTATTTCTAGGCTCAACTCTAGTCCTTAAAACGGCATTGTTCATTTTTTCTCCGAGGCTACTATTGCATTCTGTCCATATACCGCTTCTTCTCTGTCCATTCATCTGTTTATGGACATTTTTTTTGCTTCCATGTCTTTGCTATTTCCATATTGCTGCAGTGCACATTTGACTGCCTGTGTCTTTCCGATTCTGGTAGTCTTAGGTTATAAGCCGAAGAGGTGCCCTGCCGCATCATATGGTAGCTCAATTTTTACCTTTTCAAGCAGCTCCATTCAGTTTGCGTTAGTGCTGTTACCACTTTACATCCCAGCAGCAGATAGAAGGTATACATTTCTCTAAAACCCTTTCAGCATTTATACTTTGTAGACTTTTTGCTGATGGCCATTTGACTGGTGTGAGCTGAAACCTTTTTGGAGGTTGGATACGCATGTGGCGAATAATTCCTTATACTGATCTTTAGGCATATCCTTTTTCTTCTTTTCCTTTTTTTGTTAAAGTGTGAGTACAACTTCCCTCTTCATATTCACTTTTTGAAAAATTTCTCATGTGTTGAATTTTCTTGCGTATTCCCTACCCCAGGGCATTTTTTGAGGGCAGGTGTCATTTAGACCCCTGCAGTCGTTTTGACTATTAAGCAACCATTAGCACTGGGTTTAAAGCTGCTGTTGTGGGAAACAGCCACAAGGCGGCAGCATTATTACGTTCTCAACTCTTGTTACTATGGCAACAGAGTCTTCCTGGAGGTAGTGTTCCGAGGTTGTAAATTAGAGTGGAATGTGCTGGGACAAGCCTCCAGAAGTTTATGTCTCCTTACTTAGGTTTGTTTTTTAAATTTAATTTCTATTTCTTATCAGAGTAAATTTGATTTTAGTGTTTTGATTGCCTGGCTGTACAGAATCTGCTCAATGATTCATACATATGTCTGTTCATCCTCGGGTCCTGTTACCATGTATGTGATTACAAAATGTATATTTTAAAGGTATTGGTGATTATATAATTCATACAGTTTATCTGTTATATGTTTTTATACACTTAACATACATTAGTATATGTATGTTAACCCCATAGTCCTAGTTAACCCATCCTCCCACCTTTCATTTTGGCTAACCATTAGTTTATTTCATAAGTCTGTGAGTGTCTTTTTCTGTGGAAATATGTTCATTGGTAGCAATCTTAGGATAACATGTATAAATGTTATCATAGGATATTTGTCGTACCCTTTTGAGTTACTTAACGTTATATGATTATTTCTAGGCTCAACTGTAGTCCTGAAAACGGCATTGTTCATTTTTTTCCCGAGGCTACTATTCTATTTGGTACGTATACCACTTCTTCTTTGTCCATTCATCTGTTTATGAACCTTTTTTCTGCTTCCATGTCTTGGCTATTTCAATATTGCTGCAGTGCTCATTTGCCTGCCTGTGTCTTTCCGATTCAGGTGGTCTTAGGTTATAGGCCCAAAAGGTGACCTGCCGCATCATATGGTAGCTCAATTTTTATCTTTTCAAGCAGCTCCATTCAGTTTGTGTTAGTGCTGTTACCACTTTACATCCCACCAGCAGCTAGAAGGTACACAGTTCTCTAAAACCCCTTCAGCATTTATAGTTTGTAGACATTTTGCTGATGGAAACGATTGGTGTGAGCTGAAACCTTTTTCCATTTGAATTTGCATGTGTCTAATAATTCATTCTACTGAGCTTTAGGCATGTCCTTTTTTTTCTTTTCCTTTTTTTTTAAAGAGTGAGTACAACTTCCCTCCTCTTATTGATTTCTTGAAAAATTTCTCATGTGTTGAATATTCTTGCCTATTCCTTACCCCAGGGCATTTTTCAGGGCAGGTGTCATTTAGAGCCCTGCAGTCCATGTGACTATTAAGCAACCATTAGCACTGGGTTTAAAGCTGCTGTTGTGAGAAAGAGCCACAAGGCGGCAGCATTATTACGTTCTCATCTCTTGTTACTAGGGCAACAGAATCTTCCTGGAGGTAGTGTTCCGAGGTTGTAAATTAGAGTGGAATGTGCTGGGACAAGCCCCCAGAAGTTTATGTCTCCTTACTTAGGTTTGTTTTTTAAATTTCATTTCTATTTCTTATCGGAGTAAATTTGATTAGAGTGTTTTGATTGTCTGGCTGTACAGAAACTGCTCAATGATTCCTACATATGTCTGTTCATCTTCGGATTCTGTTACCATGTATGTGATTACAGAATGTATATTTTAAAGGTATTGGTGATTATATAATTCATACAGTTTATCTGTTATATGTTTTTATACACTTAACATACATTAGTATATGTATGTTAACCCCATAGTCCTAATTTACCCATCCTCCCACCTTTCATTTTGGCTAACCATTAGTTTATTTCATAAGTCTGTGAGTGTCTTTTTCTGTGGAAATATGTTCATTGGTAGCAATCTTAGGATAACATGTATAAATGTTATCATAGGATATTTGTCGTACCCTTTTGAGTTACTTAACCTTATATGATTATTTCTAGGCTCAACTGTAGTCCTGAAAACGGCGTTGTTCATTTTTTTCCCCAGGCTACTATTCTATTTGGTACGTATACTACTTCTTCTTTGTCCATTCATCTGTTTATGAACCTTTTTTCTGCTTCCATGTCTTGGCTATTTCAATATTGCTGCAGTGCTCATTTGCCTGCCTGTGTCTTTCCGATTCAGGTGGTCTTAGGTTATAGGCCCAAAGGGTGACCTGCTGCATCATATGGTAGCTCAATTTTTACCTTTTCAAGCAGCTCCATTCAGTTTGCGTTAGTGCTGTTACCACTTTACATCCCACCAGCAGCTAGAAGGTACACAGTTCTCTAAAACCCCTTCAGCATTTATAGTTTATAGACATTTTGCTGATGGAAATGACTGGTGTGAGCTGAAACCTTGTTGAATTTGAATTTGCATGTGTCTAATAATTCCTTATACTGAGCTTTAGGCATGTCCTTTTTTTTCTTTTCCTTTTTTTTTAAAGAGTGAGTACAACTTCCCTCCTCTTATTGACTTCTTGAAAAATTTCTCATGTGTTGAATTTTCTTGCCTATTCCCTACCCCAGGGCATTTTTCAGGGCAGGTGTCATTTAGAGCCCTGCAGTCCTTGTGACTATTAAGCAACCATTAGCACTGGGTTTAATGCTGCTGTTGTGGGAAACAGCCACAAGGCGGCAGCATTATTACGTTCTCATCTCTTGTTACTAGGGCAACAGAATCTTCCTGGAGGTAGTGTTCCGTGGTTGTAAATTAGAGTGGAATGTGCTGGGACGAGCCCCCAGAAGTTTATGTCTCCTTACTTATGTTTGTTTTTTAAATTTAATTCTATTTCTTTTTGGAGTAAATTTGATTAGAGTTTTTTGATTGTCTGGCTGTACAGAATCTGCTCAATGATTCCTACATATGTCTGTTCATCTTCGGATTCTGTTACCATGTATGTGAATACAGAATGTATATTTTAAAGGTATTGGTGATTATATAATTCATATAGTTTATCTGTTATATGTTTATATGCATGTAACATACATTAGTATATTTATGTTAATCCCATAGTCCTAATTTACCCATCCTCCCCCCTTTCATTTTGGCTAACCATTAGTTTATTTCATAAGTCTGTGAGTGTCTTTTTCTGTGGAAATATGTTCATTGGTAGCAATCTTAGGATAACATGTATAAATGATATCATAGGATATTTGTCATACCCTTTTGACTTACTTAACCTTATATTATTATTTCTAGGCTCTACTGTAGTCCTGAAAACGGCATTGTTCATTTTTTTCCCGAGGCTACTATTCCATTCTGTCCATATACCACTTCTTCTCTGTCCATTCATCTGTTTATGGACCTTTTTTTGCTTCCATGTCTTGGCTATTTCAGTATTGCTGCAGTGCACATTTGACTGCCTGTGTCCTTCCGATTCTGGTGGTCTTAGGTTATAAGCCCGAGAGGTGCCCTGCCGCATCATATGGTAGCTCAATTTCTACCTTTTCAAGCGGCTCCATTCAGTTTGCGTTAGTGCTGTTACCACTTTACATCCCAGCAGCAGATAGAAGGTACACATTTCTCTAAAACACCTTCAGCATTTATAGTTTGTAGACTTTTGCTGATGGCCATTTGACTGTTGTGAGCTGAAACCTTTATGGAGGTTGGATACGCATGTGGCGAATAATTCCTTATACTGATCTTTAGGCATATCCTTTTTCTTCTTTTCCTTTTTTTGTTAAAGTGTGAGTACAACTTCCCTCTTCATATTCACTTTTTGAAAAATTTCTCATGTGTTGAATTTTGTTGCCTATTCCCTACCCAAGGGCACTTTTTGAGGGCAGGTGTCATTTAGACCCCTGCAGTCGTTGTGACTATTAAGCAACCATTAGCACTGGGTTTAAAGCTGCTGTTGTGGGAAACAGCCACAAGGCGGCAGCATTATTACGTTCTCAACTCTTGTTACTAGGGCAACAGAATCTTCCTGGAGGTAGTGTTCTGAGGTTGTAAATTAGAGTGGAATGTGCTGGGACAAGCCCCCAGAAGTTTATGTCTCCTTACTTATGTTTGTTTTTTAAATTTCATTTCTATTTCTTATCAGCGTAAATTTGATTAGAGTGTTTTGATTGCCTGGCTGTACAGGATCTGCTCAATGATTCATACATATGTCTGTTCATCTTCGGGTCCTGTTACCATGTATGTGATTACAAAATGTATATTTTAAAGGTATTGGAGATTATATAATTCATACAGTTTATCTGTTATATGTTGTTATACACTTAACATACATTAGTATATGTATGTTAACCCCATAGTCCTAATTTACCCATCCTCCCACCTTTCATTTTGCTAACCATTAGTTTATTTCATAAGTCTGTGAGTGTCTTTTTCTGTGGAAATATGTTCATTGGTAGCAATCTTAGGATAACATGTATAAATGTTATCATAGGATATTTGTCGTACCCTTTTGAGTTACTTAACCTTATATGATTATTTCTAGGCTCAACTGTAGTCCTGAAAACGGCGTTGTTCATTTTTTTCCCCAGGCTACTATTCTATTTGGTACGTATACTACTTCTTCTTTGTCCATTCATCTGTTTATGAACCTTTTTTCTGCTTCCATGTCTTGGCTATTTCAATATTGCTGCAGTGCTCATTTGCCTGCCTGTGTCTTTCCTATTCAGGTGGTCTTAGGTTATAGGCCCAAAGGGTGACCTGCTGCATCATATGGTAGCTCAATTTTTACCTTTTCAAGAAGCTCCATTCAGTTTGCGTTAGTGCTGTTACCACTTTACATCCCACCAGCAGCTAGAAGGTACACAGTTCTCTAAAACCCCTTCAGCATTTATAGTTTATAGACATTTTGCTGATGGAAATGACTGGTGAGAGCTGAAACCTTTTTGAATTTGAATTTGCATGTGTCTAATAATTCCTTATACTGAGCTTTAGGCATGTCCTTTTTTTTCTTTTCCTTTTTTTTAAAGAGTGAGTACAACTTCCCTCCTCTTATTGACTTCTTGAAAAATTTCTCATGTGTTGAATTTTCTTGCCTATTCCCTACCCCAGGGCATTTTTCAGGGCAGGTGTCATTTAGAGCCCTGCAGTCCTTGTGACTATTAAGCAACTATTAGTACTGGGTTTAAAGCTGCTGTTGTGGGAAACAGCCACAAGGCCGCAGCATTATTACGTTCTCAACTCTTGTTACTATGGCAACAGAGTCTTCCTGGAGGTAGTGTTCCGAGGTTGTAAATTAGAGTGGAATGTGCTGGGACAAGCCTCCAGAAGTTTATGTCTCCTTACTTAGGTTTGTTTTTTAAATTTAATTTCTATTTCTTATCGGAGTAAATTTGATTTTAGTGTTTTGATTGCCTGGCTGTACAGAATCTGCTCAATGATTCATACATATGTCTGTTCATCCTCGGGTCCTGTTACCATGTATGTGATTACAAAATGTATATTTTAAAGGTATTGGTGATTATATAATTCATACAGTTTATCTGTTATATGTTTTTATACACTTAACATACATTAGTATATGTATGTTAACCCCATAGTCCTAGTTAACCCATCCTCCCACCTTTCATTTTGGCTAACCATTAGTTTATTTGATAAGTCTGTGAGTGTCTTTTTCTGTGGAAATATGTTCATTGGTAGCAATCTTAGGATAACATGTATAAATGTTATCATAGGATATTTGTCGTACCCTTTTGAGTTACTTAACGTTATATGATTATTTCTAGGCTCAACTGTAGTCCTGAAAACGGCATTGTTCATTTTTTTCCCGAGGCTACTATTCTATTTGGTACGTATACCACTTCTTCTTTGTCCATTCATCTGTTTATGAACCTTTTTTCTGCTTCCATGTCTTGGCTATTTCATTATTGCTGCAGTGCTCATTTGCCTGCCTGTGTCTTTCCGATTCAGGTGGTCTTAGGTTATAGGCCCAAAAGGTGACCTGCCGCATCATATGGTAGCTCAATTTTTATCTTTTCATGCAGCTCCATTCAGTTTGTGTTAGTGCTGTTACCACTTTACATCCCACCAGCAGCTAGAAGGTACACAGTTCTCTAAAACCCCTTCAGCATTTATAGTTTGTAGACATTTTGCTGATGGAAACGATTGGTGTGAGCTGAAATCTTTTTCCATTTGAATTTGCATGTGTCTAATAATTCATTCTACTGAGCTTTAGGCATGTCCTTTTTTTTCTTTTCCTTCTTTTTTAAAGAGTGAGTACAACTTCCCTCCTCTTATTGATTTCTTGAAAAATTTCTCATGTGTTGAATATTCTTGCCTATTCCTTACCCCAGGGCATTTTTCAGGGCAGGTGTCATTTAGAGCCCTGCAGTCCATGTGACTATTAAGCAACCATTAGCACTGTGTTTAAATCTGCTGTTGTGGGAAAGAGCCACAAGGCGGCAGCATTATTACGTTCTCATCTCTTGTTACTAGGGCAACAGAATCTTCCTGGAGGTAGTGTTCCGAGGTTGTAAATTAGAGTGGAATGTGCTGGGACAAGCCCCCAGAAGTTTATGTCTCCTTACTTAGGTTTGTTTTTTAAATTTAATTTCTATTTCTTATCGGAGTAAATTTGATTAGAGTGTTTTGATTGTCTGGCTGTACAGAAACTGCTCAATGATTCCTACATATATCTGTTCATCTTCGGATTCTGTTACCATGTATGTGATTACAGAATGTATATTTTAAAGGTATTGGTGATTATATAATTCATACAGTTTATCTGTTATATGTTTTTATACACTTAACATACATTAGTATATGTATGTTAACCCCATAGTCCTAATTTACCCGTCCTCCCACCTTTCATTTTGGCTAACAATTAGTTTATTTCATAAGTCTGTGAGTGTCTTTTTCTGTGGAAATATGTTCATTGGTAGCAATCTTAGGATAACATGTATAAATGATATCATAGGATAATTGTCATACCCTTTTGACTTACTTAACCTTATATGATTATTTCTAGGCTCAACTGTAGTCCTGAAAACGGCATTGTTCATTTTTTCCCCGAGGCTACTATTCCATTCTGTCCATATACCACTTCTTCTCTGTCCATTCATCTGTTTATGGACATTTTTTTTGCTTCCATGTCTTTGCTATTTCAGTATTGCTGCAGTGCACATTTGACTGCCCGTGTCTTTCCGATTCTGGTAGTCTTAGGTTATAAGCCCAAGAGGTGCCCTGCTGCATCATATGGTAGCTCAATTTTTACCTTTTCAAGCAGCTCCATTCAGTTTGCGTTAGTGCTGTTACCACTTTACATCCCACCAGCAGCTAGAAGGTATACATTTCTCTAAAACCCCTTCAGCATTTATAGTTTATAGACATTTTGCTGATGGAAATGACTGGTGTGAGCTGAAACCTTTTTGGAGGTTGGATACGCATGTGGCGAATAATTCCTTATACTGATCTTTAGGCATATCCTTTTTCTTCTTTTCCTTTTTTTGTTAAAGTGTGAGTACAACTTCCCTCTTCATATTCACTTTTTGAAAAATTTCTCATGTGTTGAATTTTCTTGCGTATTCCCTACCCCAGGGCATTTTTTGAGGGCAGGTGTCATTTAGACCCCTGCAGTCGTTTTGACTATGAAGCAACCATTAGCACTGGGTTTAAAGCTGCTGTTGTGGGAAACAGCCACAAGGCGGCAGCATTATTACGTTCTCAACTCTTGTTACTATGGCAACAGAGTCTTCCTGGAGGTAGTGTTCCGAGGTTGTAAATTAGAGTGGAATGTGCTGGGACAAGCCTCCAGAAGTTTATGTCTCCTTACTTATGTTTGTTTTTTAAATTTAATTTCTATTTCTTATCGGAGTAAATTTGATTTTAGTGTTTTGATTGCCTGGCTGTACAGAATCTGCTCAATGATTCATACATATGTCTGTTCATCCTCGGGTCCTGTTACCATGTATGTGATTACAAAATGTATATTTTAAAGGTATTGGTGATTATATAATTCATACAGTTTATCTGTTATATGTTTTTATACACTTAACATACATTAGTATATGTATGTTAACCCATAGTCCTAGTTAACCCATCCTCCCACCTTTCATTTTGGCTAACCATTAGTTTATTTCATAAGTCTGTGAGTGTCTTTTTCTGTGGAAATATGTTCATTGGTAGCTATCTTAGGATAACATGTATAAATGTTATCATAGGATATTTGTCGTACCCTTTTGAGTTACTTAACCTTATATGATTATTTCTAGGCTCAACTGTAGTCCTGAAAACGGCATTGTTCATTTTTTTCCCGAGGCTACTATTCTATTTGGTACGTATACCACTTCTTCTTTGTCCATTCATCTGTTTATGAACCTTTTTTCTGCTTCCATGTCTTGGCTATTTCAGTATTGCTGCAGTGCACATTTGACTGCCTGTGTCTTTCCGATTCTCGTGGTCTTAGGTTATAAGCCCGAGAGGTGCCCTGCCGCATCATATGGTAGCTCAATTTCTACCTTTTCAAGCGGCTCCATTCAGTTTGCGTTAGTGCTGTTACCACTTTACATCCCAGCAGCAGATAGAAGGTAGACATTTCTCTAAAACCCCTTCTGCATTTATAGTTTGTAGACTTTTTGCTGATGGCCATTTGACTGTTGTGAGCTGAAACCTTTATGGAGGTTGGATACGCATGTGGCGAATAATTCCTTATACTGATCTTTAGGCATATCCTTTTTCTTCTTTTCCTTTTTTTGTTAAAGTGTGAGTACAACTTCCCTCTTCATATTCACTTTTTGAAAAATTTCTCATGTGTTGAATTTTCTTGCCTATTCCCTACCCAAGGGCACTTTTTGAGGGCAGGTGTCATTTAGACCCCTGCAGTCGTTGTGACTATTAAGCAACCATTAGCACTGGGTTTAAAGCTGCTGTTGTGGGAAACAGCCACAAGGCGGCAGCATTATTACGTTCTCAACTCTTGTTACTAGGGCAACAGAATCTTCCTGGAGGTAGTGTTCTGAGGTTGTAAATTAGAGTGGAATGTGCTGGGACAAGCCCCCAGAAGTTTATGTCTCCTTACTTATGTTTGTTTTTTAAATTTCATTTCTATTTCTTATCAGCGTAAATTTGATTAGAGTGTTTTGATTGCCTGGCTGTACAGGATCTGCTCAATGATTCATACATATGTCTGTTCATCTTCGGGTCCTGTTACCATGTATGTGATTACAAAATGTATATTTTAAAGGTATTGGTGATTATATAATTCATACAGTTTATCTGTTATATGTTGTTATACACTTAACATACATTAGTATATGTATGTTAACCCCATAGTCCTAATTTACCCATCCTCCCACCTTTCATTTTGCTAACCATTAGTTTATTTCATAAGTCTGTGAGTGTCTTTTTCTGTGGAAATATGTTCATTGGTAGCAATCTTAGGATAACATGTATAAATATTATCATAGGATCTTTGTCGTACCCTTTTGAGTTACTTAACCTTATATGATTATTTCTAGGCTCAACTGTAGTCCTGAAAACGGCGTTGTTCATTTTTTTCCCCAGGCTACTATTCTATTTGGTACGTATACTACTTCTTCTTTGTCCATTCATCTGTTTATGAACCTTTTTTCTGCTTCCATGTCTTGGCTATTTCAATATTGCTGCAGTGCTCATTTGCCTGCCTGTGTCTTTCCGATTCAGGTGGTCTTAGGTTATAGGCCCAAAGGGTGACCTGCTGCATCATATGGTAGCTCAATTTTTACCTTTTCAAGAAGCTCCATTCAGTTTGCGTTAGTGCTGTTACCACTTTACATCCCACCAGCAGCTAGAAGGTACACACTTCTCTAAAACCCCTTCAGCATTTATAGTTTATAGACATTTTGCTGATGGAAATGACTGGTGTGAGCTGAAACCTTTTTGAATTTGAATTTGCATGTGTCTAATAATTCCTTATACTGAGCTTTAGGCATGTCCCTTTTTTTCTTTTCCTTTTTTTTAAAGAGTGAGTACAACTTCCCTCCTCTTATTGACTTCTTGAAAAATTTCTCATGTGTTGAATTTTCTTGCCTTTTCCCTACCCCAGGGCATTTTTCAGGGCAGGTGTCATTTAGAGCCCTGCAGTCCTTGTGACTATTAAGCAACCATTAGCACTGGGTTTAATGCTGCTGTTGTGGGAAACAGCCACAGGGCAGCAGCATTATTACGTTCTCATCTCTTGTTACTAGGGCAACAGAATCTTCCTGGAGGTAGTGTTCCGTGGTTGTAAATTAGAGTGGAATGTGCTGGGACGAGCCCCCAGAAGTTTATGTCTCCTTACTTATGTTTGTTTTTTAAATTTAATTCTACTTCTTTTTGGAGTAAATTTGATTAGAGTCTTTTGATTGTCTGGCTGTACAGAATCTGCTCAATGATTCCTACATATGTGTGTTCATCTTCGGATTCTGTTACCATGTATGTGAATACAGAATGTATATTTTAAAGGTATTGGTGATTATATAATTCATATAGTTTATCTGTTATATGTTTATATGCATGTAACATACATTAGTATATTTATGTTAATCCCATAGTCCTAATTTACCCATCCTCCCCCCTTTCATTTTGGCTAACCATTAGTTTATTTCATAAGTCTGTGAGTGTCTTTTTCTGTGGAAATATGTTCATTGGTAGCAATCTTAGGATAACATGTATAAATGATATCATAGGATATTTGTCATACCCTTTTGACTTACTTAACCTTATATTATTATTTCTAGGCTCTACTGTAGTCCTGAAAACGGCATTGTTCATTTTTTCCCCGAGGCTACTATTCCATTCTGTCCATATACCACTTCTTCTCTGTCCATTCATCTGTTTATGGACCTTTTTTTGCTTCCATGTCTTGGCTATTTCAGTATTGCTGCAGTGCACATTTGACTGCCTGTGTCTTTCCGATTCTGGTGGTCTTAGGTTATAAGCCCGAGAGGTGCCCTGCCGCATCATATGGTAGCTCAATTTCTACCTTTTCAAGCGGCTCCATTCAGTTTGCGTTAGTGCTGTTACCACTTTACATCCCAGCAGCACATAGAAGGTACACATTTCTCTAAAACCCCTTCAGCATTTATAGTTTGTAGACTTTTTGCTGATGGCCATTTGACCGTTGTGAGCTGAAACCTTTATGGAGGTTGGATACGCATGTGGCGAATAATTCCTTATACTGATCTTTAGGCATATCCTTTTTCTTCTTTTCCTTTTTTTGTTAAAGTGTGAGTACAACTGCCCTCTTCATATTCACTTTTTGAAAAATTTCTCATGTGTTGAATTTTCTTGCCTATTCCCTACCCAAGGGCACTTTTTGAGGGCAGGTGTCATTTAGACCCCTGCAGTCGTTGTGACTATTAAGCAACCATTAGCACTGGGTTTAAAGCTGCTGTTGTGGGAAACAGCCACAAGGCGGCAGCATTATTACGTTCTCAACTCTTGTTACTAGGGCAACAGAATCTTCCTGGAGGTAGTGTTCTGAGGTTGTAAATTAGAGTGGAATGTGCTGGGACAAGCCCCCAGAAGTTTATGTCTCCTTACTTATGTTTGTTTTTTAAATTTCATTTCTATTTCTTATCAGCGTAAATTTGATTAGAGTGTTTTGATTGCCTGGCTGTACAGGATCTGCTCAATGATTCATACATATGTCTGTTCATCTTCGGGTCCTGTTACCATGTATGTGATTACAAAATGTATATTTTAAAGGTATTGGTGATTATATAATTCATACAGTTTATCTGTTATATGTTTTTATACACTTAACATACATTAGTATATGTATGTTAACCCCATAGTCCTAATTTACCCATCTTCCCACCTTTCATTTTGCTAACCATTAGTTTATTTCATAAGTCTGTGAGTGTCTTTTTCTGTGGAAATATGTTCATTGGTAGCAATCTTAGGATAACATGTATAAATATTATCAAAGGATCTTTGTCGTACCCTTTTGAGTTAGTTAACCTTATATGATTATTTCTAGGCTCAACTGTAGTCCTGAAAACGGCGTTGTTCATTTTTTTCCCCAGGCTACTATTCTATTTGGTACGTATACTACTTCTTCTTTGTCCATTCATCTGTTTATGAACCTTTTTTCTGCTTCCATGTCTTGGCTATTTCAATATTGCTGCAGTGCTCATTTGCCTGCCTGTGTCTTTCCGATTCAGGTGGTCTTAGGTTATAGGCCCAAAGGGTGACCTGCTGCATCATATGGTAGCTCAATTTTTACCTTTTCAAGCAGCTCCATTCAGTTTGCGTTAGTGCTGTTACCACTTTACATCCCACCAGCAGCTAGAAGGTACACAGTTCTCTAAAACCCCTTCAGCATTTATAGTTTATAGACATTTTGCTGATGGAAATGACTGGTGTGAGCTGAAACCTTGTTGAATTTGAATTTGCATGTGTCTAATAATTCCTTATACTGAGCTTTAGGCATGTCCTTTTTTTTCTTTTCCTTTTTTTTTAAAGAGTGAGTACAACTTCCCTCCTCTTATTGACTTCTTGAAAAATTTCTCATGTGTTGAATTTTCTTGCCTATTCCCTACCCCAGGGCATTTTTCAGGGCAGGTGTCATTTAGAGCCCTGCAGTCCTTGTGACTATTAAGCAACTATTAGTACTGGGTTTAAAGCTGCTGTTGTGGGAAACAGCCACAAGGCCGCAGCATTATTACGTTCTCAATTCTTGTTACTACGGCAACAGAGTCTTCCTGGAGGTAGTGTTCCGAGGTTGTAAATTAGAGTGGAATGTGCTGGGACAAGCCCCCAGAAGTTTATGTCTCCTTACTTATGTTTGTTTTTTAAATTTAATTTCTATTTCTTATCAGAGTAAATTTGATTAGCGTGTTTTGATTGCCTGGCTGTACAGAATCTGCTCAATGATTCATACATATGTCTGTTCATCTTCGGGTCCTGTTACCATGTATGTGATTACAAAATGTATATTTTAAAGGTATTGGTGATTATATAATTCATACAGTTTATCTGTTATATGTTTTTATACACTTAACATACATTAGTATATGTATGTTAACCCCATAGTCCTAATTTACCCATCCTCCCCCCTTTCATTTTGGCTAACCATTAGTTTATTTCATAAGTCTGTGAGTGTCTTTTTCTGTGGAAATATGTTCATTGGTAGCAATCTTAGGATAACATGTATAAATGTTTTCATAGGATTTTGTCGTACCCTTTTGAGTTACTTAACGTTATATGATTATTTCTAGGCTCAACTGTAGTCCTGAAAACGGCATTGTTCATTTTTTTCCCGAGGCTACTATTCTATTTGGTACGTATACCACTTCTTCTTTGTCCATTCATCTGTTTATGAACCTTTTTTCTGCTTCCATGTCTTGGCTATTTCAATATTGCTGCAGTGCTCATTTGCCTGCCTGTGTCTTTCCGATTCAGGTGGTCTTAGGTTATAGGCCCAAAAGGTGACCTGCCGCATCATATGGTAGCTCAATTTTTATCTTTTCAAGCAGCTCCATTCAGTTTGCGTTAGTGCTGTTACCACTTTACATCCCACCAGCAGCTAGAAGGTACACAGTTCTCTAAAACCCCTTCAGCATTTATAGTTTGTAGACATTTTGCTGATGGAAACGACTGGTGTGAGCTGAAACCTTTTTGAATTTGAATTTGCATGTGTCTAATAATTCATTCTACTGAGCTTTAGGCATGTCCTTTTTTTTCTTTTCCTTTCTTTTTAAAGAGTGAGTACAACTTCCCTCCTCTTATTGACTTCTTAAAAAATTTCTCATGTGTTGAATATTATTGCCTATTCCCTACCCCAGGGCATTTTTCAGGGCAGGTGTCATTTAGAGCCCTGCAGTCCATGTGACTATTAAGCAACCATTAGCACTGGGTTTAAAGCTGCTGTTGTGGGAAAGAGCCACAAGGCGGCAGCATTATTACGTTCTCATCTCTTGTTACTAGGGCAACAGAATCTTCCTGGAGGTAGTGTTCCGAGGTAGTAAATTAGAGTGGAATGTGCTGGGACAAGCCCCCAGAAGTTTATGTCTCCTTACTTAGGTTTGTTTTTTAAATTTAATTTCTATTTCTTATCTGAGTAAATTTGATTAGAGTGTTTTGATTGTCTGGCTGTACAGAAACTGCTCAATGATTCCTACATATGTCTGTTCATCTTCGGATTCTGTTACCATGAATGTGATTACAGAATGTATATTTTAAAGGTATTGGTGATTATATAATTCATACAGTTTATCTGTTATATGTTTTTATACACTTAACATACATTAGTATATGTATGTTAACCCCATAGCCCTAGTTTACCCATCCTCCCACCTTTCATTTTGTCTAACCATTAGTTTATTTCATAAGTCTGTGAGTGTCTTTTTCTGTGGAAATATGTTCATTGGTAGCTATCTTAGGATAACATGTATAAATGTTATCATAGGATATTTGTCGTACCCTTTTGAGTTACTTAACCTTATATGATTATTTCTAGGCTCAACTGTAGTCCTGAAAACGGCATTGTTCATTTTTTTCCCGAGGCTACTATTCTATTTGGTACGTATACCACTTCTTCTTTGTCCATTCATCTGTTTATGGACATTTTTTTTGCTTCCATGTCTTTGCTATTTCCATATTGCTGCAGGGCACATTTGACTGCCTGTGTCTTTCCGATTCTGGTAGTCTTAGGTTATAAGCCGAAGAGGTGCCCTGCCGCATCATATGGTAGCTCAATTTTTACCTTTTCAAGCAGCTCCATTCAGTTTGCATTAGTGCTGTTACCACTTTTCATCCCAGCAGCAGATAGAAGGTATACATTTCTCTAAAACCCCTTCAGCATTTATAGTTTGTAGACTTTTTGCTGATGGCCATTTGACTGGTGTGAGCTGAAACCTTTTTGGAGGTTGGATACGCATGTGGCGAATAATTCCTTATACTGATCTTTAGGCATATCCTTTTTCTTCTTTTCCTTTTTTTGTTAAAGTGTGAGTACAACTGCCCTCTTCGTATTCACTTTTTGAAAAATTTCTCATGTGTTGAATTTTCTTGCGTATTCCCTACCCCAGGGCATTTTTTGAGGGCAGGTGTCATTTAGACCCCTGCAGTCGTTTTGACTATTAAGCAACTATTAGCACTGGGTTTAAAGCTGCTGTTGTGGGAAACAGCCACAAGGCGGCAGCATTATTACGTTCTCAACTCTTGTTACTATGGCAACAGAGTCTTCCTGGAGGTAGTGTTCCGAGGTTGTAAATTAGAGTGGAATGTGCTGGGACAAGCCTCCAGAAGTTTATGTCTCCTTACTTATGTTTGTTTTTTAAATTTAATTTCTATTTCTTATCGGAGTAAATTTGATTTTAGTGTTTTGATTGCCTGGCTGTACAGAATCTGCTCAATGATTCATACATATGTCTGTTCATCCTCGGGTCCTGTTACCATGTATGTGATTACAAAATGTATATTTTAAAGGTATTGGTGATTATATAATTCATACAGTTTATCTGTTATATGTTTTTATACACTTAACATACATTAGTATATGTATGTTAACCCCATAGTCCTAGTTAACCCATCCTCCCACCTTTCATTTTGGCTAACCATTAGTTTATTTGATAAGTCTGTGAGTGTCTTTTTCTGTGGAAATATGTTCATTGGTAGCAATCTTAGGATAACATGTATAAATGTTATCATAGGATATTTGTCGTACCCTTTTGAGTTACTTAACGTTATATGATTATTTCTAGGCTCAACTGTAGTCCTGAAAACGGCATTCTTCATTTTTTTCCCGAGGCTACTATTCTATTTGGTACGTATACCACTTCTTCTTTGTCCATTCATCTGTTTATGAACCTTTTTTCTGCTTCCATGTCTTGGCTATTTCAATATTGCTGCAGTGCTCATTTGCCTGCCTGTGTCTTTCCGATTCAGGTGGTCTTAGGTTATAGGCCCAAAAGGTGACCTGCCGCATCATATGGTACCTCAATTTTTATCTTTTCAAGCAGCTCCATTCAGTTTGTGTTAGTGCTGTTACCACTTTACATCCCACCAGCAGCTAGAAGGTACACAGTTCTCTAAAACCCCTTCAGCATTTATAGTTTGTAGACATTTTGCTGATGGAAACGATTGGTGTGAGCTGAAACCTTTTTCCATTTGAATTTGCATGTGTCTAATAATTCATTCTACTGAGCTTTAGGCATGTCCTTTTTTTTCTTTTCCTTTTTTTTTAAAGAGTGAGTACAACTTCCCTCCTCTTATTGATTTCTTGAAAAATTTCTCATGTGTTGAATATACTTGCCTATTCCTTACCCCAGGGCATTTTTCAGGGCAGGTGTCATTTAGAGCCCTGCAGTCCATGTGACTATTAAGCAACCATTAGCACTGGGTTTAAAGCTGCTGTTGTGAGAAAGAGCCACAAGGCGGCAGCATTATTACGTTCTCATCTCTTGTTACTAGGGCAACAGAATCTTCCTGGAGGTAGTGTTCCGAGGTTGTAAATTAGAGTGGAATGTGCTGGGACAAGCCCCCAGAAGTTTATGTCTCCTTACTTAGGTTTGTTTTTTAAATGTAATTTCTATTTCTTATCGGAGTAAATTTGATTAGAGTGTTTTGATTGTCTGGCTGTGCAGAAACTGCTCAATGATTCCTACATATGTCTGTTCATCTTCGGATTCTGTTACCATGTATGTGATTACAGAATGTATATTTTAAAGGTATTGGTGATTATATAATTCATACAGTTTATCTGTTATATGTTTTTATACACTTAACATACATTAGTATATGTATGTTAACCCCATAGTCCTAATTTACCCATCCTCCCACCTTTCATTTTGGCTAACAATTAGTTTATTTCATAAGTCTGTGAGTGTCTTTTTCTGTGGAAATATGTTCATTGGTAGCAATCTTAGGATAACATGTATAAATGATATCATAGGATAATTGTCATACCCTTTTGACTTACTTAACCTTATATGATTATTTCTAGGCTCTACTGTAGTCCTGAAAACGGCATTGTTCATTTTTTCCCCGAGGCTACTATTGCATTCTGTCCATATACCACTTCTTCTCTGTCCATTCATCTGTTTATGGACATTTTTTTTGCTTCCATGTCTTTGCTATTTCAATATTGCTGCAGTGCACATTTGACTGCCTGTGTCTTTCCGATTCTGGTAGTCTTAGGTTATAAGCCCAAGAGGTGCCCTGCCGCATCATATGGTAGCTCAATTTTTACCTTTTCAAGCAGCTCCATTCAGTTTGCGTTACTGCTGTTACCACTTTACATCCCACCAGCAGCTAGAAGGTACACAGTTCTCTAAAACCCCTTCAGCATTTATAGTTTGTAGACATTTTGCTGATGGAAACGACTGGTGTGAGCTGAAACCTTTTTGAATTTGAATTTGCATGTGTCTAAAAATTCATTCTACTGAGCTTTAGGCATGTCCTTTTTTTTCTTTTCCTTTTTTTTAAAGAGTGAGTACAACTTCCCTCCTCTTATTGACTTCTTGAAAAATTTCTCATGTGTTGAATATTATTGCCTATTCCCTACCCCAGGGCATTTTTCAGGGCAGGTGTCATTTAGAGCCCTGCAGTCCATGTGACTATTAAGCAACCATTAGCACTGGGTATAAAGCTGCTGTTGTGGGAAAGAGCCACAAGGCGGCAGCATTATTACGTTCTCATCTCTTGTTACTAGGGCAACAGAATCTTCCTGGAGGTAGTGTTCCGAGGTTGTAAATTAGAGTGGAATGTGCTGGGACAAGCCCCCAGAAGTTTATGTCTCCTTACTTAGGTTTGTTTTTTAAATTTAATTTCTATTTCTTATCTGAGTAAATTTGATTAGAGTGTTTTGATTGTCTGGCTGTACAGAATCTGCTCAATGTTTCCTACATATGTCTGTTCATCTTCAGATTCTGTTACCATGTATGTGAATACAGAATGTATATTTTAAAGGTATTGGTGATTATATAATTCATATAGTTTATTTGTTATATGTTTATATGCATGTAACATACATTAGTATATTTATGTTAATCCCATAGTCCTAATTTACCCATCCTCCCCCCTTTCATTTTGGCTAACCATTAGTTTATTTCATAAGTCTGTGAGTGTCTTTTTCTGTGGAAATATGTTCATTGGTAGCAATCTTAGGATAACATGTACAAATGATATCATAGGATATTTGTCATACCCTTTTGACTTACTTAACCTTATATTATTATTTCTAGGCTCCACTGTACTCCTGAAAACGGCATTGTTCATTTTTTTCCCGAGGCTACTATTCCATTCTGTCCATATACCACTTCTTCTCTGTCCATTCATCTGTTTATGGACCTTTTTTTGCTTCCATGTCTTGGCTATTTCAGTATTGCTGCAGTGCACATTTGACTGCCTGTGTCTTTCCGATTCTGGTGGTCTTAGGTTATAAGCCCAAGAGGTGCCCTGCCGCATCATATGGTAGCTCAATTTCTACCTTTTCAAGCGGCTCCATTCAGTTTGCGTTAGTGCTGTTACCACTTTACATCCCAGCAGCAGATAGAAGGTACACATTTCTCTAAAACACCTTCAGCATTTATAGTTTGTAGACTTTTGCTGATGGCCATTTGACTGTTGTGAGCTGAAACCTTTATGGAGGTTGGATACGCATGTGGCGAATAATTCCTTATACTGATCTTTAGGCATATCCTTTTTCTTCTTTTCCTTTTTTTGTTAAAGTGTGAGTACAACTTCCCTCTTCATATTCACTTTTTGAAAAATTTCTCATGTGTTGAATTTTCTTGCCTAT
Source organism: Balaenoptera borealis (assembly GCF_965194805.1). Taxonomy (NCBI): domain Eukaryota; kingdom Metazoa; phylum Chordata; class Mammalia; order Artiodactyla; family Balaenopteridae; genus Balaenoptera; species Balaenoptera borealis. The sequence continues at coordinate 531,052 of NW_028123917.1, read as the reverse complement.
TCCCTACCCAAGGGCACTTTTTGAGGGCAGGTGTCATTTAGACCCCTGCAGTCGTTGTGACTATTAAGCAACCATTAGCACTGGGTTTAAAGCTGCTGTTGTGGGAAACAGCCACAAGGCGGCAGCATTATTACGTTCTCAACTCTTGTTACTAGGGCAACAGAATCTTCCTGGAGGTAGTGTTCTGAGGTTGTAAATTAGAGTGGAATGTGCTGGGACAAGCCCCCAGAAGTTTATGTCTCCTTACTTATGTTTGTTTTTTAAATTTCATTTCTATTTCTTATCAGCGTAAATTTGATTAGAGTGTTTTGATTGCCTGGCTGTACAGGATCTGCTCAATGATTCATACATATGTCTGTTCATCTTCGGGTCCTGTTACCATGTATGTGATTACAAAATGTATATTTTAAAGGTATTGGTGATTATATAATTCATACAGTTTATCTGTTATATGTTGTTATACACTTAACATACATTAGTATATGTATGTTAACCCCATAGTCCTAATTTACCCATCCTCCCACCTTTCATTTTGCTAACCATTAGTTTATTTCATAAGTCTGTGAGTGTCTTTTTCTGTGGAAATATGTTCATTGGTAGCAATCTTAGGATAACATGTATAAATATTATCATAGGATATTTGTCGTACCCTTTTGAGTTAGTTAACCTTATATGATTATTTCTAGGCTCAACTGTAGTCCTGAAAACGGCGTTGTTCATTTTTTTCCCCAGGCTACTATTCTATTTGGTACGTATACTACTTCTTCTTTGTCCATTCATCTGTTTATGAACCTTTTTTCTGCTTCCATGTCTTGGCTATTTCAATATTGCTGCAGTGCTCATTTGCCTGCCTGTGTCTTTCCGATTCAGGTGGTCTTAGGTTATAGGCCCAAAGGGTGACCTGCTGCATCATATGGTAGCTCAATTTTTACCTTGTCAAGAAGCTCCATTCAGTTTGCGTTAGTGCTGTTACCACTTTACATCCCACCAGCAGCTAGAAGGTACACAGTTCTCTAAAACCCCTTCAGCATTTATAGTTTATAGACATTTTGCTGATGGAAATGACTGGTGTGAGCTGAAACCTTTTTGAATTTGAATTTGCATGTGTCTAATAATTCCTTATACTGAGCTTTAGGCATGTCCTTTTTTTTCTTTTCCTTTTTTTTAAAGAGTGAGTACAACTTCCCTCCTCTTATTGACTTCTTGAAAAATTTCTCATGTGTTGAATTTTCTTGCCTATTCCCTACCCCAGGGTATTTTTTGAGGGCAGGTGTCATTTAGACCCCTGCAGTCGTTTTGACTATTAAGCAACCATTAGCACTGGGTTTAAAGCTGCTGTTGTGGGAAACAGCCACAAGGCGGCAGCATTATTATGTTCTCAACTCTTGTTACTATGGCAACAGAGTCTTCCTGGAGGTAGTGTTCCGAGGTTGTAAATTAGAGTGGAATGTGCTGGGAAAAGCCTCCAGAAGTTTATGTCTCCTTACTTATGTTTGTTTTTTAAATTTAATTTCTATTTCTTATCGGAGTAAATTTGATTTTAGTGTTTTGATTGCCTGGCTGTACAGAATCTGCTCAATGATTCATACATATGTCTGTTCATCCTCGGGTCCTGTTACCATGTATGTGATTACAAAATGTATATTTTAAAGGTATTGGTGATTATATAATTCATACAGTTTATCTGTTATATGTTTTTATACACTTAACATACATTAGTATATGTATGTTAACCCCATAGTCCTAGTTAACCCATCCTCCCACCTTTCATTTTGGCTAACCATTAGTTTATTTGATAAGTCTGTGAGTGTCTTTTTCTGTGGAAATATGTTCATTGGTAGCTATCTTAGGATAACATGTATAAATGTTATCATAGGATATTTGTCGTACCCTTTTGAGTTACTTAACGTTATATGATTATTTCTAGGCTCAACTGTAGTCCTGAAAACGGCATTGTTCATTTTTTTCCCGAGGCTACTATTCTGTTTGGTACGTATACCACTTCTTCTTTGTCCATTCATCTGTTTATGAACCTTTTTTCTGCTTCCATGTCTTGGCTATTTCAATATTGCTGCAGTGCTCATTTGCCTGCCTGTGTCTTTCCGATTCAGGTGGTCTTAGGTTATAGGCCCAAAAGGTGACCTGCCGCATCATATGGTAGCTCTATTTTTATCTTTTCAAGCAGCTCCATTCAGTTTGTGTTAGTGCTGTTACCACTTTACATCCCACCAGCAGCTAGAAGGTACACAGTTCTCTAAAACCCCTTCAGCATTTATAGTTTGTAGACATTTTGCTGATGGAAACGATTGGTGTGAGCTGAAACCTTTTTCCATTTGAATTTGCATGTGTCTAATAATTCATTCTACTGAGGTTTAGGCATGTCCTTTTTTTTCTTTTCCTTTTTTTTAAAGAGTGAGTACAACTTCCCTCCTCTTATTGATTTCTTGAAAAATTTCTCATGTGTTGAATATTCTTGCCTATTCCTTACCCCAGGGCATTTTTCAGGGCAGGTGTCATTTAGAGCCCTGCAGTCCATGTGATTATTAAGCAACCATTAGCACTGGGTTTAAAGCTGCTGTTGTGGGAAAGAGCCACAAGGCGGCAGCATTATTACGTTCTCATCTCTTGTTACTAGGGCAACAGAATCTTCCTGGAGGTAGTGTTCCGAGGTTGTAAATTAGAGTGGAATGTGCTGGGACAAGCCCCCAGAAGTTTATGTCTCCTTACTTAGGTTTGTTTTTTAAATGTAATTTCTATTTCTTATCGGAGTAAATTTGATTAGAGTGTTTTGATTGTCTGGCTGTACAGAAACTGCTCAATGATTCCTACATATGTCTGTACATCTTCGGATTCTGTTACCATGTATGTGATTACAGAATGTATATTTTAAAGGTATTGGTGATTATATAATTCATACAGTTTATCTGTTATATGTTTTTATACACTTAACATACATTAGTATATGTATGTTAACCCCATAGTCCTAATTTACCCGTCCTCCCACCTTTCATTTTGGCTAACAATTAGTTTATTTCATAAGTCTGTGAGTGTCTTTTTCTGTGGAAATATGTTCATTGGTAGCAATCTTAGGATAACATGTATAAATGATATCATAGGATAATTGTCATACCCTTTTGACTTACTTAACCTTATATGATTATTTCTAGGCTCTACTGTAGTCCTGAAAACGGCATTGTTCATTTTTTCCCCGAGGCTACTATTCCATTCTGTCCATATACCACTTCTTCTCTGTCCATTCATCTGTTTATGGACATTTTTTTTGCTTCCATGTCTTTGCTATTTCAATATTGCTGCAGTGCACATTTGACTGCCTGTGTCTTTCCGATTCTGGTAGTCTTAGGTTATAAGCCCAAGAGGTGCCCTGCCGCATCATATGGTAGCTCAATTTTTACCTTTTCAAGCAGCTCCATTCAGTTTGCGTTAGTGCTGTTACCACTTTACATCCCACCAGCAGCTAGAAGGTACACAGTTCTCTAAAACCCCTTCAGCATTTATAGTTTATAGACATTTTGCTGATGGAAATGACTGGTGTGAGCTGAAACCTTTTTGAATTTGAATTTGCATGTGTCTAATAATTCCTTATACTGAGCTTTAGGCATGTCCTTTTTTTTCTTTTCCTTTTTTTTTAAAGAGTGAGTACAACTTCCCTCCTCTTATTGACTTCTTGAAAAATTTCTCATGTGTTGAATTTTCTTGCCTATTCCCTACCCCAGGGCATTTTTCAGGGCAGGTGTCATTTAGAGCCCTGCAGTCCTTGTGACTATTAAGCAAGCATTAGCACTGGGTTTAATGCTGCTGTTGTGGGAAACAGCCACAAGGCGGCAGCATTATTACGTTCTCCTCTCTTGTTACTAGGGCAACAGAATCTTCCTGGAGGTAGTGTTCCGTGGTTGTAAATTAGAGTGGAATGTGCTGGGACGAGCCCCCAGAAGTTTATGTCTCCTTACTTATGTTTGTTTTTTAAATTTAATTCTATTTCTTTTTGGAGTAAATTTGATTAGAGTTTTTTGATTGTCTGGCTGTACAGAATCTGCTCAATGATTCCTACATATGTCTGTTCATCTTCGGATTCTGTTACCATGTATGTGAATACAGAATGTATATTTTAAAGGTATTGGTGATTATATAATTCATATAGTTTATCTGTTATATGTTTATATGCATGTAACATACATTAGTATATTTATGTTAATCCCATAGTCCTAATTTACCCATCCTCCCCCCTTTCATTTTGGCTAACCATTAGTTTATTTCATAAGTCTGTGAGTGTCTTTTTCTGTGGAAATATGTTCATTGGTAGCAATCTTAGGATAACATGTACAAATGATATCATAGGATATTTGTCATACCCTTTTGACTTACTTAACCTTATATTATTATTTCTAGGCTCTACTGTAGTCCTGAAAACGGCATTGTTCATTTTTTTCCCGAGGCTACTATTCCATTCTGTCCATATACCACTTCTTCTCTGTCCATTCATCTGTTTATGGACCTTTTTTTGCTTCCATGTCTTGGCTATTTCAGTATTGCTGCAGTGCACATTTGACTGCCTGTGTCTTTCCGATTCTGGTGGTCTTAGGTTATAAGCCCGAGAGGTGCCCTGCCGCATCATATGGTAGCTCAATTTCTACCTTTTCAAGCGGCTCCATTCAGTTTGCGTTAGTGCTGTTACCACTTTACATCCCAGCAGCAGATAGAAGGTACACATTTCTCTAAAACACCTTCAGCATTTATAGTTTGTAGACTTTTGCTGATGTCCATTTGACTGTTGTGAGCTGAAACCTTTATGGAGGTTGGATACGCATGTGGCGAATAATTCCTTATACTGATCTTTAGGCATATCCTTTTTCTTCTTTTCCTTTTTTTGTTAAAGTGTGAGTACAACTTCCCTCTTCATATTCACTTTTTGAAAAATTTCTCATGTGTTGAATTTTGTTGCCTATTCCCTACCCAAGGGCACTTTTTGAGGGCAGGTGTCATTTAGACCCCTGCAGTCGTTGTGACTATTAAGCAACCATTAGCACTGGGTTTAAAGCTGCTGTTGTGGGAAACAGCCACAAGGCGTCAGCATTATTACGTTCTCAACTCTTGTTACTAGGGCAACAGAATATTCATGGAGGTAGTGTTCTGAGGTTGTAAATTAGAGTGGAATGTGCTGGGACAAGCCCCCAGAAGTTTATGTCTCCTTACTTATGTTTGTTTTTAAATTTCATTTCTATTTCTTATCAGTGTAAATTTGATTAGAGTGTTTTGATTGCCTGGCAGTACAGGATCTGCTCAATGATTCATACATATGTCTGTTCATCTTCGGGTCCTGTTACCATGTATGTGATTACAAAATGTATATTTTAAAGGTATTGGTGATTATATAATTCATACAGTTTATCTGTTATATGTTTTTATACACTTAACATACATTAGTATATGTATGTTAACCCCATAGTCCTAATTTACCCATCCTCCCACCTTTCATTTTGCTAACCATTAGTTTATTTCATAAGTCTGTGAGTGTCTTTTTCTGTGGAAATATGTTCATTGGTAGCAATCTTAGGATAACATGTATAAATATTATCATAGGATATTTGTCGTACCCTTTTGAGTTACTTAACCTTATATGATTATTTCTAGGCTCAACTGTAGTCCTGAAAACGGCGTTGTTCAATTTTTTCCCCAGGCTACTATTCTATTTGGTACGTATACTACTTCTTCTTTGTCCATTCATCTGTTTATGAACCTTTTTTCTGCTTCCATGTCTTGGCTATTTCAATATTGCTGCAGTGCTCATTTGCCTGCCCGTGTCTTTCCGATTCAGGTGGTCTTAGGTTATAGGCCCAAAGGGTGACCTGCTGCATCATATGGTAGCTCAATTTTTACCTTTTCAAGAAGCTCCATTCAGTTTGCGTTAGTGCTGTTCCCACTTTACATCCCACCAGCAGCTAGAAGGTACACAGTTCTCTAAAACCCCTTCAGCATTTATAGTTTATAGACATTTTGCTGATGGAAATGACTGGTGTGAGCTGAAACCTTTTTGAATTTGAATTTGCATGTGTCTAATAATTCCTTATACTGAGCTTTAGGCATGTCCTTTTTTTTCTTTTCCTTTTTTTTAAAGAGTGAGTACAACTTCCCTCCTCTTATTGACTTCTTGAAAAATTTCTCATGTGTTGAATTTTCTTGCCTATTCCCTACCCCAGGGCATTTTTCAGGGCAGGTGTCATTTAGAGCCCTGCAGTCCATGTGACTATTAAGCAACCATTAGCACTGGGTTTAAAGCTGCTGTTGTGGGAAAGAGCCACAAGGCGGCAGCATTATTACGTTCTCATCTCTTGTTACTAGGGCAACAGAATCTTCCTGGAGGTAGTGTTCCGAGGTTGTAAATTAGAGTGGAATGTGCTGGGACAAGCCCCCAGAAGTTTATGTCTACTTACTTAGGTTTGTTTTTTAAATTAAATTTCTATTTCTTATCGGAGTAAATTTGATTAGAGTGTTTTGATTGTCTGGCTGTACAGAAACTGCTCAATGATTCCTACATATGTCTGTTCATCTTCGGATTCTGTTACCATGTATGTTATTACAGAATGTATATTTTAAAGGTATTGGTGATTATATAATTCATACAGTTTATCTGTTATATGTTTTTATACACTTAACATACATTAGTATATGTATGTTAACCCCATAGTCCTAATTTACCCATCCTCCCACCTTTCATTTTGGCTAACAATTAGTTTATTTCATAAGTCTGTGAGTGTCTTTTTCTGTGGAAATACGTTCATTGGTAGCAATCTTAGGATAACATGTATAAATGATATCATAGGATATTTGTCATACCCTTTTGACTTACTTAACCTTATATGATTATTTCTAGGCTCAACTCTAGTCCTTAAAACGGCATTGTTCATTTTTTCCCCGAGGCTACTATTGCATTCTGTCCATATACCACTTCTTCTCTGTCCATTCATCTGTTTATGGACCTTTTTTTGCTTCCATGTCTTTGCTATTTCCATATTGCTGCAGTGCACATTTGACTGCCTGTGTCTTTCCGATTCTGGTAGTCTTAGGTTATAAGCCGAAGAGGTGCCCTGCCGCATCATATGGTAGCTCAATTTTTACCTTTTCAAGCAGCTCCATTCAGTTTGCGTTAGTGCTGTTACCACTTTACATCCCAGCAGCAGATAGAAGGTATACATTTCTCTAAAACCCCTACAGCATTTATAGTTTGTAGACTTTTTGCTGATGGCCATTTGACTGGTGTGAGCTGAAACCTTTTTGGAGGTTGGATACGCATGTGGCGAATAATTCCTTATACTGATCTTTAGGCATATCCTTTTTCTTCTTTTCCTTTTTTTGTTAAAGTGTGAGTACAACTTCCCTCTTCATATTCACTTTTTGAAAAATTTCTCATGTGTTGAATTTTCTTGCCTATTCCCTACCCAAGGGCACTTTTTGAGGGCAGGTGTCATTTAGACCCCTGCAGTCGTTGTGACTATTAAGCAACCATTAGCACTGGGTTTAAAGCTGCTGTTGTGGGAAACAGCCACAAGGCGGCAGCATTATTACGTTCTCAACTCTTGTTACTAGGGCAACAGAATCTTCCTGGAGGTAGTGTTCTGAGGTTGTAAATTAGAGTGGAATGTGCTGGGACAAGCCCCCAGAAGTTTATGTCTCCTTACTTATGTTTGTTTTTTAAATTTCATTTCTATTTCTTATCAGCGTAAATTTGATTAGAGTGTTTTGATTGCCTGGCTGTACAGGATCTGCTCAATGATTCATACATATGTCTGTTCATCTTCGGGTCCTGTTACCATGTATGTGATTACAAAATGTATATTTTAAAGGTATTGGTGATTATATAATTCATACAGTTTATCTGTTATATGTTGTTATACACTTAACATACATTAGTATATGTATGTTAACCCCATAGTCCTAATTTACCCATCCTCCCACCTTTCATTTTGCTAACCATTAGTTTATTTCATAAGTCTGTGAGTGTCTTTTTCTGTGGAAATATGTTCATTGGTAGCAATCTTAGGATAACATGTATAAATATTATCATAGGATATTTGTCGTACCCTTTTGAGTTACTTAACCTTATATGATTATTTCTAGGCTCAACTGTAGTCCTGAAAACGGCGTTGTTCATTTTTTTCCCCAGGCTACTATTCTATTTGGTACGTATACTACTTCTTCTTTGTCCATTCATCTGTTTATGAACCTTTTTTCTGCTTCCATGTCTTGGCTATTTCAATATTGCTGCAGTGCTCATTTGCCTGCCTGTGTCTTTCCGAATCAGGTGGTCTTAGGTTATAGGCCCAAAGGGTGACCTGCTGCATCATATGGTAGCTCAATTTTTACCTTTTCAAGAAGCTCCATTCAGTTTGCGTTAGTGCTGTTACCACTTTACATCCCACCAGCAGCTAGAAGGTACACAGTTCTCTAAAACCCCTTCAGCATTTATAGTTTATAGACATTTTGCTGATGGAAATGACTGGTGTGAGCTGAAACCTTTTTGAATTTGAATTTGCATGTGTCTAATAATTCCTTATACTGAGCTTTAGGCATGTCCTTTTTTTTCTTTTCCTTTTTTTTAAAGAGTGAGTACAACTTCCCTCCTCTTATTGACTTCTTGAAAAATTTCTCATGTGTTGAATTTTCTTGCCTATTCCCTACCCCAGGGCATTTTTCAGGGCAGGTGTCATTTAGAGCCCTGCAGTCCATGTGACTATTAAGCAACCATTAGCACTGGGTTTAAAGCTGCTGTTGTGGGAAAGAGCCACAAGGCGGCAGCATTATTACGTTCTCATCTCTTCTTACTAGGGCAACAGAATCTTCCTGGAGGTAGTGTTCCGAGGTTGTAAATTAGAGTGGAATGTGCTGGGACAAGCCCCCAGAAGTTTATGTCTACTTACTTAGGTTTGTTTTTTAAATTAAATTTCTATTTCTTATCGGAGTAAATTTGATTAGAGTGTTTTGATTGTCTGGCTGTACAGAAACTGCTCAATGATTCCTACATATGTCTGTTCATCTTCGGATTCTGTTACCATGTATGTTATTACAGAATGTATATTTTAAAGGTATTGGTGATTATATAATTCATACAGTTTATCTGTTATATGTTTTTATACACTTAACATACATTAGTATATGTATGTTAACCCCATAGTCCTAATTTACCCATCCTCCCACCTTTCATTTTGGCTAACAATTAGTTTATTTCATAAGTCTGTGAGTGTCTTTTTCTGTGGAAATACGTTCATTGGTAGCAATCTTAGGATAACATGTATAAATGATATCATAGGATATTTGTCATACCCTTTTGACTTACTTAACCTTATATGATTATTTCTAGGCTCAACTCTAGTCCTTAAAACGGCATTGTTCATTTTTTCCCCGAGGCTACTATTCCATTCTGTCCATATACCACTTCTTCTCTGTCCATTCATCTGTTTATGGACCTTTTTTTGCTTCCATGTCTTGGCTATTTCAGTATTGCTGCAGTGCACATTTGACTGCCTGTGTCTTTCCGATTCTGGTGGTCTTAGGTTATAAGCCCGAGAGGTGCCCTGCCGCATCATATGGTAGCTCAATTTCTACCTTTTCAAGCGGCTCCATTCAGTTTGCGTTAGTGCTGTTACCACTTTACATCCCAGCAGCAGATAGAAGGTACACATTTCTCTAAAACACCTTCAGCATTTATAGTTTGTAGACTTTTGCTGATGGCCATTTGACTGTTGTGAGCTGAAACCTTTATGGAGGTTGGATACGCATGTGGCGAATAATTCCTTATACTGATCTTTAGGCATATCCTTTTTCTTCTTTTCCTTTTTTTGTTAAAGTGTGAGTACAACTTCCCTCTTCAAATTCACTTTTTGAAAAATTTCTCATGTGTTGAATTTTCTTGCCTATTCCCTACCCAAGGGCACTTTTTGAGGGCAGGTGTCATTTAGACCCCTGCAGTCGTTGTGACTATTAAGCAACCATTAGCACTGGGTTTAAAGCTGCTGTTGTGGGAAACAGCCACAAGGCGGCAGCATTATTACGTTCTCAACTCTTGTTACTAGGGCAACAGAATCTTCCTGGAGGTAGTGTTCTGAGGTTGTAAATTAGAGTGGAATGTGCTGGGACAAGCCCCCAGAAGTTTATGTCTCCTTACTTATGTTTGTTTTTTAAATTTCATTTCTATTTCTTATCAGCGTAAATTTGATTAGAGTGTTTTGATTGCCTGGCTGTACAGGATCTGCTCAATGATTCATACATATGTCTGTTCATCTTCGGGTCCTGTTACCATGTATGTGATTACAAAATGTATATTTTAAAGGTATTGGTGATTATATAATTCATACAGTTTATCTGTTATATGTTGTTATACACTTAACATACATTAGTATATGTATGTTAACCCCATAGTCCTAATTTACCCATCCTCCCACCTTTCATTTTGCTAACCATTAGTTTATTTCATAAGTCTGTGAGTGTCTTTTTCTGTGGAAATATGTTCATTGGTAGCAATCTTAGGATAACATGTATAAATATTATCATAGGATATTTGTCGTACCCTTTTGAGTTACTTAACCTTATATGATTATTTCTAGGCTCAACTGTAGTCCTGAAAACGGCGTTGTTCATTTTTTTCCCCAGGCTACTATTCTATTTGGTACGTATACTACTTCTTCTTTGTCCATTCATCTGTTTATGAACCTTTTTTCTGCTTCCATGTCTTGGCTATTTCAATATTGCTGCAGTGCTCATTTGCCTGCCTGTGTCTTTCCGATTCAGGTGGTCTTAGGTTATAGGCCCAAAGGGTGACCTGCTGCATCATATGGTAGCTCAATTTTTACCTTTTCAAGAAGCTCCATTCAGTTTGCGTTAGTGCTGTTACCACTTTACATCCAACCAGCAGCTAGAAGGTACACAGTTCTCTAAAACCCCTTCAGCATTTATAGTTTATAGACATTTTGCTGATGGAAATGACTGGTGTGAGCTGAAACCTTTTTGAATTTGAATTTGCATGTGTCTAATAATTCCTTATACTGAGCTTTAGGCATGTCCTTTTTTTTCTTTTCCTTTTTTTTAAAGAGTGAGTACAACTTCCCTCCTCTTATTGACTTCTTGAAAAATTTCTCATGTGTTGAATTTTCTTGCCTATTCCCTACCCCAGGGCATTTTTCAGGGCAGGTGTCATTTAGAGCCCTGCAGTCCATGTGACTATTAAGCAACCATTAGCACTGGGTTTAAAGCTGCTGTTGTGGGAAAGAGCCACAAGGCGGCAGCATTATTACGTTCTCATCTCTTGTTACTAGGGCAACAGAATCTTCCTGGAGGTAGTGTTCCGAGGTTGTAAATTAGAGTGGAATGTGCTGGGACAAGCCCCCAGAAGTTTATGTCTCCTTACTTAGGTTTGTTTTTTAAATGTAATTTCTATTTCTTATCGGAGTAAATTTGATTAGAGTGTTTTGATTGTCTGGCTGTACAGAAACTGCTCAATGATTCCTACATATGTCTGTTCATCTTCGGATTCTGTTACCATGTATGTTATTACAGAATGTATATTTTAAAGGTATTGGTGATTATATAATTCATACAGTTTATCTGTTATATGTTTTTATACACTTAACATACATTAGTATATGTATGTTAACCCCATAGTCCTAATTTACCCATCCTCCCACCTTTCATTTTGGCTAACAATTAGTTTATTTCATAAGTCTGTGAGTGTCTTTTTCTGTGGAAATATGTTCATTGGTAGCAATCTTAGGATAACATGTATAAATGATATCATAGGATATTTGTCATACCCTTTTGACTTACTTAACCTTATATGATTATTTCTAGGCTCAACTCTAGTCCTTAAAACGGCATTGTTCATTTTTTCCCCGAGGCTACTATTGCATTCTGTCCATATACCACTTCTTCTCTGTCCATTCATCTGTTTATGGACATTTTTTTTGCTTCCATGTCTTTGCTATTTCCATATTGCTGCAGTGCACATTTGACTGCCTGTGTCTTTCCGATTCTGGTAGTCTTAGGTTATAAGGCGAAGAGGTGCCCTGCCGCATCATATGGTAGCTCAATTTTTACCTTTTCAAGCAGCTCCATTCAGTTTGCGTTAGTGCTGTTACCACTTTACATCCCACCAGCAGATAGAAGGTATACATTTCTCTAAAACCCCTTCAGCATTTATAGTTTGTAGACTTTTTGCTGATGGCCATTTGACTGGTGTGAGCTGAAACCTTTTTGGAGGTTGGATACGCATGTGGCGAATAATTCCTTATACTGATCTTTAGGCATATCCTTTTTCTTCTTTTCCTTTTTTTGTTAAAGTGTGAGTACAACTTCCCTCTTCATATTCACTTTTTGAAAAATTTCTCATGTGTTGAATTTTTTTGCGTATTCCCTACCCCAGGGCATTTTTTGAGGGCAGGTGTCATTTAGACCCCTGCAGTCGTTTTGACTATTAAGCAACCATTAGCACTGGGTTTAAAGCTGCTGTTGTGGGAAACAGCCACAAGGCGGCAGCATTATTACGTTCTCAACTCTTGTTACTATGGCAACAGAGTCTTCCTGGAGGTAGTGTTCCGAGGTTGTAAATTAGAGTGGAATGTGCTGGGACAAGCCTCCAGAAGTTTATGTCTCCTTACTTATGTTTGTTTTTTAAATTTAATTTCTATTTCTTATCGGAGTAAATTTGATTTTAGTGTTTTGATTGCCTGGCTGTACAGAATCTGCTCAATGATTCATACATATGTCTGTTCATCTTCGGATTCTGTTACCATGTATTTGAATACAGAATGTATATTTTAAAGGTATTGGTGATTATATAATTCATATAGTTTATCTGTTATATGTTTATATGCATGTAACATACATTAGTATATTTATGTAAATCCCATAGTCCTAATTTACCCATCCTCCCCCCTTTCATTTTGGCTAACCATTAGTTTATTTCATAAGTCTGTGAGTGTCTTTTTCTGTGGAAATATGTTCATTGGTAGCAATCTTAGGATAACACGTATAAATGATATCATAGGATATTTGTCGTACCCTTTTGACTTACTTAACCTTATATTATTATTTCTAGGCTCTACTGTAGTCCTGAAAACGGCATTGTTCATTTTTTTCCCGAGGCTACTATTCCATTCTGTCCATATACCACTTCTTCTCTGTCCATTCATCTGTTTATGGACATTTTTTTTGCTTCCATGTCTTTGCTATTTCCATATTGCTGCAGTGCACATTTGACTGCCTGTGTCTTTCCGATTCTGGTAGTCTTAGGTTATAAGCCCAAGAGGTGCCCTGCCGCATCATATGGTAGCTCAATTTTTACCTTTTCAAGCAGCTCCATTCAGTTTGCGTTAGTGCTGTTACCACTTTACATCCCACCAGCAGCTAGAAAGTACACAGTTCTCTAAAACCCCTTCAGCATTTATAGTTTATAGACATTTTGCTGATGGAAATGACTGGTGTGAGCTGAAACCTTTTTGAATTTGAATTTGCATGTGTCTAATAATTCCTTATACTGAGCTTTAGGCATGTCCTTTTTTTTCTTTTCCTTTTTTTTTAAAGAGTGAGTACAACTTCCCTCCTCTTATTGACTTCTTGAAAAATTTCTCATGTGTTGAATTTTCTTGACTATTCCCTACCCCAGGGCATTTTTAAGGGCAGGTGTCATTTAGAGCCCTGCAGTCCTTGTGACTATTAAGCAACCATTAGCACTGGGTTTAAAGCTGCTGTTGTGGGAAACAGCCACAAGGCGGCAGCATTATTACGTTCTCATCTCTTGTTACTAGGGCAACAGAATCTTCCTGGAGGTAGTGTTCCGTGGTTGTAAATTAGAGTGGAATGTGCTGGGACGAGCCCCCAGAAGTTTATGTCTCCTTACTTATGTTTGTTTTTTAAATTTAATTCTATTTCTTTTTGGAGTAAATTTGATTAGAGTTTTTTGATTGTCTGGCTGTACAGAATCTGCTCAATGATTCCTACATATGTCTGTTCATCTTCGGATTCTGTTACCATGTATGTGAATACAGAATGTATATTTTAAAGGTATTGGTGATTATATAATTCATATAGTTTATCTGTTATATGTTTATATGCATGTAACATACATTAGTATATTTATGTTAATCCCATAGTCCTAATTTACCCATCCTCCCCCCTTTCATTTTGGCTAACCATTAGTTTATTTCATAAGTCTGTGAGTGTCTTTTTCTGTGGAAATATGTTCATTGGTAGCAATCTTAGGATAACATGTATAAATGATATCATAGGATATTTGTCATACCCTTTTGACTTACTTAACCTTATATTATTATTTCTAGGCTCTACTGTAGTCCTGAAAACGGCATTGTTCATTTTTTTCCCGAGGCTACTATTCCATTCTGTCCATATACCACTTCTTCTCTGTCCATTCATCTGTTTATGGACCTTTTTTTGCTTCCATGTCTTGGCTATTTCAGTATTGCTGCAGTGCACATTTGACTGCCTGTGTCTTTCCGATTCTGGTGGTCTTAGGTTATAAGCCCGAGAGGTGCCGTGCCGCATCATATGGTAGCTCAATTTCTACCTTTTCAAGCGGCTCCATTCAGTTTGCGTTAGTGCTGTTACCACTTTACATCCCAGCAGCAGATAGAAGGTACACATTTCTCTAAAACACCTTCAGCATTTATAGTTTGTAGACTTTTGCTGATGGCCATTTGACTGTTGTGAGCTGAAACCTTTATGGAGGTTGGATACGCATGTGGCGAATAATTCCTTATACTGATCTTTAGGCATATCCTTTTTCTTCTTTTCCTTTTTTTGTTAAAGTGTGAGTACAACTTCCCTCTTCATATTCACTTTTTGAAAAATTTCTCATGTGTTGAATTTTCTTGCCTATTCCCTACCCAAGGGCACTTTTTGAGGGCAGGTGTCATTTAGACCCCTGCAGTCGTTGTGACTATTAAGCAACCATTAGCACTGGGTTTAAAGCTGCTGTTGTGGGAAACAGCCACAAGGCGGCAGCATTATTACGTTCTCAACTCTTGTTACTAGGGCAACAGAATCTTCCTGGAGGTAGTGTTCTGAGGTTGTAAATTAGAGTGGAATGTGCTGGGACAAGCCCCCAGAAGTTTATGTCTCCTTACTTATGTTTGTTTTTTAAATTTCATTTCTATTTCTTATCAGCGTAAATTTGATTAGAGTGTTTTGATTGCCTGGCTGTACAGGATCTGCTCAATGATTCATACATATGTCTGTTCATCTTCGGGTCCTGTTACCATGTATGTGATTACAAAATGTATATTTTAAAGGTATTGGTGATTATATAATTCATACAGTTTATCTGTTATATGTTGTTATACACTTAACATACATTAGTATATGTATGTTAACCCCATAGTCCTAATTTACCCATCCTCCCACCTTTCATTTTGCTAACCATTAGTTTATTTCATAAGTCTGTGAGTGTCTTTTTCTGTGGAAATATGTTCATTGGTAGCAATCTTAGGATAACATGTATAAATATTATCATAGGATATTTGTCGTACCCTTTTGAGTTACTTAACCTTATATGATTATTTCTAGGCTCAACTGTAGTCCTGAAAACGGCGTTGTTCATTTTTTTCCCCAGGCTACTATTCTATTTGGTACGTATACTACTTCTTCTTTGTCCATTCATCTGTTTATGAACCTTTTTTCTGCTTCCATGTCTTGGCTATTTCAATATTGCTGCAGTGCTCATTTGCCTGCCTGTGTCTTTCCGATTCAGGTGGTCTTAGGTTATAGGCCCAAAGGGTGACCTGCTGCATCATATGGTAGCTCAATTTTTACCTTTTCAAGAAGCTCCATTCAGTTTGCGTTAGTGCTGTTACCACTTTACATCCCACCAGCAGCTAGAAGGTACACAGTTCTCTAAAACCCCTTCAGCATTTATAGTTTATAGACATTTTGCTGATGGAAATGACTGGTGTGAGCTGAAACCTTTTTGAATTTGAATTTGCATGTGTCTAATAATTCCTTATACTGAGCTTTAGGCATGTCCTTTTTTTTCTTTTCCTTTTTTTTAAAGAGTGAGTACAACTTCCCTCCTCTTATTGACTTCTTGAAAAATTTCTCATGTGTTGAATTTTCTTGCCTATTCCCTACCCCAGGGCATTTTTCAGGGCAGGTGTCATTTAGAGCCCTGCAGTCCATGTGACTATTAAGCAACCATTAGCACTGGGTTTAAAGCTGCTGTTGTGGGAAAGAGCCACAAGGCGGCAGCATTATTACGTTCTCATCTCTTGTTACTAGGGCAACAGAATCTTCCTGGAGGTAGTGTTCCGAGGTTGTAAATTAGAGTGGAATGTGCTGGGACAAGCCCCCAGAAGTTTATGTCTACTTACTTAGGTTTGTTTTTTAAATTAAATTTCTATTTCTTATCGGAGTAAATTTGATTAGAGTGTTTTGATTGTCTGGCTGTACAGAAACTGCTCAATGATTCCTACATATGTCTGTTCATCTTCGGATTCTGTTACCATGTATGTTATTACAGAATGTATATTTTAAAGGTATTGGTGATTATATAATTCATACAGTTTATCTGTTATATGTTTTTATACACTTAACATACATTAGTATATGTATGTTAACCCCATAGTCCTAATTTACCCATCCTCCCACCTTTCATTTTGGCTAACAATTAGTTTATTTCATAAGTCTGTGAGTGTCTTTTTCTGTGGAAATACGTTCATTGGTAGCAATCTTAGGATAACATGTATAAATGATATCATAGGATATTTGTCATACCCTTTTGACTTACTTAACCTTATATGATTATTTCTAGGCTCAACTCTAGTCCTTAAAACGGCATTGTTCATTTTTTCCCCGAGGCTACTATTCCATTCTGTCCATATACCACTTCTTCTCTGTCCATTCATCTGTTTATGGACCTTTTTTTGCTTCCATGTCTTGGCTATTTAAGTATTGCTGCAGTGCACATTTGACTGCCTGTGTCTTTCCGATTCTGGTGGTCTTAGGTTATAAGCCCGAGAGGTGCCCTGCCGCATCATATGGTAGCTCAATTTCTACCTTTTCAAGCGGCTCCATTCAGTTTGCGTTAGTGCTGTTACCACTTTACATCCCAGCAGCAGATAGAAGGTACACATTTCTCTAAAACACCTTCAGCATTTATAGTTTGTAGACTTTTGCTGATGGCCATTTGACTGTTGTGAGCTGAAACCTTTATGGAGGTTGGATACGCATGTGGCGAATAATTCCTTATACTGATCTTTAGGCATATCCTTTTTCTTCTTTTCCTTTTTTTGTTAAAGTGTGAGTACAACTTCCCTCTTCATATTCACTTTTTGAAAAATTTCTCATGTGTTGAATTTTCTTGCCTATTCCCTACCCAAGGGCACTTTTTGAGGGCAGGTGTCATTTAGACCCCTGCAGTCGTTGTGACTATTAAGCAACCATTAGCACTGGGTTTAAAGCTGCTGTTGTGGGAAACAGCCACAAGGCGGCAGCATTATTACGTTCTCATCTCTTGTTACTAGGGCAACAGAATCTTCCTGGAGGTAGTGTTCCGTGGTTGTAAATTAGAGTGGAATGTGCTGGGACGAGCCCCCAGAAGTTTATGTCTCCTTACTTATGTTTGTTTTTTAAATTTAATTCTATTTCTTTTTGGAGTAAATTTGATTAGAGTTTTTTGATTGTCTGGCTGTACAGAATCTGCTCAATGATTCCTACATATGTCTGTTCATCTTCGTATTCTGTTACCATGTATGTGAATACAGAATGTATATTTTAAAGGTATTGGTGATTATATAATTCATATAGTTTATCTGTTATATGTTTATATGCATGTAACATACATTAGTATATTTATGTTAATCCCATAGTCCTAATTTACCCATCCTCCCCCCTTTCATTTTGGCTAACCATTAGTTTATTTCATAAGTCTGTGAGTGTCTTTTTCTGTGGAAATATGTTCATTGGTAGCAATCTTAGGATAACATGTATAAATGATATCATAGGATATTTGTCATACCCTTTTGACTTACTTAACCTTATATTATTATTTCTAGGCTCTACTGTAGTCCTGAAAACGGCATTGTTCATTTTTTTCCCGAGGCTACTATTCCATTCTGTCCATATACCACTTCTTCTCTGTCCATTCATCTGTTTATGGACCTTTTTTTGCTTCCATGTCTTGGCTATTTCAGTATTGCTGCAGTGCACATTTGACTGCCTGTGTCTTTCTGATTCTGGTGGTCTTAGGTTATAAGCCCGAGAGGTGCCCTGCCGCATCATATGGTAGCTCAATTTCTACCTTTTCAAGCGGCTCCATTCAGTTTGCGTTAGTGCTGTTACCACTTTACATCCCAGCAGCAGATAGAAGGTACACATTTCTCTAAAACACCTTCAGCATTTATAGTTTGTAGACTTTTGCTGATGGCCATTTGACTGTTGTGAGCTGAAACCTTTATGGAGGTTGGATACGCATGTGGCGAATAATTCCTTATACTGATCTTTAGGCATATCCTTTTTCTTCTTTTCCTTTTTTTGTTAAAGTGTGAGTACAACTTCCCTCTTCATATTCACTTTTTGAAAAATTTCTCATGTGTTGAATTTTCTTGCCTATTCCCTACCCAAGGGCACTTTTTGAGGGCAGGTGTCATTTAGACCCCTGCAGTCGTTGTGACTATTAAGCAACCATTAGCACTGGGTTTAAAGCTGCTGTTGTGGGAAACAGCCACAAGGCGGCAGCATTATTACGTTCTCAACTCTTGTTACTAGGGCAACAGAATCTTCCTGGAGGTAGTGTTCTGAGGTTGTAAATTAGAGTGGAATGTGCTGGGACAAGCCCCCAGAAGTTTATGTCTCCTTACTTATGTTTGTTTTTTAAATTTCATTTCTATTTCTTATCAGCGTAAATTTGATTAGAGTGTTTTGATTGCCTGGCTGTACAGGATCTGCTCAATGATTCATACATATGTCTGTTCATCTTCGGGTCCTGTTACCATGTATGTGATTACAAAATGTATATTTTAAAGGTATTGGTGATTATATAATTCATACAGTTTATCTGTTATATGTTGTTATACACTTAACATACATTAGTATATGTATGTTAACCCCATAGTCCTAATTTACCCATCCTCCCACCTTTCATTTTGCTAACCATTAGTTTATTTCATAAGTCTGTGAGTGTCTTTTTCTGTGGAAATATGTTCATTGGTAGCAATCTTAGGATAACATGTATAAATATTATCATAGGATATTTGTCGTACCCTTTTGAGTTACTTAACCTTATATGATTATTTCTAGGCTCAACTGTAGTCCTGAAAACGGCGTTGTTCATTTTTTTCCCCAGGCTACTATTCTATTTGGTACGTATACTACTTCTTCTTTGTCCATTCATCTGTTTATGAACCTTTTTTCTGCTTCCATGTCTTGGCTATTTCAATATTGCTGCAGTGCTCATTTGCCTGCCTGTGTCTTTCCGATTCAGGTGGTCTTAGGTTATAGGCCCAAAGGGTGACCTGCTGCATCATATGGTAGCTCAATTTTTACCTTTTCAAGAAGCTCCATTCAGTTTGCGTTAGTGCTGTTACCACTTTACATCCCACCAGCAGCTAGAAGGTACACAGTTCTCTAAAACCCCTTCAGCATTTATAGTTTATAGACATTTTGCTGATGGAAATGACTGGTGTGAGCTGAAACCTTTTTGAATTTGAATTTGCATGTGTCTAATAATTCCTTATACTGAGCTTTAGGCATGTCCTTTTTTTTCTTTTCCTTTTTTTTAAAGAGTGAGTACAACTTCCCTCCTCTTATTGACTTCTTGAAAAATTTCTCATGTGTTGAATTTTCTTGCCTATTCCCTACCCCAGGGCATTTTTCAGGGCAGGTGTCATTTAGAGCCCTGCAGTCCATGTGACTATTAAGCAACCATTAGCACTGGGTTTAAAGCTGCTGTTGTGGGAAAGAGCCACAAGGCGGCAGCATTATTACGTTCTCATCTCTTGTTACTAGGGCAACAGAATCTTCCTGGAGGTAGTGTTCCGAGGTTGTAAATTAGAGTGGAATGTGCTGGGACAAGCCCCCAGAAGTTTATGTCTACTTACTTAGGTTTGTTTTTTAAATTAAATTTCTATTTCTTATCGGAGTAAATTTGATTAGAGTGTTTTGATTGTCTGGCTGTACAGAAACTGCTCAATGATTCCTACATATGTCTGTTCATCTTCGGATTCTGTTACCATGTATGTTATTACAGAATGTATATTTTAAAGGTATTGGTGATTATATAATTCATACAGTTTATCGGTTATATGTTTTTATACACTTAACATACATTAGTATATGTATGTTAACCCCATAGTCCTAATTTACCCATCCTCCCACCTTTCATTTTGGCTAACAATTAGTTTATTTCATAAGTCTGTGAGTGTCTTTTTCTGTGGAAATACGTTCATTGGTAGCAATCTTAGGATAACATGTATAAATGATATCATAGGATATTTGTCATACCCTTTTGACTTACTTAACCTTATATGATTATTTCTAGGCTCAACTCTAGTCCTTAAAACGGCATTGTTCATTTTTTCCCCGAGGCTACTATTGCATTCTGTCCATATACCACTTCTTCTCTGTCCATTCATCTGTTTATGGACCTTTTTTTGCTTCCATGTCTTTGCTATTTCCATATTGCTGCAGTGCACATTTGACTGCCTGTGTCTTTCCGATTCTGGTAGTCTTAGGTTATAAGCCGAAGAGGTGCCCTGCCGCATCATATGGTAGCTCAATTTTTACCTTTTCAAGCAGCTCCATTCAGTTTGCGTTAGTGCTGTTACCACTTTACATCCCAGCAGCAGATAGAAGGTATACAGTTCTCTAAAACCCCTACAGCATTTATAGTTTGTAGACTTTTTGCTGATGGCCATTTGACTGGTGTGAGCTGAAACCTTTTTGGAGGTTGGATACGCATGTGGCGAATAATTCCTTATACTGATCTTTAGGCATATCCTTTTTCTTCTTTTCCTTTTTTTGTTAAAGTGTGAGTACAACTTCCCTCTTCATATTCACTTTTTGAAAAATTTCTCATGTGTTGAATTTTCTTGCCTATTCCCTACCCAAGGGCACTTTTGGAGGGCAGGTGTCATTTAGACCCCTGCAGTCGTTGTGACTATTAAGCAACCATTAGCACTGGGTTTAAAGCTGCTGTTGTGGGAAACAGCCACAAGGCGGCAGCATTATTACGTTCTCAACTCTTGTTACTAGGGCAACAGAATCTTCCTGGAGGTAGTGTTCTGAGGTTGTAAATTAGAGTGGAATGTGCTGGGACAAGCCCCCAGAAGTTTATGTCTCCTTACTTATGTTTGTTTTTTAAATTTCATTTCTATTTCTTATCAGCGTAAATTTGATTAGAGTGTTTTGATTGCCTGGCTGTACAGGATCTGCTCAATGATTCATACATATGTCTGTTCATCTTCGGGTCCTGTTACCATGTATGTGATTACAAAATGTATATTTTAAAGGTATTGGTGATTATATAATTCATACAGTTTATCTGTTATATGTTGTTATACACTTAACATACATTAGTATATGTATGTTAACCCCATAGTCCTAATTTACCCATCCTCCCACCTTTCATTTTGCTAACCATTAGTTTATTTCATAAGTCTGTGAGTGTCTTTTTCTGTGGAAATATGTTCATTGGTAGCAATCTTAGGATAACATGTATAAATATTATCATAGGATATTTGTCGTACCCTTTTGAGTTACTTAACCTTATATGATTATTTCTAGGCTCAACTGTAGTCCTGAAAACGGCGTTGTTCATTTTTTTCCCCAGGCTACTATTCTATTTGGTACGTATACTACTTCTTCTTTGTCCATTCATCTGTTTATGAACCTTTTTTCTGCTTCCATGTCTTGGCTATTTCAATATTGCTGCAGTGCTCATTTGCCTGCCTGTGTCTTTCCGATTCAGGTGGTCTTAGGTTATAGGCCCAAAGGGTGACCTGCTGCATCATATGGTAGCTCAATTTTTACCTTTTCAAGAAGCTCCATTCAGTTTGCGTTAGTGCTGTTACCACTTTACATCCCACCAGCAGCTAGAAGGTACACAGTTCTCTAAAACCCCTTCAGCATTTATAGTTTATAGACATTTTGCTGATGGAAATGACTGGTGTGAGCTGAAACCTTTTTGAATTTGGATTTGCATGTGTCTAATAATTCCTTATACTGAGCTTTAGGCATGTCCTTTTTTTTCTTTTCCTTTTTTTTAAAGAGTGAGTACAACTTCCCTCCTCTTATTGACTTCTTGAAAAATTTCTCATGTGTTGAATTTTCTTGCCTATTCCCTACCCCAGGGCATTTTTCAGGGCAGGTGTCATTTAGAGCCCTGCAGTCCTTGTGACTATTAAGCAACTATTAGTACTGGGTTTAAAGCTGCTGTTGTGGGAAACAGCCACAAGGCCGCAGCATTATTACGTTCTCAACTCTTGTTACTACGGCAACAGAGTCTTCCTGGAGGTAGTGTTCCGAGGTTGTAAATTAGAGTGGAATGTGCTGGGACAAGCCCCCAGAAGTTTATGTCTCCTTACTTATGTTTGTTTTTTAAATTTAATTTCTATTTCTTATCAGAGTAAATTTGATTAGAGTCTTTTGATTGCCTGGCTGTACAGAATCTGCTCAATGATTCATACATATGTCTGTTCATCTTCGGGTCCTGTTACCATGTATGTGATTACAAAATGTATATTTTAAAGGTATTGGTGATTATATAATTCATACAGTTTATCTGTTATATGTTTTTATACACTTAACGTACATTAGTATATGTATGTTAACCCCATAGTCCTAATTTACCCATCCTCCCACCTTTCATTTTGGCTAACAATTAGTTTATTTCATAAGTCTGTGAGTGTCTTTTTCTGTGGAAATATGTTCATTGGTAGCAATCTTAGGATAACATGTATAAATGATATCATAGGATATTTGTCATACCCTTTTGACTTGCTTAACCTTATATGATTATTTCTAGGCTCAACTCTAGTCCTTAAAACGGCATTGTTCATTTTTTCCCCGAGGCTACTATTGCATTCTGTCCATATACCACTTCTTCTCTGTCCATTCATCTGTTTATGGACATTTTTTTTGCTTCCATATCTTTGCTATTTCCATATTGCTGCAGTGCACATTTGACTGCCTGTGTCTTTCCAATTCTGGTAGTCTTAGGTTATAAGCCGAAGAGGTGCCCTGCCGCATCATATGGTAGCTCAATTTTTACCTTTTCAAGCAGCTCCATTCAGTTTGCGTTAGTGCTGTTACCACTTTACATCCCAGCAGCAGATAGAAGGTATACATTTCTCTAAAACCCCTTCAGCATTTATAGTTTGTAGACTTTTTGCTGATGGCCATTTGACTGGTGTGAGCTGAAACCTTTTTGGAGGTTGGATACGCATGTGGCGAATCATTCCTTATACTGATCTTTAGGCATATCCTTTTTCTTCTTTTCCTTTTTTTGTTAAAGTGTGAGTACAACTTCCCTCTTCATATTCACTTTTTGAAAAATTTCTCATGTGTTGAATTTTGTTGCCTATTCCCTACCCAAGGGCACTTTTTGAGGGCAGGTGTCATTTAGACCCCTGCAGTCGTTGTGACTATTAAGCAACCATTAGCACTGGGTTTAAAGCTGCTGTTGTGGGAAACAGCCACAAGGCGGCAGCATTATTACGTTCTCAACTCTTGTTACTAGGGCAACAGAATCTTCCTGGAGGTAGTGTTCTGAGGTTGTAAATTAGAGTGGAATGTGCTGGGACAAGCCCCCAGAAGTTTATGTCTCCTTACTTATGTTTGTTTTTTAAATTTAATTTCTATTTCTTATCAGAGTAAATTTGATTAGAGTGTTTTGATTGCCTGGCTGTACAGAATCTGCTCAATGATTCATACATATGTCTGTTCATCTTCGGGTCCTGTTACCATGTATGTGATTACAAAATGTATATTTTAAAGGTATTGGTGATTATATAATTCATACAGTTTATCTGTTATATGTTTTTATACACTTAACATACATTACTATATGTATGTTAACCCCATAGTCCTAATTTACCCATCCTCCCACCTTTCATTTTGGCTAACCATTAGTTTATTTGATAAGTCTGTGAGTGTCTTTTTCTGTGGAAATATGTTCATTGGTAGCAATCTTAGGATAACATGTATAAATGTTTTCATAGGATATTTGTCGTACCCTTTTGAGTTACTTAACGTTATATGATTATTTCTAGGCTCAACTGTAGTCCTGAAAAGGGCATTGTTCATTTTTTTCCCGAGGCTACTCTTCTATTTGGTACGTATACCACTTTTTCTTTGTCCATTCATCTGTTTATGAACCTTTTTTCTTCTTCCATGTCTTGGCTATTTCAATATTGCTGCAGTGCTCATTTGCCTGCCTGTGTCTTTCCGATTCAGGTGGTCTTAGGTTATAGGCCCAAAAGGTGACCTGCCGCATCATATGGTAGCTCAATTTTTATCTTTTCAAGCAGCTCCATTCAGTTTGTGTTAGTGCTGTTACCACTTTACATCCCACCAGCAGCTAGAAGGTACACAGTTCTCTAAAACCCCTTCAGCATTTATAGTTTGTACACATTTTGCTGATGGAAACGACTGGTGTGAGCTGAAACCTTTTTGAATTTGAATTTGCATGTGTCTAATAATTCATTCTACTGAGCTTTAGGCATGTCCTTTTTTTTCTTTTCCTTTTTTTTTAAAGAGTGAGTACAACTTCCCTCCTCTTATTGACTTCTTGAAAAATTTCTCATGTGTTGAATATTCTTGCCTATTCCCTACCCCAGGGCATTTTTCAGGGCAGGTGTCATTTAGAGCCCTGCAGTCCATGTGACTATTAAGCAACCATTAGCACTGGGTTTAAAGCTGCTGTTGTGGGAAAGAGCCACAAGGCGGCAGCATTATTACGTTCTCATCTCTTGTTACTAGGGCAACAGAATCTTCCTGGAGGTAGTGTTCCGAGGTTGTAAATTAGAGTGGAATGTGCTGGGACAAGCCCCCAGAAGTTTATGTCTCCTTACTTAGGTTTGTTTTTTAAATTTAATTTCTATTTCTTATCGGAGTAAATTTGATTAGAGTGTTTTGATTGTCTGGCTGTACAGAAACTGCTCAATGATTCCTACATATGTCTGTTCATCTTCGGATTCTGTTACCATGTATGTGATTACAGAATGTATATTTTAAAGGTATTGGTGATTATATAATTCATACAGTTTATCTGTTATATGTTTTTATACACTTAACATACATTAGTATATGTATGTTAACCCCATAGTCCTAGTTTACCCATCCTCCCACCTTTCATTTTGTCTAACCATTAGTTTATTTCATAAGTCTGTGAGTGTCTTTTTCTGTGGAAATATGTTCATTGGTAGCTATCTTAGGATAACATGTATAAATGTTATCATAGGATATTTGTCGTACCCTTTTGAGTTACTTAACCTTATATGATTATTTCTAGGCTCAACTGTAGTCCTGAAAACGGCATTGTTCATTTTTTTCCCGAGGCTACTATTCTATTTGGTACGTATACCACTTCTTCTTTGTCCATTCATCTGTTTATGAACCTTTTTTCTGCTTCCATGTCTTGGCTATTTCAATATTGCTGCAGTGCTCATTTGCCTGCCTGTGTCTTTCCGATTCAGGTGGTCTTAGGTTATAGGCCCAAAAGGTGACCTGCCGCATCATATGGTAGGTCAATTTTTACCTTTTCAAGCAGCTCCATTCAGTTTGCGTTAGTGCTGTTACCACTTTACATCCCAGCAGCAGATAGAAGGTATACATTTCTCTAAAACCCCTTCAGCATTTATAGTTTGTAGACTTTTTGCTGATGGCCATTTGACTGGTGTGAGCTGAAACCTTTTTGGAGGTTGGATACACATGTGGCGAATAATTCCTTATACTGATCTTTAGGCATATCCTTTTTCTTCTTTTCCTTTTTTTGTTAAAGTGTGAGTACAACTTCCCTCTTCATATTCACTTTTTGAAAAATTTCTCATGTGTTGAATTTTCTTGCGTATTCCCTACCCCAGGGCATTTTTTGAGGGCAGGTGTCATTTAGACCCCTGCAGTCGTTTTGACTATTAAGCAACCCTTAGCACTGGGTTTAAAGCTGCTGTTGTGGGAAACAGCCACAAGGCGGCAGCATTATTACGTTCTCAACTCTTGTTAGTATGGCAACAGAGTCTTCCTGGAGGTAGTGTTCCGAGGTTGTAAATTAGAGTGGAATGTGCTGGGACAAGCCCCCAGAAGTTTATGTCTCCTTACTTATGTTTGTTTTTTAAATTTAATTTCTATTTCTTATCGGAGTAAATTTGATTTTAGTGTTTTGATTGCCTGGCTGTACAGATTCTGCTCAATGATTCATACATATGTCTGTTCATCCTCGGGTCCTGTTACCATGTATGTGATTACAAAATGTATATTTTAAAGGTATTGGTGATTATATAATTCATACAGTTTATCTGTTATATGTTTTTATACACTTAACATACATTAGTATATGTATGTTAACCCCATAGTCCTAGTTAACCCATCCTCCCACCTTTCATTTTGGCTAACCATTAGTTTATTTCATAAGTCTGTGAGTGTCTTTTTCTGTGGAAATATGTTCATTGGTAGCAATCTTAGGATAACATGTATAAATGTTATCATAGGATATTTGTCGTACCCTTTTGAGTTACTTAAGCTTATATGATTATTTCTAGGCTCAACTGTAGTCCTGAAAACGGCATTGTTCATTTTTTTCCCGAGGCTACTATTCTATTTGGTACGTATACCACTTCTTCTTTGTCCATTCATCTGTTTATGAACCTTTTTTCTGCTTCCATGTCTTGGCTATTTCAATATTGCTGCAGTGCTCATTTGCCTGCCTGTGTCTTTCCGATTCAGGTGGTCTTAGGTTATAGGCCCAAAAGGTGACCTGCCGCATCATATGGTAGCTCAATTTTTATCTTTTCAAGCAGCTCCATTCAGTTTGCGTTAGTGCTGTTCCCACTTTACATCCCACCAGCAGCTAGAAGGTACACAGTTCTCTAAAACCCCTTCAGCATTTATAGTTTATAGACATTTTGCTGATGGAAATGACTGGTGTGAGCTGAAACCTTTTTGAATTTGAATTTGCATGTGTCTAATAATTCCTTATACTGAGCTTTAGGCATGTCCTTTTTTTTCTTTTCCTTTTTTTTTAAAGAGTGAGTACAACTTCCCTCCTCTTATTGACTTCTTGAAAAATTTCTCATGTGTTGAATTTTCTTGCCTATTCCCTACCCCAGGGCATTTTTCAGGGCAGGTGTCATTTAGAGCCCTGCAGTCCTTGTAACTATTAAGCAACCATTAGCACTGGGTTTAATGCTGCTGTTGTGGGAAACAGCCACGAGGCGGCAGCATTATTACGTTCTCATCTCTTGTTACTAGGGCAACAGAATCTTCCTGGAGGTAGTGTTCCGTGGTTGTAAATTAGAGTGGAATGTGCTGGGACGAGCCACCAGAAGTTTATGTCTCCTTACTTATGTTTGTTTTTTAAATTTAATTCTATTTCTTTTTGGAGTAAATTTGATTAGAGTTTTTTGATTGTCTGGCTGTACAGAATCTGCTCAATGATTCCTACATATGTCTGTTCATCTTCGGATTCTGTTACCATGTATGTGAATACAGAATGTATATTTTAAAGGTATTGGTGATTATATAATTCATATAGTTTATCTGTTATATGTTTATATGCATGTAACATACATTAGTATATTTATGTTAATCCCATAGTCCTAATTTACCCATCCTCCCACCTTTCATTTTGGCTAAGCATTAGTTTATTTCATAAGTCTGTGAGTGTCTTTTTCTGTGGAAATATGTTCATTGGTAGCAATCTTAGGAT
Organism: Balaenoptera borealis; assembly: GCF_965194805.1. Classification (NCBI taxonomy): domain Eukaryota; kingdom Metazoa; phylum Chordata; class Mammalia; order Artiodactyla; family Balaenopteridae; genus Balaenoptera; species Balaenoptera borealis. The sequence goes on along the minus strand of NW_028123917.1, from coordinate 503,118 downwards.
AACATGTATAAATGATATCATAGGATATTTGTCATACCCTTTTGACTTACTTAACCTTATATTATTATTTCTAGGCTCTACTGTAGTCCTGAAAACGGCATTGTTCATTTTTTTCCCGAGGCTACTATTCCATTCTGTCCATATACCACTTCTTCTCTGTCCATTCATCTGTTTATGGACCTTTTTTTGCTTCCATGTCTTGGCTATTTCAGTATTGCTGCAGTACACATTTGACTGCCTGTGTCTTTCCGATTCTGGTGGTCTTAGGTTATAAGCCCAAGAGGTGCCCTGCCGCATCATATGGTAGCTCAATTTCTACCTTTTCAAGCGGCTCCATTCAGTTTGCGTTAGTGCTGTTACCACTTTACATCCCAGCGGCAGATAGAAGGTACACATTTCTCTAAAACACCTTCAGCATTTATAGTTTGTAGACTTTTGCTGATGGCCATTTGTCTGTTGTGAGCTGAAACCTTTATGGAGGTTGGATACGCATGTGGCGAATAATTCCTTATACTGATCTTTAGGCATATCCTTTTTCTTCTTTTCCTTTTTTTGTTAAAGTGTGAGTACAACTTCCCTCTTCATATTCACTTTTTGAAAAATTTCTCATGTGTTGAATTTTCTTGCCTATTCCCTACCCAAGGGCACTTTTTGAGGGCAGGTGTCATTTAGACCCCTGCAGTCGTTGTGACTATTAAGCAACCATTAGCACTGGGTTTAAAGCTGCTGTTGTGGGAAACAGCCACAAGGTGGCAGCATTATTACGTTCTCAACTCTTGTTACTAGGGCAACAGAATCTTCCTGGAGGTAGTGTTCTGAGGTTGTAAATTAGAGTGGAATGTGCTGGGACAAGCCCCCAGAAGTTTATGTCTCCTTACTTATGTTTGTTTTTTAAATTTCATTTCTATTTCTTATCAGCGTAAATTTGATTAGAGTGTTTTGATTGCCTGGCTGTACAGGATCTGCTCAATGATTCATACATATGTCTGTTCATCTTCGGGTCCTGTTACCATGTATGTGATTACAAAATGTATATTTTAAAGCTATTGGTGATTATATAATTCATACAGTTTATCTGTTATATGTTGTTATACACTTAACATACATTAGTATATGTATGTTAACCCCATAGTCCTAATTTACCCATCCTCCCACCTTTCATTTTGCTAACCATTAGTTTATTTCATAAGTCTGTGAGTGTCTTTTTCTGTGGAAATATGTTCATTGGTAGCAATCTTAGGATAACATGTATAAATATTATCATAGGATATTTGTCGTACCCTTTTGAGTTACTTAACCTTATATGATTATTTCTAGGCTCAACTGTAGTCCTGAAAACGGCGTTGTTCATTTTTTTCCCCAGGCTACTATTCTATTTGGTACGTATACTACTTCTTCTTTGTCCATTCATCTGTTTATGAACCTTTTTTCTGCTTCCATGTCTTTGCTATTTCAATATTGCTGCAGTGCTCATTTGCCTGCCCGTGTCTTTCCGATTCAGGTGGTCTTAGGTTATAGGCCCAAAGGGTGACCTGCTGCATCATATGGTAGCTCAATTTTTACCTTTTCAAGAAGCTCCATTCAGTTTGCGTTAGTGCTGTTCCCACTTTACATCCCACCAGCAGCTAGAAGGTACACAGTTCTCTAAAACCCCTTCAGCATTTATAGTTTATAGACATTTTGCTGATGGAAATGAGTGGTGTGAGCTGAAACCTTTTTGAATTTGAATTTGCATGTGTCTAATAATTCATTCTACTGAGCTTTAGGCATGTCCTTTTTTTTCTTTTCCTTTTTTTTTAAAGAGTGAGTACAACTTCCCTCCTCTTATTGACTTCTTGAAAAATTTCTCATGTGTTGAATATTATTGCCTATTCCCTACCCCAGGGCATTTTTCAGGGCAGGTGTCATTTAGAGCCCTGCAGTCCATGTGACTATTAAGCAACCATTAGCACTGGGTTTAAAGCTGCTGTTGTGGGAAAGAGCCACAAGGTGGCAGCATTATTACGTTCTCATCTCTTGTTACTAGGGCAACAGAATCTTCCTGGAGGTAGTGTTCCGAGGTTGTAAATTAGAGTGGAATGTGCTGGGACAAGCCCCCAGAAGTTTATGTCTCCTTACTTAGGTTTGTTTTTTAAATTTAATTTCTATTTCTTATCTGAGTAAATTTGATTAGAGTGTTTGATTGTCTGGCTGTACAGAAACTGCTCAATGATTCCTACATATGTCTGTTAATCTTCGGATTCTGTTACCATGTATGTGATTACAGAATGTATATTTTAAAGGTATTGGTGATTATATAATTCATACAGTTTATCTGTTATATGTTTTTATACACTTAACATACATTAGTATATGTATGTTAACCCCATAGTCCTAGTTTACCCATCCTCCCACCTTTCATTTTGTCTAACCATTAGTTTATTTCATAAGTCTGTGAGTGTCTTTTTCTGTGGAAATATGTTCATTGGTAGCTATCTTAGGATAACATGTATAAATGTTATCATAGGATATTTGTCGTACCCTTTTGAGTTACTTAACCTTATATGATTATTTCTAGGCTCAACTGTAGTCCTGAAAACGGCATTGTTCATTTTTTTCCCGAGGCTACTATTCTATTTGGTACGTATACCACTTCCTCTTTGTCCATTCATCTGTTTATGAACCTTTTTTCTGCTTCCATGTCTTGGCTATTTCAATATTGCTGCAGTGCTCATTTGCCTGCCTGTGTCTTTCCGATTCAGGTGGTCTTAGGTTATAGGCCCAAAAGGTGACCTGCCGCATCATATGGTAGCTCAATTTTTACCTTTTCAACAGCTCAATTCAGTTTGCGTTAGTGCTGTTACCACTTTACATCCAACCAGGATCTAGAAGGTACACAGTTCTCTAAAACTCCTTCAGCATTTATAGTTTGTAGACATTTTGCTGATGGAAATGACTGGTGTGAGCTGAAACCTTTTTGAATTTGCATTTGCATGTGTCTAATAATTCCTTATACTGAGGTTTAGGAATGTCCTTTTTTCTCTTTTCCTTTTTTTTTAAAGAGTGAGTACAACTTCCCTCCTCTTATTGACTTCTTGAAAAATTTCTAATGTGTTGAATTTTCTTGCCTATTCCCTACCCCAGGGCATTTTTAAGGGCAGGTGTCATTTAGAGCCCTGCAGTCCTTGTGACTATTAAGCAAACATTAGCACTGGGTTTAAAGCTGCTGTTGTGGGAAAGAGCCACAAGGCAGCAGCATTATTACGTTCTCATCTCTTGTTACTAGGGCAACAGAATCTTCCTGGAGGTAGTGTTCCGAGGTTGTAAATTAGAGTGGAATGTGCTGGGACAAGCCCCCAGAAGTTTATGTCTCCTTACTTATGTTTGTTTTTTTAAATTTAATTTCTATTTCTTATCGGAGTAAATTTGATTAGAGTGTTTTGATTGCCTGGCTGTACAGGATGTGCTCAGTGATTCATACATATGTCTGTTCATCTTCGGGTCCTCTTACCATGTATGTGATTACAAAATGTATATTTTAAAGGTATTGGTGATTATATAATTCATACAGTTTATCTGTTACATGTTTTTATACACTTAACATACATTAGTATATGTATGTTAACCCCATAGTCCTAATTTACCCATCCTCCCACCTTTCATTTTGGCTAACCATTAGTTTATTTCATAAGTCTGTGAGTGTCTTTTCTGTGGAAATATGTTCATTGGTAGCAATCGTAGGATAACATGTATAAATGTTATCATAGGATATTTGTCGTACCCTTTTGAGTTACTTAACCTTATATGATTATTTCTAGGCTCAACTGTAGTCCGGAAAACGGTATTGTTCATTTTTTTCCCAAGGCTACTATGCTATTTGGTACGTATACCACTTGTTTTTTGTCCATTCATCTGTTTATGAACCCTTTTTCTGCTTCCATGTCTTGGCTATTTCAATATTGCTGCAGTGCACCTTTGCCTGCCTGTGTCTTTCCGATTTAGGTGGTCTTAGGTTATAGGCCCAAAAGGTGACCTGCCGCATCATATGGTAGCTCAATTTTTACCTTTTCAAGAAACTCCATTCAGTTTGCGTTAGTGCTGTTACCACTTTACATCCCACCAGCAGCTAGAAGGTACACAGTTCTCTAAAACCCCTTCAGCATTTATAGTTTGTAGACATTTTGCTGATGGAAACGACTGGTGTGAGCTGAAACCTTTTTGAATTTGAATTTGCATGTGTCTAATAATTCATTCTACTGAGCTTTAGGCATGTCCTTTTTTTTCTTTTCCTTTCTTTTTAAAGAGTGAGTACAACTTCCCTCCTCTTATTGACTTCTTGAAAAATTTCTCATGTGTTGAATATTCTTGCCTATTCCCTACCCCAGGGCATTTTTCAGGGCAGGTGTCATTTAGAGCCCTGCAGTCCATGTGACTATTAAGCAACCATTAGCACTGGGTTTAAAGCTGCTGTTGTGGGAAAGAGCCACAAGGCGGCAGCATTATTACGTTCTCATCTCTTGTTACTAGGGCAACAGAATCTTCCTGGTGGTAGTGTTCCGAGGTTGTAAATTAGAGTGGAATGTGCTGGGACAAGCCCCCAGAAGTTTATGTCTCCTTACTTAGGTTTGTTTTTTAAATTAAATTTCTATTTCTTATCGGAGTAAATTTGATTAGAGTGTTTTGATTGTCTGGCTGTACAGAAACTGCTCAATGATTCCTACATATGTCTGTTCATCTTCGGATTCTGTTACCATGTATGTTATTACAGAATGTATATTTTAAAGGTATTGGTGATTATATAATTCATACAGTTTATCTGTTATATGTTTTTATACACTTAACATACATTAGTATATGTATGTTAACCCCATAGTCCTAATTTACCCATCCTCCCACCTTTCATTTTGGCTAACAATTAGTTTATTTTATAAGTCTGTGAGTGTCTTTTTCTGTGGAAATATGTTCATTGGTAGCAATCTTAGGATAACATGTATAAATGATATCATAGGATATTTGTCATACCCTTTTGACTTACTTAACCTTATATGATTATTTCTAGGCTCAACTCTAGTCCTTAAAACGGCATTGTTCATTTTTTCCCCGAGGCTACTATTGCATTCTGTCCATATACCACTTCTTCTCTGTCCATTCATCTGTTTATAGACATTTTTTTTGCTTCCATGTCTTTGCTATTTCCATATTGCTGCAGTGCACATTTGACTGCCTGTGTCTTTCCGATTCTGGTAGTCTTAGGTTATAAGCCAAAGAGGTGCCCTGCCGCATCATATGGTAGCTCAATTTTTACCTTTTCAAGCAGCTCCATTCAGTTTGCGTTAGTGCTGTTACCACTTTACATCCCAGCAGCAGATAGAAGGTATACGTTTCTCTAGAACCCCTTCAGCATTTATAGTTTGTAGACTTTTTGCTGATGGCCATTTGACTGGTGTGAGCTGAAACCTTTTTGGAGGTTGGATACGCATGTGGCGAATAATTCCTTATACTGATCTTTAGGCATATCCTTTTTCTTCTTTTCCTTTTTTTGTTAAAGTGTGAGTACAACTTCCCTCTTCATATTCACTTTTTGAAAAATTTCTCATGTGTTGAATTTTCTTGCGTATTCCCTACCCCAGGGCATTTTTTGAGGGCAGGTGTCATTTAGACCCCTGCAGTCGTTTTGACTATTAAGCAACCATTAGCACTGGGTTTAAAGCTGCTGTTGTGGGAAACAGCCACAAGGCGGCAGCATTATTACGTTCTCAACTCTTGTTACTATGGCAACAGAGTCTTCCTGGAGGTAGTGTTCCGAGGTTGTAAATTAGAGTGGAATGTGCTGGGACAAGCCTCCAGAAGTTTATGTCTCCTTACTTATGTTTGTTTTTTAAATTTAATTTCTATTTCTTATCGGAGTAAATTTGATTAGAGTGTTTTGATTGTCTGGCTGTACAGAATCTGCTCAATGATTCCTACATATGTCTGTTCATCTTCGGATTCTGTTACCATGTATGTGAATACAGAATGTATATTTTAAAGGTATTGGTGATTATATAATTCATATAGTTTATCTGTTATATGTTTATATGCATGTAACATACATTAGTATATTTATGTTAATCCCATAGTCCTAATTTACCCATCCTCCCCCCTTTCATTTTGGCTAAGCATTAGTTTATTTGATAAGTCTGTGAGTGTCTTTTTCTGTGGAAATATGTTCATTGGTAGCAATCTTAGGGTAACATGTATAAATGATATCATAGGATATTTGTCATACCCTTTTGACTTACTTAACCTTATATTATTATTTCTAGGCTCTACTGTAGTCCTGAAAACGGCATTGTTCATTTTTTTCCCGAGGCTACTATTCCATTCTGTCCATATACCACTTCTTCTCTGTCCATTCATCTGTTTATGGACCTTTTTTTGCTTCCATGTCTTGGCTATTTCAGTATTGCTGCAGTGCACATTTGACTGCCTGTGTCTTTCCGATTCTGGTGGTCTTAGGTTATAAGCCCGAGAGGTGCCCTGCCGCATCATATGGTAGCTCAATTTCTACCTTTTCAAGCGGCTCCATTCAGTTTGCGTTAGTGCTGTTACCACTTTACATCCCAGCGGCAGATAGAAGGTACACATTTCTCTAAAACACCTTCAGCATTTATAGTTTGTAGACTTTTGCTGATGGCCATTTGTCTGTTGTGAGCTGAAACCTTTATGGAGGTTGGATACGCATGTGGCGAATAATTCCTTATACTGATCTTTAGGCATATCCTTTTTCTTCTTTTCCTTTTTTTGTTAAAGTGTGAGTACAACTTCCCTCTTCATATTCACTTTTTGAAAAATTTCTCATGTGTTGAATTTTCTTGCCTATTCCCTACCCAAGGGCACTTTTTGAGGGCAGGTGTCATTTAGACCCCTGCAGTCGTTGTGACTATTAAGCAACCATTAGCACTGGGTTTAAAGCTGCTGTTGTGGGAAACAGCCACAAGGCGGCAGCATTATTACGTTCTCAACTCTTGTTACTAGGGCAACAGAATCTTCCTGGAGGTAGTGTTCTGAGGTTGTAAATTAGAGTGGAATGTGCTGGGACAAGCCCCCAGAAGTTTATGTCTCCTTACTTATGTTTGTTTTTTAAATTTCATTTCTATTTCTTATCAGCGTAAATTTGATTAGAGTGTTTTGATTGCCTGGCTGTACAGGATCTGCTCAATGATTCATACATATGTCTGTTCATCTTCGGGTCCTGTTACCATGTATGTGATTACAAAATGTATATTTTAAAGGTATTGGTGATTATATAATTCATACAGTTTATCTGTTATATGTTGTTATACACTTAACATACATTAGTATATGTATGTTAACCCCATAGTCCTAATTTACCCATCCTCCCACCTTTCATTTTGCTAACCATTAGTTTATTTCATAAGTCTGTGAGTGTCTTTTTCTGTGGAAATATGTTCATTGGTAGCAATCTTAGGATAACATGTATAAATATTATCATAGGATATTTGTCGTACCCTTTTGAGTTACTTAACCTTATATGATTATTTCTAGGCTCAACTGTAGTCCTGAAAACGGCGTTGTTCATTTTTTTCCCCAGGCTACTATTCTATTTGGTACGTATACTACTTCTTCTTTGTCCATTCATCTGTTTATGAACCTTTTTTCTGCTTCCATGTCTTTGCTATTTCAATATTGCTGCAGTGCTCATTTGCCTGCCCGTGTCTTTCCGATTCAGGTGGTCTTAGGTTATAGGCCCAAAGGGTGACCTGCTGCATCATATGGTAGCTCAATTTTTACCTTTTCAAGAAGCTCCATTCAGTTTGCGTTAGTGCTGTTCCCACTTTACATCCCACCAGCAGCTAGAAGGTACACAGTTCTCTAAAACCCCTTCAGCATTTATAGTTTATAGACATTTTGCTGATGGAAATGACTGGTGTGAGCTGAAACCTTTTTGAATTTGAATTTGCATGTGTCTAATAATTCCTTATACTGAGCTTTAGGCATGTCCTTTTTTTTCTTTTCCTTTTTTTTAAAGAGTGAGTACAACTTCCCTCCTCTTATTGACTTCTTGAAAAATTTCTCATGTGTTGAATTTTCTTGCCTATTCCCTACCCCAGGGCATTTTTCAGGGCAGGTGTCATTGAGAGCCCTGCAGTCCATGTGACTATTAAGCAACCATTAGCACTGGGTTTAAAGCTGCTGTTGTGGGAAAGAGCCACAAGGTGGCAGCATTATTACGTTCTCATCTCTTGTTACTAGGGCAACAGAATCTTCCTGGAGGTAGTGTTCCAAGGTTGTAAATTAGAGTGGAATGTGCTGGGACAAGCCCCCAGAAGTTTATGTCTCCTTACTTAGGTTTGTTTTTTAAATTTAATTTCTATTTCTTATCTGAGTAAATTTGATTAGAGTGTTTGATTGTCTGGCTGTACAGAAACTGCTCAATGATTCCTACATATGTCTGTTAATCTTCGGATTCTGTTACCATGTATGTGATTACAGAATGTATATTTTAAAGGTATTGGTGATTATATAATTCATACAGTTTATCTGTTATATGTTTTTATACACTTAACATACATTAGTATATGTATGTTAACCCCATAGTCCTAGTTTACCCATCCTCCCACCTTTCATTTTGTCTAACCATTAGTTTATTTCATAAGTCTGTGAGTGTCTTTTTCTGTGGAAATATGTTCATTGGTAGCTATCTTAGGATAACATGTATAAATGTTATCATAGGATATTTGTCGTACCCTTTTGAGTTACTTAACCTTATATGATTATTTCTAGGCTCAACTGTAGTCCTGAAAACGGCATTGTTCATTTTTTTCCCGAGGCTACTATTCTATTTGGTACGTATACCACTTCCTCTTTGTCCATTCATCTGTTTATGAACCTTTTTTCTGCTTCCATGTCTTGGCTATTTCAATATTACTGCAGTGCTCATTTGCCTGCCTGTGTCTTTCCGATTCAGGTGGTCTTAGGTTATAGGCCCAAAAGGTGACCTGCCGCATCATATGGTAGCTCAATTTTTACCTTTTCAACAGCTCAATTCAGTTTGCGTTAGTGCTGTTACCACTTTACATCCAACCAGGATCTAGAAGGTACACAGTTCTCTAAAACTCCTTCAGCATTTATAGTTTGTAGACATTTTGCTGATGGAAATGACTGGTGTGAGCTGAAACCTTTTTGAATTTGCATTTGCATGTGTCTAATAATTCCTTATACTGAGGTTTAGGAATGTCCTTTTTTCTCTTTTCCTTTTTTTTTAAAGAGTGAGTACAACTTCCCTCCTCTTATTGACTTCTTGAAAAATTTCTCATGTGTTGAATTTTCTTGCCTATTCCCTACCCCAGGGCATTTTTCAGGGCAGGTGTCATTTAGAGCCCTGCAGTCCTTGTAACTATTAAGCAACCATTAGCACTGGGTTTAATGCTGCTGTTGTGGGAAACAGCCACGAGGCGGCAGCATTATTACGTTCTCATCTCTTGTTACTAGGGCAACAGAATCTTCCTGGAGGTAGTGTTCCGTGGTTGTAAATTAGAGTGGAATGTGCTGGGACGAGCCACCAGAAGTTTATGTCTCCTTACTTATGTTTGTTTTTTAAATTTAATTCTATTTCTTTTTGGAGTAAATTTGATTAGAGTTTTTTGATTGTCTGGCTGTACAGAATCTGCTCAATGATTCCTACATATGTCTGTTCATCTTCGGATTCTGTTACCATGTATGTGAATACAGAATGTATATTTTAAAGGTATTGGTGATTATATAATTCATATAGTTTATCTGTTATATGTTTATATGCATGTAACATACATTAGTATATTTATGTTAATCCCATAGTCCTAATTTACCCATCCTCCCACCTTTCATTTTGGCTAAGCATTAGTTTATTTCATAAGTCTGTGAGTGTCTTTTTCTGTGGAAATATGTTCATTGGTAGCAATCTTAGGATAACATGTATAAATGATATCATAGGATATTTGTCATACCCTTTTGACTTACTTAACCTTATATTATTATTTCTAGGCTCTACTGTAGTCCTGAAAACGGCATTGTTCATTTTTTTCCCGAGGCTACTATTCCATTCTGTCCATATACCACTTCTTCTCTGTCCATTCATCTGTTTATGGACCTTTTTTTGCTTCCATGTCTTGGCTATTTCAGTATTGCTGCAGTACACATTTGACTGCCTGTGTCTTTCCGATTCTGGTGGTCTTAGGTTATAAGCCCAAGAGGTGCCCTGCCGCATCATATGGTAGCTCAATTTCTACCTTTTCAAGCGGCTCCATTCAGTTTGCGTTAGTGCTGTTACCACTTTACATCCCAGCGGCAGATAGAAGGTACACATTTCTCTAAAACACCTTCAGCATTTATAGTTTGTAGACTTTTGCTGATGGCCATTTGTCTGTTGTGAGCTGAAACCTTTATGGAGGTTGGATACGCATGTGGCGAATAATTCCTTATACTGATCTTTAGGCATATCCTTTTTCTTCTTTTCCTTTTTTTGTTAAAGTGTGAGTACAACTTCCCTCTTCATATTCACTTTTTGAAAAATTTCTCATGTGTTGAATTTTCTTGCCTATTCCCTACCCAAGGGCACTTTTTGAGGGCAGGTGTCATTTAGACCCCTGCAGTCGTTGTGACTATTAAGCAACCATTAGCACTGGGTTTAAAGCTGCTGTTGTGGGAAACAGCCACAAGGTGGCAGCATTATTACGTTCTCAACTCTTGTTACTAGGGCAACAGAATCTTCCTGGAGGTAGTGTTCTGAGGTTGTAAATTAGAGTGGAATGTGCTGGGACAAGCCCCCAGAAGTTTATGTCTCCTTACTTATGTTTGTTTTTTAAATTTCATTTCTATTTCTTATCAGCGTAAATTTGATTAGAGTGTTTTGATTGCCTGGCTGTACAGGATCTGCTCAATGATTCATACATATGTCTGTTCATCTTCGGGTCCTGTTACCATGTATGTGATTACAAAATGTATATTTTAAAGCTATTGGTGATTATATAATTCATACAGTTTATCTGTTATATGTTGTTATACACTTAACATACATTAGTATATGTATGTTAACCCCATAGTCCTAATTTACCCATCCTCCCACCTTTCATTTTGCTAACCATTAGTTTATTTCATAAGTCTGTGAGTGTCTTTTTCTGTGGAAATATGTTCATTGGTAGCAATCTTAGGATAACATGTATAAATATTATCATAGGATATTTGTCGTACCCTTTTGAGTTACTTAACCTTATATGATTATTTCTAGGCTCAACTGTAGTCCTGAAAACGGCGTTGTTCATTTTTTTCCCCAGGCTACTATTCTATTTGGTACGTATACTACTTCTTCTTTGTCCATTCATCTGTTTATGAACCTTTTTTCTGCTTCCATGTCTTTGCTATTTCAATATTGCTGCAGTGCTCATTTGCCTGCCCGTGTCTTTCCGATTCAGGTGGTCTTAGGTTATAGGCCCAAAGGGTGACCTGCTGCATCATATGGTAGCTCAATTTTTACCTTTTCAAGAAGCTCCATTCAGTTTGCGTTAGTGCTGTTCCCACTTTACATCCCACCAGCAGCTAGAAGGTACACAGTTCTCTAAAACCCCTTCAGCATTTATAGTTTATAGACATTTTGCTGATGGAAATGAGTGGTGTGAGCTGAAACCTTTTTGAATTTGAATTTGCATGTGTCTAATAATTCATTCTACTGAGCTTTAGGCATGTCCTTTTTTTTCTTTTCCTTTTTTTTTAAAGAGTGAGTACAACTTCCCTCCTCTTATTGACTTCTTGAAAAATTTCTCATGTGTTGAATATTATTGCCTATTCCCTACCCCAGGGCATTTTTCAGGGCAGGTGTCATTTAGAGCCCTGCAGTCCATGTGACTATTAAGCAACCATTAGCACTGGGTTTAAAGCTGCTGTTGTGGGAAAGAGCCACAAGGTGGCAGCATTATTACGTTCTCATCTCTTGTTACTAGGGCAACAGAATCTTCCTGGAGGTAGTGTTCCGAGGTTGTAAATTAGAGTGGAATGTGCTGGGACAAGCCCCCAGAAGTTTATGTCTCCTTACTTAGGTTTGTTTTTTAAATTTAATTTCTATTTCTTATCTGAGTAAATTTGATTAGAGTGTTTGATTGTCTGGCTGTACAGAAACTGCTCAATGATTCCTACATATGTCTGTTAATCTTCGGATTCTGTTACCATGTATGTGATTACAGAATGTATATTTTAAAGGTATTGGTGATTATATAATTCATACAGTTTATCTGTTATATGTTTTTATACACTTAACATACATTAGTATATGTATGTTAACCCCATAGTCCTAGTTTACCCATCCTCCCACCTTTCATTTTGTCTAACCATTAGTTTATTTCATAAGTCTGTGAGTGTCTTTTTCTGTGGAAATATGTTCATTGGTAGCTATCTTAGGATAACATGTATAAATGTTATCATAGGATATTTGTCGTACCCTTTTGAGTTACTTAACCTTATATGATTATTTCTAGGCTCAACTGTAGTCCTGAAAACGGCATTGTTCATTTTTTTCCCGAGGCTACTATTCTATTTGGTACGTATACCACTTCCTCTTTGTCCATTCATCTGTTTATGAACCTTTTTTCTGCTTCCATGTCTTGGCTATTTCAATATTGCTGCAGTGCTCATTTGCCTGCCTGTGTCTTTCCGATTCAGGTGGTCTTAGGTTATAGGCCCAAAAGGTGACCTGCCGCATCATATGGTAGCTCAATTTTTACCTTTTCAACAGCTCAATTCAGTTTGCGTTAGTGCTGTTACCACTTTACATCCAACCAGGATCTAGAAGGTACACAGTTCTCTAAAACTCCTTCAGCATTTATAGTTTGTAGACATTTTGCTGATGGAAATGACTGGTGTGAGCTGAAACCTTTTTGAATTTGCATTTGCATGTGTCTAATAATTCCTTATACTGAGGTTTAGGAATGTCCTTTTTTCTCTTTTCCTTTTTTTTTAAAGAGTGAGTACAACTTCCCTCCTCTTATTGACTTCTTGAAAAATTTCTAATGTGTTGAATTTTCTTGCCTATTCCCTACCCCAGGGCATTTTTAAGGGCAGGTGTCATTTAGAGCCCTGCAGTCCTTGTGACTATTAAGCAAACATTAGCACTGGGTTTAAAGCTGCTGTTGTGGGAAAGAGCCACAAGGCAGCAGCATTATTACGTTCTCATCTCTTGTTACTAGGGCAACAGAATCTTCCTGGAGGTAGTGTTCCGAGGTTGTAAATTAGAGTGGAATGTGCTGGGACAAGCCCCCAGAAGTTTATGTCTCCTTACTTATGTTTGTTTTTTTAAATTTAATTTCTATTTCTTATCGGAGTAAATTTGATTAGAGTGTTTTGATTGCCTGGCTGTACAGGATCTGCTCAGTGATTCATACATATTTCTGTTCATCTTCGGGTCCTCTTACCATGTATGTGATTACAAAATGTATATTTTAAAGGTATTGGTGATTATATAATTCATACAGTTTATCTGTTACATGTTTTTATACACTTAACATACATTAGTATATGTATGTTAACCCCATAGTCCTAATTTACCCATCCTCCCACCTTTCATTTTGGCTAACCATTAGTTTATTTCATAAGTCTGTGAGTGTCTTTTCTGTGGAAATATGTTCATTGGTAGCAATCGTAGGATAACATGTATAAATGTTATCATAGGATATTTGTCGTACCCTTTTGAGTTACTTAACCTTATATGATTATTTCTAGGCTCAACTGTAGTCCGGAAAACGGTATTGTTCATTTTTTTCCCAAGGCTACTATGCTATTTGGTACGTATACCACTTGTTTTTTGTCCATTCATCTGTTTATGAACCCTTTTTCTGCTTCCATGTCTTGGCTATTTCAATATTGCTGCAGTGCACCTTTGCCTGCCTGTGTCTTTCCGATTTAGGTGGTCTTAGGTTATAGGCCCAAAAGGTGACCTGCCGCATCATATGGTAGCTCAATTTTTACCTTTTCAAGAAACTCCATTCAGTTTGCGTTAGTGCTGTTACCACTTTACATCCCACCAGCAGCTAGAAGGTACACAGTTCTCTAAAACCCCTTCAGCATTTATAGTTTGTAGACATTTTGCTGATGGAAACGACTGGTGTGAGCTGAAACCTTTTTGAATTTGAATTTGCATGTGTCTAATAATTCATTCTACTGAGCTTTAGGCATGTCCTTTTTTTTCTTTTCCTTTCTTTTTAAAGAGTGAGTACAACTTCCCTCCTCTTATTGACTTCTTGAAAAATTTCTCATGTGTTGAATATTCTTGCCTATTCCCTACCCCAGGGCATTTTTCAGGGCAGGTGTCATTTAGAGCCCTGCAGTCCATGTGACTATTAAGCAACCATTAGCACTGGGTTTAAAGCTGCTGTTGTGGGAAAGAGCCACAAGGCGGCAGCATTATTACGTTCTCATCTCTTGTTACTAGGGCAACAGAATCTTCCTGGTGGTAGTGTTCCGAGGTTGTAAATTAGAGTGGAATGTGCTGGGACAAGCCCCCAGAAGTTTATGTCTCCTTACTTAGGTTTGTTTTTTAAATTAAATTTCTATTTCTTATCGGAGTAAATTTGATTAGAGTGTTTTGATTGTCTGGCTGTACAGAAACTGCTCAATGATTCCTACATATGTCTGTTCATCTTCGGATTCTGTTACCATGTATGTTATTACAGAATGTATATTTTAAAGGTATTGGTGATTATATAATTCATACAGTTTATCTGTTATATGTTTTTATACACTTAACATACATTAGTATATGTATGTTAACCCCATAGTCCTAATTTACCCATCCTCCCACCTTTCATTTTGGCTAACAATTAGTTTATTTTATAAGTCTGTGAGTGTCTTTTTCTGTGGAAATATGTTCATTGGTAGCAATCTTAGGATAACATGTATAAATGATATCATAGGATATTTGTCATACCCTTTTGACTTACTTAACCTTATATGATTATTTCTAGGCTCAACTCTAGTCCTTAAAACGGCATTGTTCATTTTTTCCCCGAGGCTACTATTGCATTCTGTCCATATACCACTTCTTCTCTGTCCATTCATCTGTTTATAGACATTTTTTTTGCTTCCATGTCTTTGCTATTTCCATATTGCTGCAGTGCACATTTGACTGCCTGTGTCTTTCCGATTCTGGTAGTCTTAGGTTATAAGCCAAAGAGGTGCCCTGCCGCATCATATGGTAGCTCAATTTTTACCTTTTCAAGCAGCTCCATTCAGTTTGCGTTAGTGCTGTTACCACTTTACATCCCAGCAGCAGATAGAAGGTATACGTTTCTCTAGAACCCCTTCAGCATTTATAGTTTGTAGACTTTTTGCTGATGGCCATTTGACTGGTGTGAGCTGAAACCTTTTTGGAGGTTGGATACGCATGTGGCGAATAATTCCTTATACTGATCTTTAGGCATATCCTTTTTCTTCTTTTCCTTTTTTTGTTAAAGTGTGAGTACAACTTCCCTCTTCATATTCACTTTTTGAAAAATTTCTCATGTGTTGAATTTTCTTGCGTATTCCCTACCCCAGGGCATTTTTTGAGGGCAGGTGTCATTTAGACCCCTGCAGTCGTTTTGACTATTAAGCAACCATTAGCACTGGGTTTAAAGCTGCTGTTGTGGGAAACAGCCACAAGGCGGCAGCATTATTACGTTCTCAACTCTTGTTACTATGGCAACAGAGTCTTCCTGGAGGTAGTGTTCCGAGGTTGTAAATTAGAGTGGAATGTGCTGGGACAAGCCTCCAGAAGTTTATGTCTCCTTACTTATGTTTGTTTTTTAAATTTAATTTCTATTTCTTATCGGAGTAAATTTGATTAGAGTGTTTTGATTGTCTGGCTGTACAGAATCTGCTCAATGATTCCTACATATGTCTGTTCATCTTCGGATTCTGTTACCATGTATGTGAATACAGAATGTATATTTTAAAGGTATTGGTGATTATATAATTCATATAGTTTATCTGTTATATGTTTATATGCATGTAACATACATTAGTATATTTATGTTAATCCCATAGTCCTAATTTACCCATCCTCCCCCCTTTCATTTTGGCTAAGCATTAGTTTATTTGATAAGTCTGTGAGTGTCTTTTTCTGTGGAAATATGTTCATTGGTAGCAATCTTAGGGTAACATGTATAAATGATATCATAGGATATTTGTCATACCCTTTTGACTTACTTAACCTTATATTATTATTTCTAGGCTCTACTGTAGTCCTGAAAACGGCATTGTTCATTTTTTTCCCGAGGCTACTATTCCATTCTGTCCATATACCACTTCTTCTCTGTCCATTCATCTGTTTATGGACCTTTTTTTGCTTCCATGTCTTGGCTATTTCAGTATTGCTGCAGTGCACATTTGACTGCCTGTGTCTTTCCGATTCTGGTGGTCTTAGGTTATAAGCCCGAGAGGTGCCCTGCCGCATCATATGGTAGCTCAATTTCTACCTTTTCAAGCGGCTCCATTCAGTTTGCGTTAGTGCTGTTACCACTTTACATCCCAGCGGCAGATAGAAGGTACACATTTCTCTAAAACACCTTCAGCATTTATAGTTTGTAGACTTTTGCTGATGGCCATTTGTCTGTTGTGAGCTGAAACCTTTATGGAGGTTGGATACGCATGTGGCGAATAATTCCTTATACTGATCTTTAGGCATATCCTTTTTCTTCTTTTCCTTTTTTTGTTAAAGTGTGAGTACAACTTCCCTCTTCATATTCACTTTTTGAAAAATTTCTCATGTGTTGAATTTTCTTGCCTATTCCCTACCCAAGGGCACTTTTTGAGGGCAGGTGTCATTTAGACCCCTGCAGTCGTTGTGACTATTAAGCAACCATTAGCACTGGGTTTAAAGCTGCTGTTGTGGGAAACAGCCACAAGGCGGCAGCATTATTACGTTCTCAACTCTTGTTACTAGGGCAACAGAATCTTCCTGGAGGTAGTGTTCTGAGGTTGTAAATTAGAGTGGAATGTGCTGGGACAAGCCCCCAGAAGTTTATGTCTCCTTACTTATGTTTGTTTTTTAAATTTCATTTCTATTTCTTATCAGCGTAAATTTGATTAGAGTGTTTTGATTGCCTGGCTGTACAGGATCTGCTCAATGATTCATACATATGTCTGTTCATCTTCGGGTCCTGTTACCATGTATGTGATTACAAAATGTATATTTTAAAGGTATTGGTGATTATATAATTCATACAGTTTATCTGTTATATGTTGTTATACACTTAACATACATTAGTATATGTATGTTAACCCCATAGTCCTAATTTACCCATCCTCCCACCTTTCATTTTGCTAACCATTAGTTTATTTCATAAGTCTGTGAGTGTCTTTTTCTGTGGAAATATGTTCATTGGTAGCAATCTTAGGATAACATGTATAAATATTATCATAGGATATTTGTCGTACCCTTTTGAGTTACTTAACCTTATATGATTATTTCTAGGCTCAACTGTAGTCCTGAAAACGGCGTTGTTCATTTTTTTCCCCAGGCTACTATTCTATTTGGTACGTATACTACTTCTTCTTTGTCCATTCATCTGTTTATGAACCTTTTTTCTGCTTCCATGTCTTTGCTATTTCAATATTGCTGCAGTGCTCATTTGCCTGCCCGTGTCTTTCCGATTCAGGTGGTCTTAGGTTATAGGCCCAAAGGGTGACCTGCTGCATCATATGGTAGCTCAATTTTTACCTTTTCAAGAAGCTCCATTCAGTTTGCGTTAGTGCTGTTCCCACTTTACATCCCACCAGCAGCTAGAAGGTACACAGTTCTCTAAAACCCCTTCAGCATTTATAGTTTATAGACATTTTGCTGATGGAAATGACTGGTGTGAGCTGAAACCTTTTTGAATTTGAATTTGCATGTGTCTAATAATTCCTTATACTGAGCTTTAGGCATGTCCTTTTTTTTCTTTTCCTTTTTTTTAAAGAGTGAGTACAACTTCCCTCCTCTTATTGACTTCTTGAAAAATTTCTCATGTGTTGAATTTTCTTGCCTATTCCCTACCCCAGGGCATTTTTCAGGGCAGGTGTCATTGAGAGCCCTGCAGTCCATGTGACTATTAAGCAACCATTAGCACTGGGTTTAAAGCTGCTGTTGTGGGAAAGAGCCACAAGGTGGCAGCATTATTACGTTCTCATCTCTTGTTACTAGGGCAACAGAATCTTCCTGGAGGTAGTGTTCCAAGGTTGTAAATTAGAGTGGAATGTGCTGGGACAAGCCCCCAGAAGTTTATGTCTCCTTACTTAGGTTTGTTTTTTAAATTTAATTTCTATTTCTTATCTGAGTAAATTTGATTAGAGTGTTTGATTGTCTGGCTGTACAGAAACTGCTCAATGATTCCTACATATGTCTGTTAATCTTCGGATTCTGTTACCATGTATGTGATTACAGAATGTATATTTTAAAGGTATTGGTGATTATATAATTCATACAGTTTATCTGTTATATGTTTTTATACACTTAACATACATTAGTATATGTATGTTAACCCCATAGTCCTAGTTTACCCATCCTCCCACCTTTCATTTTGTCTAACCATTAGTTTATTTCATAAGTCTGTGAGTGTCTTTTTCTGTGGAAATATGTTCATTGGTAGCTATCTTAGGATAACATGTATAAATGTTATCATAGGATATTTGTCGTACCCTTTTGAGTTACTTAACCTTATATGATTATTTCTAGGCTCAACTGTAGTCCTGAAAACGGCATTGTTCATTTTTTTCCCGAGGCTACTATTCTATTTGGTACGTATACCACTTCCTCTTTGTCCATTCATCTGTTTATGAACCTTTTTTCTGCTTCCATGTCTTGGCTATTTCAATATTACTGCAGTGCTCATTTGCCTGCCTGTGTCTTTCCGATTCAGGTGGTCTTAGGTTATAGGCCCAAAAGGTGACCTGCCGCATCATATGGTAGCTCAATTTTTACCTTTTCAACAGCTCAATTCAGTTTGCGTTAGTGCTGTTACCACTTTACATCCAACCAGGATCTAGAAGGTACACAGTTCTCTAAAACTCCTTCAGCATTTATAGTTTGTAGACATTTTGCTGATGGAAATGACTGGTGTGAGCTGAAACCTTTTTGAATTTGCATTTGCATGTGTCTAATAATTCCTTATACTGAGGTTTAGGAATGTCCTTTTTTCTCTTTTCCTTTTTTTTTAAAGAGTGAGTACAACTTCCCTCCTCTTATTGACTTCTTGAAAAATTTCTAATGTGTTGAATTTTCTTGCCTATTCCCTACCCCAGGGCATTTTTAAGGGCAGGTGTCATTTAGAGCCCTGCAGTCCTTGTGACTATTAAGCAAACATTAGCACTGGGTTTAAAGCTGCTGTTGTGGGAAAGAGCCACAAGGCAGCAGCATTATTACGTTCTCATCTCTTGTTACTAGGGCAACAGAATCTTCCTGGAGGTAGTGTTCCGAGGTTGTAAATTAGAGTGGAATGTGCTGGGACAAGCCCCCAGAAGTTTATGTCTCCTTACTTATGTTTGTTTTTTTAAATTTAATTTCTATTTCTTATCGGAGTAAATTTGATTAGAGTGTTTTGATTGCCTGGCTGTACAGGATCTGCTCAGTGATTCATACATATTTCTGTTCATCTTCGGGTCCTCTTACCATGTATGTGATTACAAAATGTATATTTTAAAGGTATTGGTGATTATATAATTCATACAGTTTATCTGTTACATGTTTTTATACACTTAACATACATTAGTATATGTATGTTAACCCCATAGTCCTAATTTACCCATCCTCCCACCTTTCATTTTGGCTAACCATTAGTTTATTTCATAAGTCTGTGAGTGTCTTTTCTGTGGAAATATGTTCATTGGTAGCAATCGTAGGATAACATGTATAAATGTTATCATAGGATATTTGTCGTACCCTTTTGAGTTACTTAACCTTATATGATTATTTCTAGGCTCAACTGTAGTCCGGAAAACGGTATTGTTCATTTTTTTCCCAAGGCTACTATGCTATTTGGTACGTATACCACTTCTTTTTTGTCCATTCATCTGTTTATGAACCCTTTTTCTGCTTCCATGTCTTGGCTATTTCAATATTGCTGCAGTGCACCTTTGCCTGCCTGTGTCTTTCCGATTTAGGTGGTCTTAGGTTATAGGCCCAAAAGGTGACCTGCCGCATCATATGGTAGCTCAATTTTTACCTTTTCAAGAAACTCCATTCAGTTTGCGTTAGTGCTGTTACCACTTTACATCCCACCAGCAGCTAGAAGGTACACAGTTCTCTAAAACCCCTTCAGCATTTATAGTTTGTAGACATTTTGCTGATGGAAACGACTGGTGTGAGCTGAAACCTTTTTGAATTTGAATTTGCATGTGTCTAATAATTCATTCTACTGAGCTTTAGGCATGTCCTTTTTTTTCTTTTCCTTTCTTTTTAAAGAGTGAGTACAACTTCCCTCCTCTTATTGACTTCTTGAAAAATTTCTCATGTGTTGAATATTCTTGCCTATTCCCTACCCCAGGGCATTTTTCAGGGCAGGTGTCATTTAGAGCCCTGCAGTCCATGTGACTATTAAGCAACCATTAGCACTGGGTTTAAAGCTGCTGTTGTGGGAAAGAGCCACAAGGCGGCAGCATTATTACGTTCTCATCTCTTGTTACTAGGGCAACAGAATCTTCCTGGTGGTAGTGTTCCGAGGTTGTAAATTAGAGTGGAATGTGCTGGGACAAGCCCCCAGAAGTTTATGTCTCCTTACTTAGGTTTGTTTTTTAAATTAAATTTCTATTTCTTATCGGAGTAAATTTGATTAGAGTGTTTTGATTGTCTGGCTGTACAGAAACTGCTCAATGATTCCTACATATGTCTGTTCATCTTCGGATTCTGTTACCATGTATGTTATTACAGAATGTATATTTTAAAGGTATTGGTGATTATATAATTCATACAGTTTATCTGTTATATGTTTTTATACACTTAACATACATTAGTATATGTATGTTAACCCCATAGTCCTAATTTACCCATCCTCCCACCTTTCATTTTGGCTAACAATTAGTTTATTTTATAAGTCTGTGAGTGTCTTTTTCTGTGGAAATATGTTCATTGGTAGCAATCTTAGGATAACATGTATAAATGATATCATAGGATATTTGTCATACCCTTTTGACTTACTTAACCTTATATGATTATTTCTAGGCTCAACTCTAGTCCTTAAAACGGCATTGTTCATTTTTTCCCCGAGGCTACTATTGCATTCTGTCCATATACCACTTCTTCTCTGTCCATTCATCTGTTTATAGACATTTTTTTTGCTTCCATGTCTTTGCTATTTCCATATTGCTGCAGTGCACATTTGACTGCCTGTGTCTTTCCGATTCTGGTAGTCTTAGGTTATAAGCCAAAGAGGTGCCCTGCCGCATCATATGGTAGCTCAATTTTTACCTTTTCAAGCAGCTCCATTCAGTTTGCGTTAGTGCTGTTACCACTTTACATCCCAGCAGCAGATAGAAGGTATACGTTTCTCTAGAACCCCTTCAGCATTTATAGTTTGTAGACTTTTTGCTGATGGCCATTTGACTGGTGTGAGCTGAAACCTTTTTGGAGGTTGGATACGCATGTGGCGAATAATTCCTTATACTGATCTTTAGGCATATCCTTTTTCTTCTTTTCCTTTTTTTGTTAAAGTGTGAGTACAACTTCCCTCTTCATATTCACTTTTTGAAAAATTTCTCATGTGTTGAATTTTCTTGCGTATTCCCTACCCCAGGGCATTTTTTGAGGGCAGGTGTCATTTAGACCCCTGCAGTCGTTTTGACTATTAAGCAACCATTAGCACTGGGTTTAAAGCTGCTGTTGTGGGAAACAGCCACAAGGCGGCAGCATTATTACGTTCTCAACTCTTGTTACTATGGCAACAGAGTCTTCCTGGAGGTAGTGTTCCGAGGTTGTAAATTAGAGTGGAATGTGCTGGGACAAGCCTCCAGAAGTTTATGTCTCCTTACTTATGTTTGTTTTTTAAATTTAATTTCTATTTCTTATCGGAGTAAATTTGATTAGAGTCTTTTGATTGTCTGGCTGTACAGAATCTGCTCAATGATTCCTACATATGTCCGTTCATCTTCGGATTCTGTTACCATGTATGTGAATACAGAATGTATATTTTAAAGGTATTGGTGATTATATAATTCATATAGTTTATCTGTTATATGTTTATATGCATGTAACATACATTAGTATATTTATGTTAATCCCATAGTCCTAATTTACCCATCCTCCCCCCTTTCATTTTGGCTAAGCATTAGTTTATTTCATAAGTCTGTGAGTGTCTTTTTCTGTGGAAATATGTTCATTGGTAGCAATCTTAGGGTAACATGTATAAATGATATCATAGGATATTTGTCATACCCTTTTGACTTACTTAACCTTATATTATTATTTCTAGGCTCTACTGTAGTCCTGAAAACGGCATTGTTCATTTTTTTCCCGAGGCTACTATTCCATTCTGTCCATATACCACTTCTTCTCTGTCCATTCATCTGTTTATGGACCTTTTTTTGCTTCCATGTCTTGGCTATTTCAGTATTGCTGCAGTGCACATTTGACTGCCTGTGTCTTTCCGATTCTGGTGGTCTTAGGTTATAAGCCCGAGAGGTGCCCTGCCGCATCATATGGTAGCTCAATTTCTACCTTTTCAAGCGGCTCCATTCAGTTTGCGTTAGTGCTGTTACCACTTTACATCCCAGCGGCAGATAGAAGGTACACATTTCTCTAAAACACCTTCAGCATTTATAGTTTGTAGACTTTTGCTGATGGCCATTTGTCTGTTGTGAGCTGAAACCTTTATGGAGGTTGGATACGCATGTGGCGAATAATTCCTTATACTGATCTTTAGGCATATCCTTTTTCTTCTTTTCCTTTTTTTGTTAAAGTGTGAGTACAACTTCCCTCTTCATATTCACTTTTTGAAAAATTTCTCATGTGTTGAATTTTCTTGCCTATTCCCTACCCAAGGGCACTTTTTGAGGGCAGGTGTCATTTAGACCCCTGCAGTCGTTGTGACTATTAAGCAACCATTAGCACTGGGTTTAAAGCTGCTGTTGTGGGAAACAGCCACAAGGCGGCAGCATTATTACGTTCTCAACTCTTGTTACTAGGGCAACAGAATCTTCCTGGAGGTAGTGTTCTGAGGTTGTAAATTAGAGTGGAATGTGCTGGGACAAGCCCCCAGAAGTTTATGTCTCCTTACTTATGTTTGTTTTTTAAATTTCATTTCTATTTCTTATCAGCGTAAATTTGATTAGAGTGTTTTGATTGCCTGGCTGTACAGGATCTGCTCAATGATTCATACATATGTCTGTTCATCTTCGGGTCCTGTTACCATGTATGTGATTACAAAATGTATATTTTAAAGGTATTGGTGATTATATAATTCATACAGTTTATCTGTTATATGTTGTTATACACTTAACATACATTAGTATATGTATGTTAACCCCATAGTCCTAATTTACCCATCCTCCCACCTTTCATTTTGCTAACCATTAGTTTATTTCATAAGTCTGTGAGTGTCTTTTTCTGTGGAAATATGTTCATTGGTAGCAATCTTAGGATAACATGTATAAATATTATCATAGGATATTTGTCGTACCCTTTTGAGTTACTTAACCTTATATGATTATTTCTAGGCTCAACTGTAGTCCTGAAAACGGCATTGTTCATTTTTTCCCCCAGGCTACTATTCTATTTGGTACGTATACTACTTCTTCTTTGTCCATTCATCTGTTTATGAACCTTTTTTCTGCTTCCATGTCTTTGCTATTTCAATATTGCTGCAGTGCTCATTTGCCTGCCCGTGTCTTTCCGATTCAGGTGGTCTTAGGTTATAGGCCCAAAGGGTGACCTGCTGCATCATATGGTAGCTCAATTTTTACCTTTTCAAGAAGCTCCATTCAGTTTGCGTTAGTGCTGTTCCCACTTTACATCCCACCAGCAGCTAGAAGGTACACAGTTCTCTAAAACCCCTTCAGCATTTATAGTTTATAGACATTTTGCTGATGGAAATGACTGGTGTGAGCTGAAACCTTTTTGAATTTGAATTTGCATGTGTCTAATAATTCCTTATACTGAGCTTTAGGCATGTCCTTTTTTTTCTTTTCCTTTTTTTTAAAGAGTGAGTACAACTTCCCTCCTCTTATTGACTTCTTGAAAAATTTCTCATGTGTTGAATTTTCTTGCCTATTCCCTACCCCAGGGCATTTTTCAGGGCAGGTGTCATTGAGAGCCCTGCAGTCCATGTGACTATTAAGCAACCATTAGCACTGGGTTTAAAGCTGCTGTTGTGGGAAAGAGCCACAAGGTGGCAGCATTATTACGTTCTCATCTCTTGTTACTAGGGCAACAGAATCTTCCTGGAGGTAGTGTTCCAAGGTTGTAAATTAGAGTGGAATGTGCTGGGACAAGCCCCCAGAAGTTTATGTCTCCTTACTTAGGTTTGTTTTTTAAATTTAATTTCTATTTCTTATCTGAGTAAATTTGATTAGAGTGTTTGATTGTCTGGCTGTACAGAAACTGCTCAATGATTCCTACATATGTCTGTTAATCTTCGGATTCTGTTACCATGTATGTGATTACAGAATGTATATTTTAAAGGTATTGGTGATTATATAATTCATACAGTTTATCTGTTATATGTTTTTATACACTTAACATACATTAGTATATGTATGTTAACACCATAGTCCTAGTTTACCCATCCTCCCACCTTTCATTTTGTCTAACCATTAGTTTATTTCATAAGTCTGTGAGTGTCTTTTTCTGTGGAAATATGTTCATTGGTAGCTATCTTAGGATAACATGTATAAATGTTATCATAGGATATTTGTCGTACCCTTTTGAGTTACTTAACCTTATATGATTATTTCTAGGCTCAACTGTAGTCCTGAAAACGGCATTGTTCATTTTTTTCCCGAGGCTACTATTCTATTTGGTACGTATACCACTTCCTCTTTGTCCATTCATCTGTTTATGAACCTTTTTTCTGCTTCCATGTCTTGGCTATTTCAATATTGCTGCAGTGATTATTTGCCTGCCTGTGTCTTTCCGATTCAGGTGGTCTTAGATTATAGGCCCAAAAGGTGACCTGCCGCATCATATGGTAGCTCAATTTTTACCTTTTCAACAGCTCAATTCAGTTTGCGTTAGTGCTGTTACCACTTTACATCCAACCAGGATCTAGAAGGTACACAGTTCTCTAAAACTCCTTCAGCATTTATAGTTTGTAGACATTTTGCTGATGGAAATGACTGGTGTGAGCTGAAACCTTTTTGAATTTGCATTTGCATGTGTCTAATAATTCCTTATACTGAGGTTTAGGAATGTCCTTTTTTCTCTTTTCCTTTTTTTTTAAAGAGTGAGTACAACTTCCCTCCTCTTATTGACTTCTTGAAAAATTTCTAATGTGTTGAATTTTCTTGCCTATTCCCTACCCCAGGGCATTTTTAAGGGCAGGTGTCATTTAGAGCCCTGCAGTCCTTGTGACTATTAAGCAAACATTAGCACTGGGTTTAAAGCTGCTGTTGTGGGAAAGAGCCACAAGGCAGCAGCATTATTACGTTCTCATCTCTTGTTACTAGGGCAACAGAATCTTCCTGGAGGTAGTGTTCCGAGGTTGTAAATTAGAGTGGAATGTGCTGGGACAAGCCCCCAGAAGTTTATGTCTCCTTACTTATGTTTGTTTTTTTAAATTTAATTTCTATTTCTTATCGGAGTAAATTTGATTAGAGTGTTTTGATTGCCTGGCTGTACAGGATCTGCTCAGTGATTCATACATATTTCTGTTCATCTTCAGGTCCTCTTACCATGTATGTGATTACAAAATGTATATTTTAAAGGTATTGGTGATTATATAATTCATACAGTTTATCTGTTACATGTTTTTATACACTTAACATACATTAGTATATGTATGTTAACCCCATAGTCCTAATTTACCCATCCTCCCACCTTTCATTTTGGCTAACCATTAGTTTATTTCATAAGTCTGTGAGTGTCTTTTCTGTGGAAATATGTTCATTGGTAGCAATCGTAGGATAACATGTATAAATGTTATCATAGGATATTTGTCGTACCCTTTTGAGTTACTTAACCTTATATGATTATTTCTAGGCTCAACTGTAGTCCGGAAAACGGTATTGTTCATTTTTTTCCCAAGGCTACTATGCTATTTGGTACGTATACCACTTCTTTTTTGTCCATTCATCTGTTTATGAACCCTTTTTCTGCTTCCATGTCTTGGCTATTTCAATATTGCTGCAGTGCACCTTTGCCTGCCTGTGTCTTTCCGATTTAGGTGGTCTTAGGTTATAGGCCCAAAAGGTGACCTGCCGCATCATATGGTAGCTCAATTTTTACCTTTTCAAGAAACTCCATTCAGTTTGCGTTAGTGCTGTTACCACTTTACATCCCACCAGCAGCTAGAAGGTACACAGTTCTCTAAAACCCCTTCAGCATTTATAGTTTGTAGACATTTTGCTGATGGAAACGACTGGTGTGAGCTGAAACCTTTTTGAATTTGAATTTGCATGTGTCTAATAATTCATTCTACTGAGCTTTAGGCATGTCCTTTTTTTTCTTTTCCTTTCTTTTTAAAGAGTGAGTACAACTTCCCTCCTCTTATTGACTTCTTGAAAAATTTCTCATGTGTTGAATATTCTTGCCTATTCCCTACCCCAGGGCATTTTTCAGGGCAGGTGTCATTTAGAGCCCTGCAGTCCATGTGACTATTAAGCAACCATTAGCACTGGGTTTAAAGCTGCTGTTGTGGGAAAGAGCCACAAGGCGGCAGCATTATTACGTTCTCATCTCTTGTTACTAGGGCAACAGAATCTTCCTGGTGGTAGTGTTCCGAGGTTGTAAATTAGAGTGGAATGTGCTGGGACAAGCCCCCAGAAGTTTATGTCTCCTTACTTAGGTTTGTTTTTTAAATTAAATTTCTATTTCTTATCGGAGTAAATTTGATTAGAGTGTTTTGATTGTCTGGCTGTACAGAAACTGCTCAATGATTCCTACATATGTCTGTTCATCTTCGGATTCTGTTACCATGTATGTTATTACAGAATGTATATTTTAAAGGTATTGGTGATTATATAATTCATACAGTTTATCTGTTATATGTTTTTATACACTTAACATACATTAGTATATGTATGTTAACCCCATAGTCCTAATTTACCCATCCTCCCACCTTTCATTTTGGCTAACAATTAGTTTATTTTATAAGTCTGTGAGTGTCTTTTTCTGTGGAAATATGTTCATTGGTAGCAATCTTAGGATAACATGTATAAATGATATCATAGGATATTTGTCATACCCTTTTGACTTACTTAACCTTATATGATTATTTCTAGGCTCAACTCTAGTCCTTAAAACGGCATTGTTCATTTTTTCCCCGAGGCTACTATTGCATTCTGTCCATATACCACTTCTTCTCTGTCCATTCATCTGTTTATAGACATTTTTTTTGCTTCCATGTCTTTGCTATTTCCATATTGCTGCAGTGCACATTTGACTGCCTGTGTCTTTCCGATTCTGGTAGTCTTAGGTTATAAGCCAAAGAGGTGCCCTGCCGCATCATATGGTAGCTCAATTTTTACCTTTTCAAGCAGCTCCATTCAGTTTGCGTTAGTGCTGTTACCACTTTACATCCCAGCAGCAGATAGAAGGTATACGTTTCTCTAGAACCCCTTCAGCATTTATAGTTTGTAGACTTTTTGCTGATGGCCATTTGACTGGTGTGAGCTGAAACCTTTTTGGAGGTTGGATACGCATGTGGCGAATAATTCCTTATACTGATCTTTAGGCATATCCTTTTTCTTCTTTTCCTTTTTTTGTTAAAGTGTGAGTACAACTTCCCTCTTCATATTCACTTTTTGAAAAATTTCTCATGTGTTGAATTTTCTTGCGTATTCCCTACCCCAGGGCATTTTTTGAGGGCAGGTGTCATTTAGACCCCTGCAGTCGTTTTGACTATTAAGCAACCATTAGCACTGGGTTTAAAGCTGCTGTTGTGGGAAACAGCCACAAGGCGGCAGCATTATTACGTTCTCAACTCTTGTTACTATGGCAACAGAGTCTTCCTGGAGGTAGTGTTCCGAGGTTGTAAATTAGAGTGGAATGTGCTGGGACAAGCCTCCAGAAGTTTATGTCTCCTTACTTATGTTTGTTTTTTAAATTTAATTTCTATTTCTTATCGGAGTAAATTTGATTAGAGTCTTTTGATTGTCTGGCTGTACAGAATCTGCTCAATGATTCCTACATATGTCCGTTCATCTTCGGATTCTGTTACCATGTATGTGAATACAGAATGTATATTTTAAAGGTATTGGTGATTATATAATTCATATAGTTTATCTGTTATATGTTTATATGCATGTAACATACATTAGTATATTTATGTTAATCCCATAGTCCTAATTTACCCATCCTCCCCCCTTTCATTTTGGCTAAGCATTAGTTTATTTCATAAGTCTGTGAGTGTCTTTTTCTGTGGAAATATGTTCATTGGTAGCAATCTTAGGGTAACATGTATAAATGATATCATAGGATATTTGTCATACCCTTTTGACTTACTTAACCTTATATTATTATTTCTAGGCTCTACTGTAGTCCTGAAAACGGCATTGTTCATTTTTTTCCCGAGGCTACTATTCCATTCTGTCCATATACCACTTCTTCTCTGTCCATTCATCTGTTTATGGACCTTTTTTTGCTTCCATGTCTTGGCTATTTCAGTATTGCTGCAGTGCACATTTGACTGCCTGTGTCTTTCCGATTCTGGTGGTCTTAGGTTATAAGCCCGAGAGGTGCCCTGCCGCATCATATGGTAGCTCAATTTCTACCTTTTCAAGCGGCTCCATTCAGTTTGCGTTAGTGCTGTTACCACTTTACATCCCAGCGGCAGATAGAAGGTACACATTTCTCTAAAACACCTTCAGCATTTATAGTTTGTAGACTTTTGCTGATGGCCATTTGTCTGTTGTGAGCTGAAACCTTTATGGAGGTTGGATACGCATGTGGCGAATAATTCCTTATACTGATCTTTAGGCATATCCTTTTTCTTCTTTTCCTTTTTTTGTTAAAGTGTGAGTACAACTTCCCTCTTCATATTCACTTTTTGAAAAATTTCTCATGTGTTGAATTTTCTTGCCTATTCCCTACCCAAGGGCACTTTTTGAGGGCAGGTGTCATTTAGACCCCTGCAGTCGTTGTGACTATTAAGCAACCATTAGCACTGGGTTTAAAGCTGCTGTTGTGGGAAACAGCCACAAGGCGGCAGCATTATTACGTTCTCAACTCTTGTTACTAGGGCAACAGAATCTTCCTGGAGGTAGTGTTCTGAGGTTGTAAATTAGAGTGGAATGTGCTGGGACAAGCCCCCAGAAGTTTATGTCTCCTTACTTATGTTTGTTTTTTAAATTTCATTTCTATTTCTTATCAGCGTAAATTTGATTAGAGTGTTTTGATTGCCTGGCTGTACAGGATCTGCTCAATGATTCATACATATGTCTGTTCATCTTCGGGTCCTGTTACCATGTATGTGATTACAAAATGTATATTTTAAAGGTATTGGTGATTATATAATTCATACAGTTTATCTGTTATATGTTGTTATACACTTAACATACATTAGTATATGTATGTTAACCCCATAGTCCTAATTTACCCATCCTCCCACCTTTCATTTTGCTAACCATTAGTTTATTTCATAAGTCTGTGAGTGTCTTTTTCTGTGGAAATATGTTCATTGGTAGCAATCTTAGGATAACATGTATAAATATTATCATAGGATATTTGTCGTACCCTTTTGAGTTACTTAACCTTATATGATTATTTCTAGGCTCAACTGTAGTCCTGAAAACGGCATTGTTCATTTTTTCCCCCAGGCTACTATTCTATTTGGTACGTATACTACTTCTTCTTTGTCCATTCATCTGTTTATGAACCTTTTTTCTGCTTCCATGTCTTTGCTATTTCAATATTGCTGCAGTGCTCATTTGCCTGCCCGTGTCTTTCCGATTCAGGTGGTCTTAGGTTATAGGCCCAAAGGGTGACCTGCTGCATCATATGGTAGCTCAATTTTTACCTTTTCAAGAAGCTCCATTCAGTTTGCGTTAGTGCTGTTCCCACTTTACATCCCACCAGCAGCTAGAAGGTACACAGTTCTCTAAAACCCCTTCAGCATTTATAGTTTATAGACATTTTGCTGATGGAAATGACTGGTGTGAGCTGAAACCTTTTTGAATTTGAATTTGCATGTGTCTAATAATTCCTTATACTGAGCTTTAGGCATGTCCTTTTTTTTCTTTTCCTTTTTTTTAAAGAGTGAGTACAACTTCCCTCCTCTTATTGACTTCTTGAAAAATTTCTCATGTGTTGAATTTTCTTGCCTATTCCCTACCCCAGGGCATTTTTCAGGGCAGGTGTCATTGAGAGCCCTGCAGTCCATGTGACTATTAAGCAACCATTAGCACTGGGTTTAAAGCTGCTGTTGTGGGAAAGAGCCACAAGGTGGCAGCATTATTACGTTCTCATCTCTTGTTACTAGGGCAACAGAATCTTCCTGGAGGTAGTGTTCCAAGGTTGTAAATTAGAGTGGAATGTGCTGGGACAAGCCCCCAGAAGTTTATGTCTCCTTACTTAGGTTTGTTTTTTAAATTTAATTTCTATTTCTTATCTGAGTAAATTTGATTAGAGTGTTTGATTGTCTGGCTGTACAGAAACTGCTCAATGATTCCTACATATGTCTGTTAATCTTCGGATTCTGTTACCATGTATGTGATTACAGAATGTATATTTTAAAGGTATTGGTGATTATATAATTCATACAGTTTATCTGTTATATGTTTTTATACACTTAACATACATTAGTATATGTATGTTAACACCATAGTCCTAGTTTACCCATCCTCCCACCTTTCATTTTGTCTAACCATTAGTTTATTTCATAAGTCTGTGAGTGTCTTTTTCTGTGGAAATATGTTCATTGGTAGCTATCTTAGGATAACATGTATAAATGTTATCATAGGATATTTGTCGTACCCTTTTGAGTTACTTAACCTTATATGATTATTTCTAGGCTCAACTGTAGTCCTGAAAACGGCATTGTTCATTTTTTTCCCGAGGCTACTATTCTATTTGGTACGTATACCACTTCCTCTTTGTCCATTCATCTGTTTATGAACCTTTTTTCTGCTTCCATGTCTTGGCTATTTCAATATTGCTGCAGTGATTATTTGCCTGCCTGTGTCTTTCCGATTCAGGTGGTCTTAGATTATAGGCCCAAAAGGTGACCTGCCGCATCATATGGTAGCTCAATTTTTACCTTTTCAACAGCTCAATTCAGTTTGCGTTAGTGCTGTTACCACTTTACATCCAACCAGGATCTAGAAGGTACACAGTTCTCTAAAACTCCTTCAGCATTTATAGTTTGTAGACATTTTGCTGATGGAAATGACTGGTGTGAGCTGAAACCTTTTTGAATTTGCATTTGCATGTGTCTAATAATTCCTTATACTGAGGTTTAGGAATGTCCTTTTTTCTCTTTTCCTTTTTTTTTAAAGAGTGAGTACAACTTCCCTCCTCTTATTGACTTCTTGAAAAATTTCTAATGTGTTGAATTTTCTTGCCTATTCCCTACCCCAGGGCATTTTTAAGGGCAGGTGTCATTTAGAGCCCTGCAGTCCTTGTGACTATTAAGCAAACATTAGCACTGGGTTTAAAGCTGCTGTTGTGGGAAAGAGCCACAAGGCAGCAGCATTATTACGTTCTCATCTCTTGTTACTAGGGCAACAGAATCTTCCTGGAGGTAGTGTTCCGAGGTTGTAAATTAGAGTGGAATGTGCTGGGACAAGCCCCCAGAAGTTTATGTCTCCTTACTTATGTTTGTTTTTTTAAATTTAATTTCTAT
The DNA here is from genome assembly GCF_965194805.1 of Balaenoptera borealis. Taxonomy (NCBI): domain Eukaryota; kingdom Metazoa; phylum Chordata; class Mammalia; order Artiodactyla; family Balaenopteridae; genus Balaenoptera; species Balaenoptera borealis. The sequence continues at coordinate 471,172 of NW_028123917.1, read as the reverse complement.
TTCTTATCGGAGTAAATTTGATTAGAGTGTTTTGATTGCCTGGCTGTACAGGATCTGCTCAGTGATTCATACATATTTCTGTTCATCTTCGGGTCCTCTTACCATGTATGTGATTACAAAATGTATATTTTAAAGGTATTGGTGATTATATAATTCATACAGTTTATCTGTTACATGTTTTTATACACTTAACATACATTAGTATATGTATGTTAACCCCATAGTCCTAATTTACCCATCCTCCCACCTTTCATTTTGGCTAACCATTAGTTTATTTCATAAGTCTGTGAGTGTCTTTTCTGTGGAAATATGTTCATTGGTAGCAATCGTAGGATAACATGTATAAATGTTATCATAGGATATTTGTCGTACCCTTTTGAGTTACTTAACCTTATATGATTATTTCTAGGCTCAACTGTAGTCCGGAAAACGGTATTGTTCATTTTTTTCCCAAGGCTACTATGCTATTTGGTACGTATACCACTTCTTTTTTGTCCATTCATCTGTTTATGAACCCTTTTTCTGCTTCCATGTCTTGGCTATTTCAATATTGCTGCAGTGCACCTTTGCCTGCCTGTGTCTTTCCGATTTAGGTGGTCTTAGGTTATAGGCCCAAAAGGTGACCTGCCGCATCATATGGTAGCTCAATTTTTACCTTTTCAAGAAACTCCATTCAGTTTGCGTTAGTGCTGTTACCACTTTACATCCCACCAGCAGCTAGAAGGTACACAGTTCTCTAAAACCCCTTCAGCATTTATAGTTTGTAGACATTTTGCTGATGGAAACGACTGGTGTGAGCTGAAACCTTTTTGAATTTGAATTTGCATGTGTCTAATAATTCATTCTACTGAGCTTTAGGCATGTCCTTTTTTTTCTTTTCCTTTCTTTTTAAAGAGTGAGTACAACTTCCCTCCTCTTATTGACTTCTTGAAAAATTTCTCATGTGTTGAATATTCTTGCCTATTCCCTACCCCAGGGCATTTTTCAGGGCAGGTGTCATTTAGAGCCCTGCAGTCCATGTGACTATTAAGCAACCATTAGCACTGGGTTTAAAGCTGCTGTTGTGGGAAAGAGCCACAAGGCGGCAGCATTATTACGTTCTCATCTCTTGTTACTAGGGCAACAGAATCTTCCTGGTGGTAGTGTTCCGAGGTTGTAAATTAGAGTGGAATGTGCTGGGACAAGCCCCCAGAAGTTTATGTCTCCTTACTTAGGTTTGTTTTTTAAATTAAATTTCTATTTCTTATCGGAGTAAATTTGATTAGAGTGTTTTGATTGTCTGGCTGTACAGAAACTGCTCAATGATTCCTACATATGTCTGTTCATCTTCGGATTCTGTTACCATGTATGTTATTACAGAATGTATATTTTAAAGGTATTGGTGATTATATAATTCATACAGTTTATCTGTTATATGTTTTTATACACTTAACATACATTAGTATATGTATGTTAACCCCATAGTCCTAATTTACCCATCCTCCCACCTTTCATTTTGGCTAACAATTAGTTTATTTTATAAGTCTGTGAGTGTCTTTTTCTGTGGAAATATGTTCATTGGTAGCAATCTTAGGATAACATGTATAAATGATATCATAGGATATTTGTCATACCCTTTTGACTTACTTAACCTTATATGATTATTTCTAGGCTCAACTCTAGTCCTTAAAACGGCATTGTTCATTTTTTCCCCGAGGCTACTATTGCATTCTGTCCATATACCACTTCTTCTCTGTCCATTCATCTGTTTATAGACATTTTTTTTGCTTCCATGTCTTTGCTATTTCCATATTGCTGCAGTGCACATTTGACTGCCTGTGTCTTTCCGATTCTGGTAGTCTTAGGTTATAAGCCAAAGAGGTGCCCTGCCGCATCATATGGTAGCTCAATTTTTACCTTTTCAAGCAGCTCCATTCAGTTTGCGTTAGTGCTGTTACCACTTTACATCCCAGCAGCAGATAGAAGGTATACGTTTCTCTAGAACCCCTTCAGCATTTATAGTTTGTAGACTTTTTGCTGATGGCCATTTGACTGGTGTGAGCTGAAACCTTTTTGGAGGTTGGATACGCATGTGGCGAATAATTCCTTATACTGATCTTTAGGCATATCCTTTTTCTTCTTTTCCTTTTTTTGTTAAAGTGTGAGTACAACTTCCCTCTTCATATTCACTTTTTGAAAAATTTCTCATGTGTTGAATTTTCTTGCGTATTCCCTACCCCAGGGCATTTTTTGAGGGCAGGTGTCATTTAGACCCCTGCAGTCGTTTTGACTATTAAGCAACCATTAGCACTGGGTTTAAAGCTGCTGTTGTGGGAAACAGCCACAAGGCGGCAGCATTATTACGTTCTCAACTCTTGTTACTATGGCAACAGAGTCTTCCTGGAGGTAGTGTTCCGAGGTTGTAAATTAGAGTGGAATGTGCTGGGACAAGCCTCCAGAAGTTTATGTCTCCTTACTTATGTTTGTTTTTTAAATTTAATTTCTATTTCTTATCGGAGTAAATTTGATTAGAGTCTTTTGATTGTCTGGCTGTACAGAATCTGCTCAATGATTCCTACATATGTCTGTTCATCTTCGGATTCTGTTACCATGTATGTGAATACAGAATGTATATTTTAAAGGTATTGGTGATTATATAATTCATATAGTTTATCTGTTATATGTTTATATGCATGTAACATACATTAGTATATTTATGTTAATCCCATAGTCCTAATTTACCCATCCTCCCCCCTTTCATTTTGGCTAAGCATTAGTTTATTTCATAAGTCTGTGAGTGTCTTTTTCTGTGGAAATATGTTCATTGGTAGCAATCTTAGGGTAACATGTATAAATGATATCATAGGATATTTGTCATACCCTTTTGACTTACTTAACCTTATATTATTATTTCTAGGCTCTACTGTAGTCCTGAAAACGGCATTGTTCATTTTTTTCCCGAGGCTACTATTCCATTCTGTCCATATACCACTTCTTCTCTGTCCATTCATCTGTTTATGGACCTTTTTTTGCTTCCATGTCTTGGCTATTTCAGTATTGCTGCAGTGCACATTTGACTGCCTGTGTCTTTCCGATTCTGGTGGTCTTAGGTTATAAGCCCGAGAGGTGCCCTGCCGCATCATATGGTAGCTCAATTTCTACCTTTTCAAGCGGCTCCATTCAGTTTGCGTTAGTGCTGTTACCACTTTACATCCCAGCGGCAGATAGAAGGTACACATTTCTCTAAAACACCTTCAGCATTTATAGTTTGTAGACTTTTGCTGATGGCCATTTGTCTGTTGTGAGCTGAAACCTTTATGGAGGTTGGATACGCATGTGGCGAATAATTCCTTATACTGATCTTTAGGCATATCCTTTTTCTTCTTTTCCTTTTTTTGTTAAAGTGTGAGTACAACTTCCCTCTTCATATTCACTTTTTGAAAAATTTCTCATGTGTTGAATTTTCTTGCCTATTCCCTACCCAAGGGCACTTTTTGAGGGCAGGTGTCATTTAGACCCCTGCAGTCGTTGTGACTATTAAGCAACCATTAGCACTGGGTTTAAAGCTGCTGTTGTGGGAAACAGCCACAAGGCGGCAGCATTATTACGTTCTCAACTCTTGTTACTAGGGCAACAGAATCTTCCTGGAGGTAGTGTTCTGAGGTTGTAAATTAGAGTGGAATGTGCTGGGACAAGCCCCCAGAAGTTTATGTCTCCTTACTTATGTTTGTTTTTTAAATTTCATTTCTATTTCTTATCAGCGTAAATTTGATTAGAGTGTTTTGATTGCCTGGCTGTACAGGATCTGCTCAATGATTCATACATATGTCTGTTCATCTTCGGGTCCTGTTACCATGTATGTGATTACAAAATGTATATTTTAAAGGTATTGGTGATTATATAATTCATACAGTTTATCTGTTATATGTTGTTATACACTTAACATACATTAGTATATGTATGTTAACCCCATAGTCCTAATTTACCCATCCTCCCACCTTTCATTTTGCTAACCATTAGTTTATTTCATAAGTCTGTGAGTGTCTTTTTCTGTGGAAATATGTTCATTGGTAGCAATCTTAGGATAACATGTATAAATATTATCATAGGATATTTGTCGTACCCTTTTGAGTTACTTAACCTTATATGATTATTTCTAGGCTCAACTGTAGTCCTGAAAACGGCGTTGTTCATTTTTTCCCCCAGGCTACTATTCTATTTGGTACGTATACTACTTCTTCTTTGTCCATTCATCTGTTTATGAACCTTTTTTCTGCTTCCATGTCTTTGCTATTTCAATATTGCTGCAGTGCTCATTTGCCTGCCCGTGTCTTTCCGATTCAGGTGGTCTTAGGTTATAGGCCCAAAGGGTGACCTGCTGCATCATATGGTAGCTCAATTTTTACCTTTTCAAGAAGCTCCATTCAGTTTGCGTTAGTGCTGTTCCCACTTTACATCCCACCAGCAGCTAGAAGGTACACAGTTCTCTAAAACCCCTTCAGCATTTATAGTTTATAGACATTTTGCTGATGGAAATGACTGGTGTGAGCTGAAACCTTTTTGAATTTGAATTTGCATGTGTCTAATAATTCCTTATACTGAGCTTTAGGCATGTCCTTTTTTTTCTTTTCCTTTTTTTTAAAGAGTGAGTACAACTTCCCTCCTCTTATTGACTTCTTGAAAAATTTCTCATGTGTTGAATTTTCTTGCCTATTCCCTACCCCAGGGCATTTTTCAGGGCAGGTGTCATTGAGAGCCCTGCAGTCCATGTGACTATTAAGCAACCATTAGCACTGGGTTTAAAGCTGCTGTTGTGGGAAAGAGCCACAAGGTGGCAGCATTATTACGTTCTCATCTCTTGTTACTAGGGCAACAGAATCTTCCTGGAGGTAGTGTTCCAAGGTTGTAAATTAGAGTGGAATGTGCTGGGACAAGCCCCCAGAAGTTTATGTCTCCTTACTTAGGTTTGTTTTTTAAATTTAATTTCTATTTCTTATCTGAGTAAATTTGATTAGAGTGTTTGATTGTCTGGCTGTACAGAAACTGCTCAATGATTCCTACATATGTCTGTTAATCTTCGGATTCTGTTACCATGTATGTGATTACAGAATGTATATTTTAAAGGTATTGGTGATTATATAATTCATACAGTTTATCTGTTATATGTTTTTATACACTTAACATACATTAGTATATGTATGTTAACCCCATAGTCCTAGTTTACCCATCCTCCCACCTTTCATTTTGTCTAACCATTAGTTTATTTCATAAGTCTGTGAGTGTCTTTTTCTGTGGAAATATGTTCATTGGTAGCTATCTTAGGATAACATGTATAAATGTTATCATAGGATATTTGTCGTACCCTTTTGAGTTACTTAACCTTATATGATTATTTCTAGGCTCAACTGTAGTCCTGAAAACGGCATTGTTCATTTTTTTCCCGAGGCTACTATTCTATTTGGTACGTATACCACTTCCTCTTTGTCCATTCATCTGTTTATGAACCTTTTTTCTGCTTCCATGTCTTGGCTATTTCAATATTACTGCAGTGCTCATTTGCCTGCCTGTGTCTTTCCGATTCAGGTGGTCTTAGGTTATAGGCCCAAAAGGTGACCTGCCGCATCATATGGTAGCTCAATTTTTACCTTTTCAACAGCTCAATTCAGTTTGCGTTAGTGCTGTTACCACTTTACATCCAACCAGGATCTAGAAGGTACACAGTTCTCTAAAACTCCTTCAGCATTTATAGTTTGTAGACATTTTGCTGATGGAAATGACTGGTGTGAGCTGAAACCTTTTTGAATTTGCATTTGCATGTGTCTAATAATTCCTTATACTGAGGTTTAGGAATGTCCTTTTTTCTCTTTTCCTTTTTTTTTAAAGAGTGAGTACAACTTCCCTCCTCTTATTGACTTCTTGAAAAATTTCTAATGTGTTGAATTTTCTTGCCTATTCCCTACCCCAGGGCATTTTTAAGGGCAGGTGTCATTTAGAGCCCTGCAGTCCTTGTGACTATTAAGCAAACATTAGCACTGGGTTTAAAGCTGCTGTTGTGGGAAAGAGCCACAAGGCAGCAGCATTATTACGTTCTCATCTCTTGTTACTAGGGCAACAGAATCTTCCTGGAGGTAGTGTTCCGAGGTTGTAAATTAGAGTGGAATGTGCTGGGACAAGCCCCCAGAAGTTTATGTCTCCTTACTTATGTTTGTTTTTTTAAATTTAATTTCTATTTCTTATCGGAGTAAATTTGATTAGAGTGTTTTGATTGCCTGGCTGTACAGGATCTGCTCAGTGATTCATACATATTTCTGTTCATCTTCGGGTCCTCTTACCATGTATGTGATTACAAAATGTATATTTTAAAGGTATTGGTGATTATATAATTCATACAGTTTATCTGTTACATGTTTTTATACACTTAACATACATTAGTATATGTATGTTAACCCCATAGTCCTAATTTACCCATCCTCCCACCTTTCATTTTGGCTAACCATTAGTTTATTTCATAAGTCTGTGAGTGTCTTTTCTGTGGAAATATGTTCATTGGTAGCAATCGTAGGATAACATGTATAAATGTTATCATAGGATATTTGTCGTACCCTTTTGAGTTACTTAACCTTATATGATTATTTCTAGGCTCAACTGTAGTCCGGAAAACGGTATTGTTCATTTTTTTCCCAAGGCTACTATGCTATTTGGTACGTATACCACTTCTTTTTTGTCCATTCATCTGTTTATGAACCCTTTTTCTGCTTCCATGTCTTGGCTATTTCAATATTGCTGCAGTGCACCTTTGCCTGCCTGTGTCTTTCCGATTTAGGTGGTCTTAGGTTATAGGCCCAAAAGGTGACCTGCCGCATCATATGGTAGCTCAATTTTTACCTTTTCAAGAAACTCCATTCAGTTTGCGTTAGTGCTGTTACCACTTTACATCCCACCAGCAGCTAGAAGGTACACAGTTCTCTAAAACCCCTTCAGCATTTATAGTTTGTAGTCATTTTGCTGATGGAAACGACTGGTGTGAGCTGAAACCTTTTTGAATTTGAATTTGCATGTGTCTAATAATTCATTCTACTGAGCTTTAGGCATGTCCTTTTTTTTCTTTTCCTTTTTTTTTAAAGAGTGAGTACAACTTCCCTCCTCTTATTGACTTCTTGAAAAATTTCTCATGTGTTGAATATTCTTGCCTATTCCCTACCCCTGGGCATTTTTCAGGGCAGGTGTCATTTAGAGCCCTGCAGTCCATGTGACTATTAAGCAACCATTAGCACTGGGTTTAAAGCTGCTGTTGTGGGAAAGAGCCACAAGGCGGCAGCATTATTACGTTCTCATCTCTTGTTACTAGGGCAACAGAATCTTCCTGGTGGTAGTGTTCCGAGGTTGTAAATTAGAGTGGAATGTGCTGGGACAAGCCCCCAGAAGTTTATGTCTCCTTACTTAGGTTTGTTTTTTAAATTAAATTTCTATTTCTTATCGGAGTAAATTTGATTAGAGTGTTTTGATTGTCTGGCTGTACAGAAACTGCTCAATGATTCCTACATATGTCTGTTCATCTTCGGATTCTGTTACCATGTATGTTATTACAGAATGTATATTTTAAAGGTATTGGTGATTATATAATTCATACAGTTTATCTGTTATATGTTTTTATACACTTAACATACATTAGTATATGTATGTTAACCCCATAGTCCTAATTTACCCATCCTCCCACCTTTCATTTTGGCTAACAATTAGTTTATTTCATAAGTCTGTGAGTGTCTTTCTCTGTGGAAATATGTTCATTGGTAGCAATCTTAGGATAACATGTATAAATGATATCATAGGATATTTGTCATACCCTTTTGACTTACTTAACCTTATATGATTATTTCTAGGCTCAACTCTAGTCCTTAAAACGGCATTGTTCATTTTTTCCCCGAGGCTACTATTGCATTCTGTCCAAATACCACTTCTTCTCTGTCCATTCATCTGTTTATAGACATTTTTTTTGCTTCCATGTCTTTGCTATTTCTATATTGCTGCAGTGCACATTTGACTGCCTGTGTCTTTCCGATTCTGGTAGTCTTAGGTTATAAGCCAAAGAGGTGCCCTGCCGCATCATATGGTAGCTCAATTTTTACCTTTTCAAGAAGCTCCATTCAGTTTGCGTTAGTGCTGTTACCACTTTACATCCCAGCAGCAGATAGAAGGTATACGTTTCTCTAGAACCCCTTCAGCATTTATAGTTTGTAGACTTTTTGCTGATGGCCATTTGACTGGTGTGAGCTGAAACCTTTTTGGAGGTTGGATACGCATGTGGCGAATAATTCCTTATACTGATCTTTAGGCATATCCTTTTTCTTCTTTTCCTTTTTTTGTTAAAGTGTGAGTACAACTTCCCTCTTCATATTCACTTTTTGAAAAATTTCTCATGTGTTGAATTTTCTTGCGTATTCCCTACCCCAGGGCATTTTTTGAGGGCAGGTGTCATTTAGACCCCTGCAGTCGTTTTGACTATTAAGCAACCATTAGCACTGGGTTTAAAGCTGCTGTTGTGGGAAACAGCCACAAGGCGGCAGCATTATTACGTTCTCAACTCTTGTTACTATGGCAACAGAGTCTTCCTGGAGGTAGTGTTCCGAGGTTGTAAATTAGAGTGGAATGTGCTGGGACAAGCCTCCAGAAGTTTATGTCTCCTTACTTATGTTTGTTTTTTAAATTTAATTTCTATTTCTTATCGGAGTAAATTTGATTAGAGTCTTTTGATTGTCTGGCTGTACAGAATCTGCTCAATGATTCCTACATATGTCTGTTCATCTTCGGATTCTGTTACCATGTATGTGAATACAGAATGTATATTTTAAAGGTATTGGTGATTATATAATTCATATAGTTTATCTGTTATATGTTTATATGCATGTAACATACATTAGTATATTTATGTTAATCCCATAGTCCTAATTTACCCATCCTCCCCCCTTTCATTTTGGCTAAGCATTAGTTTATTTCATAAGTCTGTGAGTGTCTTTTTCTGTGGAAATATGTTCATTGGTAGCAATCTTAGGGTAACATGTATAAATGATATCATAGGATATTTGTCATACCCTTTTGACTTACTTAACCTTATATTATTATTTCTAGGCTCTACTGTAGTCCTGAAAACGGCATTGTTCATTTTTTTCCCGAGGCTACTATTCCATTCTGTCCATATACCACTTCTTCTCTGTCCATTCATCTGTTTATGGACCTTTTTTTGCTTCCATGTCTTGGCTATTTCAGTATTGCTGCAGTGCACATTTGACTGCCTGTGTCTTTCCGATTCTGGTGGTCTTAGGTTATAAGCCCGAGAGGTGCCCTGCCGCATCATATGGTAGCTCAATTTCTACCTTTTCAAGCGGCTCCATTCAGTTTGCGTTAGTGCTGTTACCACTTTACATCCCAGCGGCAGATAGAAGGTACACATTTCTCTAAAACACCTTCAGCATTTATAGTTTGTAGACTTTTGCTGATGGCCATTTGTCTGTTGTGAGCTGAAACCTTTATGGAGGTTGGATACGCATGTGGCGAATAATTCCTTATACTGATCTTTAGGCATATCCTTTTTCTTCTTTTCCTTTTTTTGTTAAAGTGTGAGTACAACTTCCCTCTTCATATTCACTTTTTGAAAAATTTCTCATGTGTTGAATTTTCTTGCCTATTCCCTACCCAAGGGCACTTTTTGAGGGCAGGTGTCATTTAGACCCCTGCAGTCGTTGTGACTATTAAGCAACCATTAGCACTGGGTTTAAAGCTGCTGTTGTGGGAAACAGCCACAAGGCGGCAGCATTATTACGTTCTCAACTCTTGTTACTAGGGCAACAGAATCTTCCTGGAGGTAGTGTTCTGAGGTTGTAAATTAGAGTGGAATGTGCTGGGACAAGCCCCCAGAAGTTTATGTCTCCTTACTTATGTTTGTTTTTTAAATTTCATTTCTATTTCTTATCAGCGTAAATTTGATTAGAGTGTTTTGATTGCCTGGCTGTACAGGATCTGCTCAATGATTCATACATATGTCTGTTCATCTTCGGGTCCTGTTACCATGTATGTGATTACAAAATGTATATTTTAAAGGTATTGGTGATTATATAATTCATACAGTTTATCTGTTATATGTTGTTATACACTTAACATACATTAGTATATGTATGTTAACCCCATAGTCCTAATTTACCCATCCTCCCACCTTTCATTTTGCTAACCATTAGTTTATTTCATAAGTCTGTGAGTGTCTTTTTCTGTGGAAATATGTTCATTGGTAGCAATCTTAGGATAACATGTATAAATATTATCATAGGATATTTGTCGTACCCTTTTGAGTTACTTAACCTTATATGATTATTTCTAGGCTCAACTGTAGTCCTGAAAACGGCGTTGTTCATTTTTTCCCCCAGGCTACTATTCTATTTGGTACGTATACTACTTCTTCTTTGTCCATTCATCTGTTTATGAACCTTTTTTCTGCTTCCATGTCTTTGCTATTTCAATATTGCTGCAGTGCTCATTTGCCTGCCCGTGTCTTTCCGATTCAGGTGGTCTTAGGTTATAGGCCCAAAGGGTGACCTGCTGCATCATATGGTAGCTCAATTTTTACCTTTTCAAGAAGCTCCATTCAGTTTGCGTTAGTGCTGTTCCCACTTTACATCCCACCAGCAGCTAGAAGGTACACAGTTCTCTAAAACCCCTTCAGCATTTATAGTTTATAGACATTTTGCTGATGGAAATGACTGGTGTGAGCTGAAACCTTTTTGAATTTGAATTTGCATGTGTCTAATAATTCCTTATACTGAGCTTTAGGCATGTCCTTTTTTTTCTTTTCCTTTTTTTTAAAGAGTGAGTACAACTTCCCTCCTCTTATTGACTTCTTGAAAAATTTCTCATGTGTTGAATTTTCTTGCCTATTCCCTACCCCAGGGCATTTTTCAGGGCAGGTGTCATTGAGAGCCCTGCAGTCCATGTGACTATTAAGCAACCATTAGCACTGGGTTTAAAGCTGCTGTTGTGGGAAAGAGCCACAAGGTGGCAGCATTATTACGTTCTCATCTCTTGTTACTAGGGCAACAGAATCTTCCTGGAGGTAGTGTTCCAAGGTTGTAAATTAGAGTGGAATGTGCTGGGACAAGCCCCCAGAAGTTTATGTCTCCTTACTTAGGTTTGTTTTTTAAATTTAATTTCTATTTCTTATCTGAGTAAATTTGATTAGAGTGTTTGATTGTCTGGCTGTACAGAAACTGCTCAATGATTCCTACATATGTCTGTTAATCTTCGGATTCTGTTACCATGTATGTGATTACAGAATGTATATTTTAAAGGTATTGGTGATTATATAATTCATACAGTTTATCTGTTATATGTTTTTATACACTTAACATACATTAGTATATGTATGTTAACCCCATAGTCCTAGTTTACCCATCCTCCCACCTTTCATTTTGTCTAACCATTAGTTTATTTCATAAGTCTGTGAGTGTCTTTTTCTGTGGAAATATGTTCATTGGTAGCTATCTTAGGATAACATGTATAAATGTTATCATAGGATATTTGTCGTACCCTTTTGAGTTACTTAACCTTATATGATTATTTCTAGGCTCAACTGTAGTCCTGAAAACGGCATTGTTCATTTTTTTCCCGAGGCTACTATTCTATTTGGTACGTATACCACTTCCTCTTTGTCCATTCATCTGTTTATGAACCTTTTTTCTGCTTCCATGTCTTGGCTATTTCAATATTACTGCAGTGCTCATTTGCCTGCCTGTGTCTTTCCGATTCAGGTGGTCTTAGGTTATAGGCCCAAAAGGTGACCTGCCGCATCATATGGTAGCTCAATTTTTACCTTTTCAACAGCTCAATTCAGTTTGCGTTAGTGCTGTTACCACTTTACATCCAACCAGGATCTAGAAGGTACACAGTTCTCTAAAACTCCTTCAGCATTTATAGTTTGTAGACATTTTGCTGATGGAAATGACTGGTGTGAGCTGAAACCTTTTTGAATTTGCATTTGCATGTGTCTAATAATTCCTTATACTGAGGTTTAGGAATGTCCTTTTTTCTCTTTTCCTTTTTTTTTAAAGAGTGAGTACAACTTCCCTCCTCTTATTGACTTCTTGAAAAATTTCTAATGTGTTGAATTTTCTTGCCTATTCCCTACCCCAGGGCATTTTTAAGGGCAGGTGTCATTTAGAGCCCTGCAGTCCTTGTGACTATTAAGCAAACATTAGCACTGGGTTTAAAGCTGCTGTTGTGGGAAAGAGCCACAAGGCAGCAGCATTATTACGTTCTCATCTCTTGTTACTAGGGCAACAGAATCTTCCTGGAGGTAGTGTTCCGAGGTTGTAAATTAGAGTGGAATGTGCTGGGACAAGCCCCCAGAAGTTTATGTCTCCTTACTTATGTTTGTTTTTTTAAATTTAATTTCTATTTCTTATCGGAGTAAATTTGATTAGAGTGTTTTGATTGCCTGGCTGTACAGGATCTGCTCAGTGATTCATACATATTTCTGTTCATCTTCGGGTCCTCTTACCATGTATGTGATTACAAAATGTATATTTTAAAGGTATTGGTGATTATATAATTCATACAGTTTATCTGTTACATGTTTTTATACACTTAACATACATTAGTATATGTATGTTAACCCCATAGTCCTAATTTACCCATCCTCCCACCTTTCATTTTGGCTAACCATTAGTTTATTTCATAAGTCTGTGAGTGTCTTTTCTGTGGAAATATGTTCATTGGTAGCAATCGTAGGATAACATGTATAAATGTTATCATAGGATATTTGTCGTACCCTTTTGAGTTACTTAACCTTATATGATTATTTCTAGGCTCAACTGTAGTCCGGAAAACGGTATTGTTCATTTTTTTCCCAAGGCTACTATGCTATTTGGTACGTATACCACTTCTTTTTTGTCCATTCATCTGTTTATGAACCCTTTTTCTGCTTCCATGTCTTGGCTATTTCAATATTGCTGCAGTGCACCTTTGCCTGCCTGTGTCTTTCCGATTTAGGTGGTCTTAGGTTATAGGCCCAAAAGGTGACCTGCCGCATCATATGGTAGCTCAATTTTTACCTTTTCAAGAAACTCCATTCAGTTTGCGTTAGTGCTGTTACCACTTTACATCCCACCAGCAGCAAGAAGGTACACAGTTCTCTAAAACCCCTTCAGCATTTATAGTTTGTAGACATTTTGCTGATGGAAACGACTGGTGTGAGCTGAAACCTTTTTGAATTTGAATTTGCATGTGTCTAATAATTCATTCTACTGAGCTTTAGGCATGTCCTTTTTTTTCTTTTCCTTTCTTTTTAAAGAGTGAGTACAACTTCCCTCCTCTTATTGACTTCTTGAAAAATTTCTCATGTGTTGAATATTCTTGCCTATTCCCTACCCCAGGGCATTTTTCAGGGCAGGTGTCATTTAGAGCCCTGCAGTCCATGTGACTATTAAGCAACCATTAGCACTGGGTTTAAAGCTGCTGTTGTGGGAAAGAGCCACAAGGCGGCAGCATTATTACGTTCTCATCTCTTGTTACTAGGGCAACAGAATCTTCCTGGTGGTAGTGTTCCGAGGTTGTAAATTAGAGTGGAATGTGCTGGGACAAGCCCCCAGAAGTTTATGTCTCCTTACTTAGGTTTGTTTTTTAAATTAAATTTCTATTTCTTATCGGAGTAAATTTGATTAGAGTGTTTTGATTGTCTGGCTGTACAGAAACTGCTCAATGATTCCTACATATGTCTGTTCATCTTCGGATTCTGTTACCATGTATGTTATTACAGAATGTATATTTTAAAGGTATTGGTGATTATATAATTCATACAGTTTATCTGTTATATGTTTTTATACACTTAACATACATTAGTATATGTATGTTAACCCCATAGTCCTAATTTACCCATCCTCCCACCTTTCATTTTGGCTAACAATTAGTTTATAAGTCTGTGAGTGTCTTTTTCTGTGGAAATATGTTCATTGGTAGCAATCTTAGGATAACATGTATAAATGATATCATAGGATATTTGTCATACCCTTTTGACTTACTTAACCTTATATGATTATTTCTAGGCTCAACTCTAGTCCTTAAAACGGCATTGTTCATTTTTTCCCCGAGGCTACTATTGCATTCTGTCCATATACCACTTCTTCTCTGTCCATTCATCTGTTTATAGACATTTTTTTTGCTTCCATGTCTTTGCTATTTCCATATTGCTGCAGTGCACATTTGACTGCCTGTGTCTTTCCGATTCTGGTAGTCTTAGGTTATAAGCCAAAGAGGTGCCCTGCCGCATCATATGGTAGCTCAATTTTTACCTTTTCAAGCAGCTCCATTCAGTTTGCGTTAGTGCTGTTACCACTTTACATCCCAGCAGCAGATAGAAGGTATACGTTTCTCTAGAACCCCTTCAGCATTTATAGTTTGTAGACTTTTTGCTGATGGCCATTTGACTGGTGTGAGCTGAAACCTTTTTGGAGGTTGGATACGCATGTGGCGAATAATTCCTTATACTGATCTTTAGGCATATCCTTTTTCTTCTTTTCCTTTTTTTGTTAAAGTGTGAGTACAACTTCCCTCTTCATATTCACTTTTTGAAAAATTTCTCATGTGTTGAATTTTCTTGCGTATTCCCTACCCCAGGGCATTTTTTGAGGGCAGGTGTCATTTAGACCCCTGCAGTCGTTTTGACTATTAAGCAACCATTAGCACTGGGTTTAAAGCTGCTGTTGTGGGAAACAGCCACAAGGCGGCAGCATTATTACGTTCTCAACTCTTGTTACTATGGCAACAGAGTCTTCCTGGAGGTAGTGTTCCGAGGTTGTAAATTAGAGTGGAATGTGCTGGGACAAGCCTCCAGAAGTTTATGTCTCCTTACTTATGTTTGTTTTTTAAATTTAATTTCTATTTCTTATTGGAGTAAATTTGATTAGAGTCTTTTGATTGTCTGGCTGTACAGAATCTGCTCAATGATTCCTACATATGTCTGTTCATCTTCGGATTCTGTTACCATGTATGTGAATACAGAATGTATATTTTAAAGGTATTGGTGATTATATAATTCATATAGTTTATCTGTTATATGTTTATATGCATGTAACATACATTAGTATATTTATGTTAATCCCATAGTCCTAATTTACCCATCCTCCCCCCTTTCATTTTGGCTAAGCATTAGTTTATTTCATAAGTCTGTGAGTGTCTTTTTCTGTGGAAATATGTTCATTGGTAGCAATCTTAGGGTAACATGTATAAATGATATCATAGGATATTTGTCATACCCTTTTGATTTACTTAACCTTATATTATTATTTCTAGGCTCTACTGTAGTCCTGAAAACGGCATTGTTCATTTTTTTCCCGAGGCTACTATTCCATTCTGTCCATATACCACTTCTTCTCTGTCCATTCATCTGTTTATGGACCTTTTTTTGCTTCCATGTCTTGGCTATTTCAGTATTGCTGCAGTGCACATTTGACTGCCTGTGTCTTTCCGATTCTGGTGGTCTTAGGTTATAAGCCCGAGAGGTGCCCTGCCGCATCATATGGTAGCTCAATTTCTACCTTTTCAAGCGGCTCCATTCAGTTTGCGTTAGTGCTGTTACCACTTTACATCCCAGCGGCAGATAGAAGGTACACATTTCTCTAAAACACCTTCAGCATTTATAGTTTGTAGACTTTTGCTGATGGCCATTTGTCTGTTGTGAGCTGAAACCTTTATGGAGGTTGGATACGCATGTGGCGAATAATTCCTTATACTGATCTTTAGGCATATCCTTTTTCTTCTTTTCCTTTTTTTGTTAAAGTGTGAGTACAACTTCCCTCTTCATATTCACTTTTTGAAAAATTTCTCATGTGTTGAATTTTCTTGCCTATTCCCTACCCAAGGGCACTTTTTGAGGGCAGGTGTCATTTAGACCCCTGCAGTCGTTGTGACTATTAAGCAACCATTAGCACTGGGTTTAAAGCTGCTGTTGTGGGAAACAGCCACAAGGCGGCAGCATTATTACGTTCTCAACTCTTGTTACTAGGGCAACAGAATCTTCCTGGAGGTAGTGTTCTGAGGTTGTAAATTAGAGTGGAATGTGCTGGGACAAGCCCCCAGAAGTTTATGTCTCCTTACTTATGTTTGTTTTTTAAATTTCATTTCTATTTCTTATCAGCGTAAATTTGATTAGAGTGTTTTGATTGCCTGGCTGTACAGGATCTGCTCAATGATTCATACATATGTCTGTTCATCTTCGGGTCCTGTTACCATGTATGTGATTACAAAATGTATATTTTAAAGGTATTGGTGATTATATAATTCATACAGTTTATCTGTTATATGTTGTTATACACTTAACATACATTAGTATATGTATGTTAACCCCATAGTCCTAATTTACCCATCCTCCCACCTTTCATTTTGCTAACCATTAGTTTATTTCATAAGTCTGTGAGTGTCTTTTTCTGTGGAAATATGTTCATTGGTAGCAATCTTAGGATAACATGTATAAATATTATCATAGGATATTTGTCGTACCCTTTTGAGTTACTTAACCTTATATGATTATTTCTAGGCTCAACTGTAGTCCTGAAAACGGCGTTGTTCATTTTTTTCCCCAGGCTACTATTCTATTTGGTACGTATACTACTTCTTCTTTGTCCATTCATCTGTTTATGAACCTTTTTTCTGCTTCCATGTCTTTGCTATTTCAATATTGCTGCAGTGCTCATTTGCCTGCCCGTGTCTTTCCGATTCAGGTGGTCTTAGGTTATAGGCCCAAAGGGTGACCTGCTGCATCATATGGTAGCTCAATTTTTACCTTTTCAAGAAGCTCCATTCAGTTTGCGTTAGTGCTGTTCCCACTTTACATCCCACCAGCAGCTAGAAGGTACACAGTTCTCTAAAACCCCTTCAGCATTTATAGTTTATAGACATTTTGCTGATGGAAATGACTGGTGTGAGCTGAAACCTTTTTGAATTTGAATTTGCATGTGTCTAATAATTCCTTATACTGAGCTTAAGGCATGTCCTTTTTTTTCTTTTCCTTTTTTTTAAAGAGTGAGTACAACTTCCCTCCTCTTATTGACTTCTTGAAAAATTTCTCATGTGTTGAATTTTCTTGCCTATTCCCTACCCCAGGGCATTTTTCAGGGCAGGTGTCATTGAGAGCCCTGCAGTCCATGTGACTATTAAGCAACCATTAGCACTGGGTTTAAAGCTGCTGTTGTGGGAAAGAGCCACAAGGTGGCAGCATTATTACGTTCTCATCTCTTGTTACTAGGGCAACAGAATCTTCCTGGAGGTAGTGTTCCAAGGTTGTAAATTAGAGTGGAATGTGCTGGGACAAGCCCCCAGAAGTTTATGTCTCCTTACTTAGGTTTGTTTTTTAAATTTAATTTCTATTTCTTATCTGAGTAAATTTGATTAGAGTGTTTGATTGTCTGGCTGTACAGAAACTGCTCAATGATTCCTACATATGTCTGTTAATCTTCGGATTCTGTTACCATGTATGTGATTACAGAATGTATATTTTAAAGGTATTGGTGATTATATAATTCATACAGTTTATCTGTTATATGTTTTTATACACTTAACATACATTAGTATATGTATGTTAACCCCATAGTCCTAGTTTACCCATCCTCCCACCTTTCATTTTGTCTAACCATTAGTTTATTTCATAAGTCTGTGAGTGTCTTTTTCTGTGGAAATATGTTCATTGGTAGCTATCTTAGGATAACATGTATAAATGTTATCATAGGATATTTGTCGTACCCTTTTGAGTTACTTAACCTTATATGATTATTTCTAGGCTCAACTGTAGTCCTGAAAACGGCATTGTTCATTTTTTTCCCGAGGCTACTATTCTATTTGGTACGTATACCACTTCCTCTTTGTCCATTCATCTGTTTATGAACCTTTTTTCTGCTTCCATGTCTTGGCTATTTCAATATTACTGCAGTGCTCATTTGCCTGCCTGTGTCTTTCCGATTCAGGTGGTCTTAGGTTATAGGCCCAAAAGGTGACCTGCCGCATCATATGGTAGCTCAATTTTTACCTTTTCAACAGCTCAATTCAGTTTGCGTTAGTGCTCTTACCACTTTACATCCAACCAGGATCTAGAAGGTACACAGTTCTCTAAAACTCCTTCAGCATTTATAGTTTGTAGACATTTTGCTGATGGAAATGACTGGTGTGAGCTGAAACCTTTTTGAATTTGCATTTGCATGTGTCTAATAATTCCTTATACTGAGGTTTAGGAATGTCCTTTTTTCTCTTTTCCTTTTTTTTTAAAGAGTGAGTACAACTTCCCTCCTCTTATTGACTTCTTGAAAAATTTCTAATGTGTTGAATTTTCTTGCCTATTCCCTACCCCAGGGCATTTTTAAGGGCAGGTGTCATTTAGAGCCCTGCAGTCCTTGTGACTATTAAGCAAACATTAGCACTGGGTTTAAAGCTGCTGTTGTGGGAAAGAGCCACAAGGCAGCAGCATTATTACGTTCTCATCTCTTGTTACTAGGGCAACAGAATCTTCCTGGAGGTAGTGTTCCGAGGTTGTAAATTAGAGTGGAATGTGCTGGGACAAGCCCCCAGAAGTTTATGTCTCCTTACTTATGTTTGTTTTTTTAAATTTAATTTCTATTTCTTATCGGAGTAAATTTGATTAGAGTGTTTTGATTGCCTGGCTGTACAGGATCTGCTCAGTGATTCATACATATTTCTGTTCATCTTCGGGTCCTCTTACCATGTATGTGATTACAAAATGTATATTTTAAAGGTATTGGTGATTATATAATTCATACAGTTTATCTGTTACATGTTTTTATACACTTAACATACATTAGTATATGTATGTTAACCCCATAGTCCTAATTTACCCATCCTCCCACCTTTCATTTTGGCTAACCATTAGTTTATTTCATAAGTCTGTGAGTGTCTTTTCTGTGGAAATATGTTCATTGGTAGCAATCGTAGGATAACATGTATAAATGTTATCATAGGATATTTGTCGTACCCTTTTGAGTTACTTAACCTTATATGATTATTTCTAGGCTCAACTGTAGTCCGGAAAACGGTATTGTTCATTTTTTTCCCAAGGCTACTATGCTATTTGGTACGTATACCACTTCTTTTTTGTCCATTCATCTGTTTATGAACCCTTTTTCTGCTTCCATGTCTTGGCTATTTCAATATTGCTGCAGTGCACCTTTGCCTGCCTGTGTCTTTCCGATTTAGGTGGTCTTAGGTTATAGGCCCAAAAGGTGACCTGCCGCATCATATGGTAGCTCAATTTTTACCTTTTCAAGAAACTCCATTCAGTTTGCGTTAGTGCTGTTACCACTTTACATCCCACCAGCAGCTAGAAGGTACACAGTTCTCTAAAACCCCTTCAGCATTTATAGTTTGTAGTCATTTTGCTGATGGAAACGACTGGTGTGAGCTGAAACCTTTTTGAATTTGAATTTGCATGTGTCTAATAATTCATTCTACTGAGCTTTAGGCATGTCCTTTTTTTTCTTTTCCTTTTTTTTTAAAGAGTGAGTACAACTTCCCTCCTCTTATTGACTTCTTGAAAAATTTCTCATGTGTTGAATATTCTTGCCTATTCCCTACCCCTGGGCATTTTTCAGGGCAGGTGTCATTTAGAGCCCTGCAGTCCATGTGACTATTAAGCAACCATTAGCACTGGGTTTAAAGCTGCTGTTGTGGGAAAGAGCCACAAGGCGGCAGCATTATTACGTTCTCATCTCTTGTTACTAGGGCAACAGAATCTTCCTGGTGGTAGTGTTCCGAGGTTGTAAATTAGAGTGGAATGTGCTGGGACAAGCCCCCAGAAGTTTATGTCTCCTTACTTAGGTTTGTTTTTTAAATTAAATTTCTATTTCTTATCGGAGTAAATTTGATTAGAGTGTTTTGATTGTCTGGCTGTACAGAAACTGCTCAATGATTCCTACATATGTCTGTTCATCTTCGGATTCTGTTACCATGTATGTTATTACAGAATGTATATTTTAAAGGTATTGGTGATTATATAATTCATACAGTTTATCTGTTATATGTTTTTATACACTTAACATACATTAGTATATGTATGTTAACCCCATAGTCCTAATTTACCCATCCTCCCACCTTTCATTTTGGCTAACAATTAGTTTATTTCATAAGTCTGTGAGTGTCTTTCTCTGTGGAAATATGTTCATTGGTAGCAATCTTAGGATAACATGTATAAATGATATCATAGGATATTTGTCATACCCTTTTGACTTACTTAACCTTATATGATTATTTCTAGGCTCAACTCTAGTCCTTAAAACGGCATTGTTCATTTTTTCCCCGAGGCTACTATTGCATTCTGTCCAAATACCACTTCTTCTCTGTCCATTCATCTGTTTATAGACATTTTTTTTGCTTCCATGTCTTTGCTATTTCTATATTGCTGCAGTGCACATTTGACTGCCTGTGTCTTTCCGATTCTGGTAGTCTTAGGTTATAAGCCAAAGAGGTGCCCTGCCGCATCATATGGTAGCTCAATTTTTACCTTTTCAAGCAGCTCCATTCAGTTTGCGTTAGTGCTGTTACCACTTTACATCCCAGCAGCAGATAGAAGGTATACGTTTCTCTAGAACCCCTTCAGCATTTATAGTTTGTAGACTTTTTGCTGATGGCCATTTGACTGGTGTGAGCTGAAACCTTTTTGGAGGTTGGATACGCATGTGGCGAATAATTCCTTATACTGATCTTTAGGCATATCCTTTTTCTTCTTTTCCTTTTTTTGTTAAAGTGTGAGTACAACTTCCCTCTTCATATTCACTTTTTGAAAAATTTCTCATGTGTTGAATTTTCTTGCGTATTCCCTACCCCAGGGCATTTTTTGAGGGCAGGTGTCATTTAGACCCCTGCAGTCGTTTTGACTATTAAGCAACCATTAGCACTGGGTTTAAAGCTGCTGTTGTGGGAAACAGCCACAAGGCGGCAGCATTATTACGTTCTCAACTCTTGTTACTATGGCAACAGAGTCTTCCTGGAGGTAGTGTTCCGAGGTTGTAAATTAGAGTGGAATGTGCTGGGACAAGCCTCCAGAAGTTTATGTCTCCTTACTTATGTTTGTTTTTTAAATTTAATTTCTATTTCTTATCGGAGTAAATTTGATTAGAGTCTTTTGATTGTCTGGCTGTACAGAATCTGCTCAATGATTCCTACATATGTCTGTTCATCTTCGGATTCTGTTACCATGTATGTGAATACAGAATGTATATTTTAAAGGTATTGGTGATTATATAATTCATATAGTTTATCTGTTATATGTTTATATGCATGTAACATACATTAGTATATTTATGTTAATCCCATAGTCCTAATTTACCCATCCTCCCCCCTTTCATTTTGGCTAAGCATTAGTTTATTTCATAAGTCTGTGAGTGTCTTTTTCTGTGGAAATATGTTCATTGGTAGCAATCTTAGGGTAACATGTATAAATGATATCATAGGATATTTGTCATACCCTTTTGACTTACTTAACCTTATATTATTATTTCTAGGCTCTACTGTAGTCCTGAAAACGGCATTGTTCATTTTTTTCCCGAGGCTACTATTCCATTCTGTCCATATACCACTTCTTCTCTGTCCATTCATCTGTTTATGGACCTTTTTTTGCTTCCATGTCTTGGCTATTTCAGTATTGCTGCAGTGCACATTTGACTGCCTGTGTCTTTCCGATTCTGGTGGTCTTAGGTTATAAGCCCGAGAGGTGCCCTGCCGCATCATATGGTAGCTCAATTTCTACCTTTTCAAGCGGCTCCATTCAGTTTGCGTTAGTGCTGTTACCACTTTACATCCCAGCGGCAGATAGAAGGTACACATTTCTCTAAAACACCTTCAGCATTTATAGTTTGTAGACTTTTGCTGATGGCCATTTGTCTGTTGTGAGCTGAAACCTTTATGGAGGTTGGATACGCATGTGGCGAATAATTCCTTATACTGATCTTTAGGCATATCCTTTTTCTTCTTTTCCTTTTTTTGTTAAAGTGTGAGTACAACTTCCCTCTTCATATTCACTTTTTGAAAAATTTCTCATGTGTTGAATTTTCTTGCCTATTCCCTACCCAAGGGCACTTTTTGAGGGCAGGTGTCATTTAGACCCCTGCAGTCGTTGTGACTATTAAGCAACCATTAGCACTGGGTTTAAAGCTGCTGTTGTGGGAAACAGCCACAAGGCGGCAGCATTATTACGTTCTCAACTCTTGTTACTAGGGCAACAGAATCTTCCTGGAGGTAGTGTTCTGAGGTTGTAAATTAGAGTGGAATGTGCTGGGACAAGCCCCCAGAAGTTTATGTCTCCTTACTTATGTTTGTTTTTTAAATTTCATTTCTATTTCTTATCAGCGTAAATTTGATTAGAGTGTTTTGATTGCCTGGCTGTACAGGATCTGCTCAATGATTCATACATATGTCTGTTCATCTTCGGGTCCTGTTACCATGTATGTGATTACAAAATGTATATTTTAAAGGTATTGGTGATTATATAATTCATACAGTTTATCTGTTATATGTTGTTATACACTTAACATACATTAGTATATGTATGTTAACCCCATAGTCCTAATTTACCCATCCTCCCACCTTTCATTTTGCTAACCATTAGTTTATTTCATAAGTCTGTGAGTGTCTTTTTCTGTGGAAATATGTTCATTGGTAGCAATCTTAGGATAACATGTATAAATATTATCATAGGATATTTGTCGTACCCTTTTGAGTTACTTAACCTTATATGATTATTTCTAGGCTCAACTGTAGTCCTGAAAACGGCGTTGTTCATTTTTTCCCCCAGGCTACTATTCTATTTGGTACGTATACTACTTCTTCTTTGTCCATTCATCTGTTTATGAACCTTTTTTCTGCTTCCATGTCTTTGCTATTTCAATATTGCTGCAGTGCTCATTTGCCTGCCCGTGTCTTTCCGATTCAGGTGGTCTTAGGTTATAGGCCCAAAGGGTGACCTGCTGCATCATATGGTAGCTCAATTTTTACCTTTTCAAGAAGCTCCATTCAGTTTGCGTTAGTGCTGTTCCCACTTTACATCCCACCAGCAGCTAGAAGGTACACAGTTCTCTAAAACCCCTTCAGCATTTATAGTTTATAGACATTTTGCTGATGGAAATGACTGGTGTGAGCTGAAACCTTTTTGAATTTGAATTTGCATGTGTCTAATAATTCCTTATACTGAGCTTTAGGCATGTCCTTTTTTTTCTTTTCCTTTTTTTTAAAGAGTGAGTACAACTTCCCTCCTCTTATTGACTTCTTGAAAAATTTCTCATGTGTTGAATTTTCTTGCCTATTCCCTACCCCAGGGCATTTTTCAGGGCAGGTGTCATTGAGAGCCCTGCAGTCCATGTGACTATTAAGCAACCATTAGCACTGGGTTTAAAGCTGCTGTTGTGGGAAAGAGCCACAAGGTGGCAGCATTATTACGTTCTCATCTCTTGTTACTAGGGCAACAGAATCTTCCTGGAGGTAGTGTTCCAAGGTTGTAAATTAGAGTGGAATGTGCTGGGACAAGCCCCCAGAAGTTTATGTCTCCTTACTTAGGTTTGTTTTTTAAATTTAATTTCTATTTCTTATCTGAGTAAATTTGATTAGAGTGTTTGATTGTCTGGCTGTACAGAAACTGCTCAATGATTCCTACATATGTCTGTTAATCTTCGGATTCTGTTACCATGTATGTGATTACAGAATGTATATTTTAAAGGTATTGGTGATTATATAATTCATACAGTTTATCTGTTATATGTTTTTATACACTTAACATACATTAGTATATGTATGTTAACCCCATAGTCCTAGTTTACCCATCCTCCCACCTTTCATTTTGTCTAACCATTAGTTTATTTCATAAGTCTGTGAGTGTCTTTTTCTGTGGAAATATGTTCATTGGTAGCTATCTTAGGATAACATGTATAAATGTTATCATAGGATATTTGTCGTACCCTTTTGAGTTACTTAACCTTATATGATTATTTCTAGGCTCAACTGTAGTCCTGAAAACGGCATTGTTCATTTTTTTCCCGAGGCTACTATTCTATTTGGTACGTATACCACTTCCTCTTTGTCCATTCATCTGTTTATGAACCTTTTTTCTGCTTCCATGTCTTGGCTATTTCAATATTACTGCAGTGCTCATTTGCCTGCCTGTGTCTTTCCGATTCAGGTGGTCTTAGGTTATAGGCCCAAAAGGTGACCTGCCGCATCATATGGTAGCTCAATTTTTACCTTTTCAACAGCTCAATTCAGTTTGCGTTAGTGCTGTTACCACTTTACATCCAACCAGGATCTAGAAGGTACACAGTTCTCTAAAACTCCTTCAGCATTTATAGTTTGTAGACATTTTGCTGATGGAAATGACTGGTGTGAGCTGAAACCTTTTTGAATTTGCATTTGCATGTGTCTAATAATTCCTTATACTGAGGTTTAGGAATGTCCTTTTTTCTCTTTTCCTTTTTTTTTAAAGAGTGAGTACAACTTCCCTCCTCTTATTGACTTCTTGAAAAATTTCTAATGTGTTGAATTTTCTTGCCTATTCCCTACCCCAGGGCATTTTTAAGGGCAGGTGTCATTTAGAGCCCTGCAGTCCTTGTGACTATTAAGCAAACATTAGCACTGGGTTTAAAGCTGCTGTTGTGGGAAAGAGCCACAAGGCAGCAGCATTATTACGTTCTCATCTCTTGTTACTAGGGCAACAGAATCTTCCTGGAGGTAGTGTTCCGAGGTTGTAAATTAGAGTGGAATGTGCTGGGACAAGCCCCCAGAAGTTTATGTCTCCTTACTTATGTTTGTTTTTTTAAATTTAATTTCTATTTCTTATCGGAGTAAATTTGATTAGAGTGTTTTGATTGCCTGGCTGTACAGGATCTGCTCAGTGATTCATACATATTTCTGTTCATCTTCGGGTCCTCTTACCATGTATGTGATTACAAAATGTATATTTTAAAGGTATTGGTGATTATATAATTCATACAGTTTATCTGTTACATGTTTTTATACACTTAACATACATTAGTATATGTATGTTAACCCCATAGTCCTAATTTACCCATCCTCCCACCTTTCATTTTGGCTAACCATTAGTTTATTTCATAAGTCTGTGAGTGTCTTTTCTGTGGAAATATGTTCATTGGTAGCAATCGTAGGATAACATGTATAAATGTTATCATAGGATATTTGTCGTACCCTTTTGAGTTACTTAACCTTATATGATTATTTCTAGGCTCAACTGTAGTCCGGAAAACGGTATTGTTCATTTTTTTCCCAAGGCTACTATGCTATTTGGTACGTATACCACTTCTTTTTTGTCCATTCATCTGTTTATGAACCCTTTTTCTGCTTCCATGTCTTGGCTATTTCAATATTGCTGCAGTGCACCTTTGCCTGCCTGTGTCTTTCCGATTTAGGTGGTCTTAGGTTATAGGCCCAAAAGGTGACCTGCCGCATCATATGGTAGCTCAATTTTTACCTTTTCAAGAAACTCCATTCAGTTTGCGTTAGTGCTGTTACCACTTTACATCCCACCAGCAGCAAGAAGGTACACAGTTCTCTAAAACCCCTTCAGCATTTATAGTTTGTAGACATTTTGCTGATGGAAACGACTGGTGTGAGCTGAAACCTTTTTGAATTTGAATTTGCATGTGTCTAATAATTCATTCTACTGAGCTTTAGGCATGTCCTTTTTTTTCTTTTCCTTTCTTTTTAAAGAGTGAGTACAACTTCCCTCCTCTTATTGACTTCTTGAAAAATTTCTCATGTGTTGAATATTCTTGCCTATTCCCTACCCCAGGGCATTTTTCAGGGCAGGTGTCATTTAGAGCCCTGCAGTCCATGTGACTATTAAGCAACCATTAGCACTGGGTTTAAAGCTGCTGTTGTGGGAAAGAGCCACAAGGCGGCAGCATTATTACGTTCTCATCTCTTGTTACTAGGGCAACAGAATCTTCCTGGTGGTAGTGTTCCGAGGTTGTAAATTAGAGTGGAATGTGCTGGGACAAGCCCCCAGAAGTTTATGTCTCCTTACTTAGGTTTGTTTTTTAAATTAAATTTCTATTTCTTATCGGAGTAAATTTGATTAGAGTGTTTTGATTGTCTGGCTGTACAGAAACTGCTCAATGATTCCTACATATGTCTGTTCATCTTCGGATTCTGTTACCATGTATGTTATTACAGAATGTATATTTTAAAGGTATTGGTGATTATATAATTCATACAGTTTATCTGTTATATGTTTTTATACACTTAACATACATTAGTATATGTATGTTAACCCCATAGTCCTAATTTACCCATCCTCCCACCTTTCATTTTGGCTAACAATTAGTTTATAAGTCTGTGAGTGTCTTTTTCTGTGGAAATATGTTCATTGGTAGCAATCTTAGGATAACATGTATAAATGATATCATAGGATATTTGTCATACCCTTTTGACTTACTTAACCTTATATGATTATTTCTAGGCTCAACTCTAGTCCTTAAAACGGCATTGTTCATTTTTTCCCCGAGGCTACTATTGCATTCTGTCCATATACCACTTCTTCTCTGTCCATTCATCTGTTTATAGACATTTTTTTTGCTTCCATGTCTTTGCTATTTCCATATTGCTGCAGTGCACATTTGACTGCCTGTGTCTTTCCGATTCTGGTAGTCTTAGGTTATAAGCCAAAGAGGTGCCCTGCCGCATCATATGGTAGCTCAATTTTTACCTTTTCAAGCAGCTCCATTCAGTTTGCGTTAGTGCTGTTACCACTTTACATCCCAGCAGCAGATAGAAGGTATACGTTTCTCTAGAACCCCTTCAGCATTTATAGTTTGTAGACTTTTTGCTGATGGCCATTTGACTGGTGTGAGCTGAAACCTTTTTGGAGGTTGGATACGCATGTGGCGAATAATTCCTTATACTGATCTTTAGGCATATCCTTTTTCTTCTTTTCCTTTTTTTGTTAAAGTGTGAGTACAACTTCCCTCTTCATATTCACTTTTTGAAAAATTTCTCATGTGTTGAATTTTCTTGCGTATTCCCTACCCCAGGGCATTTTTTGAGGGCAGGTGTCATTTAGACCCCTGCAGTCGTTTTGACTATTAAGCAACCATTAGCACTGGGTTTAAAGCTGCTGTTGTGGGAAACAGCCACAAGGCGGCAGCATTATTACGTTCTCAACTCTTGTTACTATGGCAACAGAGTCTTCCTGGAGGTAGTGTTCCGAGGTTGTAAATTAGAGTGGAATGTGCTGGGACAAGCCTCCAGAAGTTTATGTCTCCTTACTTATGTTTGTTTTTTAAATTTAATTTCTATTTCTTATTGGAGTAAATTTGATTAGAGTCTTTTGATTGTCTGGCTGTACAGAATCTGCTCAATGATTCCTACATATGTCTGTTCATCTTCGGATTCTGTTACCATGTATGTGAATACAGAATGTATATTTTAAAGGTATTGGTGATTATATAATTCATATAGTTTATCTGTTATATGTTTATATGCATGTAACATACATTAGTATATTTATGTTAATCCCATAGTCCTAATTTACCCATCCTCCCCCCTTTCATTTTGGCTAAGCATTAGTTTATTTCATAAGTCTGTGAGTGTCTTTTTCTGTGGAAATATGTTCATTGGTAGCAATCTTAGGGTAACATGTATAAATGATATCATAGGATATTTGTCATACCCTTTTGATTTACTTAACCTTATATTATTATTTCTAGGCTCTACTGTAGTCCTGAAAACGGCATTGTTCATTTTTTTCCCGAGGCTACTATTCCATTCTGTCCATATACCACTTCTTCTCTGTCCATTCATCTGTTTATGGACCTTTTTTTGCTTCCATGTCTTGGTTATTTCAGTATTGCTGCAGTGCACATTTGACTGCCTGTGTCTTTCCGATTCTGGTGGTCTTAGGTTATAAGCCCGAGAGGTGCCCTGCCGCATCATATGGTAGCTCAATTTCTACCTTTTCAAGCGGCTCCATTCAGTTTGCGTTAGTGCTGTTACCACTTTACATCCCAGCGGCAGATAGAAGGTACACATTTCTCTAAAACACCTTCAGCATTTATAGTTTGTAGACTTTTGCTGATGGCCATTTGTCTGTTGTGAGCTGAAACCTTTATGGAGGTTGGATACGCATGTGGCGAATAATTCCTTATACTGATCTTTAGGCATATCCTTTTTCTTCTTTTCCTTTTTTTGTTAAAGTGTGAGTACAACTTCCCTCTTCATATTCACTTTTTGAAAAATTTCTCATGTGTTGAATTTTCTTGCCTATTCCCTACCCAAGGGCACTTTTTGAGGGCAGGTGTCATTTAGACCCCTGCAGTCGTTGTGACTATTAAGCAACCATTAGCACTGGGTTTAAAGCTGCTGTTGTGGGAAACAGCCACAAGGCGGCAGCATTATTACGTTCTCAACTCTTGTTACTAGGGCAACAGAATCTTCCTGGAGGTAGTGTTCTGAGGTTGTAAATTAGAGTGGAATGTGCTGGGACAAGCCCCCAGAAGTTTATGTCTCCTTACTTATGTTTGTTTTTTAAATTTCATTTCTATTTCTTATCAGCGTAAATTTGATTAGAGTGTTTTGATTGCCTGGCTGTACAGGATCTGCTCAATGATTCATACATATGTCTGTTCATCTTCGGGTCCTGTTACCATGTATGTGATTACAAAATGTATATTTTAAAGGTATTGGTGATTATATAATTCATACAGTTTATCTGTTATATGTTGTTATACACTTAACATACATTAGTATATGTATGTTAACCCCATAGTCCTAATTTACCCATCCTCCCACCTTTCATTTTGCTAACCATTAGTTTATTTCATAAGTCTGTGAGTGTCTTTTTCTGTGGAAATATGTTCATTGGTAGCAATCTTAGGATAACATGTATAAATATTATCATAGGATATTTGTCGTACCCTTTTGAGTTACTTAACCTTATATGATTATTTCTAGGCTCAACTGTAGTCCTGAAAACGGCGTTGTTCATTTTTTTCCCCAGGCTACTATTCTATTTGGTACGTATACTACTTCTTCTTTGTCCATTCATCTGTTTATGAACCTTTTTTCTGCTTCCATGTCTTTGCTATTTCAATATTGCTGCAGTGCTCATTTGCCTGCCCGTGTCTTTCCGATTCAGGTGGTCTTAGGTTATAGGCCCAAAGGGTGACCTGCTGCATCATATGGTAGCTCAATTTTTACCTTTTCAAGAAGCTCCATTCAGTTTGCGTTAGTGCTGTTCCCACTTTACATCCCACCAGCAGCTAGAAGGTACACAGTTCTCTAAAACCCCTTCAGCATTTATAGTTTATAGACATTTTGCTGATGGAAATGACTGGTGTGAGCTGAAACCTTTTTGAATTTGAATTTGCATGTGTCTAATAATTCCTTATACTGAGCTTAAGGCATGTCCTTTTTTTTCTTTTCCTTTTTTTTAAAGAGTGAGTACAACTTCCCTCCTCTTATTGACTTCTTGAAAAATTTCTCATGTGTTGAATTTTCTTGCCTATTCCCTACCCCAGGGCATTTTTCAGGGCAGGTGTCATTGAGAGCCCTGCAGTCCATGTGACTATTAAGCAACCATTAGCACTGGGTTTAAAGCTGCTGTTGTGGGAAAGAGCCACAAGGTGGCAGCATTATTACGTTCTCATCTCTTGTTACTAGGGCAACAGAATCTTCCTGGAGGTAGTGTTCCAAGGTTGTAAATTAGAGTGGAATGTGCTGGGACAAGCCCCCAGAAGTTTATGTCTCCTTACTTAGGTTTGTTTTTTAAATTTAATTTCTATTTCTTATCTGAGTAAATTTGATTAGAGTGTTTGATTGTCTGGCTGTACAGAAACTGCTCAATGATTCCTACATATGTCTGTTAATCTTCGGATTCTGTTACCATGTATGTGATTACAGAATGTATATTTTAAAGGTATTGGTGATTATATAATTCATACAGTTTATCTGTTATATGTTTTTATACACTTAACATACATTAGTATATGTATGTTAACCCCATAGTCCTAGTTTACCCATCCTCCCACCTTTCATTTTGTCTAACCATTAGTTTATTTCATAAGTCTGTGAGTGTCTTTTTCTGTGGAAATATGTTCATTGGTAGCTATCTTAGGATAACATGTATAAATGTTATCATAGGATATTTGTCGTACCCTTTTGAGTTACTTAACCTTATATGATTATTTCTAGGCTCAACTGTAGTCCTGAAAACGGCATTGTTCATTTTTTTCCCGAGGCTACTATTCTATTTGGTACGTATACCACTTCCTCTTTGTCCATTCATCTGTTTATGAACCTTTTTTCTGCTTCCATGTCTTGGCTATTTCAATATTACTGCAGTGCTCATTTGCCTGCCTGTGTCTTTCCGATTCAGGTGGTCTTAGGTTATAGGCCCAAAAGGTGACCTGCCGCATCATATGGTAGCTCAATTTTTACCTTTTCAACAGCTCAATTCAGTTTGCGTTAGTGCTCTTACCACTTTACATCCAACCAGGATCTAGAAGGTACACAGTTCTCTAAAACTCCTTCAGCATTTATAGTTTGTAGACATTTTGCTGATGGAAATGACTGGTGTGAGCTGAAACCTTTTTGAATTTGCATTTGCATGTGTCTAATAATTCCTTATACTGAGGTTTAGGAATGTCCTTTTTTCTCTTTTCCTTTTTTTTTAAAGAGTGAGTACAACTTCCCTCCTCTTATTGACTTCTTGAAAAATTTCTAATGTGTTGAATTTTCTTGCCTATTCCCTACCCCAGGGCATTTTTAAGGGCAGGTGTCATTTAGAGCCCTGCAGTCCTTGTGACTATTAAGCAAACATTAGCACTGGGTTTAAAGCTGCTGTTGTGGGAAAGAGCCACAAGGCAGCAGCATTATTACGTTCTCATCTCTTGTTACTAGGGCAACAGAATCTTCCTGGAGGTAGTGTTCCGAGGTTGTAAATTAGAGTGGAATGTGCTGGGACAAGCCCCCAGAAGTTTATGTCTCCTTACTTATGTTTGTTTTTTTAAATTTAATTTCTATTTCTTATCGGAGTAAATTTGATTAGAGTGTTTTGATTGCCTGGCTGTACAGGATCTGCTCAGTGATTCATACATATTTCTGTTCATCTTCGGGTCCTCTTACCATGTATGTGATTACAAAATGTATATTTTAAAGGTATTGGTGATTATATAATTCATACAGTTTATCTGTTACATGTTTTTATACACTTAACATACATTAGTATATGTATGTTAACCCCATAGTCCTAATTTACCCATCCTCCCACCTTTCATTTTGGCTAACCATTAGTTTATTTCATAAGTCTGTGAGTGTCTTTTCTGTGGAAATATGTTCATTGGTAGCAATCGTAGGATAACATGTATAAATGTTATCATAGGATATTTGTCGTACCCTTTTGAGTTACTTAACCTTATATGATTATTTCTAGGCTCAACTGTAGTCCGGAAAACGGTATTGTTCATTTTTTTCCCAAGGCTACTATGCTATTTGGTACGTATACCACTTCTTTTTTGTCCATTCATCTGTTTATGAACCCTTTTTCTGCTTCCATGTCTTGGCTATTTCAATATTGCTGCAGTGCACCTTTGCCTGCCTGTGTCTTTCCGATTTAGGTGGTCTTAGGTTATAGGCCCAAAAGGTGACCTGCCGCATCATATGGTAGCTCAATTTTTACCTTTTCAAGAAACTCCATTCAGTTTGCGTTAGTGCTGTTACCACTTTACATCCCACCAGCAGCTAGAAGGTACACAGTTCTCTAAAACCCCTTCAGCATTTATAGTTTGTAGTCATTTTGCTGATGGAAACGACTGGTGTGAGCTGAAACCTTTTTGAATTTGAATTTGCATGTGTCTAATAATTCATTCTACTGAGCTTTAGGCATGTCCTTTTTTTTCTTTTCCTTTTTTTTTAAAGAGTGAGTACAACTTCCCTCCTCTTATTGACTTCTTGAAAAATTTCTCATGTGTTGAATATTCTTGCCTATTCCCTACCCCTGGGCATTTTTCAGGGCAGGTGTCATTTAGAGCCCTGCAGTCCATGTGACTATTAAGCAACCATTAGCACTGGGTTTAAAGCTGCTGTTGTGGGAAAGAGCCACAAGGCGGCAGCATTATTACGTTCTCATCTCTTGTTACTAGGGCAACAGAATCTTCCTGGTGGTAGTGTTCCGAGGTTGTAAATTAGAGTGGAATGTGCTGGGACAAGCCCCCAGAAGTTTATGTCTCCTTACTTAGGTTTGTTTTTTAAATTAAATTTCTATTTCTTATCGGAGTAAATTTGATTAGAGTGTTTTGATTGTCTGGCTGTACAGAAACTGCTCAATGATTCCTACATATGTCTGTTCATCTTCGGATTCTGTTACCATGTATGTTATTACAGAATGTATATTTTAAAGGTATTGGTGATTATATAATTCATACAGTTTATCTGTTATATGTTTTTATACACTTAACATACATTAGTATATGTATGTTAACCCCATAGTCCTAATTTACCCATCCTCCCACCTTTCATTTTGGCTAACAATTAGTTTATTTCATAAGTCTGTGAGTGTCTTTCTCTGTGGAAATATGTTCATTGGTAGCAATCTTAGGATAACATGTATAAATGATATCATAGGATATTTGTCATACCCTTTTGACTTACTTAACCTTATATGATTATTTCTAGGCTCAACTCTAGTCCTTAAAACGGCATTGTTCATTTTTTCCCCGAGGCTACTATTGCATTCTGTCCAAATACCACTTCTTCTCTGTCCATTCATCTGTTTATAGACATTTTTTTTGCTTCCATGTCTTTGCTATTTCTATATTGCTGCAGTGCACATTTGACTGCCTGTGTCTTTCCGATTCTGGTAGTCTTAGGTTATAAGCCAAAGAGGTGCCCTGCCGCATCATATGGTAGCTCAATTTTTACCTTTTCAAGCAGCTCCATTCAGTTTGCGTTAGTGCTGTTACCACTTTACATCCCAGCAGCAGATAGAAGGTATACGTTTCTCTAGAACCCCTTCAGCATTTATAGTTTGTAGACTTTTTGCTGATGGCCATTTGACTGGTGTGAGCTGAAACCTTTTTGGAGGTTGGATACGCATGTGGCGAATAATTCCTTATACTGATCTTTAGGCATATCCTTTTTCTTCTTTTCCTTTTTTTGTTAAAGTGTGAGTACAACTTCCCTCTTCATATTCACTTTTTGAAAAATTTCTCATGTGTTGAATTTTCTTGCGTATTCCCTACCCCAGGGCATTTTTTGAGGGCAGGTGTCATTTAGACCCCTGCAGTCGTTTTGACTATTAAGCAACCATTAGCACTGGGTTTAAAGCTGCTGTTGTGGGAAACAGCCACAAGGCGGCAGCATTATTACGTTCTCAACTCTTGTTACTATGGCAACAGAGTCTTCCTGGAGGTAGTGTTCCGAGGTTGTAAATTAGAGTGGAATGTGCTGGGACAAGCCTCCAGAAGTTTATGTCTCCTTACTTATGTTTGTTTTTTAAATTTAATTTCTATTTCTTATCGGAGTAAATTTGATTAGAGTCTTTTGATTGTCTGGCTGTACAGAATCTGCTCAATGATTCCTACATATGTCTGTTCATCTTCGGATTCTGTTACCATGTATGTGAATACAGAATGTATATTTTAAAGGTATTGGTGATTATATAATTCATATAGTTTATCTGTTATATGTTTATATGCATGTAACATACATTAGTATATTTATGTTAATCCCATAGTCCTAATTTACCCATCCTCCCCCCTTTCATTTTGGCTAAGCATTAGTTTATTTCATAAGTCTGTGAGTGTCTTTTTCTGTGGAAATATGTTCATTGGTAGCAATCTTAGGGTAACATGTATAAATGATATCATAGGATATTTGTCATACCCTTTTGACTTACTTAACCTTATATTATTATTTCTAGGCTCTACTGTAGTCCTGAAAACGGCATTGTTCATTTTTTTCCCGAGGCTACTATTCCATTCTGTCCATATACCACTTCTTCTCTGTCCATTCATCTGTTTATGGACCTTTTTTTGCTTCCATGTCTTGGCTATTTCAGTATTGCTGCAGTGCACATTTGACTGCCTGTGTCTTTCCGATTCTGGTGGTCTTAGGTTATAAGCCCGAGAGGTGCCCTGCCGCATCATATGGTAGCTCAATTTCTACCTTTTCAAGCGGCTCCATTCAGTTTGCGTTAGTGCTGTTACCACTTTACATCCCAGCGGCAGATAGAAGGTACACATTTCTCTAAAACACCTTCAGCATTTATAGTTTGTAGACTTTTGCTGATGGCCATTTGTCTGTTGTGAGCTGAAACCTTTATGGAGGTTGGATACGCATGTGGCGAATAATTCCTTATACTGATCTTTAGGCATATCCTTTTTCTTCTTTTCCTTTTTTTGTTAAAGTGTGAGTACAACTTCCCTCTTCATATTCACTTTTTGAAAAATTTCTCATGTGTTGAATTTTCTTGCCTATTCCCTACCC
Organism: Balaenoptera borealis; assembly: GCF_965194805.1. Taxonomy (NCBI): domain Eukaryota; kingdom Metazoa; phylum Chordata; class Mammalia; order Artiodactyla; family Balaenopteridae; genus Balaenoptera; species Balaenoptera borealis. The sequence goes on along the minus strand of NW_028123917.1, from coordinate 436,675 downwards.
AAGGGCACTTTTTGAGGGCAGGTGTCATTTAGACCCCTGCAGTCGTTGTGACTATTAAGCAACCATTAGCACTGGGTTTAAAGCTGCTGTTGTGGGAAACAGCCACAAGGCGGCAGCATTATTACGTTCTCAACTCTTGTTACTAGGGCAACAGAATCTTCCTGGAGGTAGTGTTCTGAGGTTGTAAATTAGAGTGGAATGTGCTGGGACAAGCCCCCAGAAGTTTATGTCTCCTTACTTATGTTTGTTTTTTAAATTTCATTTCTATTTCTTATCAGCGTAAATTTGATTAGAGTGTTTTGATTGCCTGGCTGTACAGGATCTGCTCAATGATTCATACATATGTCTGTTCATCTTCGGGTCCTGTTACCATGTATGTGATTACAAAATGTATATTTTAAAGGTATTGGTGATTATATAATTCATACAGTTTATCTGTTATATGTTGTTATACACTTAACATACATTAGTATATGTATGTTAACCCCATAGTCCTAATTTACCCATCCTCCCACCTTTCATTTTGCTAACCATTAGTTTATTTCATAAGTCTGTGAGTGTCTTTTTCTGTGGAAATATGTTCATTGGTAGCAATCTTAGGATAACATGTATAAATATTATCATAGGATATTTGTCGTACCCTTTTGAGTTACTTAACCTTATATGATTATTTCTAGGCTCAACTGTAGTCCTGAAAACGGCGTTGTTCATTTTTTCCCCCAGGCTACTATTCTATTTGGTACGTATACTACTTCTTCTTTGTCCATTCATCTGTTTATGAACCTTTTTTCTGCTTCCATGTCTTTGCTATTTCAATATTGCTGCAGTGCTCATTTGCCTGCCCGTGTCTTTCCGATTCAGGTGGTCTTAGGTTATAGGCCCAAAGGGTGACCTGCTGCATCATATGGTAGCTCAATTTTTACCTTTTCAAGAAGCTCCATTCAGTTTGCGTTAGTGCTGTTCCCACTTTACATCCCACCAGCAGCTAGAAGGTACACAGTTCTCTAAAACCCCTTCAGCATTTATAGTTTATAGACATTTTGCTGATGGAAATGACTGGTGTGAGCTGAAACCTTTTTGAATTTGAATTTGCATGTGTCTAATAATTCCTTATACTGAGCTTTAGGCATGTCCTTTTTTTTCTTTTCCTTTTTTTTAAAGAGTGAGTACAACTTCCCTCCTCTTATTGACTTCTTGAAAAATTTCTCATGTGTTGAATTTTCTTGCCTATTCCCTACCCCAGGGCATTTTTCAGGGCAGGTGTCATTGAGAGCCCTGCAGTCCATGTGACTATTAAGCAACCATTAGCACTGGGTTTAAAGCTGCTGTTGTGGGAAAGAGCCACAAGGTGGCAGCATTATTACGTTCTCATCTCTTGTTACTAGGGCAACAGAATCTTCCTGGAGGTAGTGTTCCAAGGTTGTAAATTAGAGTGGAATGTGCTGGGACAAGCCCCCAGAAGTTTATGTCTCCTTACTTAGGTTTGTTTTTTAAATTTAATTTCTATTTCTTATCTGAGTAAATTTGATTAGAGTGTTTGATTGTCTGGCTGTACAGAAACTGCTCAATGATTCCTACATATGTCTGTTAATCTTCGGATTCTGTTACCATGTATGTGATTACAGAATGTATATTTTAAAGGTATTGGTGATTATATAATTCATACAGTTTATCTGTTATATGTTTTTATACACTTAACATACATTAGTATATGTATGTTAACCCCATAGTCCTAGTTTACCCATCCTCCCACCTTTCATTTTGTCTAACCATTAGTTTATTTCATAAGTCTGTGAGTGTCTTTTTCTGTGGAAATATGTTCATTGGTAGCTATCTTAGGATAACATGTATAAATGTTATCATAGGATATTTGTCGTACCCTTTTGAGTTACTTAACCTTATATGATTATTTCTAGGCTCAACTGTAGTCCTGAAAACGGCATTGTTCATTTTTTTCCCGAGGCTACTATTCTATTTGGTACGTATACCACTTCCTCTTTGTCCATTCATCTGTTTATGAACCTTTTTTCTGCTTCCATGTCTTGGCTATTTCAATATTACTGCAGTGCTCATTTGCCTGCCTGTGTCTTTCCGATTCAGGTGGTCTTAGGTTATAGGCCCAAAAGGTGACCTGCCGCATCATATGGTAGCTCAATTTTTACCTTTTCAACAGCTCAATTCAGTTTGCGTTAGTGCTGTTACCACTTTACATCCAACCAGGATCTAGAAGGTACACAGTTCTCTAAAACTCCTTCAGCATTTATAGTTTGTAGACATTTTGCTGATGGAAATGACTGGTGTGAGCTGAAACCTTTTTGAATTTGCATTTGCATGTGTCTAATAATTCCTTATACTGAGGTTTAGGAATGTCCTTTTTTCTCTTTTCCTTTTTTTTTAAAGAGTGAGTACAACTTCCCTCCTCTTATTGACTTCTTGAAAAATTTCTAATGTGTTGAATTTTCTTGCCTATTCCCTACCCCAGGGCATTTTTAAGGGCAGGTGTCATTTAGAGCCCTGCAGTCCTTGTGACTATTAAGCAAACATTAGCACTGGGTTTAAAGCTGCTGTTGTGGGAAAGAGCCACAAGGCAGCAGCATTATTACGTTCTCATCTCTTGTTACTAGGGCAACAGAATCTTCCTGGAGGTAGTGTTCCGAGGTTGTAAATTAGAGTGGAATGTGCTGGGACAAGCCCCCAGAAGTTTATGTCTCCTTACTTATGTTTGTTTTTTTAAATTTAATTTCTATTTCTTATCGGAGTAAATTTGATTAGAGTGTTTTGATTGCCTGGCTGTACAGGATCTGCTCAGTGATTCATACATATTTCTGTTCATCTTCGGGTCCTCTTACCATGTATGTGATTACAAAATGTATATTTTAAAGGTATTGGTGATTATATAATTCATACAGTTTATCTGTTACATGTTTTTATACACTTAACATACATTAGTATATGTATGTTAACCCCATAGTCCTAATTTACCCATCCTCCCACCTTTCATTTTGGCTAACCATTAGTTTATTTCATAAGTCTGTGAGTGTCTTTTCTGTGGAAATATGTTCATTGGTAGCAATCGTAGGATAACATGTATAAATGTTATCATAGGATATTTGTCGTACCCTTTTGAGTTACTTAACCTTATATGATTATTTCTAGGCTCAACTGTAGTCCGGAAAACGGTATTGTTCATTTTTTTCCCAAGGCTACTATGCTATTTGGTACGTATACCACTTCTTTTTTGTCCATTCATCTGTTTATGAACCCTTTTTCTGCTTCCATGTCTTGGCTATTTCAATATTGCTGCAGTGCACCTTTGCCTGCCTGTGTCTTTCCGATTTAGGTGGTCTTAGGTTATAGGCCCAAAAGGTGACCTGCCGCATCATATGGTAGCTCAATTTTTACCTTTTCAAGAAACTCCATTCAGTTTGCGTTAGTGCTGTTACCACTTTACATCCCACCAGCAGCAAGAAGGTACACAGTTCTCTAAAACCCCTTCAGCATTTATAGTTTGTAGACATTTTGCTGATGGAAACGACTGGTGTGAGCTGAAACCTTTTTGAATTTGAATTTGCATGTGTCTAATAATTCATTCTACTGAGCTTTAGGCATGTCCTTTTTTTTCTTTTCCTTTCTTTTTAAAGAGTGAGTACAACTTCCCTCCTCTTATTGACTTCTTGAAAAATTTCTCATGTGTTGAATATTCTTGCCTATTCCCTACCCCAGGGCATTTTTCAGGGCAGGTGTCATTTAGAGCCCTGCAGTCCATGTGACTATTAAGCAACCATTAGCACTGGGTTTAAAGCTGCTGTTGTGGGAAAGAGCCACAAGGCGGCAGCATTATTACGTTCTCATCTCTTGTTACTAGGGCAACAGAATCTTCCTGGTGGTAGTGTTCCGAGGTTGTAAATTAGAGTGGAATGTGCTGGGACAAGCCCCCAGAAGTTTATGTCTCCTTACTTAGGTTTGTTTTTTAAATTAAATTTCTATTTCTTATCGGAGTAAATTTGATTAGAGTGTTTTGATTGTCTGGCTGTACAGAAACTGCTCAATGATTCCTACATATGTCTGTTCATCTTCGGATTCTGTTACCATGTATGTTATTACAGAATGTATATTTTAAAGGTATTGGTGATTATATAATTCATACAGTTTATCTGTTATATGTTTTTATACACTTAACATACATTAGTATATGTATGTTAACCCCATAGTCCTAATTTACCCATCCTCCCACCTTTCATTTTGGCTAACAATTAGTTTATAAGTCTGTGAGTGTCTTTTTCTGTGGAAATATGTTCATTGGTAGCAATCTTAGGATAACATGTATAAATGATATCATAGGATATTTGTCATACCCTTTTGACTTACTTAACCTTATATGATTATTTCTAGGCTCAACTCTAGTCCTTAAAACGGCATTGTTCATTTTTTCCCCGAGGCTACTATTGCATTCTGTCCATATACCACTTCTTCTCTGTCCATTCATCTGTTTATAGACATTTTTTTTGCTTCCATGTCTTTGCTATTTCCATATTGCTGCAGTGCACATTTGACTGCCTGTGTCTTTCCGATTCTGGTAGTCTTAGGTTATAAGCCAAAGAGGTGCCCTGCCGCATCATATGGTAGCTCAATTTTTACCTTTTCAAGCAGCTCCATTCAGTTTGCGTTAGTGCTGTTACCACTTTACATCCCAGCAGCAGATAGAAGGTATACGTTTCTCTAGAACCCCTTCAGCATTTATAGTTTGTAGACTTTTTGCTGATGGCCATTTGACTGGTGTGAGCTGAAACCTTTTTGGAGGTTGGATACGCATGTGGCGAATAATTCCTTATACTGATCTTTAGGCATATCCTTTTTCTTCTTTTCCTTTTTTTGTTAAAGTGTGAGTACAACTTCCCTCTTCATATTCACTTTTTGAAAAATTTCTCATGTGTTGAATTTTCTTGCGTATTCCCTACCCCAGGGCATTTTTTGAGGGCAGGTGTCATTTAGACCCCTGCAGTCGTTTTGACTATTAAGCAACCATTAGCACTGGGTTTAAAGCTGCTGTTGTGGGAAACAGCCACAAGGCGGCAGCATTATTACGTTCTCAACTCTTGTTACTATGGCAACAGAGTCTTCCTGGAGGTAGTGTTCCGAGGTTGTAAATTAGAGTGGAATGTGCTGGGACAAGCCTCCAGAAGTTTATGTCTCCTTACTTATGTTTGTTTTTTAAATTTAATTTCTATTTCTTATTGGAGTAAATTTGATTAGAGTCTTTTGATTGTCTGGCTGTACAGAATCTGCTCAATGATTCCTACATATGTCTGTTCATCTTCGGATTCTGTTACCATGTATGTGAATACAGAATGTATATTTTAAAGGTATTGGTGATTATATAATTCATATAGTTTATCTGTTATATGTTTATATGCATGTAACATACATTAGTATATTTATGTTAATCCCATAGTCCTAATTTACCCATCCTCCCCCCTTTCATTTTGGCTAAGCATTAGTTTATTTCATAAGTCTGTGAGTGTCTTTTTCTGTGGAAATATGTTCATTGGTAGCAATCTTAGGGTAACATGTATAAATGATATCATAGGATATTTGTCATACCCTTTTGACTTACTTAACCTTATATTATTATTTCTAGGCTCTACTGTAGTCCTGAAAACGGCATTGTTCATTTTTTTCCCGAGGCTACTATTCCATTCTGTCCATATACCACTTCTTCTCTGTCCATTCATCTGTTTATGGACCTTTTTTTGCTTCCATGTCTTGGCTATTTCAGTATTGCTGCAGTGCACATTTGACTGCCTGTGTCTTTCCGATTCTGGTGGTCTTAGGTTATAAGCCCGAGAGGTGCCCTGCCGCATCATATGGTAGCTCAATTTCTACCTTTTCAAGCGGCTCCATTCAGTTTGCGTTAGTGCTGTTACCACTTTACATCCCAGCGGCAGATAGAAGGTACACATTTCTCTAAAACACCTTCAGCATTTATAGTTTGTAGACTTTTGCTGATGGCCATTTGTCTGTTGTGAGCTGAAACCTTTATGGAGGTTGGATACGCATGTGGCGAATAATTCCTTATACTGATCTTTAGGCATATCCTTTTTCTTCTTTTCCTTTTTTTGTTAAAGTGTGAGTACAACTTCCCTCTTCATATTCACTTTTTGAAAAATTTCTCATGTGTTGAATTTTCTTGCCTATTCCCTACCCAAGGGCACTTTTTGAGGGCAGGTGTCATTTAGACCCCTGCAGTCGTTGTGACTATTAAGCAACCATTAGCACTGGGTTTAAAGCTGCTGTTGTGGGAAACAGCCACAAGGCGGCAGCATTATTACGTTCTCAACTCTTGTTACTAGGGCAACAGAATCTTCCTGGAGGTAGTGTTCTGAGGTTGTAAATTAGAGTGGAATGTGCTGGGACAAGCCCCCAGAAGTTTATGTCTCCTTACTTATGTTTGTTTTTTAAATTTCATTTCTATTTCTTATCAGCGTAAATTTGATTAGAGTGTTTTGATTGCCTGGCTGTACAGGATCTGCTCAATGATTCATACATATGTCTGTTCATCTTCGGGTCCTGTTACCATGTATGTGATTACAAAATGTATATTTTAAAGGTATTGGTGATTATATAATTCATACAGTTTATCTGTTATATGTTGTTATACACTTAACATACATTAGTATATGTATGTTAACCCCATAGTCCTAATTTACCCATCCTCCCACCTTTCATTTTGCTAACCATTAGTTTATTTCATAAGTCTGTGAGTGTCTTTTTCTGTGGAAATATGTTCATTGGTAGCAATCTTAGGATAACATGTATAAATATTATCATAGGATATTTGTCGTACCCTTTTGAGTTACTTAACCTTATATGATTATTTCTAGGCTCAACTGTAGTCCTGAAAACGGCGTTGTTCATTTTTTTCCCCAGGCTACTATTCTATTTGGTACGTATACTACTTCTTCTTTGTCCATTCATCTGTTTATGAACCTTTTTTCTGCTTCCATGTCTTTGCTATTTCAATATTGCTGCAGTGCTCATTTGCCTGCCCGTGTCTTTCCGATTCAGGTGGTCTTAGGTTATAGGCCCAAAGGGTGACCTGCTGCATCATATGGTAGCTCAATTTTTACCTTTTCAAGAAGCTCCATTCAGTTTGCGTTAGTGCTGTTCCCACTTTACATCCCACCAGCAGCTAGAAGGTACAAAGTTCTCTAAAACCCCTTCAGCATTTATAGTTTATAGACATTTTGCTGATGGAAATGACTGGTGTGAGCTGAAACCTTTTTGAATTTGAATTTGCATGTGTCTAATAATTCCTTATACTGAGCTTTAGGCATGTCCTTTTTTTTCTTTTCCTTTTTTTTAAAGAGTGAGTACAACTTCCCTCCTCTTATTGACTTCTTGAAAAATTTCTCATGTGTTGAATTTTCTTGCCTATTCCCTACCCCAGGGCATTTTTCAGGGCAGGTGTCATTGAGAGCCCTGCAGTCCATGTGACTATTAAGCAACCATTAGCACTGGGTTTAAAGCTGCTGTTGTGGGAAAGAGCCACAAGGTGGCAGCATTATTACGTTCTCATCTCTTGTTACTAGGGCAACAGAATCTTCCTGGAGGTAGTGTTCCAAGGTTGTAAATTAGAGTGGAATGTGCTGGGACAAGCCCCCAGAAGTTTATGTCTCCTTACTTAGGTTTGTTTTTTAAATTTAATTTCTATTTCTTATCTGAGTAAATTTGATTAGAGTGTTTGATTGTCTGGCTGTACAGAAACTGCTCAATGATTCCTACATATGTCTGTTAATCTTCGGATTCTGTTACCATGTATGTGATTACAGAATGTATATTTTAAAGGTATTGGTGATTATATAATTCATACAGTTTATCTGTTATATGTTTTTATACACTTAACATACATTAGTATATGTATGTTAACCCCATAGTCCTAGTTTACCCATCCTCCCACCTTTCATTTTGTCTAACCATTAGTTTATTTCATAAGTCTGTGAGTGTCTTTTTCTGTGGAAATATGTTCATTGGTAGCTATCTTAGGATAACATGTATAAATGTTATCATAGGATATTTGTCGTACCCTTTTGAGTTACTTAACCTTATATGATTATTTCTAGGCTCAACTGTAGTCCTGAAAACGGCATTGTTCATTTTTTTCCCGAGGCTACTATTCTATTTGGTACGTATACCACTTCCTCTTTGTCCATTCATCTGTTTATGAACCTTTTTTCTGCTTCCATGTCTTGGCTATTTCAATATTACTGCAGTGCTCATTTGCCTGCCTGTGTCTTTCCGATTCAGGTGGTCTTAGGTTATAGGCCCAAAAGGTGACCTGCCGCATCATATGGTAGCTCAATTTTTACCTTTTCAACAGCTCAATTCAGTTTGCGTTAGTGCTCTTACCACTTTACATCCAACCAGGATCTAGAAGGTACACAGTTCTCTAAAACTCCTTCAGCATTTATAGTTTGTAGACATTTTGCTGATGGAAATGACTGGTGTGAGCTGAAACCTTTTTGAATTTGCATTTGCATGTGTCTAATAATTCCTTATACTGAGGTTTAGGAATGTCCTTTTTTCTCTTTTCCTTTTTTTTTAAAGAGTGAGTACAACTTCCCTCCTCTTATTGACTTCTTGAAAAATTTCTAATGTGTTGAATTTTCTTGCCTATTCCCTACCCCAGGGCATTTTTAAGGGCAGGTGTCATTTAGAGCCCTGCAGTCCTTGTGACTATTAAGCAAACATTAGCACTGGGTTTAAAGCTGCTGTTGTGGGAAAGAGCCACAAGGCAGCAGCATTATTACGTTCTCATCTCTTGTTACTAGGGCAACAGAATCTTCCTGGAGGTAGTGTTCCGAGGTTGTAAATTAGAGTGGAATGTGCTGGGACAAGCCTCCAGAAGTTTATGTCTCCTTACTTATGTTTGTTTTTTAAATTTAATTTCTATTTCTTATTGGAGTAAATTTGATTAGAGTCTTTTGATTGTCTGGCTGTACAGAATCTGCTCAATGATTCCTACATATGTCTGTTCATCTTCGGATTCTGTTACCATGTATGTGAATACAGAATGTATATTTTAAAGGTATTGGTGATTATATAATTCATATAGTTTATCTGTTATATGTTTATATGCATGTAACATACATTAGTATATTTATGTTAATCCCATAGTCCTAATTTACCCATCCTCCCCCCTTTCATTTTGGCTAAGCATTAGTTTATTTCATAAGTCTGTGAGTGTCTTTTTCTGTGGAAATATGTTCATTGGTAGCAATCTTAGGGTAACATGTATAAATGATATCATAGGATATTTGTCATACCCTTTTGACTTACTTAACCTTATATTATTATTTCTAGGCTCTACTGTAGTCCTGAAAACGGCATTGTTCATTTTTTTCCCGAGGCTACTATTCCATTCTGTCCATATACCACTTCTTCTCTGTCCATTCATCTGTTTATGGACCTTTTTTTGCTTCCATGTCTTGGCTATTTCAGTATTGCTGCAGTGCACATTTGACTGCCTGTGTCTTTCCGATTCTGGTGGTCTTAGGTTATAAGCCCGAGAGGTGCCCTGCCGCATCATATGGTAGCTCAATTTCTACCTTTTCAAGCGGCTCCATTCAGTTTGCGTTAGTGCTGTTACCACTTTACATCCCAGCGGCAGATAGAAGGTACACATTTCTCTAAAACACCTTCAGCATTTATAGTTTGTAGACTTTTGCTGATGGCCATTTGTCTGTTGTGAGCTGAAACCTTTATGGAGGTTGGATACGCATGTGGCGAATAATTCCTTATACTGATCTTTAGGCATATCCTTTTTCTTCTTTTCCTTTTTTTGTTAAAGTGTGAGTACAACTTCCTTCTTCATATTCACTTTTTGAAAAATTTCTCATGTGTTGAATTTTCTTGCCTATTCCCTACCCAAGGGCACTTTTTGCGGGCAGGTGTCATTTAGACCCCTGCAGTCGTTGTGACTATTAAGCAACCATTAGCACTGGGTTTAAAGCTGCTGTTGTGGGAAACAGCCACAAGGCGGCAGCATTATTACGTTCTCAACTCTTGTTACTAGGGCAACAGAATCTTCCTGGAGGTAGTGTTCTGAGGTTGTAAATTAGAGTGGAATGTGCTGGGACAAGCCCCCAGAAGTTTATGTCTCCTTACTTATGTTTGTTTTTTAAATTTCATTTCTATTTCTTATCAGCGTAAATTTGATTAGAGTGTTTTGATTGCCTGGCTGTACAGGATCTGCTCAATGATTCATACATATGTCTGTTCATCTTCGGGTCCTGTTACCATGTATGTGATTACAAAATGTATATTTTAAAGGTATTGGTGATTATATAATTCATACAGTTTATCTGTTATATGTTGTTATACACTTAACATACATTAGTATATGTATGTTAACCCCATAGTCCTAATTTACCCATCCTCCCACCTTTCATTTTGCTAACCATTAGTTTATTTCATAAGTCTGTGAGTGTCTTTTTCTGTGGAAATATGTTCATTGGTAGCAATCTTAGGATAACATGTATAAATATTATCATAGGATATTTGTCGTACCCTTTTGAGTTACTTAACCTTATATGATTATTTCTAGGCTCAACTGTAGTCCTGAAAACGGCGTTGTTCATTTTTTTCCCCAGGCTACTATTCTATTTGGTACGTATACTACTTCTTCTTTGTCCATTCATCTGTTTATGAACCTTTTTTCTGCTTCCATGTCTTTGCTATTTCAATATTGCTGCAGTGCTCATTTGCCTGCCCGTGTCTTTCCGATTCAGGTGGTCTTAGGTTATAGGCCCAAAAGGTGACCTGCCGCATCATATGGTAGCTCAATTTTTACCTTTTCAACAGCTCAATTCAGTTTGCGTTAGTGCTCTTACCACTTTACATCCCACCAGCAGCAAGAAGGTACACAGTTCTCTAAAACCCCTTCAGCATTTATAGTTTGTAGACATTTTGCTGATGGAAACGACTGGTGTGAGCTGAAACCTTTTTGAATTTGAATTTGCATGTGTCTAATAATTCATTCTACTGAGCTTTAGGCATGTCCTTTTTTTTCTTTTCCTTTCTTTTTAAAGAGTGAGTACAACTTCCCTCCTCTTATTGACTTCTTGAAAAATTTCTCATGTGTTGAATATTCTTGCCTATTCCCTACCCCAGGGCATTTTTCAGGGCAGGTGTCATTTAGAGCCCTGCAGTCCATGTGACTATTAAGCAACCATTAGCACTGGGTTTAAAGCTGCTGTTGTGGGAAACAGCCACAAGGCGGCAGCATTATTACGTTCTCATCTCTTGTTACTAGGGCAACAGAATCTTCCTGGTGGTAGTGTTCCGAGGTTGTAAATTAGAGTGGAATGTGCTGGGACAAGCCCCCAGAAGTTTATGTCTCCTTACTTAGGTTTGTTTTTTAAATTAAATTTCTATTTCTTATCGGAGTAAATTTGATTAGAGTGTTTTGATTGTCTGGCTGTACAGAAACTGCTCAATGATTCCTACATATGTCTGTTCATCTTCGGATTCTGTTACCATGTATGTTATTACAGAATGTATATTTTAAAGGTATTGGTGATTATATAATTCATACAGTTTATCTGTTATATGTTTTTATACACTTAACATACATTAGTATATGTATGTTAACCCCATAGTCCTAATTTACCCATCCTCCCACCTTTCATTTTGGCTAACAATTAGTTTATAAGTCTGTGAGTGTCTTTTTCTGTGGAAATATGTTCATTGGTAGCAATCTTAGGATAACATGTATAAATGATATCATAGGATATTTGTCATACCCTTTTGACTTACTTAACCTTATATGATTATTTCTAGGCTCAACTCTAGTCCTTAAAACGGCATTGTTCATTTTTTCCCCGAGGCTACTATTGCATTCTGTCCATATACCACTTCTTCTCTGTCCATTCATCCGTTTATAGACATTTTTTTTGCTTCCATGTCTTTGCTATTTCCATATTGCTGCAGTGCACATTTGACTGCCTGTGTCTTTCCGATTCTGGTAGTCTTAGGTTATAAGCCAAAGAGGTGCCCTGCCGCATCATATGGTAGCTCAATTTTTACCTTTTCAAGCAGCTCCATTCAGTTTGCGTTAGTGCTGTTACCACTTTACATCCCAGCAGCAGATAGAAGGTATACGTTTCTCTAGAACCCCTTCAGCATTTATAGTTTGTAGACTTTTTGCTGATGGCCATTTGACTGGTGTGAGCTGAAACCTTTTTGGAGGTTGGATACGCATGTGGCGAATAATTCCTTATACTGATCTTTAGGCATATCCTTTTTCTTCTTTTCCTTTTTTTGTTAAAGTGTGAGTACAACTTCCCTCTTCATATTCACTTTTTGAAAAATTTCTCATGTGTTGAATTTTCTTGCGTATTCCCTACCCCAGGGCATTTTTTGAGGGCAGGTGTCATTTAGACCCCTGCAGTCGTTTTGACTATGAAGCAACCATTAGCACTGGGTTTAAAGCTGCTGTTGTGGGAAACAGCCACAAGGCGGCAGCATTATTACGTTCTCAACTCTTGTTACTATGGCAACAGAGTCTTCCTGGAGGTAGTGTTCCGAGGTTGTAAATTAGAGTGGAATGTGCTGGGACAAGCCTCCAGAAGTTTATGTCTCCTTACTTATGTTTGTTTTTTAAATTTAATTTCTATTTCTTATTGGAGTAAATTTGATTAGAGTCTTTTGATTGTCTGGCTGTACAGAATCTGCTCAATGATTCCTACATATGTCTGTTCATCTTCGGATTCTGTTACCATGTATGTGAATACAGAATGTATATTTTAAAGGTATTGGTGATTATATAATTCATATAGTTTATCTGTTATATGTTTATATGCATGTAACATACATTAGTATATTTATGTTAATCCCATAGTCCTAATTTACCCATCCTCCCCCCTTTCATTTTGGCTAAGCATTAGTTTATTTCATAAGTCTGTGAGTGTCTTTTTCTGTGGAAATATGTTCATTGGTAGCAATCTTAGGGTAACATGTATAAATGATATCATAGGATATTTGTCATACCCTTTTGATTTACTTAACCTTATATTATTATTTCTAGGCTCTACTGTAGTCCTGAAAACGGCATTGTTCATTTTTTTCCCGAGGCTACTATTCCATTCTGTCCATATACCACTTCTTCTCTGTCCATTCATCTGTTTATGGACCTTTTTTTGCTTCCATGTCTTGGCTATTTCAGTATTGCTGCAGTGCACATTTGACTGCCTGTGTCTTTCCGATTCTGGTGGTCTTAGGTTATAAGCCCGAGAGGTGCCCTGCCGCATCATATGGTAGCTCAATTTCTACCTTTTCAAGCGGCTCCATTCAGTTTGCGTTAGTGCTGTTACCACTTTACATCCCAGCGGCAGATAGAAGGTACACATTTCTCTAAAACACCTTCAGCATTTATAGTTTGTAGACTTTTGCTGATGGCCATTTGTCTGTTGTGAGCTGAAACCTTTATGGAGGTTGGATACGCATGTGGCGAATAATTCCTTATACTGATCTTTAGGCATATCCTTTTTCTTCTTTTCCTTTTTTTGTTAAAGTGTGAGTACAACTTCCCTCTTCATATTCACTTTTTGAAAAATTTCTCATGTGTTGAATTTTCTTGCCTATTCCCTACCCAAGGGCACTTTTTGAGGGCAGGTGTCATTTAGACCCCTGCAGTCGTTGTGACTATTAAGCAACCATTAGCACTGGGTTTAAAGCTGCTGTTGTGGGAAACAGCCACAAGGCGGCAGCATTATTACGTTCTCAACTCTTGTTACTAGGGCAACAGAATCTTCCTGGAGGTAGTGTTCTGAGGTTGTAAATTAGAGTGGAATGTGCTGGGACAAGCCCCCAGAAGTTTATGTCTCCTTACTTATGTTTGTTTTTTAAATTTCATTTCTATTTCTTATCAGCGTAAATTTGATTAGAGTGTTTTGATTGCCTGGCTGTACAGGATCTGCTCAATGATTCATACATATGTCTGTTCATCTTCGGGTCCTGTTACCATGTATGTGATTACAAAATGTATATTTTAAAGGTATTGGTGATTATATAATTCATACAGTTTATCTGTTATATGTTGTTATACACTTAACATACATTAGTATATGTATGTTAACCCCATAGTCCTAATTTACCCATCCTCCCACCTTTCATTTTGCTAACCATTAGTTTATTTCATAAGTCTGTGAGTGTCTTTTTCTGTGGAAATATGTTCATTGGTAGCAATCTTAGGATAACATGTATAAATATTATCATAGGATATTTGTCGTACCCTTTTGAGTTACTTAACCTTATATGATTATTTCTAGGCTCAACTGTAGTCCTGAAAACGGCGTTGTTCATTTTTTTCCCCAGGCTACTATTCTATTTGGTACGTATACTACTTCTTCTTTGTCCATTCATCTGTTTATGAACCTTTTTTCTGCTTCCATGTCTTTGCTATTTCAATATTGCTGCAGTGCTCATTTGCCTGCCCGTGTCTTTCCGATTCAGGTGGTCTTAGGTTATAGGCCCAAAGGGTGACCTGCTGCATCATATGGTAGCTCAATTTTTACCTTTTCAAGAAGCTCCATTCAGTTTGCGTTAGTGCTGTTCCCACTTTACATCCCACCAGCAGCTAGAAGGTACACAGTTCTCTAAAACCCCTTCAGCATTTATAGTTTATAGACATTTTGCTGATGGAAATGACTGGTGTGAGCTGAAACCTTTTTGAATTTGAATTTGCATGTGTCTAATAATTCCTTATACTGAGCTTTAGGCATGTCCTTTTTTTTCTTTTCCTTTTTTTTAAAGAGTGAGTACAACTTCCCTCCTCTTATTGACTTCTTGAAAAATTTCTCATGTGTTGAATTTTCTTGCCTATTCCCTACCCCAGGGCATTTTTCAGGGCAGGTGTCATTGAGAGCCCTGCAGTCCATGTGACTATTAAGCAACCATTAGCACTGGGTTTAAAGCTGCTGTTGTGGGAAAGAGCCACAAGGTGGCAGCATTATTACGTTCTCATCTCTTGTTACTAGGGCAACAGAATCTTCCTGGAGGTAGTGTTCCAAGGTTGTAAATTAGAGTGGAATGTGCTGGGACAAGCCCCCAGAAGTTTATGTCTCCTTACTTAGGTTTGTTTTTTAAATTTAATTTCTATTTCTTATCTGAGTAAATTTGATTAGAGTGTTTGATTGTCTGGCTGTACAGAAACTGCTCAATGATTCCTACATATGTCTGTTAATCTTCGGATTCTGTTACCATGTATGTGATTACAGAATGTATATTTTAAAGGTATTGGTGATTATATAATTCATACAGTTTATCTGTTATATGTTTTTATACACTTAACATACATTAGTATATGTATGTTAACCCCATAGTCCTAGTTTACCCATCCTCCCACCTTTCATTTTGTCTAACCATTAGTTTATTTCATAAGTCTGTGAGTGTCTTTTTCTGTGGAAATATGTTCATTGGTAGCTATCTTAGGATAACATGTATAAATGTTATCATAGGATATTTGTCGTACCCTTTTGAGTTACTTAACCTTATATGATTATTTCTAGGCTCAACTGTAGTCCTGAAAACGGCATTGTTCATTTTTTTCCCGAGGCTACTATTCTATTTGGTACGTATACCACTTCCTCTTTGTCCATTCATCTGTTTATGAACCTTTTTTCTGCTTCCATGTCTTGGCTATTTCAATATTACTGCAGTGCTCATTTGCCTGCCTGTGTCTTTCCGATTCAGGTGGTCTTAGGTTATAGGCCCAAAAGGTGACCTGCCGCATCATATGGTAGCTCAATTTTTACCTTTTCAACAGCTCAATTCAGTTTGCGTTAGTGCTCTTACCACTTTACATCCAACCAGGATCTAGAAGGTACACAGTTCTCTAAAACTCCTTCAGCATTTATAGTTTGTAGACATTTTGCTGATGGAAATGACTGGTGTGAGCTGAAACCTTTTTGAATTTGCATTTGCATGTGTCTAATAATTCCTTATACTGAGGTTTAGGAATGTCCTTTTTTCTCTTTTCCTTTTTTTTTAAAGAGTGAGTACAACTTCCCTCCTCTTATTGACTTCTTGAAAAATTTCTAATGTGTTGAATTTTCTTGCCTATTCCCTACCCCAGGGCATTTTTAAGGGCAGGTGTCATTTAGAGCCCTGCAGTCCTTGTGACTATTAAGCAAACATTAGCACTGGGTTTAAAGCTGCTGTTGTGGGAAAGAGCCACAAGGCAGCAGCATTATTACGTTCTCATCTCTTGTTACTAGGGCAACAGAATCTTCCTGGAGGTAGTGTTCCGAGGTTGTAAATTAGAGTGGAATGTGCTGGGACAAGCCCCCAGAAGTTTATGTCTCCTTACTTATGTTTGTTTTTTTAAATTTAATTTCTATTTCTTATCGGAGTAAATTTGATTAGAGTGTTTTGATTGCCTGGCTGTACAGGATCTGCTCAGTGATTCATACATATTTCTGTTCATCTTCGGGTCCTCTTACCATGTATGTGATTACAAAATGTATATTTTAAAGGTATTGGTGATTATATAATTCATACAGTTTATCTGTTACATGTTTTTATACACTTAACATACATTAGTATATGTATGTTAACCCCATAGTCCTAATTTACCCATCCTCCCACCTTTCATTTTGGCTAACCATTAGTTTATTTCATAAGTCTGTGAGTGTCTTTTCTGTGGAAATATGTTCATTGGTAGCAATCGTAGGATAACATGTATAAATGTTATCATAGGATATTTGTCGTACCCTTTTGAGTTACTTAACCTTATATGATTATTTCTAGGCTCAACTGTAGTCCGGAAAACGGTATTGTTCATTTTTTTCCCAAGGCTACTATGCTATTTGGTACGTATACCACTTCTTTTTTGTCCATTCATCTGTTTATGAACCCTTTTTCTGCTTCCATGTCTTGGCTATTTCAATATTGCTGCAGTGCACCTTTGCCTGCCTGTGTCTTTCCGATTTAGGTGGTCTTAGGTTATAGGCCCAAAAGGTGACCTGCCGCATCATATGGTAGCTCAATTTTTACCTTTTCAAGAAACTCCATTCAGTTTGCGTTAGTGCTGTTACCACTTTACATCCCACCAGCAGCTAGAAGGTACACAGTTCTCTAAAACCCCTTCAGCATTTATAGTTTGTACACATTTTGCTGATGGAAACGACTGGTGTGAGCTGAAACCTTTTTGAATTTGAATTTGCATGTGTCTAATAATTCATTCTACTGAGCTTTA
This sequence comes from Balaenoptera borealis, assembly GCF_965194805.1. Classification (NCBI taxonomy): domain Eukaryota; kingdom Metazoa; phylum Chordata; class Mammalia; order Artiodactyla; family Balaenopteridae; genus Balaenoptera; species Balaenoptera borealis. The sequence goes on along the minus strand of NW_028123917.1, from coordinate 419,421 downwards.
GGCATGTCCTTTTTTTTCTTTTCCTTTCTTTTTAAAGAGTGAGTACAACTTCCCTCCTCTTATTGACTTCTTGAAAAATTTCTCATGTGTTGAATATTCTTGCCTATTCCCTACCCCAGGGCATTTTTCAGGGCAGGTGTCATTTAGAGCCCTGCAGTCCATGTGACTATTAAGCAACCATTAGCACTGGGTTTAAAGCTGCTGTTGTGGGAAAGAGCCACAAGGCGGCAGCATTATTACGTTCTCATCTCTTGTTACTAGGGCAACAGAATCTTCCTGGTGGTAGTGTTCCGAGGTTGTAAATTAGAGTGGAATGTGCTGGGACAAGCCCCCAGAAGTTTATGTCTCCTTACTTAGGTTTGTTTTTTAAATTAAATTTCTATTTCTTATCGGAGTAAATTTGATTAGAGTGTTTTGATTGTCTGGCTGTACAGAAACTGCTCAATGATTCCTACATATGTCTGTTCATCTTCGGATTCTGTTACCATGTATGTGATTACAGAATGTATATTTTAAAGGTATTGGTGATTATATAATTCATACAGTTTATCTGTTATATGTTTTTATACACTTAACATACATTAGTATATGTATGTTAACCCCATAGTCCTAATTTACCCATCCTCCCACCTTTCATTTTGGCTAACAATTAGTTTATTTTATAAGTCTGTGAGTGTCTTTTTCTGTGGAAATATGTTCATTGGTAGCAATCTTAGGATAACATGTATAAATGATATCATAGGATATTTGTCATACCCTTTTGACTTACTTAACCTTATATGATTATTTCTAGGCTCAACTCTAGTCCTTAAAACGGCATTGTTCATTTTTTCCCCGAGGCTACTATTGCATTCTGTCCATATACCACTTCTTCTCTGTCCATTCATCTGTTTATGGACCTTTTTTTGCTTCCATGTCTTGGCTATTTCAGTATTGCTGCAGTGCACATTTGACTGCCTGTGTCTTTCCGATTCTGGTGGTCTTAGGTTATAAGCCCGAGAGGTGCCCTGCCGCATCATATGGTAGCTCAATTTCTACCTTTTCAAGCGGCTCCATTCAGTTTGCGTTAGTGCTGTTACCACTTTACATCCCAGCGGCAGATAGAAGGTACACATTTCTCTAAAACACCTTCAGCATTTATAGTTTGTAGACTTTTGCTGATGGCCATTTGTCTGTTGTGAGCTGAAACCTTTATGGAGGTTGGATACGCATGTGGCGAATAATTCCTTATACTGATCTTTAGGCATATCCTTTTTCTTCTTTTCCTTTTTTTGTTAAAGTGTGAGTACAACTTCCCTCTTCATATTCACTTTTTGAAAAATTTCTCATGTGTTGAATTTTCTTGCCTATTCCCTACCCAAGGGCACTTTTTGAGGGCAGGTGTCATTTAGACCCCTGCAGTCGTTGTGACTATTAAGCAACCATTAGCACTGGGTTTAAAGCTGCTGTTGTGGGAAACAGCCACAAGGCGGCAGCATTATTACGTTCTCAACTCTTGTTACTAGGGCAACAGAATCTTCCTGGAGGTAGTGTTCTGAGGTTGTAAATTAGAGTGGAATGTGCTGGGACAAGCCCCCAGAAGTTTATGTCTCCTTACTTATGTTTGTTTTTTAAATTTCATTTCTATTTCTTATCAGCGTAAATTTGATTAGAGTGTTTTGATTGCCTGGCTGTACAGGATCTGCTCAATGATTCATACATATGTCTGTTCATCTTCGGGTCCTGTTACCATGTATGTGATTACAAAATGTATATTTTAAAGGTATTGGTGATTATATAATTCATACAGTTTATCTGTTATATGTTGTTATACACTTAACATACATTAGTATATGTATGTTAACCCCATAGTCCTAATTTACCCATCCTCCCACCTTTCATTTTGCTAACCATTAGTTTATTTCATAAGTCTGTGAGTGTCTTTTTCTGTGGAAATATGTTCATTGGTAGCAATCTTAGGATAACATGTATAAATATTATCATAGGATATTTGTCGTACCCTTTTGAGTTACTTAACCTTATATGATTATTTCTAGGCTCAACTGTAGTCCTGAAAACGGCGTTGTTCATTTTTTTCCCCAGGCTACTATTCTATTTGGTACGTATACTACTTCTTCTTTGTCCATTCATCTGTTTATGAACCTTTTTTCTGCTTCCATGTCTTTGCTATTTCAATATTGCTGCAGTGCTCATTTGCCTGCCCGTGTCTTTCCGATTCAGGTGGTCTTAGGTTATAGGCCCAAAGGGTGACCTGCTGCATCATATGGTAGCTCAATTTTTACCTTTTCAAGAAGCTCCATTCAGTTTGCGTTAGTGCTGTTCCCACTTTACATCCCACCAGCAGCTAGAAGGTACACAGTTCTCTAAAACCCCTTCAGCATTTATAGTTTATAGACATTTTGCTGATGGAAATGACTGGTGTGAGCTGAAACCTTTTTGAATTTGAATTTGCATGTGTCTAATAATTCCTTATACTGAGCTTAAGGCATGTCCTTTTTTTTCTTTTCCTTTTTTTTAAAGAGTGAGTACAACTTCCCTCCTCTTATTGACTTCTTGAAAAATTTCTCATGTGTTGAATTTTCTTGCCTATTCCCTACCCCAGGGCATTTTTCAGGGCAGGTGTCATTGAGAGCCCTGCAGTCCATGTGACTATTAAGCAACCATTAGCACTGGGTTTAAAGCTGCTGTTGTGGGAAAGAGCCACAAGGTGGCAGCATTATTACGTTCTCATCTCTTGTTACTAGGGCAACAGAATCTTCCTGGAGGTAGTGTTCCAAGGTTGTAAATTAGAGTGGAATGTGCTGGGACAAGCCCCCAGAAGTTTATGTCTCCTTACTTAGGTTTGTTTTTTAAATTTAATTTCTATTTCTTATCTGAGTAAATTTGATTAGAGTGTTTGATTGTCTGGCTGTACAGAAACTGCTCAATGATTCCTACATATGTCTGTTAATCTTCGGATTCTGTTACCATGTATGTGATTACAGAATGTATATTTTAAAGGTATTGGTGATTATATAATTCATACAGTTTATCTGTTATATGTTTTTATACACTTAACATACATTAGTATATGTATGTTAACCCCATAGTCCTAGTTTACCCATCCTCCCACCTTTCATTTTGTCTAACCATTAGTTTATTTCATAAGTCTGTGAGTGTCTTTTTCTGTGGAAATATGTTCATTGGTAGCTATCTTAGGATAACATGTATAAATGTTATCATAGGATATTTGTCGTACCCTTTTGAGTTACTTAACCTTATATGATTATTTCTAGGCTCAACTGTAGTCCTGAAAACGGCATTGTTCATTTTTTTCCCGAGGCTACTATTCTATTTGGTACGTATACCACTTCCTCTTTGTCCATTCATCTGTTTATGAACCTTTTTTCTGCTTCCATGTCTTGGCTATTTCAATATTACTGCAGTGCTCATTTGCCTGCCTGTGTCTTTCCGATTCAGGTGGTCTTAGGTTATAGGCCCAAAAGGTGACCTGCCGCATCATATGGTAGCTCAATTTTTACCTTTTCAACAGCTCAATTCAGTTTGCGTTAGTGCTGTTACCACTTTACATCCAACCAGGATCTAGAAGGTACACAGTTCTCTAAAACTCCTTCAGCATTTATAGTTTGTAGACATTTTGCTGATGGAAATGACTGGTGTGAGCTGAAACCTTTTTGAATTTGCATTTGCATGTGTCTAATAATTCCTTATACTGAGGTTTAGGAATGTCCTTTTTTCTCTTTTCCTTTTTTTTTAAAGAGTGAGTACAACTTCCCTCCTCTTATTGACTTCTTGAAAAATTTCTAATGTGTTGAATTTTCTTGCCTATTCCCTACCCCAGGGCATTTTTAAGGGCAGGTGTCATTTAGAGCCCTGCAGTCCTTGTGACTATTAAGCAAACATTAGCACTGGGTTTAAAGCTGCTGTTGTGGGAAAGAGCCACAAGGCAGCAGCATTATTACGTTCTCATCTCTTGTTACTAGGGCAACAGAATCTTCCTGGAGGTAGTGTTCCGAGGTTGTAAATTAGAGTGGAATGTGCTGGGACAAGCCCCCAGAAGTTTATGTCTCCTTACTTATGTTTGTTTTTTTAAATTTAATTTCTATTTCTTATCGGAGTAAATTTGATTAGAGTGTTTTGATTGCCTGGCTGTACAGGATCTGCTCAGTGATTCATACATATTTCTGTTCATCTTCGGGTCCTCTTACCATGTATGTGATTACAAAATGTATATTTTAAAGGTATTGGTGATTATATAATTCATACAGTTTATCTGTTACATGTTTTTATACACTTAACATACATTAGTATATGTATGTTAACCCCATAGTCCTAATTTACCCATCCTCCCACCTTTCATTTTGGCTAACCATTAGTTTATTTCATAAGTCTGTGAGTGTCTTTTCTGTGGAAATATGTTCATTGGTAGCAATCGTAGGATAACATGTATAAATGTTATCATAGGATATTTGTCGTACCCTTTTGAGTTACTTAACCTTATATGATTATTTCTAGGCTCAACTGTAGTCCGGAAAACGGTATTGTTCATTTTTTTCCCAAGGCTACTATGCTATTTGGTACGTATACCACTTCTTTTTTGTCCATTCATCTGTTTATGAACCCTTTTTCTGCTTCCATGTCTTGGCTATTTCAATATTGCTGCAGTGCACCTTTGCCTGCCTGTGTCTTTCCGATTTAGGTGGTCTTAGGTTATAGGCCCAAAAGGTGACCTGCCGCATCATATGGTAGCTCAATTTTTACCTTTTCAAGAAACTCCATTCAGTTTGCGTTAGTGCTGTTACCACTTTACATCCCACCAGCAGCTAGAAGGTACACAGTTCTCTAAAACCCCTTCAGCATTTATAGTTTGTAGTCATTTTGCTGATGGAAACGACTGGTGTGAGCTGAAACCTTTTTGAATTTGAATTTGCATGTGTCTAATAATTCATTCTACTGAGCTTTAGGCATGTCCTTTTTTTTCTTTTCCTTTTTTTTTAAAGAGTGAGTACAACTTCCCTCCTCTTATTGACTTCTTGAAAAATTTCTCATGTGTTGAATATTCTTGCCTATTCCCTACCCCTGGGCATTTTTCAGGGCAGGTGTCATTTAGAGCCCTGCAGTCCATGTGACTATTAAGCAACCATTAGCACTGGGTTTAAAGCTGCTGTTGTGGGAAAGAGCCACAAGGCGGCAGCATTATTACGTTCTCATCTCTTGTTACTAGGGCAACAGAATCTTCCTGGTGGTAGTGTTCCGAGGTTGTAAATTAGAGTGGAATGTGCTGGGACAAGCCCCCAGAAGTTTATGTCTCCTTACTTAGGTTTGTTTTTTAAATTAAATTTCTATTTCTTATCGGAGTAAATTTGATTAGAGTGTTTTGATTGTCTGGCTGTACAGAAACTGCTCAATGATTCCTACATATGTCTGTTCATCTTCGGATTCTGTTACCATGTATGTTATTACAGAATGTATATTTTAAAGGTATTGGTGATTATATAATTCATACAGTTTATCTGTTATATGTTTTTATACACTTAACATACATTAGTATATGTATGTTAACCCCATAGTCCTAATTTACCCATCCTCCCACCTTTCATTTTGGCTAACAATTAGTTTATTTCATAAGTCTGTGAGTGTCTTTCTCTGTGGAAATATGTTCATTGGTAGCAATCTTAGGATAACATGTATAAATGATATCATAGGATATTTGTCATACCCTTTTGACTTACTTAACCTTATATGATTATTTCTAGGCTCAACTCTAGTCCTTAAAACGGCATTGTTCATTTTTTCCCCGAGGCTACTATTGCATTCTGTCCAAATACCACTTCTTCTCTGTCCATTCATCTGTTTATAGACATTTTTTTTGCTTCCATGTCTTTGCTATTTCTATATTGCTGCAGTGCACATTTGACTGCCTGTGTCTTTCCGATTCTGGTAGTCTTAGGTTATAAGCCAAAGAGGTGCCCTGCCGCATCATATGGTAGCTCAATTTTTACCTTTTCAAGCAGCTCCATTCAGTTTGCGTTAGTGCTGTTACCACTTTACATCCCAGCAGCAGATAGAAGGTATACGTTTCTCTAGAACCCCTTCAGCATTTATAGTTTGTAGACTTTTTGCTGATGGCCATTTGACTGGTGTGAGCTGAAACCTTTTTGGAGGTTGGATACGCATGTGGCGAATAATTCCTTATACTGATCTTTAGGCATATCCTTTTTCTTCTTTTCCTTTTTTTGTTAAAGTGTGAGTACAACTTCCCTCTTCATATTCACTTTTTGAAAAATTTCTCATGTGTTGAATTTTCTTGCGTATTCCCTACCCCAGGGCATTTTTTGAGGGCAGGTGTCATTTAGACCCCTGCAGTCGTTTTGACTATTAAGCAACCATTAGCACTGGGTTTAAAGCTGCTGTTGTGGGAAACAGCCACAAGGCGGCAGCATTATTACGTTCTCAACTCTTGTTACTATGGCAACAGAGTCTTCCTGGAGGTAGTGTTCCGAGGTTGTAAATTAGAGTGGAATGTGCTGGGACAAGCCTCCAGAAGTTTATGTCTCCTTACTTATGTTTGTTTTTTAAATTTAATTTCTATTTCTTATCGGAGTAAATTTGATTAGAGTCTTTTGATTGTCTGGCTGTACAGAATCTGCTCAATGATTCCTACATATGTCTGTTCATCTTCGGATTCTGTTACCATGTATGTGAATACAGAATGTATATTTTAAAGGTATTGGTGATTATATAATTCATATAGTTTATCTGTTATATGTTTATATGCATGTAACATACATTAGTATATTTATGTTAATCCCATAGTCCTAATTTACCCATCCTCCCCCCTTTCATTTTGGCTAAGCATTAGTTTATTTCATAAGTCTGTGAGTGTCTTTTTCTGTGGAAATATGTTCATTGGTAGCAATCTTAGGGTAACATGTATAAATGATATCATAGGATATTTGTCATACCCTTTTGACTTACTTAACCTTATATTATTATTTCTAGGCTCTACTGTAGTCCTGAAAACGGCATTGTTCATTTTTTTCCCGAGGCTACTATTCCATTCTGTCCATATACCACTTCTTCTCTGTCCATTCATCTGTTTATGGACCTTTTTTTGCTTCCATGTCTTGGCTATTTCAGTATTGCTGCAGTGCACATTTGACTGCCTGTGTCTTTCCGATTCTGGTGGTCTTAGGTTATAAGCCCGAGAGGTGCCCTGCCGCATCATATGGTAGCTCAATTTCTACCTTTTCAAGCGGCTCCATTCAGTTTGCGTTAGTGCTGTTACCACTTTACATCCCAGCGGCAGATAGAAGGTACACATTTCTCTAAAACACCTTCAGCATTTATAGTTTGTAGACTTTTGCTGATGGCCATTTGTCTGTTGTGAGCTGAAACCTTTATGGAGGTTGGATACGCATGTGGCGAATAATTCCTTATACTGATCTTTAGGCATATCCTTTTTCTTCTTTTCCTTTTTTTGTTAAAGTGTGAGTACAACTTCCCTCTTCATATTCACTTTTTGAAAAATTTCTCATGTGTTGAATTTTCTTGCCTATTCCCTACCCAAGGGCACTTTTTGAGGGCAGGTGTCATTTAGACCCCTGCAGTCGTTGTGACTATTAAGCAACCATTAGCACTGGGTTTAAAGCTGCTGTTGTGGGAAACAGCCACAAGGCGGCAGCATTATTACGTTCTCAACTCTTGTTACTAGGGCAACAGAATCTTCCTGGAGGTAGTGTTCTGAGGTTGTAAATTAGAGTGGAATGTGCTGGGACAAGCCCCCAGAAGTTTATGTCTCCTTACTTATGTTTGTTTTTTAAATTTCATTTCTATTTCTTATCAGCGTAAATTTGATTAGAGTGTTTTGATTGCCTGGCTGTACAGGATCTGCTCAATGATTCATACATATGTCTGTTCATCTTCGGGTCCTGTTACCATGTATGTGATTACAAAATGTATATTTTAAAGGTATTGGTGATTATATAATTCATACAGTTTATCTGTTATATGTTGTTATACACTTAACATACATTAGTATATGTATGTTAACCCCATAGTCCTAATTTACCCATCCTCCCACCTTTCATTTTGCTAACCATTAGTTTATTTCATAAGTCTGTGAGTGTCTTTTTCTGTGGAAATATGTTCATTGGTAGCAATCTTAGGATAACATGTATAAATATTATCATAGGATATTTGTCGTACCCTTTTGAGTTACTTAACCTTATATGATTATTTCTAGGCTCAACTGTAGTCCTGAAAACGGCGTTGTTCATTTTTTCCCCCAGGCTACTATTCTATTTGGTACGTATACTACTTCTTCTTTGTCCATTCATCTGTTTATGAACCTTTTTTCTGCTTCCATGTCTTTGCTATTTCAATATTGCTGCAGTGCTCATTTGCCTGCCCGTGTCTTTCCGATTCAGGTGGTCTTAGGTTATAGGCCCAAAGGGTGACCTGCTGCATCATATGGTAGCTCAATTTTTACCTTTTCAAGAAGCTCCATTCAGTTTGCGTTAGTGCTGTTCCCACTTTACATCCCACCAGCAGCTAGAAGGTACACAGTTCTCTAAAACCCCTTCAGCATTTATAGTTTATAGACATTTTGCTGATGGAAATGACTGGTGTGAGCTGAAACCTTTTTGAATTTGAATTTGCATGTGTCTAATAATTCCTTATACTGAGCTTTAGGCATGTCCTTTTTTTTCTTTTCCTTTTTTTTAAAGAGTGAGTACAACTTCCCTCCTCTTATTGACTTCTTGAAAAATTTCTCATGTGTTGAATTTTCTTGCCTATTCCCTACCCCAGGGCATTTTTCAGGGCAGGTGTCATTGAGAGCCCTGCAGTCCATGTGACTATTAAGCAACCATTAGCACTGGGTTTAAAGCTGCTGTTGTGGGAAAGAGCCACAAGGTGGCAGCATTATTACGTTCTCATCTCTTGTTACTAGGGCAACAGAATCTTCCTGGAGGTAGTGTTCCAAGGTTGTAAATTAGAGTGGAATGTGCTGGGACAAGCCCCCAGAAGTTTATGTCTCCTTACTTAGGTTTGTTTTTTAAATTTAATTTCTATTTCTTATCTGAGTAAATTTGATTAGAGTGTTTGATTGTCTGGCTGTACAGAAACTGCTCAATGATTCCTACATATGTCTGTTAATCTTCGGATTCTGTTACCATGTATGTGATTACAGAATGTATATTTTAAAGGTATTGGTGATTATATAATTCATACAGTTTATCTGTTATATGTTTTTATACACTTAACATACATTAGTATATGTATGTTAACCCCATAGTCCTAGTTTACCCATCCTCCCACCTTTCATTTTGTCTAACCATTAGTTTATTTCATAAGTCTGTGAGTGTCTTTTTCTGTGGAAATATGTTCATTGGTAGCTATCTTAGGATAACATGTATAAATGTTATCATAGGATATTTGTCGTACCCTTTTGAGTTACTTAACCTTATATGATTATTTCTAGGCTCAACTGTAGTCCTGAAAACGGCATTGTTCATTTTTTTCCCGAGGCTACTATTCTATTTGGTACGTATACCACTTCCTCTTTGTCCATTCATCTGTTTATGAACCTTTTTTCTGCTTCCATGTCTTGGCTATTTCAATATTACTGCAGTGCTCATTTGCCTGCCTGTGTCTTTCCGATTCAGGTGGTCTTAGGTTATAGGCCCAAAAGGTGACCTGCCGCATCATATGGTAGCTCAATTTTTACCTTTTCAACAGCTCAATTCAGTTTGCGTTAGTGCTGTTACCACTTTACATCCAACCAGGATCTAGAAGGTACACAGTTCTCTAAAACTCCTTCAGCATTTATAGTTTGTAGACATTTTGCTGATGGAAATGACTGGTGTGAGCTGAAACCTTTTTGAATTTGCATTTGCATGTGTCTAATAATTCCTTATACTGAGGTTTAGGAATGTCCTTTTTTCTCTTTTCCTTTTTTTTTAAAGAGTGAGTACAACTTCCCTCCTCTTATTGACTTCTTGAAAAATTTCTAATGTGTTGAATTTTCTTGCCTATTCCCTACCCCAGGGCATTTTTAAGGGCAGGTGTCATTTAGAGCCCTGCAGTCCTTGTGACTATTAAGCAAACATTAGCACTGGGTTTAAAGCTGCTGTTGTGGGAAAGAGCCACAAGGCAGCAGCATTATTACGTTCTCATCTCTTGTTACTAGGGCAACAGAATCTTCCTGGAGGTAGTGTTCCGAGGTTGTAAATTAGAGTGGAATGTGCTGGGACAAGCCCCCAGAAGTTTATGTCTCCTTACTTATGTTTGTTTTTTTAAATTTAATTTCTATTTCTTATCGGAGTAAATTTGATTAGAGTGTTTTGATTGCCTGGCTGTACAGGATCTGCTCAGTGATTCATACATATTTCTGTTCATCTTCGGGTCCTCTTACCATGTATGTGATTACAAAATGTATATTTTAAAGGTATTGGTGATTATATAATTCATACAGTTTATCTGTTACATGTTTTTATACACTTAACATACATTAGTATATGTATGTTAACCCCATAGTCCTAATTTACCCATCCTCCCACCTTTCATTTTGGCTAACCATTAGTTTATTTCATAAGTCTGTGAGTGTCTTTTCTGTGGAAATATGTTCATTGGTAGCAATCGTAGGATAACATGTATAAATGTTATCATAGGATATTTGTCGTACCCTTTTGAGTTACTTAACCTTATATGATTATTTCTAGGCTCAACTGTAGTCCGGAAAACGGTATTGTTCATTTTTTTCCCAAGGCTACTATGCTATTTGGTACGTATACCACTTCTTTTTTGTCCATTCATCTGTTTATGAACCCTTTTTCTGCTTCCATGTCTTGGCTATTTCAATATTGCTGCAGTGCACCTTTGCCTGCCTGTGTCTTTCCGATTTAGGTGGTCTTAGGTTATAGGCCCAAAAGGTGACCTGCCGCATCATATGGTAGCTCAATTTTTACCTTTTCAAGAAACTCCATTCAGTTTGCGTTAGTGCTGTTACCACTTTACATCCCACCAGCAGCAAGAAGGTACACAGTTCTCTAAAACCCCTTCAGCATTTATAGTTTGTAGACATTTTGCTGATGGAAACGACTGGTGTGAGCTGAAACCTTTTTGAATTTGAATTTGCATGTGTCTAATAATTCATTCTACTGAGCTTTAGGCATGTCCTTTTTTTTCTTTTCCTTTCTTTTTAAAGAGTGAGTACAACTTCCCTCCTCTTATTGACTTCTTGAAAAATTTCTCATGTGTTGAATATTCTTGCCTATTCCCTACCCCAGGGCATTTTTCAGGGCAGGTGTCATTTAGAGCCCTGCAGTCCATGTGACTATTAAGCAACCATTAGCACTGGGTTTAAAGCTGCTGTTGTGGGAAAGAGCCACAAGGCGGCAGCATTATTACGTTCTCATCTCTTGTTACTAGGGCAACAGAATCTTCCTGGTGGTAGTGTTCCGAGGTTGTAAATTAGAGTGGAATGTGCTGGGACAAGCCCCCAGAAGTTTATGTCTCCTTACTTAGGTTTGTTTTTTAAATTAAATTTCTATTTCTTATCGGAGTAAATTTGATTAGAGTGTTTTGATTGTCTGGCTGTACAGAAACTGCTCAATGATTCCTACATATGTCTGTTCATCTTCGGATTCTGTTACCATGTATGTTATTACAGAATGTATATTTTAAAGGTATTGGTGATTATATAATTCATACAGTTTATCTGTTATATGTTTTTATACACTTAACATACATTAGTATATGTATGTTAACCCCATAGTCCTAATTTACCCATCCTCCCACCTTTCATTTTGGCTAACAATTAGTTTATAAGTCTGTGAGTGTCTTTTTCTGTGGAAATATGTTCATTGGTAGCAATCTTAGGATAACATGTATAAATGATATCATAGGATATTTGTCATACCCTTTTGACTTACTTAACCTTATATGATTATTTCTAGGCTCAACTCTAGTCCTTAAAACGGCATTGTTCATTTTTTCCCCGAGGCTACTATTGCATTCTGTCCATATACCACTTCTTCTCTGTCAATTCATCTGTTTATAGACATTTTTTTTGCTTCCATGTCTTTGCTATTTCCATATTGCTGCAGTGCACATTTGACTGCCTGTGTCTTTCCGATTCTGGTAGTCTTAGGTTATAAGCCAAAGAGGTGCCCTGCCGCATCATATGGTAGCTCAATTTTTACCTTTTCAAGCAGCTCCATTCAGTTTGCGTTAGTGCTGTTACCACTTTACATCCCAGCAGCAGATAGAAGGTATACGTTTCTCTAGAACCCCTTCAGCATTTATAGTTTGTAGACTTTTTGCTGATGGCCATTTGACTGGTGTGAGCTGAAACCTTTTTGGAGGTTGGATACGCATGTGGCGAATAATTCCTTATACTGATCTTTAGGCATATCCTTTTTCTTCTTTTCCTTTTTTTGTTAAAGTGTGAGTACAACTTCCCTCTTCATATTCACTTTTTGAAAAATTTCTCATGTGTTGAATTTTCTTGCGTATTCCCTACCCCAGGGCATTTTTTGAGGGCAGGTGTCATTTAGACCCCTGCAGTCGTTTTGACTATTAAGCAACCATTAGCACTGGGTTTAAAGCTGCTGTTGTGGGAAACAGCCACAAGGCGGCAGCATTATTACGTTCTCAACTCTTGTTACTATGGCAACAGAGTCTTCCTGGAGGTAGTGTTCCGAGGTTGTAAATTAGAGTGGAATGTGCTGGGACAAGCCTCCAGAAGTTTATGTCTCCTTACTTATGTTTGTTTTTTAAATTTAATTTCTATTTCTTATTGGAGTAAATTTGATTAGAGTCTTTTGATTGTCTGGCTGTACAGAATCTGCTCAATGATTCCTACATATGTCTGTTCATCTTCGGATTCTGTTACCATGTATGTGAATACAGAATGTATATTTTAAAGGTATTGGTGATTATATAATTCATATAGTTTATCTGTTATATGTTTATATGCATGTAACATACATTAGTATATTTATGTTAATCCCATAGTCCTAATTTACCCATCCTCCCCCCTTTCATTTTGGCTAAGCATTAGTTTATTTCATAAGTCTGTGAGTGTCTTTTTCTGTGGAAATATGTTCATTGGTAGCAATCTTAGGGTAACATGTATAAATGATATCATAGGATATTTGTCATACCCTTTTGACTTACTTAACCTTATATTATTATTTCTAGGCTCTACTGTAGTCCTGAAAACGGCATTGTTCATTTTTTTCCCGAGGCTACTATTCCATTCTGTCCATATACCACTTCTTCTCTGTCCATTCATCTGTTTATGGACCTTTTTTTGCTTCCATGTCTTGGCTATTTCAGTATTGCTGCAGTGCACATTTGACTGCCTGTGTCTTTCCGATTCTGGTGGTCTTAGGTTATAAGCCCGAGAGGTGCCCTGCCGCATCATATGGTAGCTCAATTTCTACCTTTTCAAGCGGCTCCATTCAGTTTGCGTTAGTGCTGTTACCACTTTACATCCCAGCGGCAGATAGAAGGTACACATTTCTCTAAAACACCTTCAGCATTTATAGTTTGTAGACTTTTGCTGATGGCCATTTGTCTGTTGTGAGCTGAAACCTTTATGGAGGTTGGATACGCATGTGGCGAATAATTCCTTATACTGATCTTTAGGCATATCCTTTTTCTTCTTTTCCTTTTTTTGTTAAAGTGTGAGTACAACTTCCCTCTTCATATTCACTTTTTGAAAAATTTCTCATGTGTTGAATTTTCTTGCCTATTCCCTACCCAAGGGCACTTTTTGAGGGCAGGTGTCATTTAGACCCCTGCAGTCGTTGTGACTATTAAGCAACCATTAGCACTGGGTTTAAAGCTGCTGTTGTGGGAAACAGCCACAAGGCGGCAGCATTATTACGTTCTCAACTCTTGTTACTAGGGCAACAGAATCTTCCTGGAGGTAGTGTTCTGAGGTTGTAAATTAGAGTGGAATGTGCTGGGACAAGCCCCCAGAAGTTTATGTCTCCTTACTTATGTTTGTTTTTTAAATTTCATTTCTATTTCTTATCAGCGTAAATTTGATTAGAGTGTTTTGATTGCCTGGCTGTACAGGATCTGCTCAATGATTCATACATATGTCTGTTCATCTTCGGGTCCTGTTACCATGTATGTGATTACAAAATGTATATTTTAAAGGTATTGGTGATTATATAATTCATACAGTTTATCTGTTATATGTTGTTATACACTTAACATACATTAGTATATGTATGTTAACCCCATAGTCCTAATTTACCCATCCTCCCACCTTTCATTTTGCTAACCATTAGTTTATTTCATAAGTCTGTGAGTGTCTTTTTCTGTGGAAATATGTTCATTGGTAGCAATCTTAGGATAACATGTATAAATATTATCATAGGATATTTGTCGTACCCTTTTGAGTTACTTAACCTTATATGATTATTTCTAGGCTCAACTGTAGTCCTGAAAACGGCGTTGTTCATTTTTTTCCCCAGGCTACTATTCTATTTGGTACGTATACTACTTCTTCTTTGTCCATTCATCTGTTTATGAACCTTTTTTCTGCTTCCATGTCTTTGCTATTTCAATATTGCTGCAGTGCTCATTTGCCTGCCCGTGTCTTTCCGATTCAGGTGGTCTTAGGTTATAGGCCCAAAGGGTGACCTGCTGCATCATATGGTAGCTCAATTTTTACCTTTTCAAGAAGCTCCATTCAGTTTGCGTTAGTGCTGTTCCCACTTTACATCCCACCAGCAGCTAGAAGGTACACAGTTCTCTAAAACCCCTTCAGCATTTATAGTTTATAGACATTTTGCTGATGGAAATGACTGGTGTGAGCTGAAACCTTTTTGAATTTGAATTTGCATGTGTCTAATAATTCCTTATACTGAGCTTTAGGCATGTCCTTTTTTTTCTTTTCCTTTTTTTTAAAGAGTGAGTACAACTTCCCTCCTCTTATTGACTTCTTGAAAAATTTCTCATGTGTTGAATTTTCTTGCCTATTCCCTACCCCAGGGCATTTTTCAGGGCAGGTGTCATTGAGAGCCCTGCAGTCCATGTGACTATTAAGCAACCATTAGCACTGGGTTTAAAGCTGCTGTTGTGGGAAAGAGCCACAAGGTGGCAGCATTATTACGTTCTCATCTCTTGTTACTAGGGCAACAGAATCTTCCTGGAGGTAGTGTTCCAAGGTTGTAAATTAGAGTGGAATGTGCTGGGACAAGCCCCCAGAAGTTTATGTCTCCTTACTTAGGTTTGTTTTTTAAATTTAATTTCTATTTCTTATCTGAGTAAATTTGATTAGAGTGTTTGATTGTCTGGCTGTACAGAAACTGCTCAATGATTCCTACATATGTCTGTTAATCTTCGGATTCTGTTACCATGTATGTGATTACAGAATGTATATTTTAAAGGTATTGGTGATTATATAATTCATACAGTTTATCTGTTATATGTTTTTATACACTTAACATACATTAGTATATGTATGTTAACCCCATAGTCCTAGTTTACCCATCCTCCCACCTTTCATTTTGTCTAACCATTAGTTTATTTCATAAGTCTGTGAGTGTCTTTTTCTGTGGAAATATGTTCATTGGTAGCTATCTTAGGATAACATGTATAAATGTTATCATAGGATATTTGTCGTACCCTTTTGAGTTACTTAACCTTATATGATTATTTCTAGGCTCAACTGTAGTCCTGAAAACGGCATTGTTCATTTTTTTCCCGAGGCTACTATTCTATTTGGTACGTATACCACTTCCTCTTTGTCCATTCATCTGTTTATGAACCTTTTTTCTGCTTCCATGTCTTGGCTATTTCAATATTACTGCAGTGCTCATTTGCCTGCCTGTGTCTTTCCGATTCAGGTGGTCTTAGGTTATAGGCCCAAAAGGTGACCTGCCGCATCATATGGTAGCTCAATTTTTACCTTTTCAACAGCTCAATTCAGTTTGCGTTAGTGCTCTTACCACTTTACATCCAACCAGGATCTAGAAGGTACACAGTTCTCTAAAACTCCTTCAGCATTTATAGTTTGTAGACATTTTGCTGATGGAAATGACTGGTGTGAGCTGAAACCTTTTTGAATTTGCATTTGCATGTGTCTAATAATTCCTTATACTGAGGTTTAGGAATGTCCTTTTTTCTCTTTTCCTTTTTTTTTAAAGAGTGAGTACAACTTCCCTCCTCTTATTGACTTCTTGAAAAATTTCTAATGTGTTGAATTTTCTTGCCTATTCCCTACCCCAGGGCATTTTTAAGGGCAGGTGTCATTTAGAGCCCTGCAGTCCTTGTGACTATTAAGCAAACATTAGCACTGGGTTTAAAGCTGCTGTTGTGGGAAAGAGCCACAAGGCAGCAGCATTATTACGTTCTCATCTCTTGTTACTAGGGCAACAGAATCTTCCTGGAGGTAGTGTTCCGAGGTTGTAAATTAGAGTGGAATGTGCTGGGACAAGCCTCCAGAAGTTTATGTCTCCTTACTTATGTTTGTTTTTTAAATTTAATTTCTATTTCTTATTGGAGTAAATTTGATTAGAGTCTTTTGATTGTCTGGCTGTACAGAATCTGCTCAATGATTCCTACATATGTCTGTTCATCTTCGGATTCTGTTACCATGTATGTGAATACAGAATGTATATTTTAAAGGTATTGGTGATTATATAATTCATATAGTTTATCTGTTATATGTTTATATGCATGTAACATACATTAGTATATTTATGTTAATCCCATAGTCCTAATTTACCCATCCTCCCCCCTTTCATTTTGGCTAAGCATTAGTTTATTTCATAAGTCTGTGAGTGTCTTTTTCTGTGGAAATATGTTCATTGGTAGCAATCTTAGGGTAACATGTATAAATGATATCATAGGATATTTGTCATACCCTTTTGACTTACTTAACCTTATATTATTATTTCTAGGCTCTACTGTAGTCCTGAAAACGGCATTGTTCATTTTTTTCCCGAGGCTACTATTCCATTCTGTCCATATACCACTTCTTCTCTGTCCATTCATCTGTTTATGGACCTTTTTTTGCTTCCATGTCTTGGCTATTTCAGTATTGCTGCAGTGCACATTTGACTGCCTGTGTCTTTCCGATTCTGGTGGTCTTAGGTTATAAGCCCGAGAGGTGCCCTGCCGCATCATATGGTAGCTCAATTTCTACCTTTTCAAGCGGCTCCATTCAGTTTGCGTTAGTGCTGTTACCACTTTACATCCCAGCGGCAGATAGAAGGTACACATTTCTCTAAAACACCTTCAGCATTTATAGTTTGTAGACTTTTGCTGATGGCCATTTGTCTGTTGTGAGCTGAAACCTTTATGGAGGTTGGATACGCATGTGGCGAATAATTCCTTATACTGATCTTTAGGCATATCCTTTTTCTTCTTTTCCTTTTTTTGTTAAAGTGTGAGTACAACTTCCTTCTTCATATTCACTTTTTGAAAAATTTCTCATGTGTTGAATTTTCTTGCCTATTCCCTACCCAAGGGCACTTTTTGCGGGCAGGTGTCATTTAGACCCCTGCAGTCGTTGTGACTATTAAGCAACCATTAGCACTGGGTTTAAAGCTGCTGTTGTGGGAAACAGCCACAAGGCGGCAGCATTATTACGTTCTCAACTCTTGTTACTAGGGCAACAGAATCTTCCTGGAGGTAGTGTTCTGAGGTTGTAAATTAGAGTGGAATGTGCTGGGACAAGCCCCCAGAAGTTTATGTCTCCTTACTTATGTTTGTTTTTTAAATTTCATTTCTATTTCTTATCAGCGTAAATTTGATTAGAGTGTTTTGATTGCCTGGCTGTACAGGATCTGCTCAATGATTCATACATATGTCTGTTCATCTTCGGGTC
The DNA here is from genome assembly GCF_965194805.1 of Balaenoptera borealis. Lineage (NCBI taxonomy): Eukaryota > Metazoa > Chordata > Mammalia > Artiodactyla > Balaenopteridae > Balaenoptera > Balaenoptera borealis. The sequence goes on along the minus strand of NW_028123917.1, from coordinate 401,564 downwards.
CTGTTACCATGTATGTGATTACAAAATGTATATTTTAAAGGTATTGGTGATTATATAATTCATACAGTTTATCTGTTATATGTTGTTATACACTTAACATACATTAGTATATGTATGTTAACCCCATAGTCCTAATTTACCCATCCTCCCACCTTTCATTTTGCTAACCATTAGTTTATTTCATAAGTCTGTGAGTGTCTTTTTCTGTGGAAATATGTTCATTGGTAGCAATCTTAGGATAACATGTATAAATATTATCATAGGATATTTGTCGTACCCTTTTGAGTTACTTAACCTTATATGATTATTTCTAGGCTCAACTGTAGTCCTGAAAACGGCGTTGTTCATTTTTTTCCCCAGGCTACTATTCTATTTGGTACGTATACTACTTCTTCTTTGTCCATTCATCTGTTTATGAACCTTTTTTCTGCTTCCATGTCTTTGCTATTTCAATATTGCTGCAGTGCTCATTTGCCTGCCCGTGTCTTTCCGATTCAGGTGGTCTTAGGTTATAGGCCCAAAAGGTGACCTGCCGCATCATATGGTAGCTCAATTTTTACCTTTTCAACAGCTCAATTCAGTTTGCGTTAGTGCTCTTACCACTTTACATCCCACCAGCAGCAAGAAGGTACACAGTTCTCTAAAACCCCTTCAGCATTTATAGTTTGTAGACATTTTGCTGATGGAAACGACTGGTGTGAGCTGAAACCTTTTTGAATTTGAATTTGCATGTGTCTAATAATTCATTCTACTGAGCTTTAGGCATGTCCTTTTTTTTCTTTTCCTTTCTTTTTAAAGAGTGAGTACAACTTCCCTCCTCTTATTGACTTCTTGAAAAATTTCTCATGTGTTGAATATTCTTGCCTATTCCCTACCCCAGGGCATTTTTCAGGGCAGGTGTCATTTAGAGCCCTGCAGTCCATGTGACTATTAAGCAACCATTAGCACTGGGTTTAAAGCTGCTGTTGTGGGAAAGAGCCACAAGGCGGCAGCATTATTACGTTCTCATCTCTTGTTACTAGGGCAACAGAATCTTCCTGGTGGTAGTGTTCCGAGGTTGTAAATTAGAGTGGAATGTGCTGGGACAAGCCCCCAGAAGTTTATGTCTCCTTACTTAGGTTTGTTTTTTAAATTAAATTTCTATTTCTTATCGGAGTAAATTTGATTAGAGTGTTTTGATTGTCTGGCTGTACAGAAACTGCTCAATGATTCCTACATATGTCTGTTCATCTTCGGATTCTGTTACCATGTATGTTATTACAGAATGTATATTTTAAAGGTATTGGTGATTATATAATTCATACAGTTTATCTGTTATATGTTTTTATACACTTAACATACATTAGTATATGTATGTTAACCCCATAGTCCTAATTTACCCATCCTCCCACCTTTCATTTTGGCTAACAATTAGTTTATAAGTCTGTGAGTGTCTTTTTCTGTGGAAATATGTTCATTGGTAGCAATCTTAGGATAACATGTATAAATGATATCATAGGATATTTGTCATACCCTTTTGACTTACTTAACCTTATATGATTATTTCTAGGCTCAACTCTAGTCCTTAAAACGGCATTGTTCATTTTTTCCCCGAGGCTACTATTGCATTCTGTCCATATACCACTTCTTCTCTGTCCATTCATCTGTTTATAGACATTTTTTTTGCTTCCATGTCTTTGCTATTTCCATATTGCTGCAGTGCACATTTGACTGCCTGTGTCTTTCCGATTCTGGTAGTCTTAGGTTATAAGCCAAAGAGGTGCCCTGCCGCATCATATGGTAGCTCAATTTTTACCTTTTCAAGCAGCTCCATTCAGTTTGCGTTAGTGCTGTTACCACTTTACATCCCAGCAGCAGATAGAAGGTATACGTTTCTCTAGAACCCCTTCAGCATTTATAGTTTGTAGACTTTTTGCTGATGGCCATTTGACTGGTGTGAGCTGAAACCTTTTTGGAGGTTGGATACGCATGTGGCGAATAATTCCTTATACTGATCTTTAGGCATATCCTTTTTCTTCTTTTCCTTTTTTTGTTAAAGTGTGAGTACAACTTCCCTCTTCATATTCACTTTTTGAAAAATTTCTCATGTGTTGAATTTTCTTGCGTATTCCCTACCCCAGGGCATTTTTTGAGGGCAGGTGTCATTTAGACCCCTGCAGTCGTTTTGACTATTAAGCAACCATTAGCACTGGGTTTAAAGCTGCTGTTGTGGGAAACAGCCACAAGGCGGCAGCATTATTACGTTCTCAACTCTTGTTACTATGGCAACAGAGTCTTCCTGGAGGTAGTGTTCCGAGGTTGTAAATTAGAGTGGAATGTGCTGGGACAAGCCTCCAGAAGTTTATGTCTCCTTACTTATGTTTGTTTTTTAAATTTAATTTCTATTTCTTATTGGAGTAAATTTGATTAGAGTCTTTTGATTGTCTGGCTGTACAGAATCTGCTCAATGATTCCTACATATGTCTGTTCATCTTCGGATTCTGTTACCATGTATGTGAATACAGAATGTATATTTTAAAGGTATTGGTGATTATATAATTCATATAGTTTATCTGTTATATGTTTATATGCATGTAACATACATTAGTATATTTATGTTAATCCCATAGTCCTAATTTACCCATCCTCCCCCCTTTCATTTTGGCTAAGCATTAGTTTATTTCATAAGTCTGTGAGTGTCTTTTTCTGTGGAAATATGTTCATTGGTAGCAATCTTAGGGTAACATGTATAAATGATATCATAGGATATTTGTCATACCCTTTTGATTTACTTAACCTTATATTATTATTTCTAGGCTCTACTGTAGTCCTGAAAACGGCATTGTTCATTTTTTTCCCGAGGCTACTATTCCATTCTGTCCATATACCACTTCTTCTCTGTCCATTCATCTGTTTATGGACCTTTTTTTGCTTCCATGTCTTGGCTATTTCAGTATTGCTGCAGTGCACATTTGACTGCCTGTGTCTTTCCGATTCTGGTGGTCTTAGGTTATAAGCCCGAGAGGTGCCCTGCCGCATCATATGGTAGCTCAATTTCTACCTTTTCAAGCGGCTCCATTCAGTTTGCGTTAGTGCTGTTACCACTTTACATCCCAGCGGCAGATAGAAGGTACACATTTCTCTAAAACACCTTCAGCATTTATAGTTTGTAGACTTTTGCTGATGGCCATTTGTCTGTTGTGAGCTGAAACCTTTATGGAGGTTGGATACGCATGTGGCGAATAATTCCTTATACTGATCTTTAGGCATATCCTTTTTCTTCTTTTCCTTTTTTTGTTAAAGTGTGAGTACAACTTCCCTCTTCATATTCACTTTTTGAAAAATTTCTCATGTGTTGAATTTTCTTGCCTATTCCCTACCCAAGGGCACTTTTTGAGGGCAGGTGTCATTTAGACCCCTGCAGTCGTTGTGACTATTAAGCAACCATTAGCACTGGGTTTAAAGCTGCTGTTGTGGGAAACAGCCACAAGGCGGCAGCATTATTACGTTCTCAACTCTTGTTACTAGGGCAACAGAATCTTCCTGGAGGTAGTGTTCTGAGGTTGTAAATTAGAGTGGAATGTGCTGGGACAAGCCCCCAGAAGTTTATGTCTCCTTACTTATGTTTGTTTTTTAAATTTCATTTCTATTTCTTATCAGCGTAAATTTGATTAGAGTGTTTTGATTGCCTGGCTGTACAGGATCTGCTCAATGATTCATACATATGTCTGTTCATCTTCGGGTCCTGTTACCATGTATGTGATTACAAAATGTATATTTTAAAGGTATTGGTGATTATATAATTCATACAGTTTATCTGTTATATGTTGTTATACACTTAACATACATTAGTATATGTATGTTAACCCCATAGTCCTAATTTACCCATCCTCCCACCTTTCATTTTGCTAACCATTAGTTTATTTCATAAGTCTGTGAGTGTCTTTTTCTGTGGAAATATGTTCATTGGTAGCAATCTTAGGATAACATGTATAAATATTATCATAGGATATTTGTCGTACCCTTTTGAGTTACTTAACCTTATATGATTATTTCTAGGCTCAACTGTAGTCCTGAAAACGGCGTTGTTCATTTTTTTCCCCAGGCTACTATTCTATTTGGTACGTATACTACTTCTTCTTTGTCCATTCATCTGTTTATGAACCTTTTTTCTGCTTCCATGTCTTTGCTATTTCAATATTGCTGCAGTGCTCATTTGCCTGCCCGTGTCTTTCCGATTCAGGTGGTCTTAGGTTATAGGCCCAAAGGGTGACCTGCTGCATCATATGGTAGCTCAATTTTTACCTTTTCAAGAAGCTCCATTCAGTTTGCGTTAGTGCTGTTCCCACTTTACATCCCACCAGCAGCTAGAAGGTACACAGTTCTCTAAAACCCCTTCAGCATTTATAGTTTATAGACATTTTGCTGATGGAAATGACTGGTGTGAGCTGAAACCTTTTTGAATTTGAATTTGCATGTGTCTAATAATTCCTTATACTGAGCTTTAGGCATGTCCTTTTTTTTCTTTTCCTTTTTTTTAAAGAGTGAGTACAACTTCCCTCCTCTTATTGACTTCTTGAAAAATTTCTCATGTGTTGAATTTTCTTGCCTATTCCCTACCCCAGGGCATTTTTCAGGGCAGGTGTCATTGAGAGCCCTGCAGTCCATGTGACTATTAAGCAACCATTAGCACTGGGTTTAAAGCTGCTGTTGTGGGAAAGAGCCACAAGGTGGCAGCATTATTACGTTCTCATCTCTTGTTACTAGGGCAACAGAATCTTCCTGGAGGTAGTGTTCCAAGGTTGTAAATTAGAGTGGAATGTGCTGGGACAAGCCCCCAGAAGTTTATGTCTCCTTACTTAGGTTTGTTTTTTAAATTTAATTTCTATTTCTTATCTGAGTAAATTTGATTAGAGTGTTTGATTGTCTGGCTGTACAGAAACTGCTCAATGATTCCTACATATGTCTGTTAATCTTCGGATTCTGTTACCATGTATGTGATTACAGAATGTATATTTTAAAGGTATTGGTGATTATATAATTCATACAGTTTATCTGTTATATGTTTTTATACACTTAACATACATTAGTATATGTATGTTAACCCCATAGTCCTAGTTTACCCATCCTCCCACCTTTCATTTTGTCTAACCATTAGTTTATTTCATAAGTCTGTGAGTGTCTTTTTCTGTGGAAATATGTTCATTGGTAGCTATCTTAGGATAACATGTATAAATGTTATCATAGGATATTTGTCGTACCCTTTTGAGTTACTTAACCTTATATGATTATTTCTAGGCTCAACTGTAGTCCTGAAAACGGCATTGTTCATTTTTTTCCCGAGGCTACTATTCTATTTGGTACGTATACCACTTCCTCTTTGTCCATTCATCTGTTTATGAACCTTTTTTCTGCTTCCATGTCTTGGCTATTTCAATATTACTGCAGTGCTCATTTGCCTGCCTGTGTCTTTCCGATTCAGGTGGTCTTAGGTTATAGGCCCAAAAGGTGACCTGCCGCATCATATGGTAGCTCAATTTTTACCTTTTCAACAGCTCAATTCAGTTTGCGTTAGTGCTCTTACCACTTTACATCCAACCAGGATCTAGAAGGTACACAGTTCTCTAAAACTCCTTCAGCATTTATAGTTTGTAGACATTTTGCTGATGGAAATGACTGGTGTGAGCTGAAACCTTTTTGAATTTGCATTTGCATGTGTCTAATAATTCCTTATACTGAGGTTTAGGAATGTCCTTTTTTCTCTTTTCCTTTTTTTTTAAAGAGTGAGTACAACTTCCCTCCTCTTATTGACTTCTTGAAAAATTTCTAATGTGTTGAATTTTCTTGCCTATTCCCTACCCCAGGGCATTTTTAAGGGCAGGTGTCATTTAGAGCCCTGCAGTCCTTGTGACTATTAAGCAAACATTAGCACTGGGTTTAAAGCTGCTGTTGTGGGAAAGAGCCACAAGGCAGCAGCATTATTACGTTCTCATCTCTTGTTACTAGGGCAACAGAATCTTCCTGGAGGTAGTGTTCCGAGGTTGTAAATTAGAGTGGAATGTGCTGGGACAAGCCCCCAGAAGTTTATGTCTCCTTACTTATGTTTGTTTTTTTAAATTTAATTTCTATTTCTTATCGGAGTAAATTTGATTAGAGTGTTTTGATTGCCTGGCTGTACAGGATCTGCTCAGTGATTCATACATATTTCTGTTCATCTTCGGGTCCTCTTACCATGTATGTGATTACAAAATGTATATTTTAAAGGTATTGGTGATTATATAATTCATACAGTTTATCTGTTACATGTTTTTATACACTTAACATACATTAGTATATGTATGTTAACCCCATAGTCCTAATTTACCCATCCTCCCACCTTTCATTTTGGCTAACCATTAGTTTATTTCATAAGTCTGTGAGTGTCTTTTCTGTGGAAATATGTTCATTGGTAGCAATCGTAGGATAACATGTATAAATGTTATCATAGGATATTTGTCGTACCCTTTTGAGTTACTTAACCTTATATGATTATTTCTAGGCTCAACTGTAGTCCGGAAAACGGTATTGTTCATTTTTTTCCCAAGGCTACTATGCTATTTGGTACGTATACCACTTCTTTTTTGTCCATTCATCTGTTTATGAACCCTTTTTCTGCTTCCATGTCTTGGCTATTTCAATATTGCTGCAGTGCACCTTTGCCTGCCTGTGTCTTTCCGATTTAGGTGGTCTTAGGTTATAGGCCCAAAAGGTGACCTGCCGCATCATATGGTAGCTCAATTTTTACCTTTTCAAGAAACTCCATTCAGTTTGCGTTAGTGCTGTTACCACTTTACATCCCACCAGCAGCTAGAAGGTACACAGTTCTCTAAAACCCCTTCAGCATTTATAGTTTGTAGACATTTTGCTGATGGAAACGACTGGTGTGAGCTGAAACCTTTTTGAATTTGAATTTGCATGTGTCTAATAATTCATTCTACTGAGCTTTAGGCATGTCCTTTTTTTTCTTTTCCTTTCTTTTTAAAGAGTGAGTACAACTTCCCTCCTCTTATTGACTTCTTGAAAAATTTCTCATGTGTTGAATATTCTTGCCTATTCCCTACCCCAGGGCATTTTTCAGGGCAGGTGTCATTTAGAGCCCTGCAGTCCATGTGACTATTAAGCAACCATTAGCACTGGGTTTAAAGCTGCTGTTGTGGGAAAGAGCCACAAGGCGGCAGCATTATTACGTTCTCATCTCTTGTTACTAGGGCAACAGAATCTTCCTGGTGGTAGTGTTCCGAGGTTGTAAATTAGAGTGGAATGTGCTGGGACAAGCCCCCAGAAGTTTATGTCTCCTTACTTAGGTTTGTTTTTTAAATTAAATTTCTATTTCTTATCGGAGTAAATTTGATTAGAGTGTTTTGATTGTCTGGCTGTACAGAAACTGCTCAATGATTCCTACATATGTCTGTTCATCTTCGGATTCTGTTACCATGTATGTGATTACAGAATGTATATTTTAAAGGTATTGGTGATTATATAATTCATACAGTTTATCTGTTATATGTTTTTATACACTTAACATACATTAGTATATGTATGTTAACCCCATAGTCCTAATTTACCCATCCTCCCACCTTTCATTTTGGCTAACAATTAGTTTATTTTATAAGTCTGTGAGTGTCTTTTTCTGTGGAAATATGTTCATTGGTAGCAATCTTAGGATAACATGTATAAATGATATCATAGGATATTTGTCATACCCTTTTGACTTACTTAACCTTATATGATTATTTCTAGGCTCAACTCTAGTCCTTAAAACGGCATTGTTCATTTTTTCCCCGAGGCTACTATTGCATTCTGTCCATATACCACTTCTTCTCTGTCCATTCATCTGTTTATAGACATTTTTTTTGCTTCCATGTCTTTGCTATTTCCATATTGCTGCAGTGCACATTTGACTGCCTGTGTCTTTCCGATTCTGGTAGTCTTAGGTTATAAGCCAAAGAGGTGCCCTGCCGCATCATATGGTAGCTCAATTTTTACCTTTTCAAGCAGCTCCATTCAGTTTGCGTTAGTGCTGTTACCACTTTACATCCCAGCAGCAGATAGAAGGTATACGTTTCTCTAGAACCCCTTCAGCATTTATAGTTTGTAGACTTTTTGCTGATGGCCATTTGACTGGTGTGAGCTGAAACCTTTTTGGAGGTTGGATACGCATGTGGCGAATAATTCCTTATACTGATCTTTAGGCATATCCTTTTTCTTCTTTTCCTTTTTTTGTTAAAGTGTGAGTACAACTTCCCTCTTCATATTCACTTTTTGAAAAATTTCTCATGTGTTGAATTTTCTTGCGTATTCCCTACCCCAGGGCATTTTTTGAGGGCAGGTGTCATTTAGACCCCTGCAGTCGTTTTGACTATTAAGCAACCATTAGCACTGGGTTTAAAGCTGCTGTTGTGGGAAACAGCCACAAGGCGGCAGCATTATTACGTTCTCAACTCTTGTTACTATGGCAACAGAGTCTTCCTGGAGGTAGTGTTCCGAGGTTGTAAATTAGAGTGGAATGTGCTGGGACAAGCCTCCAGAAGTTTATGTCTCCTTACTTATGTTTGTTTTTTAAATTTAATTTCTATTTCTTATTGGAGTAAATTTGATTAGAGTCTTTTGATTGTCTGGCTGTACAGAATCTGCTCAATGATTCCTACATATGTCTGTTCATCTTCGGATTCTGTTACCATGTATGTGAATACAGAATGTATATTTTAAAGGTATTGGTGATTATATAATTCATATAGTTTATCTGTTATATGTTTATATGCATGTAACATACATTAGTATATTTATGTTAATCCCATAGTCCTAATTTACCCATCCTCCCCCCTTTCATTTTGGCTAAGCATTAGTTTATTTCATAAGTCTGTGAGTGTCTTTTTCTGTGGAAATATGTTCATTGGTAGCAATCTTAGGGTAACATGTATAAATGATATCATAGGATATTTGTCATACCCTTTTGATTTACTTAACCTTATATTATTATTTCTAGGCTCTACTGTAGTCCTGAAAACGGCATTGTTCATTTTTTTCCCGAGGCTACTATTCCATTCTGTCCATATACCACTTCTTCTCTGTCCATTCATCTGTTTATGGACCTTTTTTTGCTTCCATGTCTTGGCTATTTCAGTATTGCTGCAGTGCACATTTGACTGCCTGTGTCTTTCCGATTCTGGTGGTCTTAGGTTATAAGCCCGAGAGGTGCCCTGCCGCATCATATGGTAGCTCAATTTCTACCTTTTCAAGCGGCTCCATTCAGTTTGCGTTAGTGCTGTTACCACTTTACATCCCAGCGGCAGATAGAAGGTACACATTTCTCTAAAACACCTTCAGCATTTATAGTTTGTAGACTTTTGCTGATGGCCATTTGTCTGTTGTGAGCTGAAACCTTTATGGAGGTTGGATACGCATGTGGCGAATAATTCCTTATACTGATCTTTAGGCATATCCTTTTTCTTCTTTTCCTTTTTTTGTTAAAGTGTGAGTACAACTTCCCTCTTCATATTCACTTTTTGAAAAATTTCTCATGTGTTGAATTTTCTTGCCTATTCCCTACCCAAGGGCACTTTTTGAGGGCAGGTGTCATTTAGACCCCTGCAGTCGTTGTGACTATTAAGCAACCATTAGCACTGGGTTTAAAGCTGCTGTTGTGGGAAACAGCCACAAGGCGGCAGCATTATTACGTTCTCAACTCTTGTTACTAGGGCAACAGAATCTTCCTGGAGGTAGTGTTCTGAGGTTGTAAATTAGAGTGGAATGTGCTGGGACAAGCCCCCAGAAGTTTATGTCTCCTTACTTATGTTTGTTTTTTAAATTTCATTTCTATTTCTTATCAGCGTAAATTTGATTAGAGTGTTTTGATTGCCTGGCTGTACAGGATCTGCTCAATGATTCATACATATGTCTGTTCATCTTCGGGTCCTGTTACCATGTATGTGATTACAAAATGTATATTTTAAAGGTATTGGTGATTATATAATTCATACAGTTTATCTGTTATATGTTGTTATACACTTAACATACATTAGTATATGTATGTTAACCCCATAGTCCTAATTTACCCATCCTCCCACCTTTCATTTTGCTAACCATTAGTTTATTTCATAAGTCTGTGAGTGTCTTTTTCTGTGGAAATATGTTCATTGGTAGCAATCTTAGGATAACATGTATAAATATTATCATAGGATATTTGTCGTACCCTTTTGAGTTACTTAACCTTATATGATTATTTCTAGGCTCAACTGTAGTCCTGAAAACGGCGTTGTTCATTTTTTTCCCCAGGCTACTATTCTATTTGGTACGTATACTACTTCTTCTTTGTCCATTCATCTGTTTATGAACCTTTTTTCTGCTTCCATGTCTTTGCTATTTCAATATTGCTGCAGTGCTCATTTGCCTGCCCGTGTCTTTCCGATTCAGGTGGTCTTAGGTTATAGGCCCAAAGGGTGACCTGCTGCATCATATGGTAGCTCAATTTTTACCTTTTCAAGAAGCTCCATTCAGTTTGCGTTAGTGCTGTTCCCACTTTACATCCCACCAGCAGCTAGAAGGTACACAGTTCTCTAAAACCCCTTCAGCATTTATAGTTTATAGACATTTTGCTGATGGAAATGACTGGTGTGAGCTGAAACCTTTTTGAATTTGAATTTGCATGTGTCTAATAATTCCTTATACTGAGCTTTAGGCATGTCCTTTTTTTTCTTTTCCTTTTTTTTAAAGAGTGAGTACAACTTCCCTCCTCTTATTGACTTCTTGAAAAATTTCTCATGTGTTGAATTTTCTTGCCTATTCCCTACCCCAGGGCATTTTTCAGGGCAGGTGTCATTGAGAGCCCTGCAGTCCATGTGACTATTAAGCAACCATTAGCACTGGGTTTAAAGCTGCTGTTGTGGGAAAGAGCCACAAGGTGGCAGCATTATTACGTTCTCATCTCTTGTTACTAGGGCAACAGAATCTTCCTGGAGGTAGTGTTCCAAGGTTGTAAATTAGAGTGGAATGTGCTGGGACAAGCCCCCAGAAGTTTATGTCTCCTTACTTAGGTTTGTTTTTTAAATTTAATTTCTATTTCTTATCTGAGTAAATTTGATTAGAGTGTTTGATTGTCTGGCTGTACAGAAACTGCTCAATGATTCCTACATATGTCTGTTAATCTTCGGATTCTGTTACCATGTATGTGATTACAGAATGTATATTTTAAAGGTATTGGTGATTATATAATTCATACAGTTTATCTGTTATATGTTTTTATACACTTAACATACATTAGTATATGTATGTTAACCCCATAGTCCTAGTTTACCCATCCTCCCACCTTTCATTTTGTCTAACCATTAGTTTATTTCATAAGTCTGTGAGTGTCTTTTTCTGTGGAAATATGTTCATTGGTAGCTATCTTAGGATAACATGTATAAATGTTATCATAGGATATTTGTCGTACCCTTTTGAGTTACTTAACCTTATATGATTATTTCTAGGCTCAACTGTAGTCCTGAAAACGGCATTGTTCATTTTTTTCCCGAGGCTACTATTCTATTTGGTACGTATACCACTTCCTCTTTGTCCATTCATCTGTTTATGAACCTTTTTTCTGCTTCCATGTCTTGGCTATTTCAATATTACTGCAGTGCTCATTTGCCTGCCTGTGTCTTTCCGATTCAGGTGGTCTTAGGTTATAGGCCCAAAAGGTGACCTGCCGCATCATATGGTAGCTCAATTTTTACCTTTTCAACAGCTCAATTCAGTTTGCGTTAGTGCTGTTACCACTTTACATCCAACCAGGATCTAGAAGGTACACAGTTCTCTAAAACTCCTTCAGCATTTATAGTTTGTAGACATTTTGCTGATGGAAATGACTGGTGTGAGCTGAAACCTTTTTGAATTTGCATTTGCATGTGTCTAATAATTCCTTATACTGAGGTTTAGGAATGTCCTTTTTTCTCTTTTCCTTTTTTTTTAAAGAGTGAGTACAACTTCCCTCCTCTTATTGACTTCTTGAAAAATTTCTAATGTGTTGAATTTTCTTGCCTATTCCCTACCCCAGGGCATTTTTAAGGGCAAGTGTCATTTAGAGCCCTGCAGTCCTTGTGACTATTAAGCAAACATTAGCACTGGGTTTAAAGCTGCTGTTGTGGGAAAGAGCCACAAGGCAGCAGCATTATTACGTTCTCATCTCTTGTTACTAGGGCAACAGAATCTTCCTGGAGGTAGTGTTCCGAGGTTGTAAATTAGAGTGGAATGTGCTGGGACAAGCCCCCAGAAGTTTATGTCTCCTTACTTATGTTTGTTTTTTTAAATTTAATTTCTATTTCTTATCGGAGTAAATTTGATTAGAGTGTTTTGATTGCCTGGCTGTACAGGATCTGCTCAGTGATTCATACATATTTCTGTTCATCTTCGGGTCCTCTTACCATGTATGTGATTACAAAATGTATATTTTAAAGGTATTGGTGATTATATAATTCATACAGTTTATCTGTTACATGTTTTTATACACTTAACATACATTAGTATATGTATGTTAACCCCATAGTCCTAATTTACCCATCCTCCCACCTTTCATTTTGGCTAACCATTAGTTTATTTCATAAGTCTGTGAGTGTCTTTTCTGTGGAAATATGTTCATTGGTAGCAATCGTAGGATAACATGTATAAATGTTATCATAGGATATTTGTCGTACCCTTTTGAGTTACTTAACCTTATATGATTATTTCTAGGCTCAACTGTAGTCCGGAAAACGGTATTGTTCATTTTTTTCCCAAGGCTACTATGCTATTTGGTACGTATACCACTTCTTTTTTGTCCATTCATCTGTTTATGAACCCTTTTTCTGCTTCCATGTCTTGGCTATTTCAATATTGCTGCAGTGCACCTTTGCCTGCCTGTGTCTTTCCGATTTAGGTGGTCTTAGGTTATAGGCCCAAAAGGTGACCTGCCGCATCATATGGTAGCTCAATTTTTACCTTTTCAAGAAACTCCATTCAGTTTGCGTTAGTGCTGTTACCACTTTACATCCCACCAGCAGCAAGAAGGTACACAGTTCTCTAAAACCCCTTCAGCATTTATAGTTTGTAGACATTTTGCTGATGGAAACGACTGGTGTGAGCTGAAACCTTTTTGAATTTGAATTTGCATGTGTCTAATAATTCATTCTACTGAGCTTTAGGCATGTCCTTTTTTTTCTTTTCCTTTCTTTTTAAAGAGTGAGTACAACTTCCCTCCTCTTATTGACTTCTTGAAAAATTTCTCATGTGTTGAATATTCTTGCCTATTCCCTACCCCAGGGCATTTTTCAGGGCAGGTGTCATTTAGAGCCCTGCAGTCCATGTGACTATTAAGCAACCATTAGCACTGGGTTTAAAGCTGCTGTTGTGGGAAAGAGCCACAAGGCGGCAGCATTATTACGTTCTCATCTCTTGTTACTAGGGCAACAGAATCTTCCTGGTGGTAGTGTTCCGAGGTTGTAAATTAGAGTGGAATGTGCTGGGACAAGCCCCCAGAAGTTTATGTCTCCTTACTTAGGTTTGTTTTTTAAATTAAATTTCTATTTCTTATCGGAGTAAATTTGATTAGAGTGTTTTGATTGTCTGGCTGTACAGAAACTGCTCAATGATTCCTACATATGTCTGTTCATCTTCGGATTCTGTTACCATGTATGTTATTACAGAATGTATATTTTAAAGGTATTGGTGATTATATAATTCATACAGTTTATCTGTTATATGTTTTTATACACTTAACATACATTAGTATATGTATGTTAACCCCATAGTCCTAATTTACCCATCCTCCCACCTTTCATTTTGGCTAACAATTAGTTTATAAGTCTGTGAGTGTCTTTTTCTGTGGAAATATGTTCATTGGTAGCAATCTTAGGATAACATGTATAAATGATATCATAGGATATTTGTCATACCCTTTTGACTTACTTAACCTTATATGATTATTTCTAGGCTCAACTCTAGTCCTTAAAACGGCATTGTTCATTTTTTCCCCGAGGCTACTATTGCATTCTGTCCATATACCACTTCTTCTCTGTCCATTCATCTGTTTATAGACATTTTTTTTGCTTCCATGTCTTTGCTATTTCCATATTGCTGCAGTGCACATTTGACTGCCTGTGTCTTTCCGATTCTGGTAGTCTTAGGTTATAAGCCAAAGAGGTGCCCTGCCGCATCATATGGTAGCTCAATTTTTACCTTTTCAAGCAGCTCCATTCAGTTTGCGTTAGTGCTGTTACCACTTTACATCCCAGCAGCAGATAGAAGGTATACGTTTCTCTAGAACCCCTTCAGCATTTATAGTTTGTAGACTTTTTGCTGATGGCCATTTGACTGGTGTGAGCTGAAACCTTTTTGGAGGTTGGATACGCATGTGGCGAATAATTCCTTATACTGATCTTTAGGCATATCCTTTTTCTTCTTTTCCTTTTTTTGTTAAAGTGTGAGTACAACTTCCCTCTTCATATTCACTTTTTGAAAAATTTCTCATGTGTTGAATTTTCTTGCGTATTCCCTACCCCAGGGCATTTTTTGAGGGCAGGTGTCATTTAGACCCCTGCAGTCGTTTTGACTATTAAGCAACCATTAGCACTGGGTTTAAAGCTGCTGTTGTGGGAAACAGCCACAAGGCGGCAGCATTATTACGTTCTCAACTCTTGTTACTATGGCAACAGAGTCTTCCTGGAGGTAGTGTTCCGAGGTTGTAAATTAGAGTGGAATGTGCTGGGACAAGCCTCCAGAAGTTTATGTCTCCTTACTTATGTTTGTTTTTTAAATTTAATTTCTATTTCTTATTGGAGTAAATTTGATTAGAGTCTTTTGATTGTCTGGCTGTACAGAATCTGCTCAATGATTCCTACATATGTCTGTTCATCTTCGGATTCTGTTACCATGTATGTGAATACAGAATGTATATTTTAAAGGTATTGGTGATTATATAATTCATATAGTTTATCTGTTATATGTTTATATGCATGTAACATACATTAGTATATTTATGTTAATCCCATAGTCCTAATTTACCCATCCTCCCCCCTTTCATTTTGGCTAAGCATTAGTTTATTTCATAAGTCTGTGAGTGTCTTTTTCTGTGGAAATATGTTCATTGGTAGCAATCTTAGGGTAACATGTATAAATGATATCATAGGATATTTGTCATACCCTTTTGACTTACTTAACCTTATATTATTATTTCTAGGCTCTACTGTAGTCCTGAAAACGGCATTGTTCATTTTTTTCCCGAGGCTACTATTCCATTCTGTCCATATACCACTTCTTCTCTGTCCATTCATCTGTTTATGGACCTTTTTTTGCTTCCATGTCTTGGCTATTTCAGTATTGCTGCAGTGCACATTTGACTGCCTGTGTCTTTCCGATTCTGGTGGTCTTAGGTTATAAGCCCGAGAGGTGCCCTGCCGCATCATATGGTAGCTCAATTTCTACCTTTTCAAGCGGCTCCATTCAGTTTGCGTTAGTGCTGTTACCACTTTACATCCCAGCGGCAGATAGAAGGTACACATTTCTCTAAAACACCTTCAGCATTTATAGTTTGTAGACTTTTGCTGATGGCCATTTGTCTGTTGTGAGCTGAAACCTTTATGGAGGTTGGATACGCATGTGGCGAATAATTCCTTATACTGATCTTTAGGCATATCCTTTTTCTTCTTTTCCTTTTTTTGTTAAAGTGTGAGTACAACTTCCCTCTTCATATTCACTTTTTGAAAAATTTCTCATGTGTTGAATTTTCTTGCCTATTCCCTACCCAAGGGCACTTTTTGAGGGCAGGTGTCATTTAGACCCCTGCAGTCGTTGTGACTATTAAGCAACCATTAGCACTGGGTTTAAAGCTGCTGTTGTGGGAAACAGCCACAAGGCGGCAGCATTATTACGTTCTCAACTCTTGTTACTAGGGCAACAGAATCTTCCTGGAGGTAGTGTTCTGAGGTTGTAAATTAGAGTGGAATGTGCTGGGACAAGCCCCCAGAAGTTTATGTCTCCTTACTTATGTTTGTTTTTTAAATTTCATTTCTATTTCTTATCAGCGTAAATTTGATTAGAGTGTTTTGATTGCCTGGCTGTACAGGATCTGCTCAATGATTCATACATATGTCTGTTCATCTTCGGGTCCTGTTACCATGTATGTGATTACAAAATGTATATTTTAAAGGTATTGGTGATTATATAATTCATACAGTTTATCTGTTATATGTTGTTATACACTTAACATACATTAGTATATGTATGTTAACCCCATAGTCCTAATTTACCCATCCTCCCACCTTTCATTTTGCTAACCATTAGTTTATTTCATAAGTCTGTGAGTGTCTTTTTCTGTGGAAATATGTTCATTGGTAGCAATCTTAGGATAACATGTATAAATATTATCATAGGATATTTGTCGTACCCTTTTGAGTTACTTAACCTTATATGATTATTTCTAGGCTCAACTGTAGTCCTGAAAACGGCGTTGTTCATTTTTTTCCCCAGGCTACTATTCTATTTGGTACGTATACTACTTCTTCTTTGTCCATTCATCTGTTTATGAACCTTTTTTCTGCTTCCATGTCTTTGCTATTTCAATATTGCTGCAGTGCTCATTTGCCTGCCCGTGTCTTTCCGATTCAGGTGGTCTTAGGTTATAGGCCCAAAGGGTGACCTGCTGCATCATATGGTAGCTCAATTTTTACCTTTTCAAGAAGCTCCATTCAGTTTGCGTTAGTGCTGTTCCCACTTTACATCCCACCAGCAGCTAGAAGGTACACAGTTCTCTAAAACCCCTTCAGCATTTATAGTTTATAGACATTTTGCTGATGGAAATGACTGGTGTGAGCTGAAACCTTTTTGAATTTGAATTTGCATGTGTCTAATAATTCCTTATACTGAGCTTTAGGCATGTCCTTTTTTTTCTTTTCCTTTTTTTTAAAGAGTGAGTACAACTTCCCTCCTCTTATTGACTTCTTGAAAAATTTCTCATGTGTTGAATTTTCTTGCCTATTCCCTACCCCAGGGCATTTTTCAGGGCAGGTGTCATTGAGAGCCCTGCAGTCCATGTGACTATTAAGCAACCATTAGCACTGGGTTTAAAGCTGCTGTTGTGGGAAAGAGCCACAAGGTGGCAGCATTATTACGTTCTCATCTCTTGTTACTAGGGCAACAGAATCTTCCTGGAGGTAGTGTTCCAAGGTTGTAAATTAGAGTGGAATGTGCTGGGACAAGCCCCCAGAAGTTTATGTCTCCTTACTTAGGTTTGTTTTTTAAATTTAATTTCTATTTCTTATCTGAGTAAATTTGATTAGAGTGTTTGATTGTCTGGCTGTACAGAAACTGCTCAATGATTCCTACATATGTCTGTTAATCTTCGGATTCTGTTACCATGTATGTGATTACAGAATGTATATTTTAAAGGTATTGGTGATTATATAATTCATACAGTTTATCTGTTATATGTTTTTATACACTTAACATACATTAGTATATGTATGTTAACCCCATAGTCCTAGTTTACCCATCCTCCCACCTTTCATTTTGTCTAACCATTAGTTTATTTCATAAGTCTGTGAGTGTCTTTTTCTGTGGAAATATGTTCATTGGTAGCTATCTTAGGATAACATGTATAAATGTTATCATAGGATATTTGTCGTACCCTTTTGAGTTACTTAACCTTATATGATTATTTCTAGGCTCAACTGTAGTCCTGAAAACGGCATTGTTCATTTTTTTCCCGAGGCTACTATTCTATTTGGTACGTATACCACTTCCTCTTTGTCCATTCATCTGTTTATGAACCTTTTTTCTGCTTCCATGTCTTGGCTATTTCAATATTACTGCAGTGCTCATTTGCCTGCCTGTGTCTTTCCGATTCAGGTGGTCTTAGGTTATAGGCCCAAAAGGTGACCTGCCGCATCATATGGTAGCTCAATTTTTACCTTTTCAACAGCTCAATTCAGTTTGCGTTAGTGCTCTTACCACTTTACATCCAACCAGGATCTAGAAGGTACACAGTTCTCTAAAACTCCTTCAGCATTTATAGTTTGTAGACATTTTGCTGATGGAAATGACTGGTGTGAGCTGAAACCTTTTTGAATTTGCATTTGCATGTGTCTAATAATTCCTTATACTGAGGTTTAGGAATGTCCTTTTTTCTCTTTTCCTTTTTTTTTAAAGAGTGAGTACAACTTCCCTCCTCTTATTGACTTCTTGAAAAATTTCTAATGTGTTGAATTTTCTTGCCTATTCCCTACCCCAGGGCATTTTTAAGGGCAGGTGTCATTTAGAGCCCTGCAGTCCTTGTGACTATTAAGCAAACATTAGCACTGGGTTTAAAGCTGCTGTTGTGGGAAAGAGCCACAAGGCAGCAGCATTATTACGTTCTCATCTCTTGTTACTAGGGCAACAGAATCTTCCTGGAGGTAGTGTTCCGAGGTTGTAAATTAGAGTGGAATGTGCTGGGACAAGCCTCCAGAAGTTTATGTCTCCTTACTTATGTTTGTTTTTTAAATTTAATTTCTATTTCTTATTGGAGTAAATTTGATTAGAGTCTTTTGATTGTCTGGCTGTACAGAATCTGCTCAATGATTCCTACATATGTCTGTTCATCTTCGGATTCTGTTACCATGTATGTGAATACAGAATGTATATTTTAAAGGTATTGGTGATTATATAATTCATATAGTTTATCTGTTATATGTTTATATGCATGTAACATACATTAGTATATTTATGTTAATCCCATAGTCCTAATTTACCCATCCTCCCCCCTTTCATTTTGGCTAAGCATTAGTTTATTTCATAAGTCTGTGAGTGTCTTTTTCTGTGGAAATATGTTCATTGGTAGCAATCTTAGGGTAACATGTATAAATGATATCATAGGATATTTGTCATACCCTTTTGACTTACTTAACCTTATATTATTATTTCTAGGCTCTACTGTAGTCCTGAAAACGGCATTGTTCATTTTTTTCCCGAGGCTACTATTCCATTCTGTCCATATACCACTTCTTCTCTGTCCATTCATCTGTTTATGGACCTTTTTTTGCTTCCATGTCTTGGCTATTTCAGTATTGCTGCAGTGCACATTTGACTGCCTGTGTCTTTCCGATTCTGGTGGTCTTAGGTTATAAGCCCGAGAGGTGCCCTGCCGCATCATATGGTAGCTCAATTTCTACCTTTTCAAGCGGCTCCATTCAGTTTGCGTTAGTGCTGTTACCACTTTACATCCCAGCGGCAGATAGAAGGTACACATTTCTCTAAAACACCTTCAGCATTTATAGTTTGTAGACTTTTGCTGATGGCCATTTGTCTGTTGTGAGCTGAAACCTTTATGGAGGTTGGATACGCATGTGGCGAATAATTCCTTATACTGATCTTTAGGCATATCCTTTTTCTTCTTTTCCTTTTTTTGTTAAAGTGTGAGTACAACTTCCCTCTTCATATTCACTTTTTGAAAAATTTCTCATGTGTTGAATTTTCTTGCCTATTCCCTACCCAAGGGCACTTTTTGAGGGCAGGTGTCATTTAGACCCCTGCAGTCGTTGTGACTATTAAGCAACCATTAGCACTGGGTTTAAAGCTGCTGTTGTGGGAAACAGCCACAAGGCGGCAGCATTATTACGTTCTCAACTCTTGTTACTAGGGCAACAGAATCTTCCTGGAGGTAGTGTTCTGAGGTTGTAAATTAGAGTGGAATGTGCTGGGACAAGCCCCCAGAAGTTTATGTCTCCTTACTTAGGTTTGTTTTTTAAATTTAATTTCTATTTCTTATCTGAGTAAATTTGATTAGAGTGTTTGATTGTCTGGCTGTACAGAAACTGCTCAATGATTCCTACATATGTCTGTTAATCTTCGGATTCTGTTACCATGTATGTGATTACAGAATGTATATTTTAAAGGTATTGGTGATTATATAATTCATACAGTTTATCTGTTATATGTTTTTATACACTTAACATACATTAGTATATGTATGTTAACCCCATAGTCCTAGTTTACCCATCCTCCCACCTTTCATTTTGTCTAACCATTAGTTTATTTCATAAGTCTGTGAGTGTCTTTTTCTGTGGAAATATGTTCATTGGTAGCTATCTTAGGATAACATGTATAAATGTTATCATAGGATATTTGTCGTACCCTTTTGAGTTACTTAACCTTATATGATTATTTCTAGGCTCAACTGTAGTCCTGAAAACGGCATTGTTCATTTTTTTCCCGAGGCTACTATTCTATTTGGTACGTATACCACTTCCTCTTTGTCCATTCATCTGTTTATGAACCTTTTTTCTGCTTCCATGTCTTGGCTATTTCAATATTACTGCAGTGCTCATTTGCCTGCCTGTGTCTTTCCGATTCAGGTGGTCTTAGGTTATAGGCCCAAAAGGTGACCTGCCGCATCATATGGTAGCTCAATTTTTACCTTTTCAACAGCTCAATTCAGTTTGCGTTAGTGCTCTTACCACTTTACATCCAACCAGGATCTAGAAGGTACACAGTTCTCTAAAACTCCTTCAGCATTTATAGTTTGTAGACATTTTGCTGATGGAAATGACTGGTGTGAGCTGAAACCTTTTTGAATTTGCATTTGCATGTGTCTAATAATTCCTTATACTGAGGTTTAGGAATGTCCTTTTTTCTCTTTTCCTTTTTTTTTAAAGAGTGAGTACAACTTCCCTCCTCTTATTGACTTCTTGAAAAATTTCTAATGTGTTGAATTTTCTTGCCTATTCCCTACCCCAGGGCATTTTTAAGGGCAGGTGTCATTTAGAGCCCTGCAGTCCTTGTGACTATTAAGCAAACATTAGCACTGGGTTTAAAGCTGCTGTTGTGGGAAAGAGCCACAAGGCAGCAGCATTATTACGTTCTCATCTCTTGTTACTAGGGCAACAGAATCTTCCTGGAGGTAGTGTTCCGAGGTTGTAAATTAGAGTGGAATGTGCTGGGACAAGCCCCCAGAAGTTTATGTCTCCTTACTTATGTTTGTTTTTTTAAATTTAATTTCTATTTCTTATCGGAGTAAATTTGATTAGAGTGTTTTGATTGCCTGGCTGTACAGGATCTGCTCAGTGATTCATACATATTTCTGTTCATCTTCGGGTCCTCTTACCATGTATGTGATTACAAAATGTATATTTTAAAGGTATTGGTGATTATATAATTCATACAGTTTATCTGTTACATGTTTTTATACACTTAACATACATTAGTATATGTATGTTAACCCCATAGTCCTAATTTACCCATCCTCCCACCTTTCATTTTGGCTAACCATTAGTTTATTTCATAAGTCTGTGAGTGTCTTTTCTGTGGAAATATGTTCATTGGTAGCAATCGTAGGATAACATGTATAAATGTTATCATAGGATATTTGTCGTACCCTTTTGAGTTACTTAACCTTATATGATTATTTCTAGGCTCAACTGTAGTCCGGAAAACGGTATTGTTCATTTTTTTCCCAAGGCTACTATGCTATTTGGTACGTATACCACTTCTTTTTTGTCCATTCATCTGTTTATGAACCCTTTTTCTGCTTCCATGTCTTGGCTATTTCAATATTGCTGCAGTGCACCTTTGCCTTCCTGTGTCTTTCTGATTTAGGTGGTCTTAGGTTATAGGCCCAAAAGGTGACCTGCCGCATCATATGGTAGCTCAATTTTTACCTTTTCAAGAAACTCCATTCAGTTTGCGTTAGTGCTGTTACCACTTTACATCCCACCAGCAGCTAGAAGGTACACAGTTCTCTAAAACCCCTTCAGCATTTATAGTGTGTAGACATTTTGCTGATGGAAACGACTGGTGTGAGCTGAAACCTTTTTGAATTTGAATTTGCATGTGTCTAATAATTCATTCTACTGAGCTTTAGGCATGTCCTTTTTTTTCTTTTCCTATCTTTTTAAAGAGTGAGTACAACTTCCCTCCTCTTATTGACTTCTTGAAAAATTTCTCATGTGTTGAATATTCT
Organism: Balaenoptera borealis; assembly: GCF_965194805.1. Lineage (NCBI taxonomy): Eukaryota > Metazoa > Chordata > Mammalia > Artiodactyla > Balaenopteridae > Balaenoptera > Balaenoptera borealis. The sequence continues at coordinate 379,603 of NW_028123917.1, read as the reverse complement.
TGCCTATTCCCTACCCCAGGGCATTTTTCAGGGCAGGTGTCATTTAGAGCCCTGCAGTCCATGTGACTATTAAGCAACCATTAGCACTGGGTTTAAAGCTGCTGTTGTGGGAAGGAGCCACAAGGCGGCAGCATTATTACGTTCTCATCTCTTGTTACTAGGGCAACAGAATCTTCCTGGTGGTAGTGTTCCGAGGTTGTAAATTAGAGTGGAATGTGCTGGGACAAGCCCCCAGAAGTTTATGTCTCCTTAATTATGTTTGTTTTTTAAATTTAATTTCTATTTCTTATCAGAGTAAATTTGATTGGAGTGTTTTGATTGCCTGGCTGTACAGAATCTGCTCAATGATTCATACATATGTCTGTTCATCTTCGGGTCCTGTTACCATGTATGTGATTACAAAATGTATATTTTAAAGGTATTGGTGATTATATAATTCATACAGTTTATCTGTTATATGTTTTTATACACTTAACATACATTAGTACATGTATGTTAACCCCATAGTCCTAATTTACCCATCCTCCCACCTTTCATTTTGGCTAACCATTAGTTTATTTGATAAGTCTGTGAGTGTCTTTTTCTGTGGAAATATGTTCATTGGTAGCAATCTTAGGATAACATGTATAAATGTTTTCATAGGATATTTGTCGTACCCTTTTGAGTTACTTAACGTTATATGATTATTTCTAGGCTCAACTGTAGTCCTGAAAACGGCATTGTTCATTTTTTTCCCGAGGCTACTATTCTATTTGGTACGTATACCACTTCTTCTTTGTCCATTCATCTGTTTATGAACCTTTTTTCTGCTTCCATGTCTTGGCTATTTCAATATTGCTGCAGTGCTCATTTGCCTGCCTGTGTCTTTCCGATTCAGGTGGTCTTAGGTTATAGGCCCAAAAGGTGACCTGCCGCATCATATGGTAGCTCAATTTTTATCTTTTCAAGCAGCTCCATTCAGTTTGTGTTAGTGCTGTTACCACTTTACATCCCACCAGCAGCTAGAAGGTACACAGTTCTCTAAAACCCCTTCAGCATTTATAGTTTGTAGACATTTTGCTGATGGAAACGACTGGTGTGAGCTGAAACCTTTTTGAATTTGAATTTGCATGTGTCTAATAATTCATTCTACTGAGCTTTAGGCATGTCCTTTTCTTTCTTTTCCTTTTTTTTTAAAGAGTGAGTACAACTTCCCTCCTCTTATTGATTTCTTGAAAAATTTCTCATGTGTTGAATATTTTTGCCTCTTCCCTACCCCAGGGCATTTTTCAGGGCAGGTGTCATTTAGAGCCCTGCAGTCCATGTGACTATTAAGCAACCATTAGCACTGGGTTTAAAGCTGCTGTTGTGGGAAAGAGCCACAAGGCGGCAGCATTATTACGTTCTCATCTCTTGTTACTAGGGCAACAGAATCTTCCTGGAGGTAGTGTTCCGAGGTTGTAAATTAGAGTGGAATGTGCTGGGACAAGCCCCCAGAAGTTTATGTCTCCTTACTTAGGTTTGTTTTTTAAATTTAATTTCTATTTCTTATCTGAGTAAATTTGATTAGAGTGTTTTGATTGTCTGGCTGTACAGAAACTGCTCAATGATTCCTACATATGTCTGTTCATCTTCGGATTCTGTTACCATGTATGTGATTACAGAATGTATATTTTAAAGGTATTGGTGATTATATAATTCATACAGTTTATCTGTTATATGTTTTTATACACTTAACATACATTAGTATATGTATGTTAACCCCATAGTCCTAGTTTACCCATCCTCCCACCTTTCATTTTGTCTAACCATTAGTTTATTTCATAAGTCTGTGAGTGTCTTTTTCTGTGGAAATATGTTCATTGGTAGCAATCTTAGGATAACATGTATAAATGATATCATAGGATATTTGTCATACCCTTTTGACTTACTGAACCTTATATGATTATTTCTAGGCTCAACTCTAGTCCTTAAAACGGCATTGTTCATTTTTTCCCCGAGGCTACTATTGCATTCTGTCCATATACCACTTCTTCTCTGTCCATTCATCTGTTTATGAACCTTTTTTCTGCTTCCATGTCTTGGCTATTTCAATATTGCTTCAGTGCTCATTTGCCTGCCTGTGTCTTTCCGATTCAGGTGGTCTTAGGTTATAGGCCCAAAAGGTGACCTGCCGCATCATATGGTAGCTCAATTTTTACCTTTTCAACAGCTCAATTCAGTTTGCGTTAGTGCTGTTACCACTTTACATCCAACCAGGATCTAGAAGGTACACAGTTCTCTAAAACTCCTTCAGCATTTATAGTTTGTAGACATTTTGCTGATGGAAATGACTGGTGTGAGCTGAAACCTTTTTGAATTTGCATTTGCATGTGTCTAATAATTCCTTATACTGAGGTTTAGGCATGTCCTTTTTTTTTCTTTTCCTTTTTTATTAAAGAGTGAGTACAACTTCCCTCCTCTTATTGACTTCTTGAAAAATTTCTAATGTGTTGAATTTTCTTGCCTATTCCCTACCCCAGGGCATTTTTCAGGGCAGGTGTCATTTAGAGCCCTGCAGTCCTTGTGACTATTAAGCAAACATTAGCACTGGGTTTAAAGCTGCTGTTGTGGGAAAGAGCCACAAGGCGGCAGCATTATTACGTTCTCATCTCTTGTTACTAGGGCAACAGACTCTTCCTGGAGGTAGTGTTCCGAGGTTGTAAATTAGAGTGGAATGTGCTGGGACAAGCCCCCAGAAGTTTATGTCTCCTTACTTATGTTTGTTTTTTTAAATTTAATTTCTATTTCTTATCGGAGTAAATTTGATTAGAGTGTTTTGATTGCCTGGCTGTACAGGATCTGCTCAGTGATTCATACATATGTCTGTTCATCTTCGGGTCCTCTTACCATGTATGTGATTACAAAATGTATATTTTAAAGGTATTGGTGATTATATAATTCATACAGTTTATCTGTTACATGTTTTTATACACTTAACATACATTAGTATATGTATGTTAACCCCATAGTCCTAATTTACCCATCCTCCCACCTTTCATTTTGGCTAACCATTAGTTTATTTCATAAGTCTGTGAGTGGCTTTTTCTGTGGAAATATGTTCATTGGTAGCAATCGTAGGATAACATGTATAAATGTTATCATAGGATATTTGTCGTACCCTTTTGAGTTACTTAACCTTATATGATTATTTCTAGGCTCAACTGTAGTCCTGAAAACAGCATTGTTCATTTTTTTCCCGAGGCTACTATGCTCTTTGGTACGTATACCACTTCTTCTTTGTCCATTCATCTGTTTATGAACCCTTTTTCTGCTTCCATGTCTTGGCTATTTCAATATTGCTGCAGTGCACCTTTGCCTGCCTGTGTCTTTCCGATTTAGGTGGTCTTAGGTTATAGGCCCAAAAGGTGACCTGCCGCATCATATGGTAGCTCAATTTTTACCTTTTCAAGAAACTCCATTCAGTTTGCGTTAGTGCTGTTACCACTTTACATCCCACCAGCAGCTAGAAGGTACACAGTTCTCTAAAACCCCTTCAGCATTTATAGTTTGTAGACATTTTGCTGATGGAAATGACTGGTGTGAGCTGAAACCTTTTTGAAATTGAATTTGCATGTGTCTAATAATTCCTTATACTGAGCTTTAGGCATGTCCTTTTTTTTCTTTTCCTTTTTTTTAAAGAATGAGTACAACTTCCCTCCTCTTATTGACTTCTTGAAAAATTTCTCATGTGTTGAATTTTCTTGCCTATTCCCTACCCCAGGGCATTTTTCAGGCCAGGTGTCATTTAGATCCCTGCAGTCCTTGTGACTATTAAGCAACCATTAGCACTGGGTTTAATGCTGCTGTTGTGGGAAAGAGCCACAAGGCGGCAGCATTATTACGTTCTCATCTCTTGTTACTAGGGCAACAGAATCTTCCTGGAGGTAGTGTTCCGAAGTTGTAAATTAGAGTGGAATGTGCTGGGACAAGCCCCCAGAAGTTTATGTCTCCTTACTTAGGTTTGTTTTTTAAATTAAATTTCTATTTCTTATCGGAGTAACTTTGATTAGAGTGTTTTGATTGTCTGGCTGTACAGAAACTGCTCAATGATTCCTACATATGTCTGTTCATCTTTGGATTCTGTTACCATGTATGTTATTACAGAATGTATATTTTAAAGGTATTGGTGATTATATAATTCATACAGTTTATCTGTTATATGTTTTTATACACTTAACATACATTAGTATATGTATGTTAACCCCATAGTCCTAGTTTACCCATCCTCCCACCTTTCATTTTGTCTAACCATTAGTTTATTTCATAAGTCTGTGAGTGTCTTTTTCTGTGGAAATATGTTCATTGGTAGCAATCTTAGGATAACATGTATAAATGATATCATAGGATATTTGTCATACCCTTTTGACTTACTGAACCTTATATGATTATTTCTAGGCTCAACTCTAGTCCTTAAAACGGCATTGTTCATTTTTTCCCCGAGGCTACTATTGCATTCTGTCCATATACCACTTCTTCTCTGTCCATTCATCTGTTTATGAACCTTTTTTCTGCTTCCATGTCTTGGCTATTTCAATATTGCTTCAGTGCTCATTTGCCTGCCTGTGTCTTTCCGATTCAGGTGGTCTTAGGTTATAGGCCCAAAAGGTGACCTGCCGCATCATATGGTAGCTCAATTTTTACCTTTTCAACAGCTCAATTCAGTTTGCGTTAGTGCTGTTACCACTTTACATCCAACCAGGATCTAGAAGGTACACAGTTCTCTAAAACTCCTTCAGCATTTATAGTTTGTAGACATTTTGCTGATGGAAATGACTGGTGTGAGCTGAAACCTTTTTGAATTTGCATTTGCATGTGTCTAATAATTCCTTATACTGAGGTTTAGGCATGTCCTTTTTTTTTCTTTTCCTTTTTTATTAAAGAGTGAGTACAACTTCCCTCCTCTTATTGACTTCTTGAAAAATTTCTAATGTGTTGAATTTTCTTGCCTATTCCCTACCCCAGGGCATTTTTCAGGGCAGGTGTCATTTAGAGCCCTGCAGTCCTTGTGACTATTAAGCAAACATTAGCACTGGGTTTAAAGCTGCTGTTGTGGGAAAGAGCCACAAGGCGGCAGCATTATTACGTTCTCATCTCTTGTTACTAGGGCAACAGACTCTTCCTGGAGGTAGTGTTCCGAGGTTGTAAATTAGAGTGGAATGTGCTGGGACAAGCCCCCAGAAGTTTATGTCTCCTTACTTATGTTTGTTTTTTTAAATTTAATTTCTATTTCTTATCGGAGTAAATTTGATTAGAGTGTTTTGATTGCCTGGCTGTACAGGATCTGCTCAGTGATTCATACATATGTCTGTTCATCTTCGGGTCCTCTTACCATGTATGTGATTACAAAATGTATATTTTAAAGGTATTGGTGATTATATAATTCATACAGTTTATCTTTTACATGTTTTTATACACTTAACATACATTAGTATATGTATGTTAACCCCATAGTCCTAATTTACCCATCCTCCCACCTTTCATTTTGGCTAACCATTAGTTTATTTCATAAGTCTGTGAGTGGCTTTTTCTGTGGAAATATGTTCATTGGTAGCAATCGTAGGATAACATGTATAAATGTTATCATAGGATATTTGTCGTACCCTTTTGAGTTACTTAACCTTATATGATTATTTCTAGGCTCAACTGTAGTCCTGAAAACAGCATTGTTCATTTTTTTCCCGAGGCTACTATGCTCTTTGGTACGTATACCACTTCTTCTTTGTCCATTCATCTGTTTATGAACCCTTTTTCTGCTTCCATGTCTTGGCTATTTCAATATTGCTGCAGTGCACCTTTGCCTGCCTGTGTCTTTCCGATTTAGGTGGTCTTAGGTTATAGGCCCAAAAGGTGACCTGCCGCATCATATGGTAGCTCAATTTTTACCTTTTCAAGAAACTCCATTCAGTTTGCGTTAGTGCTGTTACCACTTTACATCCCACCAGCAGCTAGAAGGTACACAGTTCTCTAAAACCCCTTCAGCATTTATAGTTTGTAGACATTTTGCTGATGGAAATGACTGGTGTGAGCTGAAACCTTTTTGAAATTGAATTTGCATGTGTCTAATAATTCCTTATACTGAGCTTTAGGCATGTCCTTTTTTTTCTTTTCCTTTTTTTTTAAAGAATGAGTACAACTTCCCTCCTCTTATTGACTTCTTGAAAAATTTCTCATGTGTTGAATTTTCTTGCCTATTCCCTACCCCAGGGCATTTTTCAGGCCAGGTGTCATTTAGATCCCTGCAGTCCTTGTGACTATTAAGCAACCATTAGCACTGGGTTTAATGCTGCTGTTGTGGGAAAGAGCCACAAGGCGGCAGCATTATTACGTTCTCATCTCTTGTTACTAGGGCAACAGAATCTTCCTGGAGGTAGTGTTCCGAAGTTGTAAATTAGAGTGGAATGTGCTGGGACAAGCCCCCAGAAGTTTATGTCTCCTTACTTAGGTTTGTTTTTTAAATTAAATTTCTATTTCTTATCGGAGTAACTTTGATTAGAGTGTTTTGATTGTCTGGCTGTACAGAAACTGCTCAATGATTCCTACATATGTCTGTTCATCTTTGGATTCTGTTACCATGTATGTTATTACAGAATGTATATTTTAAAGGTATTGGTGATTATATAATTCATACAGTTTATCTGTTATATGTTTTTATACACTTAACATACATTAGTATATGTATGTTAACCCCATAGTCCTAATTTACCCATCCTCCCACCTTTCATTTTGGCTAACAATTAGTTTATTTCATAAGTCTGTGAGTGTCTTTTTCTGTGGAAATATGTTCATTGGTAGCAATCTTAGGATAACATGTATAAATGATATCATAGGATATTTGTCATACCCTTTTGACTTACTTAATCTTATATGATTATTTCTAGGCTCAACTCTAGTCCTTAAAACGGCATTGTTCATTTTTTCTCCGAGGCTACTATTGCATTCTGTCCATATACCGCTTCTTCTCTGTCCATTCATCTGTTTATGGACATTTTTTTTGCTTCCATGTCTTTGCTATTTCCATATTGCTGCAGTGCACATTTGACTGCCTGTGTCTTTCCGATTCTGGTAGTCTTAGGTTATAAGCCGAAGAGGTGCCCTGCCGCATCATATGGTAGCTCAATTTTTACCTTTTCAAGCAGCTCCATTCAGTTTGCGTTAGTGCTGTTACCACTTTACATCCCAGCAGCAGATAGAAGGTATACATTTCTCTAAAACCCTTTCAGCATTTATACTTTGTAGACTTTTTGCTGATGGCCATTTGACTGGTGTGAGCTGAAACCTTTTTGGAGGTTGGATACGCATGTGGCGAATAATTCCTTATACTGATCTTTAGGCATATCCTTTTTCTTCTTTTCCTTTTTTTGTTAAAGTGTGAGTACAACTTCCCTCTTCATATTCACTTTTTGAAAAATTTCTCATGTGTTGAATTTTCTTGCGTATTCCCTACCCCAGGGCATTTTTTGAGGGCAGGTGTCATTTAGACCCCTGCAGTCGTTTTGACTATTAAGCAACCATTAGCACTGGGTTTAAAGCTGCTGTTGTGGGAAACAGCCACAAGGCGGCAGCATTATTACGTTCTCAACTCTTGTTACTATGGCAACAGAGTCTTCCTGGAGGTAGTGTTCCGAGGTTGTAAATTAGAGTGGAATGTGCTGGGACAAGCCTCCAGAAGTTTATGTCTCCTTACTTAGGTTTGTTTTTTAAATTTAATTTCTATTTCTTATCAGAGTAAATTTGATTTTAGTGTTTTGATTGCCTGGCTGTACAGAATCTGCTCAATGATTCATACATATGTCTGTTCATCCTCGGGTCCTGTTACCATGTATGTGATTACAAAATGTATATTTTAAAGGTATTGGTGATTATATAATTCATACAGTTTATCTGTTATATGTTTTTATACACTTAACATACATTAGTATATGTATGTTAACCCCATAGTCCTAGTTAACCCATCCTCCCACCTTTCATTTTGGCTAACCATTAGTTTATTTCATAAGTCTGTGAGTGTCTTTTTCTGTGGAAATATGTTCATTGGTAGCAATCTTAGGATAACATGTATAAATGTTATCATAGGATATTTGTCGTACCCTTTTGAGTTACTTAACGTTATATGATTATTTCTAGGCTCAACTGTAGTCCTGAAAACGGCATTGTTCATTTTTTTCCCGAGGCTACTATTCTATTTGGTACGTATACCACTTCTTCTTTGTCCATTCATCTGTTTATGAACCTTTTTTCTGCTTCCATGTCTTGGCTATTTGAATATTGCTGCAGTGCTCATTTGCCTGCCTGTGTCTTTCCGATTCAGGTGGTCTTAGGTTATAGGCCCAAAAGGTGACCTGCCGCATCATATGGTAGCTCAATTTTTATCTTTTCAAGCAGCTCCATTCAGTTTGTGTTAGTGCTGTTACCACTTTACATCCCACCAGCAGCTAGAAGGTACACAGTTCTCTAAAACCCCTTCAGCATTTATAGTTTGTAGACATTTTGCTGATGGAAACGATTGGTGTGAGCTGAAACCTTTTTCCATTTGAATTTGCATGTGTGTAATAATTCATTCTACTGAGCTTTAGGCATGTCCTTTTTTTTCTTTTCCTTTTTTTTTAAAGAGTGAGTACAACTTCCCTCCTCTTATTGATTTCTTGAAAAATTTCTCATGTGTTGAATATTCTTGCCTATTCCTTACCCCAGGGCATTTTTCAGGGCAGGTGTCATTTAGAGCCCTGCAGTCCATGTGACTATTAAGCAACCATTAGCACTGGGTTTAAAGCTGCTGTTGTGAGAAAGAGCCACAAGGCGGCAGCATTATTACGTTCTCATCTCTTGTTACTAGGGCAACAGAATCTTCCTGGAGGTAGTGTTCCGAGGTTGTAAATTAGAGTGGAATGTGCTGGGACAAGCCCCCAGAAGTTTATGTCTCCTTACTTAGGTTTGTTTTTTAAATTTCATTTCTATTTCTTATCGGAGTAAATTTGATTAGAGTGTTTTGATTGTCTGGCTGTACAGAAACTGCTCAATGATTCCTACATATGTCTGTTCATCTTCGGATTCTGTTACCATGTATGTGATTACAGAATGTATATTTTAAAGGTATTGGTGATTATATAATTCATACAGTTTATCTGTTATATGTTTTTATACACTTAACATACATTAGTATATGTATGTTAACCCCATAGTCCTAATTTACCCATCCTCCCACCTTTCATTTTGGCTAACCATTAGTTTATTTCATAAGTCTGTGAGTGTCTTTTTCTGTGGAAATATGTTCATTGGTAGCAATCTTAGGATAACATGTATAAATGTTATCATAGGATATTTGTCGTACCCTTTTGAGTTACTTAACCTTATATGATTATTTCTAGGCTCAACTGTAGTCCTGAAAACGGCGTTGTTCATTTTTTTCCCCAGGCTACTATTCTATTTGGTACGTATACTACTTCTCCTTTGTCCATTCATCTGTTTATGAACCTTTTTTCTGCTTCCATGTCTTGGCTATTTCAATATTGCTGCAGTGCTCATTTGCCTGCCTGTGTCTTTCCGATTCAGGTGGTCTTAGGTTATAGGCCCAAAGGGTGACCTGCTGCATCATATGGTAGCTCAATTTTTACCTTTTCAAGCAGCTCCATTCAGTTTGCGTTAGTGCTGTTACCACTTTACATCCCACCAGCAGCTAGAAGGTACACAGTTCTCTAAAACCCCTTCAGCATTTATAGTTTATAGACATTTTGCTGATGGAAATGACTGGTGTGAGCTGAAACCTTGTTGAATTTGAATTTGCATGTGTCTAATAATTCCTTATACTGAGCTTTAGGCATGTCCTTTTTTTTCTTTTCCTTTTTTTTTAAAGAGTGAGTACAACTTCCCTCCTCTTATTGACTTCTTGAAAAATTTCTCATGTGTTGAATTTTCTTGCCTATTCCCTACCCCAGGGCATTTTTCAGGGCAGGTGTCATTTAGAGCCCTGCAGTCCTTGTGACTATTAAGCAACCATTAGCACTGGGTTTAATGCTGCTGTTGTGGGAAACAGCCACAAGGCGGCAGCATTATTACGTTCTCATCTCTTGTTACTAGGGCAACAGAATCTTCCTGGAGGTAGTGTTCCGTGGTTGTAAATTAGAGTGGAATGTGCTGGGACGAGCCCCCAGAAGTTTATGTCTCCTTACTTATGTTTGTTTTTTAAATTTAATTCTATTTCTTTTTGGAGTAAATTTGATTAGAGTTTTTTGATTGTCTGGCTGTACAGAATCTGCTCAATGATTCCTACATATGTCTGTTCATCTTCGGATTCTGTTACAATGTATGTGAATACAGAATGTATATTTTAAAGGTATTGGTGATTATATAATACATATAGTTTATCTGTTATATGTTTATATGCATGTAACATACATTAGTATATTTATGTTAATCCCATAGTCCTAATTTACCCATCCTCCCCCCTTTCATTTTGGCTAACCATTAGTTTATTTCATAAGTCTGTGAGTGTCTTTTTCTGTGGAAATATGTTCATTGGTAGCAATCTTAGGATAACATGTATAAATGATATCATAGGATATTTGTCATACCCTTTTGACTTACTTAACCTTATATTATTATTTCTAGGCTCTACTGTAGTCCTGAAAACGGCATTGTTCATTTTTTTCCCGAGGCTACTATTCCATTCTGTCCATATACCACTTCTTCTCTGTCCATTCATCTGTTTATGGACCTTTTTTTGCTTCCATGTCTTGGCTATTTCAGTATTGCTGCAGTGCACATTTGACTGCCTGTGTCCTTCCGATTCTGGTGGTCTTAGGTTATAAGCCCGAGAGGTGCCCTGCCGCATCATATGGTAGCTCAATTTCTACCTTTTCAAGCGGCTCCATTCAGTTTGCGTTAGTGCTGTTACCACTTTACATCCCAGCAGCAGATAGAAGGTACACATTTCTCTAAAACACCTTCAGCATTTATAGTTTGTAGACTTTTGCTGATGGCCATTTGACTGTTGTGAGCTGAAACCTTTATGGAGGTTGGATACGCATGTGGCGAATAATTCCTTATACTGATCTTTAGGCATATCCTTTTTCTTCTTTTCCTTTTTTTGTTAAAGTGTGAGTACAACTTCCCTCTTCATATTCACTTTTTGAAAAATTTCTCATGTGTTGAATTTTCTTGCCTATTCCCTACCCAAGGGCACTTTTTGAGGGCAGGTGTCATTTAGACCCCTGCAGTCGTTGTGACTATTAAGCAACCATTAGCACTGGGTTTAAAGCTGCTGTTGTGGGAAACAGCCACAAGGCGGCAGCATTATTACGTTCTCAACTCTTGTTACTAGGGCAACAGAATCTTCCTGGAGGTAGTGTTCTGAGGTTGTAAATTAGAGTGGAATGTGCTGGGACAAGCCCCCAGAAGTTTATGTCTCCTTACTTATGTTTGTTTTTTAAATTTCATTTCTATTTCTTATCAGCGTAAATTTGATTAGAGTGTTTTGATTGCCTGGCTGTACAGGATCTGCTCAATGATTCATACATATGTCTGTTCATCTTCGGGTCCTGTTACCATGTATGTGATTACAAAATGTATATTTTAAAGGTATTGGAGATTATATAATTCATACAGTTTATCTGTTATATGTTGTTATACACTTAACATACATTAGTATATGTATGTTAACCCCATAGTCCTAATTTACCCATCCTCCCACCTTTCATTTTGCTAACCATTAGTTTATTTCATAAGTCTGTGAGTGTCTTTTTCTGTGGAAATATGTTCATTGGTAGCAATCTTAGGATAACATGTATAAATGTTATCATAGGATATTTGTCGTACCCTTTTGAGTTACTTAACCTTATATGATTATTTCTAGGCTCAACTGTAGTCCTGAAAACGGCGTTGTTCATTTTTTTCCCCAGGCTACTATTCTATTTGGTACGTATACTACTTCTTCTTTGTCCATTCATCTGTTTATGAACCTTTTTTCTGCTTCCATGTCTTGGCTATTTCAATATTGCTGCAGTGCTCATTTGCCTGCCTGTGTCTTTCCTATTCAGGTGGTCTTAGGTTATAGGCCCAAAGGGTGACCTGCTGCATCATATGGTAGCTCAATTTTTACCTTTTCAAGAAGCTCCATTCAGTTTGCGTTAGTGCTGTTACCACTTTACATCCCACCAGCAGCTAGAAGGTACACAGTTCTCTAAAACCCCTTCAGCATTTATAGTTTATAGACATTTTGCTGATGGAAATGACTGGTGAGAGCTGAAACCTTTTTGAATTTGAATTTGCATGTGTCTAATAATTCCTTATACTGAGCTTTAGGCATGTCCTTTTTTTTCTTTTCCTTTTTTTTAAAGAGTGAGTACAACTTCCCTCCTCTTATTGACTTCTTGAAAAATTTCTCATGTGTTGAATTTTCTTGCCTATTCCCTACCCCAGGGCATTTTTCAGGGCAGGTGTCATTTAGAGCCCTGCAGTCCTTGTGACTATTAAGCAACTATTAGTACTGGGTTTAAAGCTGCTGTTGTGGGAAACAGCCACAAGGCCGCAGCATTATTACGTTCTCAACTCTTGTTACTATGGCAACAGAGTCTTCCTGGAGGTAGTGTTCCGAGGTTGTAAATTAGAGTGGAATGTGCTGGGACAAGCCTCCAGAAGTTTATGTCTCCTTACTTAGGTTTGTTTTTTAAATTTAATTTCTATTTCTTATCGGAGTAAATTTGATTTTAGTGTTTTGATTGCCTGGCTGTACAGAATCTGCTCAATGATTCATACATATGTCTGTTCATCCTCGGGTCCTGTTACCATGTATGTGATTACAAAATGTATATTTTAAAGGTATTGGTGATTATATAATTCATACAGTTTATCTGTTATATGTTTTTATACACTTAACATACATTAGTATATGTATGTTAACCCCATAGTCCTAGTTAACCCATCCTCCCACCTTTCATTTTGGCTAACCATTAGTTTATTTGATAAGTCTGTGAGTGTCTTTTTCTGTGGAAATATGTTCATTGGTAGCAATCTTAGGATAACATGTATAAATGTTATCATAGGATATTTGTCGTACCCTTTTGAGTTACTTAACGTTATATGATTATTTCTAGGCTCAACTGTAGTCCTGAAAACGGCATTGTTCATTTTTTTCCCGAGGCTACTATTCTATTTGGTACGTATACCACTTCTTCTTTGTCCATTCATCTGTTTATGAACCTTTTTTCTGCTTCCATGTCTTGGCTATTTCATTATTGCTGCAGTGCTCATTTGCCTGCCTGTGTCTTTCCGATTCAGGTGGTCTTAGGTTATAGGCCCAAAAGGTGACCTGCCGCATCATATGGTAGCTCAATTTTTATCTTTTCATGCAGCTCCATTCAGTTTGTGTTAGTGCTGTTACCACTTTACATCCCACCAGCAGCTAGAAGGTACACAGTTCTCTAAAACCCCTTCAGCATTTATAGTTTGTAGACATTTTGCTGATGGAAACGATTGGTGTGAGCTGAAATCTTTTTCCATTTGAATTTGCATGTGTCTAATAATTCATTCTACTGAGCTTTAGGCATGTCCTTTTTTTTCTTTTCCTTCTTTTTTAAAGAGTGAGTACAACTTCCCTCCTCTTATTGATTTCTTGAAAAATTTCTCATGTGTTGAATATTCTTGCCTATTCCTTACCCCAGGGCATTTTTCAGGGCAGGTGTCATTTAGAGCCCTGCAGTCCATGTGACTATTAAGCAACCATTAGCACTGTGTTTAAATCTGCTGTTGTGGGAAAGAGCCACAAGGCGGCAGCATTATTACGTTCTCATCTCTTGTTACTAGGGCAACAGAATCTTCCTGGAGGTAGTGTTCCGAGGTTGTAAATTAGAGTGGAATGTGCTGGGACAAGCCCCCAGAAGTTTATGTCTCCTTACTTAGGTTTGTTTTTTAAATTTAATTTCTATTTCTTATCGGAGTAAATTTGATTAGAGTGTTTTGATTGTCTGGCTGTACAGAAACTGCTCAATGATTCCTACATATGTCTGTTCATCTTCGGATTCTGTTACCATGTATGTGATTACAGAATGTATATTTTAAAGGTATTGGTGATTATATAATTCATACAGTTTATCTGTTATATGTTTTTATACACTTAACATACATTAGTATATGTATGTTAACCCCATAGTCCTAATTTACCCGTCCTCCCACCTTTCATTTTGGCTAACAATTAGTTTATTTCATAAGTCTGTGAGTGTCTTTTTCTGTGGAAATATGTTCATTGGTAGCAATCTTAGGATAACATGTATAAATGATATCATAGGATAATTGTCATACCCTTTTGACTTACTTAACCTTATATGATTATTTCTAGGCTCAACTGTAGTCCTGAAAACGGCATTGTTCATTTTTTCCCCGAGGCTACTATTCCATTCTGTCCATATACCACTTCTTCTCTGTCCATTCATCTGTTTATGGACATTTTTTTTGCTTCCATGTCTTGGCTATTTCAGTATTGCTGCAGTGCACATTTGACTGCCCGTGTCTTTCCGATTCTGGTAGTCTTAGGTTATAAGCCCAAGAGGTGCCCTGCTGCATCATATGGTAGCTCAATTTTTACCTTTTCAAGCAGCTCCATTCAGTTTGCGTTAGTGCTGTTACCACTTTACATCCCACCAGCAGCTAGAAGGTATACATTTCTCTAAAACCCCTTCAGCATTTATAGTTTATAGACATTTTGCTGATGGAAATGACTGGTGTGAGCTGAAACCTTTTTGGAGGTTGGATACGCATGTGGCGAATAATTCCTTATACTGATCTTTAGGCATATCCTTTTTCTTCTTTTCCTTTTTTTGTTAAAGTGTGAGTACAACTTCCCTCTTCATATTCACTTTTTGAAAAATTTCTCATGTGTTGAATTTTCTTGCGTATTCCCTACCCCAGGGCATTTTTTGAGGGCAGGTGTCATTTAGACCCCTGCAGTCGTTTTGACTATGAAGCAACCATTAGCACTGGGTTTAAAGCTGCTGTTGTGGGAAACAGCCACAAGGCGGCAGCATTATTACGTTCTCAACTCTTGTTACTATGGCAACAGAGTCTTCCTGGAGGTAGTGTTCCGAGGTTGTAAATTAGAGTGGAATGTGCTGGGACAAGCCTCCAGAAGTTTATGTCTCCTTACTTATGTTTGTTTTTTAAATTTAATTTCTATTTCTTATCGGAGTAAATTTGATTTTAGTGTTTTGATTGCCTGGCTGTACAGAATCTGCTCAATGATTCATACATATGTCTGTTCATCCTCGGGTCCTGTTACCATGTATGTGATTACAAAATGTATATTTTAAAGGTATTGGTGATTATATAATTCATACAGTTTATCTGTTATATGTTTTTATACACTTAACATACATTAGTATATGTATGTTAACCCCATAGTCCTAGTTAACCCATCCTCCCACCTTTCATTTTGGCTAACCATTAGTTTATTTCATAAGTCTGTGAGTGTCTTTTTCTGTGGAAATATGTTCATTGGTAGCTATCTTAGGATAACATGTATAAATGTTATCATAGGATATTTGTCGTACCCTTTTGAGTTACTTAACCTTATATGATTATTTCTAGGCTCAACTGTAGTCCTGAAAACGGCATTGTTCATTTTTTTCCCGAGGCTACTATTCTATTTGGTACGTATACCACTTCTTCTTTGTCCATTCATCTGTTTATGAACCTTTTTTCTGCTTCCATGTCTTGGCTATTTCAGTATTGCTGCAGTGCACATTTGACTGCCTGTGTCTTTCCGATTCTCGTGGTCTTAGGTTATAAGCCCGAGAGGTGCCCTGCCGCATCATATGGTAGCTCAATTTCTACCTTTTCAAGCGGCTCCATTCAGTTTGCGTTAGTGCTGTTACCACTTTACATCCCAGCAGCAGATAGAAGGTAGACATTTCTCTAAAACCCCTTCTGCATTTATAGTTTGTAGACTTTTTGCTGATGGCCATTTGACTGTTGTGAGCTGAAACCTTTATGGAGGTTGGATACGCATGTGGCGAATAATTCCTTATACTGATCTTTAGGCATATCCTTTTTCTTCTTTTCCTTTTTTTGTTAAAGTGTGAGTACAACTTCCCTCTTCATATTCACTTTTTGAAAAATTTCTCATGTGTTGAATTTTCTTGCCTATTCTCTACCCAAGGGCACTTTTTGAGGGCAGGTGTCATTTAGACCCCTGCAGTCGTTGTGACTATTAAGCAACCATTAGCACTGGGTTTAAAGCTGCTGTTGTGGGAAACAGCCACAAGGCGACAGCATTATTACGTTCTCAACTCTTGTTACTAGGGCAACAGAATCTTCCTGGAGGTAGTGTTCTGAGGTTGTAAATTAGAGTGGAATGTGCTGGGACAAGCCCCCAGAAGTTTATGTCTCCTTACTTATGTTTGTTTTTTAAATTTCATTTCTATTTCTTATCAGCGTAAATTTGATTAGAGTGTTTTGATTGCCTGGCTGTACAGGATCTGCTCAATGATTCATACATATGTCTGTTCATCTTCGGGTCCTGTTACCATGTATGTGATTACAAAATGTATATTTTAAAGGTATTGGTGATTATATAATTCATACAGTTTATCTGTTATATGTTTTTATACACTTAACATACATTAGTATATGTATGTTAACCCCATAGTCCTAATTTACCCATCCTCCCACCTTTCATTTTGCTAACCATTAGTTTATTTCATAAGTCTGTGAGTGTCTTTTTCTGTGGAAATATGTTCATTGGTAGCAATCTTAGGATAACATGTATAAATATTATCATAGGATCTTTGTCGTACCCTTTTGAGTTACTTAACCTTATATGATTATTTCTAGGCTCAACTGTAGTCCTGAAAACGGCGTTGTTCATTTTTTTCCCCAGGCTACTATTCTATTTGGTACGTATACTACTTCTTCTTTGTCCATTCATCTGTTTATGAACCTTTTTTCTGCTTCCATGTCTTGGCTATTTCAATATTGCTGCAGTGCTCATTTGCCTGCCTGTGTCTTTCCGATTCAGGTGGTCTTAGGTTATAGGCCCAAAGGGTGACCTGCTGCATCATATGGTAGCTCAATTTTTACCTTTTCAAGAAGCTCCATTCAGTTTGCGTTAGTGCTGTTACCACTTTACATCCCACCAGCAGCTAGAAGGTACACACTTCTCTAAAACCCCTTCAGCATTTATAGTTTATAGACATTTTGCTGATGGAAATGACTGGTGTGAGCTGAAACCTTTTTGAATTTGAATTTGCATGTGTCTAATAATTCCTTATACTGAGCTTTAGGCATGTCCCTTTTTTTCTTTTCCTTTTTTTTAAAGAGTGAGTACAACTTCCCTCCTCTTATTGACTTCTTGAAAAATTTCTCATGTGTTGAATTTTCTTGCCTTTTCCCTACCCCAGGGCATTTTTCAGGGCAGGTGTCATTTAGAGCCCTGCAGTCCTTGTGACTATTAAGCAACCATTAGCACTGGGTTTAATGCTGC
This sequence comes from Balaenoptera borealis, assembly GCF_965194805.1. NCBI lineage: Eukaryota > Metazoa > Chordata > Mammalia > Artiodactyla > Balaenopteridae > Balaenoptera > Balaenoptera borealis. The sequence goes on along the minus strand of NW_028123917.1, from coordinate 362,115 downwards.
TGTTGTGGGAAACAGCCACAGGGCAGCAGCATTATTACGTTCTCATCTCTTGTTACTAGGGCAACAGAATCTTCCTGGAGGTAGTGTTCCGTGGTTGTAAATTAGAGTGGAATGTGCTGGGACGAGCCCCCAGAAGTTTATGTCTCCTTACTTATGTTTGTTTTTTAAATTTAATTCTACTTCTTTTTGGAGTAAATTTGATTAGAGTCTTTTGATTGTCTGGCTGTACAGAATCTGCTCAATGATTCCTACATATGTCTGTTCATCTTCGGATTCTGTTACCATGTATGTGAATACAGAATGTATATTTTAAAGGTATTGGTGATTATATAATTCATATAGTTTATCTGTTATATGTTTATATGCATGTAACATACATTAGTATATTTATGTTAATCCCATAGTCCTAATTTACCCATCCTCCCCCCTTTCATTTTGGCTAACCATTAGTTTATTTCATAAGTCTGTGAGTGTCTTTTTCTGTGGAAATATGTTCATTGGTAGCAATCTTAGGATAACATGTATAAATGATATCATAGGATATTTGTCATACCCTTTTGACTTACTTAACCTTATATTATTATTTCTAGGCTCTACTGTAGTCCTGAAAACGGCATTGTTCATTTTTTCCCCGAGGCTACTATTCCATTCTGTCCATATACCACTTCTTCTCTGTCCATTCATCTGTTTATGGACCTTTTTTTGCTTCCATGTCTTGGCTATTTCAGTATTGCTGCAGTGCACATTTGACTGCCTGTGTCTTTCCGATTCTGGTGGTCTTAGGTTATAAGCCCGAGAGGTGCCCTGCCGCATCATATGGTAGCTCAATTTCTACCTTTTCAAGCGGCTCCATTCAGTTTGCGTTAGTGCTGTTACCACTTTACATCCCAGCAGCACATAGAAGGTACACATTTCTCTAAAACCCCTTCAGCATTTATAGTTTGTAGACTTTTTGCTGATGGCCATTTGACCGTTGTGAGCTGAAACCTTTATGGAGGTTGGATACGCATGTGGCGAATAATTCCTTATACTGATCTTTAGGCATATCCTTTTTCTTCTTTTCCTTTTTTTGTTAAAGTGTGAGTACAACTGCCCTCTTCATATTCACTTTTTGAAAAATTTCTCATGTGTTGAATTTTCTTGCCTATTCCCTACCCAAGGGCACTTTTTGAGGGCAGGTGTCATTTAGACCCCTGCAGTCGTTGTGACTATTAAGCAACCATTAGCACTGGGTTTAAAGCTGCTGTTGTGGGAAACAGCCACAAGGCGGCAGCATTATTACGTTCTCAACTCTTGTTACTAGGGCAACAGAATCTTCCTGGAGGTAGTGTTCTGAGGTTGTAAATTAGAGTGGAATGTGCTGGGACAAGCCCCCAGAAGTTTATGTCTCCTTACTTATGTTTGTTTTTTAAATTTCATTTCTATTTCTTATCAGCGTAAATTTGATTAGAGTGTTTTGATTGCCTGGCTGTACAGGATCTGCTCAATGATTCATACATATGTCTGTTCATCTTCGGGTCCTGTTACCATGTATGTGATTACAAAATGTATATTTTAAAGGTATTGGTGATTATATAATTCATACAGTTTATCTGTTATATGTTTTTATACACTTAACATACATTAGTATATGTATGTTAACCCCATAGTCCTAATTTACCCATCTTCCCACCTTTCATTTTGCTAACCATTAGTTTATTTCATAAGTCTGTGAGTGTCTTTTTCTGTGGAAATATGTTCATTGGTAGCAATCTTAGGATAACATGTATAAATATTATCATAGGATCTTTGTCGCACCCTTTTGAGTTACTTAATCTTATATGATTATTTCTAGGCTCAACTGTAGTCCTGAAAACGGCGTTGTTCATTTTTTTCCCCAGGCTACTATTCTATTTGGTACGTATACTACTTCTTCTTTGTCCATTCATCTGTTTATGAACCTTTTTTCTGCTTCCATGTCTTGGCTATTTCAATATTGCTGCAGTGCTCATTTGCCTGCCTGTGTCTTTCCGATTCAGGTGGTCTTAGGTTATAGGCCCAAAGGGTGACCTGCTGCATCATATGGTAGCTCAATTTTTACCTTTTCAAGCAGCTCCATTCAGTTTGCGTTAGTGCTGTTACCACTTTACATCCCACCAGCAGCTAGAAGGTACACAGTTCTCTAAAACCCCTTCAGCATTTATAGTTTATAGACATTTTGCTGATGGAAATGACTGGTGTGAGCTGAAACCTTGTTGAATTTGAATTTGCATGTGTCTAATAATTCCTTATACTGAGCTTTAGGCATGTCCTTTTTTTTCTTTTCCTTTTTTTTAAAGAGTGAGTACAACTTCCCTCCTCTTATTGACTTCTTGAAAAATTTCTCATGTGTTGAATTTTCTTGCCTATTCCCTACCCCAGGGCATTTTTCAGGGCAGGTGTCATTTAGAGCCCTGCAGTCCTTGTGACTATTAAGCAACTATTAGTACTGGGTTTAAAGCTGCTGTTGTGGGAAACAGCCACAAGGCCGCAGCATTATTACGTTCTCAATTCTTGTTACTACGGCAACAGAGTCTTCCTGGAGGTAGTGTTCCGAGGTTGTAAATTAGAGTGGAATGTGCTGGGACAAGCCCCCAGAAGTTTATGTCTCCTTACTTATGTTTGTTTTTTAAATTTAATTTCTATTTCTTATCAGAGTAAATTTGATTAGCGTGTTTTGATTGCCTGGCTGTACAGAATCTGCTCAATGATTCATACATATGTCTGTTCATCTTCGGGTCCTGTTACCATGTATGTGATTACAAAATGTATATTTTAAAGGTATTGGTGATTATATAATTCATACAGTTTATCTGTTATATGTTTTTATACACTTAACATACATTCGTATATGTATGTTAACCCCATAGTCCTAATTTACCCATCCTCCCCTCTTTCATTTTGGCTAACCATTAGTTTATTTCATAAGTCTGTGAGTGTCTTTTTCTGTGGAAATATGTTCATTGGTAGCAATCTTAGGATAACATGTATAAATGTTTTCATAGGATTTTGTCGTACCCTTTTGAGTTACTTAACGTTATATGATTATTTCTAGGCTCAACTGTAGTCCTGAAAACGGCATTGTTCATTTTTTTCCCGAGGCTACTATTCTATTTGGTACGTATACCACTTCTTCTTTGTCCATTCATCTGTTTATGAACCTTTTTTCTGCTTCCATGTCTTGGCTATTTCAATATTGCTGCAGTGCTCATTTGCCTGCCTGTGTCTTTCCGATTCAGGTGGTCTTAGGTTATAGGCCCAAAAGGTGACCTGCCGCATCATATGGTAGCTCAATTTTTATCTTTTCAAGCAGCTCCATTCAGTTTGCGTTAGTGCTGTTACCACTTTACATCCCACCAGCAGCTAGAAGGTACACAGTTCTCTAAAACCCCTTCAGCATTTATAGTTTGTAGACATTTTGCTGATGGAAACGACTGGTGTGAGCTGAAACCTTTTTGAATTTGAATTTGCATGTGTCTAATAATTCATTCTACTGAGCTTTAGGCATGTCCTTTTTTTTCTTTTCCTTTTTATTTAAAGAGTGAGTACAACTTCCCTCCTCTTATTGACTTCTTAAAAAATTTCTCATGTGTTGAATATTATTGCCTATTCCCTACCCCAGGGCATTTTTCAGGGCAGGTGTCATTTAGAGCCCTGCAGTCCATGTGACTATTAAGCAACCATTAGCACTGGGTTTAAAGCTGCTGTTGTGGGAAAGAGCCACAAGGCGGCAGCATTATTACGTTCTCATCTCTTGTTACTAGGGCAACAGAATCTTCCTGGAGGTAGTGTTCCGAGGTTGTAAATTAGAGTGGAATGTGCTGGGACAAGCCCCCAGAAGTTTATGTCTCCTTACTTAGGTTTGTTTTTTAAATTTAATTTCTATTTCTTATCTGAGTAAATTTGATTAGAGTGTTTTGATTGTCTGGCTGTACAGAAACTGCTCAATGATTCCTACATATGTCTGTTCATCTTCGGATTCTGTTACCATGAATGTGATTACAGAATGTATATTTTAAAGGTATTGGTGATTATATAATTCATACAGTTTATCTGTTATATGTTTTTATACACTTAACATACATTAGTATATGTATGTTAACCCCATAGCCCTAGTTTACCCATCCTCCCACCTTTCATTTTGTCTAACCATTAGTTTATTTCATAAGTCTGTGAGTGTCTTTTTCTGTGGAAATATGTTCATTGGTAGCTATCTTAGGATAACATGTATAAATGTTATCATAGGATATTTGTCGTACCCTTTTGAGTTACTTAACCTTATATGATTATTTCTAGGCTCAACTGTAGTCCTGAAAACGGCATTGTTCATTTTTTTCCCGAGGCTACTATTCTATTTGGTACGTATACCACTTCTTCTTTGTCCATTCATCTGTTTATGGACATTTTTTTTGCTTCCATGTCTTTGCTATTTCCATATTGCTGCAGGGCACATTTGACTGCCTGTGTCTTTCCGATTCTGGTAGTCTTAGGTTATAAGCCGAAGAGGTGCCCTGCCGCATCATATGGTAGCTCAATTTTTACCTTTTCAAGCAGCTCCATTCAGTTTGCATTAGTGCTGTTACCACTTTTCATCCCAGCAGCAGATAGAAGGTATACATTTCTCTAAAACCCCTTCAGCATTTATAGTTTGTAGACTTTTTGCTGATGGCCATTTGACTGGTGTGAGCTGAAACCTTTTTGGAGGTTGGATACGCATGTGGCGAATAATTCCTTATACTGATCTTTAGGCATATCCTTTTTCTTCTTTTCCTTTTTTTGTTAAAGTGTGAGTACAACTGCCCTCTTCATATTCACTTTTTGAAAAATTTCTCATGTGTTGAATTTTCTTGCGTATTCCCTACCCCAGGGCATTTTTTGAGGGCAGGTGTCATTTAGACCCCTGCAGTCGTTTTGACTATTAAGCAACTATTAGCACTGGGTTTAAAGCTGCTGTTGTGGGAAACAGCCACAAGGCGGCAGCATTATTACGTTCTCAACTCTTGTTACTATGGCAACAGAGTCTTCCTGGAGGTAGTGTTCCGAGGTTGTAAATTAGAGTGGAATGTGCTGGGACAAGCCTCCAGAAGTTTATGTCTCCTTACTTATGTTTGTTTTTTAAATTTAATTTCTATTTCTTATCGGAGTAAATTTGATTTTAGTGTTTTGATTGCCTGGCTGTACAGAATCTGCTCAATGATTCATACATATGTCTGTTCATCCTCGGGTCCTGTTACCATGTATGTGATTACAAAATGTATATTTTAAAGGTATTGGTGATTATATAATTCATACAGTTTATCTGTTATATGTTTTTATACACTTAACATACATTAGTATATGTATGTTAACCCCATAGTCCTAGTTAACCCATCCTCCCACCTTTCATTTTGGCTAACCATTAGTTTATTTGATAAGTCTGTGAGTGTCTTTTTCTGTGGAAATATGTTCATTGGTAGCAATCTTAGGATAACATGTATAAATGTTATCATAGGATATTTGTCGTACCCTTTTGAGTTACTTAACGTTATATGATTATTTCTAGGCTCAACTGTAGTCCTGAAAACGGCATTCTTCATTTTTTTCCCGAGGCTACTATTCTATTTGGTACGTATACCACTTCTTCTTTGTCCATTCATCTGTTTATGAACCTTTTTTCTGCTTCCATGTCTTGGCTATTTCAATATTGCTGCAGTGCTCATTTGCCTGCCTGTGTCTTTCCGATTCAGGTGGTCTTAGGTTATAGGCCCAAAAGGTGACCTGCCGCATCATATGGTACCTCAATTTTTATCTTTTCAAGCAGCTCCATTCAGTTTGTGTTAGTGCTGTTACCACTTTACATCCCACCAGCAGCTAGAAGGTACACAGTTCTCTAAAACCCCTTCAGCATTTATAGTTTGTAGACATTTTGCTGATGGAAACGATTGGTGTGAGCTGAAACCTTTTTCCATTTGAATTTGCATGTGTCTAATAATTCATTCTACTGAGCTTTAGGCATGTCCTTTTTTTTCTTTTCCTTTTTTTTTAAAGAGTGAGTACAACTTCCCTCCTCTTATTGATTTCTTGAAAAATTTCTCATGTGTTGAATATTCTTGCCTATTCCTTACCCAAGGGCATTTTTCAGGGCAGGTGTCATTTAGAGCCCTGCAGTCCATGTGACTATTAAGCAACCATTAGCACTGGGTTTAAAGCTGCTGTTGTGAGAAAGAGCCACAAGGCGGCAGCATTATTACGTTCTCATCTCTTGTTACTAGGGCAACAGAATCTTCCTGGAGGTAGTGTTCCGAGGTTGTAAATTAGAGTGGAATGTGCTGGGACAAGCCCCCAGAAGTTTATGTCTCCTTACTTAGGTTTGTTTTTTAAATGTAATTTCTATTTCTTATCGGAGTAAATTTGATTAGAGTGTTTTGATTGTCTGGCTGTACAGAAACTGCTCAATGATTCCTACATATGTCTGTTCATCTTCGGATTCTGTTACCATGTATGTGATTACAGAATGTATATTTTAAAGGTATTGGTGATTATATAATTCATACAGTTTATCTGTTATATGTTTTTATACACTTAACATACATTAGTATATGTATGTTAACCCCATAGTCCTAATTTACCCATCCTCCCACCTTTCATTTTGGCTAACAATTAGTTTATTTCATAAGTCTGTGAGTGTCTTTTTCTGTGGAAATATGTTCATTGGTAGCAATCTTAGGATAACATGTATAAATGATATCATAGGATAATTGTCATACCCTTTTGACTTACTTAACCTTATATGATTATTTCTAGGCTCTACTGTAGTCCTGAAAACGGCATTGTTCATTTTTTCCCCGAGGCTACTATTGCATTCTGTCCATATACCACTTCTTCTCTGTCCATTCATCTGTTTATGGACATTTTTTTTGCTTCCATGTCTTTGCTATTTCAATATTGCTGCAGTGCACATTTGACTGCCTGTGTCTTTCCGATTCTGGTAGTCTTAGGTTATAAGCCCAAGAGGTGCCCTGCCGCATCATATGGTAGCTCAATTTTTACCTTTTCAAGCAGCTCCATTCAGTTTGCGTTAGTGCTGTTACCACTTTACATCCCACCAGCAGCTAGAAGGTACACAGTTCTCTAAAACCCCTTCAGCATTTATAGTTTGTAGACATTTTGCTGATGGAAACGACTGGTGTGAGCTGAAACCTTTTTGAATTTGAATTTGCATGTGTCTAAAAATTCATTCTACTGAGCTTTAGGCATGTCCTTTTTTTTCTTTTCCTTTTTTTTAAAGAGTGAGTACAACTTCCCTCCTCTTATTGACTTCTTGAAAAATTTCTCATGTGTTGAATTTTCTTGCCTATTCCCTACCCCAGGGCATTTTTTGAGGGCAGGTGTCATTTAGAGCCCTGCAGTCCTTGTGACTATTAAGCAACTATTAGTACTGGGTTTAAAGCTGCTGTTGTGGGAAACAGCCACAAGGCCGCAGCATTATTACGTTCTCAATTCTTGTTACTACGGCAACAGAGTCTTCCTGGAGGTAGTGTTCCGAGGTTGTAAATTAGAGTGGAATGTGCTGGGACAAGCCCCCAGAAGTTTATGTCTCCTTACTTATGTTTGTTTTTTAAATTTAATTTCTATTTCTTATCAGAGTAAATTTGATTAGCGTGTTTTGATTGCCTGGCTGTACAGAATCTGCTCAATGATTCATACATATGTCTGTTCATCTTCGGGTCCTGTTACCATGTATGTGATTACAAAATGTATATTTTAAAGGTATTGGTGATTATATAATTCATACAGTTTATCTGTTATATGTTTTTATACACTTAACATACATTAGTATATGTATGTTAACCCCATAGTCCTAATTTACCCATCCTCCCCCCTTTCATTTTGGCTAACCATTAGTTTATTTCATAAGTCTGTGAGTGTCTTTTTCTGTGGAAATATGTTCATTGGTAGCAATCTTAGGATAACATGTATAAATGTTTTCATAGGATTTTGTCGTACCCTTTTGAGTTACTTAACGTTATATGATTATTTCTAGGCTCAACTGTAGTCCTGAAAACGGCATTGTTCATTTTTTTCCCGAGGCTACTATTCTATTTGGTACGTATACCACTTCTTCTTTGTCCATTCATCTGTTTATGAACCTTTTTTCTGCTTCCATGTCTTGGCTATTTCAATATTGCTGCAGTGCTCATTTGCCTGCCTGTGTCTTTCCGATTCAGGTGGTCTTAGGTTATAGGCCCAAAAGGTGACCTGCCGCATCATATGGTAGCTCAATTTTTATCTTTTCAAGCAGCTCCATTCAGTTTGCGTTAGTGCTGTTACCACTTTACATCCCACCAGCAGCTAGAAGGTACACAGTTCTCTAAAACCCCTTCAGCATTTATAGTTTGTAGACATTTTGCTGATGGAAACGACTGGTGTGAGCTGAAACCTTTTTGAATTTGAATTTGCATGTGTCTAATAATTCATTCTACTGAGCTTTAGGCATGTCCTTTTTTTTCTTTTCCTTTTTATTTAAAGAGTGAGTACAACTTCCCTCCTCTTATTGACTTCTTAAAAAATTTCTCATGTGTTGAATATTATTGCCTATTCCCTACCCCAGGACATTTTTCAGGGCAGGAGTCATTTAGAGCCCTGCAGTCCATGTGACTATTAAGCAACCATTAGCACTGGGTTTAAAGCTGCTGTTGTGGGAAAGAGCCACAAGGCGGCAGCATTATTACGTTCTCATCTCTTGTTACTAGGGCAACAGAATCTTCCTGGAGGTAGTGTTCCGAGGTTGTAAATTAGAGTGGAATGTGCTGGGACAAGCCCCCAGAAGTTTATGTCTCCTTACTTAGGTTTGTTTTTTAAATTTAATTTCTATTTCTTATCTGAGTAAATTTGATTAGAGTGTTTTGATTGTCTGGCTGTACAGAAACTGCTCAATGATTCCTACATATGTCTGTTCATCTTCGGATTCTGTTACCATGAATGTGATTACAGAATGTATATTTTAAAGGTATTGGTGATTATATAATTCATACAGTTTATCTGTTATATGTTTTTATACACTTAACATACATTAGTATATGTATGTTAACCCCATAGCCCTAGTTTACCCATCCTCCCACCTTTCATTTTGTCTAACCATTAGTTTATTTCATAAGTCTGTGAGTGTCTTTTTCTGTGGAAATATGTTCATTGGTAGCTATCTTAGGATAACATGTATAAATGTTATCATAGGATATTTGTCGTACCCTTTTGAGTTACTTAACCTTATATGATTATTTCTAGGCTCAACTGTAGTCCTGAAAACGGCATTGTTCATTTTTTTCCCGAGGCTACTATTCTATTTGGTACGTATACCACTTCTTCTTTGTCCATTCATCTGTTTATGGACATTTTTTTTGCTTCCATGTCTTTGCTATTTCCATATTGCTGCAGGGCACATTTGACTGCCTGTGTCTTTCCGATTCTGGTAGTCTTAGGTTATAAGCCGAAGAGGTGCCCTGCCGCATCATATGGTAGCTCAATTTTTACCTTTTCAAGCAGCTCCATTCAGTTTGCATTAGTGCTGTTACCACTTTTCATCCCAGCAGCAGATAGAAGGTATACATTTCTCTAAAACCCCTTCAGCATTTATAGTTTGTAGACTTTTTGCTGATGGCCATTTGACTGGTGTGAGCTGAAACCTTTTTGGAGGTTGGATACGCATGTGGCGAATAATTCCTTATACTGATCTTTAGGCATATCCTTTTTCTTCTTTTCCTTTTTTTGTTAAAGTGTGAGTACAACTGCCCTCTTCATATTCACTTTTTGAAAAATTTCTCATGTGTTGAATTTTCTTGCGTATTCCCTACCCCAGGGCATTTTTTGAGGGCAGGTGTCATTTAGACCCCTGCAGTCGTTTTGACTATTAAGCAACTATTAGCACTGGGTTTAAAGCTGCTGTTGTGGGAAACAGCCACAAGGCGGCAGCATTATTACGTTCTCAACTCTTGTTACTATGGCAACAGAGTCTTCCTGGAGGTAGTGTTCCGAGGTTGTAAATTAGAGTGGAATGTGCTGGGACAAGCCTCCAGAAGTTTATGTCTCCTTACTTATGTTTGTTTTTTAAATTTAATTTCTATTTCTTATCGGAGTAAATTTGATTTTAGTGTTTTGATTGCCTGGCTGTACAGAATCTGCTCAATGATTCATACATATGTCTGTTCATCCTCGGGTCCTGTTACCATGTATGTGATTACAAAATGTATATTTTAAAGGTATTGGTGATTATATAATTCATACAGTTTATCTGTTATATGTTTTTATACACTTAACATACATTAGTATATGTATGTTAACCCCATAGTCCTAGTTAACCCATCCTCCCACCTTTCATTTTGGCTAACCATTAGTTTATTTGATAAGTCTGTGAGTGTCTTTTTCTGTGGAAATATGTTCATTGGTAGCAATGTTAGGATAACATGTATAAATGTTATCATAGGATATTTGTCGTACCCTTTTGAGTTACTTAACGTTATATGATTATTTCTAGGCTCAACTGTAGTCCTGAAAACGGCATTCTTCATTTTTTTCCCGAGGCTACTATTCTATTTGGTACGTATACCACTTCTTCTTTGTCCATTCATCTGTTTATGAACCTTTTTTCTGCTTCCATGTCTTGGCTATTTCAATATTGCTGCAGTGCTCATTTGCCTGCCTGTGTCTTTCCGATTCAGGTGGTCTTAGGTTATAGGCCCAAAAGGTGACCTGCCGCATCATATGGTACCTCAATTTTTATCTTTTCAAGCAGCTCCATTCAGTTTGTGTTAGTGCTGTTACCACTTTACATCCCACCAGCAGCTAGAAGGTACACAGTTCTCTAAAACCCCTTCAGCATTTATAGTTTGTAGACATTTTGCTGATGGAAACGATTGGTGTGAGCTGAAACCTTTTTCCATTTGAATTTGCATGTGTCTAATAATTCATTCTACTGAGCTTTAGGCATGTCCTTTTTTTTCTTTTCCTTTTTTTTTAAAGAGTGAGTACAACTTCCCTCCTCTTATTGATTTCTTGAAAAATTTCTCATGTGTTGAATATTCTTGCCTATTCCTTACCCCAGGGCATTTTTCAGGGCAGGTGTCATTTAGAGCCCTGCAGTCCATGTGACTATTAAGCAACCATTAGCACTGGGTTTAAAGCTGCTGTTGTGAGAAAGAGCCACAAGGCGGCAGCATTATTACGTTCTCATCTCTTGTTACTAGGGCAACAGAATCTTCCTGGAGGTAGTGTTCCGAGGTTGTAAATTAGAGTGGAATGTGCTGGGACAAGCCCCCAGAAGTTTATGTCTCCTTACTTAGGTTTGTTTTTTAAATGTAATTTCTATTTCTTATCGGAGTAAATTTGATTAGAGTGTTTTGATTGTCTGGCTGTACAGAAACTGCTCAATGATTCCTACATATGTCTGTTCATCTTCGGATTCTGTTACCATGTATGTGATTACAGAATGTATATTTTAAAGGTATTGGTGATTATATAATTCATACAGTTTATCTGTTATATGTTTTTATACACTTAACATACATTAGTATATGTATGTTAACCCCATAGTCCTAATTTACCCATCCTCCCACCTTTCATTTTGGCTAACAATTAGTTTATTTCATAAGTCTGTGAGTGTCTTTTTCTGTGGAAATATGTTCATTGGTAGCAATCTTAGGATAACATGTATAAATGATATCATAGGATAATTGTCATACCCTTTTGACTTACTTAACCTTATATGATTATTTCTAGGCTCTACTGTAGTCCTGAAAACGGCATTGTTCATTTTTTCCCCGAGGCTACTATTGCATTCTGTCCATATACCACTTCTTCTCTGTCCATTCATCTGTTTATGGACATTTTTTTTGCTTCCATGTCTTTGCTATTTCAATATTGCTGCAGTGCACATTTGACTGCCTGTGTCTTTCCGATTCTGGTAGTCTTAGGTTATAAGCCCAAGAGGTGCCCTGCCGCATCATATGGTAGCTCAATTTTTACCTTTTCAAGCAGCTCCATTCAGTTTGCGTTAGTGCTGTTACCACTTTACATCCCACCAGCAGCTAGAAGGTACACAGTTCTCTAAAACCCCTTCAGCATTTATAGTTTGTAGACATTTTGCTGATGGAAACGACTGGTGTGAGCTGAAACCTTTTTGAATTTGAATTTGCATGTGTCTAAAAATTCATTCTACTGAGCTTTAGGCATGTCCTTTTTTTTCTTTTCCTTTTTTTTAAAGAGTGAGTACAACTTCCCTCCTCTTATTGACTTCTTGAAAAATTTCTCATGTGTTGAATATTATTGCCTATTCCCTACCCCAGGGCATTTTTCAGGGCAGGTGTCATTTAGAGCCCTGCAGTCCATGTGACTATTAAGCAACCATTAGCACTGGGTATAAAGCTGCTGTTGTGGGAAAGAGCCACAAGGCGGCAGCATTATTACGTTCTCATCTCTTGTTACTAGGGCAACAGAATCTTCCTGGAGGTAGTGTTCCGAGGTTGTAAATTAGAGTGGAATGTGCTGGGACAAGCCCCCAGAAGTTTATGTCTCCTTACTTAGGTTTGTTTTTTAAATTTAATTTCTATTTCTTATCTGAGTAAATTTGATTAGAGTGTTTTGATTGTCTGGCTGTACAGAATCTGCTCAATGTTTCCTACATATGTCTGTTCATCTTCAGATTCTGTTACCATGTATGTGATTACAGAATGTATATTTTAAAGGTATTGGTGATTATATAATTCATATAGTTTATTTGTTATATGTTTATATGCATGTAACATACATTAGTATATTTATGTTAATCCCATAGTCCTAATTTACCCATCCTCCCCCCTTTCATTTTGGCTAACCATTAGTTTATTTCATAAGTCTGTGAGTGTCTTTTTCTGTGGAAATATGTTCATTGGTAGCAATCTTAGGATAACATGTACAAATGATATCATAGGATATTTGTCATACCCTTTTGACTTACTTAACCTTATATTATTATTTCTAGGCTCCACTGTAGTCCTGAAAACGGCATTGTTCATTTTTTTCCCGAGGCTACTATTCCATTCTGTCCATATACCACTTCTTCTCTGTCCATTCATCTGTTTATGGACCTTTTTTTGCTTCCATGTCTTGGCTATTTCAGTATTGCTGCAGTGCACATTTGACTGCCTGTGTCTTTCCGATTCTGGTGGTCTTAGGTTATAAGCCCGAGAGGTGCCCTGCCGCATCATATGGTAGCTCAATTTCTACCTTTTCAAGCGGCTCCATTCAGTTTGCGTTAGTGCTGTTACCACTTTACATCCCAGCAGCAGATAGAAGGTACACATTTCTCTAAAACACCTTCAGCATTTATAGTTTGTAGACTTTTGCTGATGGCCATTTGACTGTTGTGAGCTGAAACCTTTATGGAGGTTGGATACGCATGTGGCGAATAATTCCTTATACTGATCTTTAGGCATATCCTTTTTCTTCTTTTCCTTTTTTTGTTAAAGTGTGAGTACAACTTCCCTCTTCATATTCACTTTTTGAAAAATTTCTCATGTGTTGAATTTTCTTGCTTATTCCCTACCCAAGGGCACTTTTTGAGGGCAGGTGTCATTTAGACCCCTGCAGTCGTTGTGACTATTAAGCAACCATTAGCACTGGGTTTAAAGCTGCTGTTGTGGGAAACAGCCACAAGGCGGCAGCATTATTACGTTCTCAACTCTTGTTACTAGGGCAACAGAATCTTCCTGGAGGTAGTGTTCTGAGGTTGTAAATTAGAGTGGAATGTGCTGGGACAAGCCCCCAGAAGTTTATGTCTCCTTACTTATGTTTGTTTTTTAAATTTCATTTCTATTTCTTATCAGCGTAAATTTGATTAGAGTGTTTTGATTGCCTGGCTGTACAGGATCTGCTCAATGATTCATACATATGTCTGTTCATCTTCGGGTCCTGTTACCATGTATGTGATTACAAAATGTATATTTTAAAGGTATTGGTGATTATATAATTCATACAGTTTATCTGTTATATGTTGTTATACACTTAACATACATTAGTATATGTATGTTAACCCCATAGTCCTAATTTACCCATCCTCCCACCTTTCATTTTGCTAACCATTAGTTTATTTCATAAGTCTGTGAGTGTCTTTTTCTGTGGAAATATGTTCATTGGTAGCAATCTTAGGATAACATGTATAAATATTATCATAGGATATTTGTCGTACCCTTTTGAGTTAGTTAACCTTATATGATTATTTCTAGGCTCAACTGTAGTCCTGAAAACGGCGTTGTTCATTTTTTTCCCCAGGCTACTATTCTATTTGGTACGTATACTACTTCTTCTTTGTCCATTCATCTGTTTATGAACCTTTTTTCTGCTTCCATGTCTTGGCTATTTCAATATTGCTGCAGTGCTCATTTGCCTGCCTGTGTCTTTCCGATTCAGGTGGTCTTAGGTTATAGGCCCAAAGGGTGACCTGCTGCATCATATGGTAGCTCAATTTTTACCTTGTCAAGAAGCTCCATTCAGTTTGCGTTAGTGCTGTTACCACTTTACATCCCACCAGCAGCTAGAAGGTACACAGTTCTCTAAAACCCCTTCAGCATTTATAGTTTATAGACATTTTGCTGATGGAAATGACTGGTGTGAGCTGAAACCTTTTTGAATTTGAATTTGCATGTGTCTAATAATTCCTTATACTGAGCTTTAGGCATGTCCTTTTTTTTCTTTTCCTTTTTTTTAAAGAGTGAGTACAACTTCCCTCCTCTTATTGACTTCTTGAAAAATTTCTCATGTGTTGAATTTTCTTGCCTATTCCCTACCCCAGGGTATTTTTTGAGGGCAGGTGTCATTTAGACCCCTGCAGTCGTTTTGACTATTAAGCAACCATTAGCACTGGGTTTAAAGCTGCTGTTGTGGGAAACAGCCACAAGGCGGCAGCATTATTATGTTCTCAACTCTTGTTACTATGGCAACAGAGTCTTCCTGGAGGTAGTGTTCCGAGGTTGTAAATTAGAGTGGAATGTGCTGGGAAAAGCCTCCAGAAGTTTATGTCTCCTTACTTATGTTTGTTTTTTAAATTTAATTTCTATTTCTTATCGGAGTAAATTTGATTTTAGTGTTTTGATTGCCTGGCTGTACAGAATCTGCTCAATGATTCATACATATGTCTGTTCATCCTCGGGTCCTGTTACCATGTATGTGATTACAGAATGTATATTTTAAAGGTATTGGTGATTATATAATTCATACAGTTTATCTGTTATATGTTTTTATACACTTAACATACATTAGTATATGTATGTTAACCCCATAGCCCTAGTTTACCCATCCTCCCACCTTTCATTTTGTCTAACCATTAGTTTATTTCATAAGTCTGTGAGTGTCTTTTTCTGTGGAAATATGTTCATTGGTAGCTATCTTAGGATAACATGTATAAATGTTATCATAGGATATTTGTCGTACCCTTTTGAGTTACTTAACCTTATATGATTATTTCTAGGCTCAACTGTAGTCCTGAAAACGGCATTGTTCATTTTTTTCCCGAGGCTACTATTCTATTTGGTACGTATACCACTTCTTCTTTGTCCATTCATCTGTTTATGGACATTTTTTTTGCTTCCATGTCTTTGCTATTTCCATATTGCTGCAGGGCACATTTGACTGCCTGTGTCTTTCCGATTCTGGTAGTCTTAGGTTATAAGCCGAAGAGGTGCCCTGCCGCATCATATGGTAGCTCAATTTTTACCTTTTCAAGCAGCTCCATTCAGTTTGCATTAGTGCTGTTACCACTTTTCATCCCAGCAGCAGATAGAAGGTATACATTTCTCTAAAACCCCTTCAGCATTTATAGTTTGTAGACTTTTTGCTGATGGCCATTTGACTGGTGTGAGCTGAAACCTTTTTGGAGGTTGGATACGCATGTGGCGAATAATTCCTTATACTGATCTTTAGGCATATCCTTTTTCTTCTTTTCCTTTTTTTGTTAAAGTGTGAGTACAACTGCCCTCTTCATATTCACTTTTTGAAAAATTTCTCATGTGTTGAATTTTCTTGCGTATTCCCTACCCCAGGGCATTTTTTGAGGGCAGGTGTCATTTAGACCCCTGCAGTCGTTTTGACTATTAAGCAACTATTAGCACTGGGTTTAAAGCTGCTGTTGTGGGAAACAGCCACAAGGCGGCAGCATTATTACGTTCTCAACTCTTGTTACTATGGCAACAGAGTCTTCCTGGAGGTAGTGTTCCGAGGTTGTAAATTAGAGTGGAATGTGCTGGGACAAGCCTCCAGAAGTTTATGTCTCCTTACTTATGTTTGTTTTTTAAATTTAATTTCTATTTCTTATCGGAGTAAATTTGATTTTAGTGTTTTGATTGCCTGGCTGTACAGAATCTGCTCAATGATTCATACATATGTCTGTTCATCCTCGGGTCCTGTTACCATGTATGTGATTACAAAATGTATATTTTAAAGGTATTGGTGATTATATAATTCATACAGTTTATCTGTTATATGTTTTTATACACTTAACATACATTAGTATATGTATGTTAACCCCATAGTCCTAGTTAACCCATCCTCCCACCTTTCATTTTGGCTAACCATTAGTTTATTTGATAAGTCTGTGAGTGTCTTTTTCTGTGGAAATATGTTCATTGGTAGCAATGTTAGGATAACATGTATAAATGTTATCATAGGATATTTGTCGTACCCTTTTGAGTTACTTAACGTTATATGATTATTTCTAGGCTCAACTGTAGTCCTGAAAACGGCATTCTTCATTTTTTTCCCGAGGCTACTATTCTATTTGGTACGTATACCACTTCTTCTTTGTCCATTCATCTGTTTATGAACCTTTTTTCTGCTTCCATGTCTTGGCTATTTCAATATTGCTGCAGTGCTCATTTGCCTGCCTGTGTCTTTCCGATTCAGGTGGTCTTAGGTTATAGGCCCAAAAGGTGACCTGCCGCATCATATGGTACCTCAATTTTTATCTTTTCAAGCAGCTCCATTCAGTTTGTGTTAGTGCTGTTACCACTTTACATCCCACCAGCAGCTAGAAGGTACACAGTTCTCTAAAACCCCTTCAGCATTTATAGTTTGTAGACATTTTGCTGATGGAAACGATTGGTGTGAGCTGAAACCTTTTTCCATTTGAATTTGCATGTGTCTAATAATTCATTCTACTGAGCTTTAGGCATGTCCTTTTTTTTCTTTTCCTTTTTTTTTAAAGAGTGAGTACAACTTCCCTCCTCTTATTGATTTCTTGAAAAATTTCTCATGTGTTGAATATTCTTGCCTATTCCTTACCCCAGGGCATTTTTCAGGGCAGGTGTCATTTAGAGCCCTGCAGTCCATGTGACTATTAAGCAACCATTAGCACTGGGTTTAAAGCTGCTGTTGTGAGAAAGAGCCACAAGGCGGCAGCATTATTACGTTCTCATCTCTTGTTACTAGGGCAACAGAATCTTCTTGGAGGTAGTGTTCCGAGGTTGTAAATTAGAGTGGAATGTGCTGGGACAAGCCCCCAGAAGTTTATGTCTCCTTACTTAGGTTTGTTTTTTAAATGTAATTTCTATTTCTTATCGGAGTAAATTTGATTAGAGTGTTTTGATTGTCTGGCTGTACAGAAACTGCTCAATGATTCCTACATATGTCTGTTCATCTTCGGATTCTGTTACCATGTATGTGATTACAGAATGTATATTTTAAAGGTATTGGTGATTATATAATTCATACAGTTTATCTGTTATATGTTTTTATACACTTAACATACATTAGTATATGTATGTTAACCCCATAGTCCTAATTTACCCATCCTCCCACCTTTCATTTTGGCTAACAATTAGTTTATTTCATAAGTCTGTGAGTGTCTTTTTCTGTGGAAATATGTTCATTGGTAGCAATCTTAGGATAACATGTATAAATGATATCATAGGATAATTGTCATACCCTTTTGACTTACTTAACCTTATATGATTATTTCTAGGCTCTACTGTAGTCCTGAAAACGGCATTGTTCATTTTTTCCCCGAGGCTACTATTGCATTCTGTCCATATACCACTTCTTCTCTGTCCATTCATCTGTTTATGGACATTTTTTTTGCTTCCATGTCTTTGCTATTTCAATATTGCTGCAGTGCACATTTGACTGCCTGTGTCTTTCCGATTCTGGTAGTCTTAGGTTATAAGCCCAAGAGGTGCCCTGCCGCATCATATGGTAGCTCAATTTTTACCTTTTCAAGCAGCTCCATTCAGTTTGCGTTAGTGCTGTTACCACTTTACATCCCACCAGCAGCTAGAAGGTACACAGTTCTCTAAAACCCCTTCAGCATTTATAGTTTGTAGACATTTTGCTGATGGAAACGACTGGTGTGAGCTGAAACCTTTTTGAATTTGAATTTGCATGTGTCTAAAAATTCATTCTACTGAGCTTTAGGCATGTCCTTTTTTTTCTTTTCCTTTTTTTTAAAGAGTGAGTACAACTTCCCTCCTCTTATTGACTTCTTGAAAAATTTCTCATGTGTTGAATATTATTGCCTATTCCCTACCCCAGGGCATTTTTCAGGGCAGGTGTCATTTAGAGCCCTGCAGTCCATGTGACTATTAAGCAACCATTAGCACTGGGTATAAAGCTGCTGTTGTGGGAAAGAGCCACAAGGCGGCAGCATTATTACGTTCTCATCTCTTGTTACTAGGGCAACAGAATCTTCCTGGAGGTAGTGTTCCGAGGTTGTAAATTAGAGTGGAATGTGCTGGGACAAGCCCCCAGAAGTTTATGTCTCCTTACTTAGGTTTGTTTTTTAAATTTAATTTCTATTTCTTATCTGAGTAAATTTGATTAGAGTGTTTTGATTGTCTGGCTGTACAGAATCTGCTCAATGTTTCCTACATATGTCTGTTCATCTTCAGATTCTGTTACCATGTATGTGATTACAGAATGTATATTTTAAAGGTATTGGTGATTATATAATTCATATAGTTTATTTGTTATATGTTTATATGCATGTAACATACATTAGTATATTTATGTTAATCCCATAGTCCTAATTTACCCATCCTCCCCCCTTTCATTTTGGCTAACCATTAGTTTATTTCATAAGTCTGTGAGTGTCTTTTTCTGTGGAAATATGTTCATTGGTAGCAATCTTAGGATAACATGTACAAATGATATCATAGGATATTTGTCATACCCTTTTGACTTACTTAACCTTATATTATTATTTCTAGGCTCCACTGTAGTCCTGAAAACGGCATTGTTCATTTTTTTCCCGAGGCTACTATTCCATTCTGTCCATATACCACTTCTTCTCTGTCCATTCATCTGTTTATGGACCTTTTTTTGCTTCCATGTCTTGGCTATTTCAGTATTGCTGCAGTGCACATTTGACTGCCTGTGTCTTTCCAATTCTGGTGGTCTTAGGTTATAAGCCCGAGAGGTGCCCTGCCGCATCATATGGTAGCTCAATTTCTACCTTTTCAAGCGGCTCCATTCAGTTTGCGTTAGTGCTGTTACCACTTTACATCCCAGCAGCAGATAGAAGGTACACATTTCTCTAAAACACCTTCAGCATTTATAGTTTGTAGACTTTTGCTGATGGCCATTTGACTGTTGTGAGCTGAAACCTTTATGGAGGTTGGATACGCATGTGGCGAATAATTCCTTATACTGATCTTTAGGCATATCCTTTTTCTTCTTTTCCTTTTTTTGTTAAAGTGTGAGTACAACTTCCCTCTTCATATTCACTTTTTGAAAAATTTCTCATGTGTTGAATTTTCTTGCCTATTCCCTACCCAAGGGCACTTTTTGAGGGCAGGTGTCATTTAGACCCCTGCAGTCGTTGTGACTATTAAGCAACCATTAGCACTGGGTTTAAAGCTGCTGTTGTGGGAAACAGCCACAAGGCGGCAGCATTATTACGTTCTCAACTCTTGTTACTAGGGCAACAGAATCTTCCTGGAGGTAGTGTTCTGAGGTTGTAAATTAGAGTGGAATGTGCTGGGACAAGCCCCCAGAAGTTTATGTCTCCTTACTTATGTTTGTTTTTTAAATTTCATTTCTATTTCTTATCAGCGTAAATTTGATTAGAGTGTTTTGATTGCCTGGCTGTACAGGATCTGCTCAATGATTCATACATATGTCTGTTCATCTTCGGGTCCTGTTACCATGTATGTGATTACAAAATGTATATTTTAAAGGTATTGGTGATTATATAATTCATACAGTTTATCTGTTATATGTTGTTATACACTTAACATACATTAGTATATGTATGTTAACCCCATAGTCCTAATTTACCCATCCTCCCACCTTTCATTTTGCTAACCATTAGTTTATTTCATAAGTCTGTGAGTGTCTTTTTCTGTGGAAATATGTTCATTGGTAGCAATCTTAGGATAACATGTATAAATATTATCATAGGATATTTGTCGTACCCTTTTGAGTTAGTTAACCTTATATGATTATTTCTAGGCTCAACTGTAGTCCTGAAAACGGCGTTGTTCATTTTTTTCCCCAGGCTACTATTCTATTTGGTACGTATACTACTTCTTCTTTGTCCATTCATCTGTTTATGAACCTTTTTTCTGCTTCCATGTCTTGGCTATTTCAATATTGCTGCAGTGCTCATTTGCCTGCCTGTGTCTTTCCGATTCAGGTGGTCTTAGGTTATAGGCCCAAAGGGTGACCTGCTGCATCATATGGTAGCTCAATTTTTACCTTGTCAAGAAGCTCCATTCAGTTTGCGTTAGTGCTGTTACCACTTTACATCCCACCAGCAGCTAGAAGGTACACAGTTCTCTAAAACCCCTTCAGCATTTATAGTTTATAGACATTTTGCTGATGGAAATGACTGGTGTGAGCTGAAACCTTTTTGAATTTGAATTTGCATGTGTCTAATAATTCCTTATACTGAGCTTTAGGCATGTCCTTTTTTTTCTTTTCCTTTTTTTTAAAGAGTGAGTACAACTTCCCTCCTCTTATTGACTTCTTGAAAAATTTCTCATGTGTTGAATTTTCTTGCCTATTCCCTACCCCAGGGTATTTTTTGAGGGCAGGTGTCATTTAGACCCCTGCAGTCGTTTTGACTATTAAGCAACCATTAGCACTGGGTTTAAAGCTGCTGTTGTGGGAAACAGCCACAAGGCGGCAGCATTATTATGTTCTCAACTCTTGTTACTATGGCAACAGAGTCTTCCTGGAGGTAGTGTTCCGAGGTTGTAAATTAGAGTGGAATGTGCTGGGAAAAGCCTCCAGAAGTTTATGTCTCCTTACTTATGTTTGTTTTTTAAATTTAATTTCTATTTCTTATCGGAGTAAATTTGATTTTAGTGTTTTGATTGCCTGGCTGTACAGAATCTGCTCAATGATTCATACATATGTCTGTTCATCCTCGGGTCCTGTTACCATGTATGTGATTACAAAATGTATATTTTAAAGGTATTGGTGATTATATAATTCATACAGTTTATCTGTTATATGTTTTTATACACTTAACATACATTAGTATATGTATGTTAACCCCATAGTCCTAGTTAACCCATCCTCCCACCTTTCATTTTGGCTAACCATTAGTTTATTTGATAAGTCTGTGAGTGTCTTTTTCTGTGGAAATATGTTCATTGGTAGCTATCTTAGGATAACATGTATAAATGTTATCATAGGATATTTGTCGTACCCTTTTGAGTTACTTAACGTTATATGATTATTTCTAGGCTCAACTGTAGTCCTGAAAACGGCATTGTTCATTTTTTTCCCGAGGCTACTATTCTGTTTGGTACGTATACCACTTCTTCTTTGTCCATTCATCTGTTTATGAACCTTTTTTCTGCTTCCATGTCTTGGCTATTTCAATATTGCTGCAGTGCTCATTTGCCTGCCTGTGTCTTTCCGATTCAGGTGGTCTTAGGTTATAGGCCCAAAAGGTGACCTGCCGCATCATATGGTAGCTCTATTTTTATCTTTTCAAGCAGCTCCATTCAGTTTGTGTTAGTGCTGTTACCACTTTACATCCCACCAGCAGCTAGAAGGTACACAGTTCTCTAAAACCCCTTCAGCATTTATAGTTTGTAGACATTTTGCTGATGGAAACGATTGGTGTGAGCTGAAACCTTTTTCCATTTGAATTTGCATGTGTCTAATAATTCATTCTACTGAGGTTTAGGCATGTCCTTTTTTTTCTTTTCCTTTTTTTTAAAGAGTGAGTACAACTTCCCTCCTCTTATTGATTTCTTGAAAAATTTCTCATGTGTTGAATATTCTTGCCTATTCCTTACCCCAGGGCATTTTTCAGGGCAGGTGTCATTTAGAGCCCTGCAGTCCATGTGATTATTAAGCAACCATTAGCACTGGGTTTAAAGCTGCTGTTGTGGGAAAGAGCCACAAGGCGGCAGCATTATTACGTTCTCATCTCTTGTTACTAGGGCAACAGAATCTTCCTGGAGGTAGTGTTCCGAGGTTGTAAATTAGAGTGGAATGTGCTGGGACAAGCCCCCAGAAGTTTATGTCTCCTTACTTAGGTTTGTTTTTTAAATGTAATTTCTATTTCTTATCGGAGTAAATTTGATTAGAGTGTTTTGATTGTCTGGCTGTACAGAAACTGCTCAATGATTCCTACATATGTCTGTTCATCTTCGGATTCTGTTACCATGTATGTGATTACAGAATGTATATTTTAAAGGTATTGGTGATTATATAATTCATACAGTTTATCTGTTATATGTTTTTATACACTTAACATACATTAGTATATGTATGTTAACCCCATAGTCCTAATTTACCCGTCCTCCCACCTTTCATTTTGGCTAACAATTAGTTTATTTCATAAGTCTGTGAGTGTCTTTTTCTGTGGAAATATGTTCATTGGTAGCAATCTTAGGATAACATGTATAAATGATATCATAGGATAATTGTCATACCCTTTTGACTTACTTAACCTTATATGATTATTTCTAGGCTCTACTGTAGTCCTGAAAACGGCATTGTTCATTTTTTCCCCGAGGCTACTATTCCATTCTGTCCATATACCACTTCTTCTCTGTCCATTCATCTGTTTATGGACATTTTTTTTGCTTCCATGTCTTTGCTATTTCAATATTGCTGCAGTGCACATTTGACTGCCTGTGTCTTTCCGATTCTGGTAGTCTTAGGTTATAAGCCCAAGAGGTGCCCTGCCGCATCATATGGTAGCTCAATTTTTACCTTTTCAAGCAGCTCCATTCAGTTTGCGTTAGTGCTGTTACCACTTTACATCCCACCAGCAGCTAGAAGGTACACAGTTCTCTAAAACCCCTTCAGCATTTATAGTTTATAGACATTTTGCTGATGGAAATGACTGGTGTGAGCTGAAACCTTTTTGAATTTGAATTTGCATGTGTCTAATAATTCCTTATACTGAGCTTTAGGCATGTCCTTTTTTTTCTTTTCCTTTTTTTTTAAAGAGTGAGTACAACTTCCCTCCTCTTATTGACTTCTTGAAAAATTTCTCATGTGTTGAATTTTCTTGCCTATTCCCTACCCCAGGGCATTTTTCAGGGCAGGTGTCATTTAGAGCCCTGCAGTCCTTGTGACTATTAAGCAACCATTAGCACTGGGTTTAATGTTGCTGTTGTGGGAAACAGCCACAAGGCGGCAGCATTATTACGTTCTCATCTCTTGTTACTAGGGCAACAGAATCTTCCTGGAAGTAGTGTTCCGTGGTTGTAAATTAGAGTGGAATGTGCTGGGACGAGCCCCCAGAAGTTTATGTCTCCTTACGTATGTTTGTTTATTAAATTTAATTCTATTTCTTTTTGGAGTAAATTTGATTAGAGTTTTTTGATTGTCTGGCTGTACAGAATCTGCTCAATGATTCCTACATATGTCTGTTCATCTTCGGATTCTGTTACCATGTATGTGAATACAGAATGTATATTTTAAAGGTATTGGTGATTATATAATTCATATAGTTTATCTGTTATATGTTTATATGCATGTAACATACATTAGTATATTTATGTTAATCCCATAGTCCTAATTTACCCATCCTCCCCCCTTTCATTTTGGCTAACCATTAGTTTATTTCATAAGTCTGTGAGTGTCTTTTTCTGTGGAAATATGTTCATTGGTAGCAATCTTAGGATAACATGTATAAATGATATCATAGGATATTTGTCATACCCTTTTGACTTACTTAACCTTATATTATTATTTCTAGGCTCTACTGTAGTCCTGAAAACGGCATTGTTCATTTTTTTCCCGAGGCTACTATTCCATTCTGTCCATATACCACTTCTTCTCTGTCCATTCATCTGTTTATGGACCTTTTTTTGCTTCCATGTCTTGGCTATTTCAGTATTGCTGCAGTGCACATTTGACTGCCTGTGTCTTTCCGATTCTGGTGGTCTTAGGTTATAAACCCGAGAGGTGCCCTGCCGCATCATATGGTAGCTCAATTTCTACCTTTTCAAGCGGCTCCATTCAGTTTGCGTTAGTGCTGTTACCACTTTACATCCCAGCAGCAGATAGAAGGTACACATTTCTCTAAAACACCTTCAGCATTTATAGTTTGTAGACTTTTGCTGATGGCCATTTGACTGTTGTGAGCTGAAACCTTTATGGAGGTTGGATACGCATGTGGCGAATAATTCCTTATACTGATCTTTAGGCATATCCTTTTTCTTCTTTTCCTTTTTTTGTTAAAGTGTGAGTACAACTTCCCTCTTCATATTCACTTTTTGAAAAATTTCTCATGTGTTCAATTTTGTTGCCTATTCCCTACCCAAGGGCACTTTTTGAGGGCAGGTGTCATTTAGACCCCTGCAGTCGTTGTGACTATTAAGCAACCATTAGCACTGGGTTTAAAGCTGCTGTTGTGGGAAACAGCCACAAGGCGGCAGCATTATTACGTTCTCAACTCTTGTTACTAGGGCAACAGAATCTTCCTGGAGGTAGTGTTCTGAGGTTGTAAATTAGAGTGGAATATGCTGGGACAAGCCCCCAGAAGTTTATGTCTCCTTACTTAGGTTTGTTTTTTAAATTTAATTTCTATTTCTTATCTGAGTAAATTTGATTAGAGTGTTTGATTTTCTGGCTGTACAGAAACTGCTCAATGATTCCTACATATGTCTGTTAATCTTCGGATTCTGTTACCATGTATGTGATTACAGAATGTATATTTTAAAGGTATTGGTGATTATATACTTCATACAGTTTATCTGTTATATGTTGTTATACACTTAACATACATTAGTATATGTATGTTAACCCTATAGTCCTAATTTACCCATCCTCCCACCTTTCATTTTGCTAACCATTAGTTTATTTCATAAGTCTGTGAGTGTCTTTTTCTGTGGAAATATGTTCATTGGTAGCAATCTTAGGATAACATGTATAAATATTATCATAGGATATTTGTCGTACCCTTTTGAGTTAGTTAACCTTATATGATTATTTCTAGGCTCAACTGTAGTCCTGAAAACGGCGTTGTTCATTTTTTTCCCCAGGCTACTATTCTATTTGGTACGTATACTACTTCTTCTTTGTCCATTCATCTGTTTATGAACCTTTTTTCTGCTTCCATGTCTTGGCTATTTCAATATTGCTGCAGTGCTCATTTGCCTGCCTGTGTCTTTCCGATTCAGGTGGTCTTAGGTTATAGGCCCAAAGGGTGACCTGCTGCATCATATGGTAGCTCAATTTTTACCTTGTCAAGAAGCTCCATTCAGTTTGCGTTAGTGCTGTTCCCACTTTACATCCCACCAGCAGCTAGAAGGTACACAGTTCTCTAAAACCCCTTCAGCATTTATAGTTTATAGACATTTTGCTGATGGAAATGACTGGTGTGAGCTGAAACCTTTTTGAATTTGAATTTGCATGTGTCTAATAATTACTTATACTGAGCTTTAGGCATGTCCATTTTTTTCTTTTCCTTTTTTTTAAAGAGTGAGTACAACTTCCCTCCTCTTATTGACTTCTTGAAAAATTTCTCATGTGTTGAATTTTCTTGCCTATTCCCTACCCCAGGGCATTTTTTGAGGGCAGGTGTCATTTAGAGCCCTGCAGTCCTTGTGACTATTAAGCAACTATTAGTACTGGGTTTAAAGCTGCTGTTGTGGGAAACAGCCACAAGGCCGCAGCATTATTACGTTCTCAACTCTTGTTACTACGGCAACAGAGTCTTCCTGGAGGTAGTGTTCCGAGGTTGTAAATTAGAGTGGAATGTGCTGGGACAAGCCCCCAGAAGTTTATGTCTCCTTACTTAGGTTTGTTTTTTAAATTTAATAGCTATTTCTTATCAGAGTAAATTTGATTAGAGTGTTTTGATTGCCTGGCTGTACAGAATCTGCTTAATGATTCATACATATGTCTGTTCATCTTCGGGTCCTCTTACCATGTATGTGATTACAAAATGTATATTTTAAAGGTATTGGTGATTATATAATTCATACAGTTTATCTGTTATATGTTTTTATTCACTTAACATACATTAGTATATGTATGTTAACCCCATAGTCCTAATTTACCCATCCTCCCACCTTTCATTTTGGCTAACCATTAGTTTATTTGATAAGTCTGTGAGTGTCTTTTTCTGTGGAAATATGTTCATTGGTAGCAATCTTAGGATAACATGTATAAATGTTTTCATAGGATATTTGTCGTACACTTTTGAGTTACTTAACCTTATATGATTATTTCTAGGCTCAACTGTAGTCCTGAAAACGGCATTGTTCATTTTTTTCCCGAGGCTACTATTCTATTTGGTACGTATACCACTTCTTCTTTGTCCATTCATCTGTTTATGAACCTTTTTTCTGCTTCCATGTCTTGGCTATTTCAATATTGCTGCAGTGCTCATTTGCCTGCCTGTGTCTTTCCGATTCAGGTGGTCTTAGGTTATAGGCCCAAAAGGTGACCTGCCGCATCATATGGTAGCTCAATTTTTATCTTTTCAAGCAGCTCCATTCAGTTTGCGTTAGTGCTGTTACCACTTTACATCCCACCAGCAGCTAGAAGGTACACAGTTCTCTAAAACCCCTTCAGCATTTATAGTTTGTAGACATTTTGCTGATGGAAACGACTGTTGTGAGCTGAAACCTTTTTGAATTTGAATTTGCATGTGTCTAATAATTCATTCTACTGAGCTTTAGGCATGTCCATTTTTTTCTTTTCCTTTTTTTTTAAAGAGTGAGTACAACTTCCCTCCTCTTATTGACTTCTTGAAAAATTTCTCATGTGTTGAATATTCTTGCCTATTCCCTACCCCAGGGCATTTTTCAGGGCAGGTGTCATTTAGAGCCCTGCAGTCCATGTGACTATTAAGCAACCATTAGCACTGGGTTTAAAGCTGCTGTTGTGGGAAAGAGCCACAAGGCGGCAGCATTATTACGTTCTCATCTCTTGTTACTAGGGCAACAGAATCTTCCTGGAGGTAGTGTTCCGAGGTTGTAAATTAGAGTGGAATGTGCTGGGACAAGCCCCCAGAAGTTTATGTCTCCTTACTTAGGTTTGTTTTTTAAATGTAATTTCTATTTCTTATCGGAGTAAATTTGATTAGAGTGTTTTGATTGTCTGGCTGTACAGAAACTGCTCAATGATTCCTACATATGTCTGTTCATCTTCGGATTCTGTTACCATGTATGTGATTACAGAATGTATATTTTAAAGGTATTGGTGATTATATAATTCATACAGTTTATCTGTTATATGTTTTTATACACTTAACATATATTAGTATATGTATGTTAACCCCATAGTCCTAGTTTACCCATCCTCCCACCTTTCATTTTGTCTAACCATTAGTTTATTTCATAAGTCTGTGAGTGTCTTTTTCTGTGGAAATATGTTCATTGGTAGCTATCTTAGGATAACATGTATAAATGTTAACATAGGATATTTGTCGTACCCTTTTGAGTTACTTAACCTTATATGATTATTTCTAGGCTCAACTGTAGTCCTGAAAACGGCATTGTTCATTTTTTTCCCGAGGCTACTATTCTATTTGGTACGTATACCACTTCTTCTTTGTCCATTCATCTGTTTATGGACATTTTTTTTGCTTCCATGTCTTTGCTATTTCCATATTGCTGCAGTGCACATTTGACTGCCTGTGTCTTTCCGATTCTGGTAGTCTTAGGTTATAAGCCGAAGAGGTGCCCTGCCGCATCATATGGTAGCTCAATTTTTACCTTTTCAAGCAGCTCCATTCAGTTTGCGTTAGTGCTGTTACCACTTTACATCCCACCAGCAGCTAGAAGGTACACAGTTCTCTAAAACCCCTTCAGCATTTATAGTTTATAGACATTTTGCTGATGGAAATGACTGGTGTGAGCTGAAACCTTGTTGAATTTGCATTTGCATGTGTCTAATAATTCCTTATACTGAGCTTTAGGCATGTCCTTTTTTTTCTTTTCCTTTTTTTTTAAAGAGTGAGTACAACTTCCCTCCTCTTATTGACTTCTTGAAAAATTTCTCATGTGTTGAATTTTCTTGCCTATTCCCTACCCCAGGGCATTTTTCAGGGCAGGTGTCATTTAGAGCCCTGCAGTCCTTGTGACTATTAAGCAAGCATTAGCACTGGGTTTAATGCTGCTGTTGTGGGAAACAGCCACAAGGCGGCAGCATTATTACGTTCTCCTCTCTTGTTACTAGGGCAACAGAATCTTCCTGGAGGTAGTGTTCCGTGGTTGTAAATTAGAGTGGAATGTGCTGGGACGAGCCCCCAGAAGTTTATGTCTCCTTACTTATGTTTGTTTTTTAAATTTAATTCTATTTCTTTTTGGAGTAAATTTGATTAGAGTTTTTTGATTGTCTGGCTGTACAGAATCTGCTCAATGATTCCTACATATGTCTGTTCATCTTCGGATTCTGTTACCATGTATGTGAATACAGA
Source organism: Balaenoptera borealis (assembly GCF_965194805.1). Lineage (NCBI taxonomy): Eukaryota > Metazoa > Chordata > Mammalia > Artiodactyla > Balaenopteridae > Balaenoptera > Balaenoptera borealis. The sequence goes on along the minus strand of NW_028123917.1, from coordinate 333,257 downwards.
ATGTATATTTTAAAGGTATTGGTGATTATATAATTCATATAGTTTATCTGTTATATGTTTATATGCATGTAACATACATTAGTATATTTATGTTAATCCCATAGTCCTAATTTACCCATCCTCCCCCCTTTCATTTTGGCTAACCATTAGTTTATTTCATAAGTCTGTGAGTGTCTTTTTCTGTGGAAATATGTTCATTGGTAGCAATCTTAGGATAACATGTACAAATGATATCACAGGATATTTGTCATACCCTTTTGACTTACTTAACCTTATATTATTATTTCTAGGCTCTACTGTAGTCCTGAAAACGGCATTGTTCATTTTTTTCCCGAGGCTACTATTCCATTCTGTCCATATACCACTTCTTCTCTGTCCATTCATCTGTTTATGGACCTTTTTTTGCTTCCATGTCTTGGCTATTTCAGTATTGCTGCAGTGCACATTTGACTGCCTGTGTCTTTCCGATTCTGGTGGTCTTAGGTTATAAGCCCGAGAGGTGCCCTGCCGCATCATATGGTAGCTCAATTTCTACCTTTTCAAGCGGCTCCATTCAGTTTGCGTTAGTGCTGTTACCACTTTACATCCCAGCAGCAGATAGAAGGTACACATTTCTCTAAAACACCTTCAGCATTTATAGTTTGTAGACTTTTGCTGATGGCCATTTGACTGTTGTGAGCTGAAACCTTTATGGAGGTTGGATACGCATGTGGCGAATAATTCCTTATACTGATCTTTAGGCATATCCTTTTTCTTCTTTTCCTTTTTTTGTTAAAGTGTGAGTACAACTTCCCTCTTCATATTCACTTTTTGAAAAATTTCTCATGTGTTGAATTTTGTTGCCTATTCCCTACCCAAGGGCACTTTTTGAGGGCAGGTGTCATTTAGACCCCTGCAGTCGTTGTGACTATTAAGCAACCATTAGCACTGGGTTTAAAGCTGCTGTTGTGGGAAACAGCCACAAGGCGTCAGCATTATTACGTTCTCAACTCTTGTTACTAGGGCAACAGAATATTCATGGAGGTAGTGTTCTGAGGTTGTAAATTAGAGTGGAATGTGCTGGGACAAGCCCCCAGAAGTTTATGTCTCCTTACTTATGTTTGTTTTTAAATTTCATTTCTATTTCTTATCAGTGTAAATTTGATTAGAGTGTTTTGATTGCCTGGCAGTACAGGATCTGCTCAATGATTCATACATATGTCTGTTCATCTTCGGGTCCTGTTACCATGTATGTGATTACAAAATGTATATTTTAAAGGTATTGGTGATTATATAATTCATACAGTTTATCTGTTATATGTTTTTATACACTTAACATACATTAGTATATGTATGTTAACCCCATAGTCCTAATTTACCCATCCTCCCACCTTTCATTTTGCTAACCATTAGTTTATTTCATAAGTCTGTGAGTGTCTTTTTCTGTGGAAATATGTTCATTGGTAGCAATCTTAGGATAACATGTATAAATATTATCATAGGATATTTGTCGTACCCTTTTGAGTTACTTAACCTTATATGATTATTTCTAGGCTCAACTGTAGTCCTGAAAACGGCGTTGTTCATTTTTTTCCCCAGGCTACTATTCTATTTGGTACGTATACTACTTCTTCTTTGTCCATTCATCTGTTTATGAACCTTTTTTCTGCTTCCATGTCTTTGCTATTTCAATATTGCTGCAGTGCTCATTTGCCTGCCCGTGTCTTTCCGATTCAGGTGGTCTTAGGTTATAGGCCCAAAGGGTGACCTGCTGCATCATATGGTAGCTCAATTTTTACCTTTTCAAGAAGCTCCATTCAGTTTGCGTTAGTGCTGTTCCCACTTTACATCCCACCAGCAGCTAGAAGGTACACAGTTCTCTAAAACCCCTTCAGCATTTATAGTTTATAGACATTTTGCTGATGGAAATGACTGGTGTGAGCTGAAACCTTTTTGAATTTGAATTTGCATGTGTCTAATAATTCCTTATACTGAGCTTTAGGCATGTCCTTTTTTTTCTTTTCCTTTTTTTTAAAGAGTGAGTACAACTTCCCTCCTCTTATTGACTTCTTGAAAAATTTCTCATGTGTTGAATTTTCTTGCCTATTCCCTACCCCAGGGCAGTTTTCAGGGCAGGTGTCATTTAGAGCCCTGCAGTCCTTGTGACTATTAAGCAACTATTAGTACTGGGTTTAAAGCTGCTGTTGTGGGAAACAGCCACAAGGCGGCAGCATTATTACCTTCTCAACTCTTGTTACTACGGCAACAGAGTCTTCCTGGAGGTAGTGTTCCGAGGTTGTAAATTAGAGTGGAATGTGCTGGGACAAGCCCCCAGAAGTTTATGTCTCCTTACTTATGTTTGTTTTTTAAATTTAATTTCTATTTCTTATCAGAGTAAATTTGATTAGAGTGTTTTGATTGCCTGGCTGTACAGAATCTGCTCAATGATTCATACATATGTCTGTTCATCTTCGGGTCCTGTTACCATGTATGTGATTACAAAATGTATATTTTAAAGGTATTGGTGATTATATAATTCATACAGTTTATCTGTTATATGTTTTTATACACTTAACATACATTAGTATATGTATGTTAACCCCATAGTCGTAATTTACCCATCCTCCCTCCTTTCATTTTGGCTAACCATTAGTTTATTTGATAAGTCTGTGAGTGTCTTTTTCTGTGGAAATATGTTCATTGGTAGCAATCTTAGGATAACATGTATAAATGTTTTCATAGGATATTTGTCGTACCCTTTTGAGTTACTTAACGTTATATGATAATTTCTAGGCTCAACTGTAGTCCTGAAAACGGCATTGTTCATTTTTTTCCCGAGGCTACTATTCTATTTGGTATGTATACCACTTCTTCTTTGTCCATTCATCTGTTTATGAACCTTTTTTCTGCTTCCATGTCTTGGCTATTTCAATATTGCTGCAGTGCTCATTTGCCTGCCTGTGTCTTTCCCATTCAGGTGGTCTTAGGTTATAGGTCCAAAAGGTGACCTGCCGCATCATATGGTAGCTCAATTTTTATCTTTTCAAGCAGCTCCATTCAGTTTGTGTTAATGCTGTTACCACTTTACATCCCACCAGCAGCTAGAAGGTACACAGTTCTCTAAAACCCCTTCAGCATTTATAGTTTGTAGACATTTTGCTGATGGAAACGACTGTTGTGAGCTGAAACCTTTTTGAATTTGAATTTGCATGTGTCTAATAATTCATTCTACTGAGCTTTAGGCATGTCCTTTTTTTTCTTTTCCTTTTTTTTTAAAGAGTGAGTACAACTTCCCTCCTCTTATTGACTTCTTGAAAAATTTCTCATGTGTTGAATATTTTTGCCTATTCCCTACCCCAGGGCATTTTTCAGGGCAGGTGTCATTTAGAGCCCTGCAGTCCATGTGACTATTAAGCAACCATTAGCACTGGGTTTAAAGCTGCTGTTGTGGGAAAGAGCCACAAGGTGGCAGCATTATTACGTTCTCATCTCTTGTTACTAGGGCAACAGAATCTTCCTGGAGGTAGTGTTCCAAGGTTGTAAATTAGAGTGGTATGTGCTGGGACAAGCCCCCAGAAGTTTATGTCTCCTTACTTAGGTTTGTTTTTTAAATTTAATTTCTATTTCTTATCTGAGTAAATTTGATTAGAGTGTTTGATTTTCTGGCTGTACAGAAACTGCTCAATGATTCCTACATATGTCTGTTAATCTTCGGATTCTGTTACCATGTATGTGATTACAGAATGTATATTTTAAAGGTATTGGTGATTATATAATTCATACAGTTTATCTGTTATATGTTTTTATACACTTAACATACATTAGTATATGTATGTTAACCCCATAGTCCTAGTTTACCCATCCTCCCACCTTTCATTTTGTCTAACCATTAGTTTATTTCATAAGTCTGTGAGTGTCTTTTTCTGTAGAAATATGTTCCTTGGTAGCTATCTTAGGATAACATGTATAAATGTTATCATAGGATATTTGTCGTACCCTTTTGAGTTACTTAACCTTATATGATTATTTCTAGGCTCAACTGTAGTCCTGAAAACGGCATTGTTCATTTTTTTCCCGAGGCTACTATTCTATTTGGTACGTATACCACTTCCTCTTTGTCCATTCATCTGTTTATGAACCTTTTTTCTGCTTCCATGTCTTGGCTATTTCAATATTGCTGCAGTGATTATTTGCCTGCCTGTGTCTTTCCGATTCAGGTGGTCTTAGATTATAGGCCCAAAAGGTGACCTGCCGCATCATATGGTAGCTAAATTTTTACCTTTTCAACAGCTCAATTCAGTTTGCGTTAGTGCTGTTACCACTTTACATCCAACCAGGATCTAGAAGGTACACAGTTCTCTAAAACTCCTTCAGCATTTATAGTTTGTAGACATTTTGCTGATGGAAATGACTGGTGTGAGCTGAAACCTTTTTGAATTTGCATTTGCATGTGTCTAATAATTCCTATACTGAGGTTTAGGAATGTCCTTTTTTCTCTTTTCCTTTTTTTTTAAAGAGTGAGTACAACTTCCCTCCTCTTATTGACTTCTTGAAAAATTTCTAATGTGTTGAATTTTCTTGCCTATTCCCTACCCCAGGGCATTTTTAAGGGCAGGTGTCATTTAGAGCCCTGCAGTCCTTGTGACTATTAAGCAAACATTAGCACTGGGTTTAAAGCTGCTGTTGTGGGAAAGAGCCACAAGGCAGCAGCATTATTACGTTCTCATCTCTTGTTACTAGGGCAACAGAATCTTCCTGGAGGTAGTGTTCTGAGGTTGTAAATTAGAGTGGAATGTGCTGGGACAAGCCCCCAGAAGTTTATGTCTCCTTACTTATGTTTGTTTTTTTAAATTTAATTTCTATTTCCTATCGGAGTAAATTTGATTAGAGTGTTTTGATTGCCTGGCTGTACAGGATCTGCTCAGTGATTCATACATATTTCTGTTCATCTTCGGGTCTTCTTACCATGTATGTGATTACAAAATGTATATTTTAAAGGTATTGGTGATTATATAATTCATACAGTTTATCTGTTACATGTTTTTATACACTTAACATACATTAGTATATGTATGTTAACCCCATAGTCCTAATTTACCCATCCTCCCACCTTTCATTTTGGCTAACCATTAGTTTATTTCATAAGTCTGTGAGTGTCTTTTCTGTGGAAATATGTTCATTGGTAGCAATCGTAGGATAACATGTATAAATGTTATCATAGGATATTTGTCGTACCCTTTTGAGTTACTTAACCTTATATGATTATTTCTAGGCTCAACTGTAGTCCGGAAAACGGTATTGTTCATTTTTTTCCCAAGGCTACTATGCTATTTGGTACGTATACCACTTCTTTTTTGTCCATTCATCTGTTTATGAACCCTTTTTCTGCTTCCATGTCTTGGCTATTTCAATATTGCTGCAGTGCACCTTTGCCTGCCTGTGTCTTTCCGATTTAGGTGGTCTTAGGTTATAGGCCCAAAAGGTGACCTGCCGCATCATATGGTAGCTCAATTTTTACCTTTTCAAGAAACTCCATTCAGTTTGCGTTAGTGCTGTTACCACTTTACATCCCACCAGCAGCTAGAAGGTACACAGTTCTCTAAAACCCCTTCAGCATTTATAGTTTGTAGTCATTTTGCTGATGGAAACGACTGGTGTGAGCTGAAACCTTTTTGAATTTGAATTTGCATGTGTCTAATAATTCATTCTACTGAGCTTTAGGCATGTCCTTTTTTTTCTTTTCCTTTTTTTTTAAAGAGTGAGTACAACTTCCCTCCTCTTATTGACTTCTTGAAAAATTTCTCATGTGTTGAATATTCTTGCCTATTCCCTACCCCTGGGCATTTTTCAGGGCAGGTGTCATTTAGAGCCCTGCAGTCCATGTGACTATTAAGCAACCATTAGCACTGGGTTTAAAGCTGCTGTTGTGGGAAAGAGCCACAAGGCGGCAGCATTATTACGTTCTCATCTCTTGTTACTAGGGCAACAGAATCTTCCTGGTGGTAGTGTTCCGAGGTTGTAAATTAGAGTGGAATGTGCTGGGACAAGCCCCCAGAAGTTTATGTCTCCTTACTTAGGTTTGTTTTTTAAATTAAATTTCTATTTCTTATCGGAGTAAATTTGATTAGAGTGTTTTGATTGTCTGGCTGTACAGAAACTGCTCAATGATTCCTACATATGTCTGTTCATCTTCGGATTCTGTTACCATGTATGTTATTACAGAATGTATATTTTAAAGGTATTGGTGATTATATAATTCATACATTTTATCTGTTATATGTTTTTATACACTTAACATACATTAGTATATGTATGTTAACCCCATAGTCCTAATTTACCCATCCTCCCACCTTTCATTTTGGCTAACAATTAGTTTATTTCATAAGTCTGTGAGTGTCTTTCTCTGTGGAAATATGTTCATTGGTAGCAATCTTAGGATAACATGTATAAATGATATCATAGGATATTTGTCATACCCTTTTGACTTACTTAACCTTATATGATTATTTCTAGGCTCAACTCTAGTCCTTAAAACGGCATTGTTCATTTTTTCCCCGAGGCTACTATTGCATTCTGTCCAAATACCACTTCTTCTCTGTCCATTCATCTGTTTATAGACATTTTTTTTGCTTCCATGTCTTTGCTATTTCCATATTGCTGCAGTGCACATTTGACTGCCTGTGTCTTTCCGATTCTGGTAGTCTTAGGTTATAAGCCAAAGAGGTGCCCTGCCGCATCATATGGTAGCTCAATTTTTACCTTTTCAAGCAGCTCCATTCAGTTTGCGTTAGTGCTGTTACCACTTTACATCCCAGCAGCAGATAGAAGGTATACGTTTCTCTAGAACCCCTTCAGCATTTATAGTTTGTAGACTTTTTGCTGATGGCCATTTGACTGGTGTGAGCTGAAACCTTTTTGGAGGTTGGATACGCATGTGGCGAATAATTCCTTATACTGATCTTTAGGCATATCCTTTTTCTTCTTTTCCTTTTTTTGTTAAAGTGTGAGTACAACTTCCCTCTTCATATTCACTTTTTGAAAAATTTCTCATGTGTTGAATTTTCTTGCGTATTCCCTACCCCAGGGCATTTTTTGAGGGCAGGTGTCATTTAGACCCCTGCAGTCGTTTTGACTATTAAGCAACCATTAGCACTGGGTTTAAAGCTGCTGTTGTGGGAAACAGCCACAAGGCGGCAGCATTATTACGTTCTCAACTCTTGTTACTATGGCAACAGAGTCTTCCTGGAGGTAGTGTTCCGAGGTTGTAAATTAGAGTGGAATGTGCTGGGACAAGCCTCCAGAAGTTTATGTCTCCTTACTTAGGTTTGTTTTTTAAATTTAATTTCTATTTCTTATCAGAGTAAATTTGATTTTAGTGTTTTGATTGCCTGGCTGTACAGAATCTGCTCAATGATTCATACATATGTCTGTTCATCCTCGGGTCCTGTTACCATGTATGTGATTACAAAATGTATATTTTAAAGGTATTGGTGATTATATAATTCATACAGTTTATCTGTTATATGTTTTTATACACTTAACATACATTAGTATATGTATGTTAACCCCATAGTCCTAGTTAACCCATCCTCCCACCTTTTATTTTGGCTAACCATTAGTTTATTTCATAAGTCTGTGAGTGTCTTTTTCTGTGGAAATATGTTCATTGGTAGCTATCTTAGGATAACATGTATAAATGTTATCATAGGATATTTGTCGTACCCTTTTGAGTTACTTAAGCTTATATGATTATTTCTAGGCTCAACTGTAGTCCTGAAAACGGCATTGTTCATTTTTTTCCCGAGGCTACTATTCTATTTGGTACGTATACCACTTCTTCTTTGTCCATTCATCTGTTTATGAACCTTTTTTCTGCTTCCATGTCTTGGCTACTTCAATATTGCTGCAGTGCTCATTTGCCTGCCTGTGTCTTTCCGATTCAGGTGGTCTTAGGTTATAGGCCCAAAAGGTGACCTGCCGCATCATATGGTAGCTCAATTTTTATCTTTTCAAGCAGCTCCATTCAGTTTGTGTTAGTGCTGTTACCACTTTACATCCCACCAGCAGCTAGAAGGTACACAGTTCTCTAAAACCCCTTCAGCATTTATAGTTTGTAGACATTTTGCTGATGGAAACGATTGGTGTGAGCTGAAACCTTTTTCCATTTGAATTTGCATGTGTCTAATAATTCATTCTACTGAGCTTTAGGCATGTCCTTTTTTTTCTTTTCCTTTTTTTTTAAAGAGTGAGTACAACTTCCCTCCTCTTATTGATTTCTTGAAAAATTTCTCATGTGTTGAATATTCTTGCCTATTCCTTACCCCAGGGCATTTTTCAGGGCAGGTGTCATTTAGAGCCCTGCAGTCCATGTGACTATTAAGCAACCATTAGCACTGGGTTTAAAGCTGCTGTTGTGAGAAAGAGCCACAAGGCGGCAGCATTATTACGTTCTCATCTCTTGTTACTAGGGCAACAGAATCTTCCTGGAGGTAGTGTTCCGAGGTTGTAAATTAGAGTGGAATGTGCTGGGACAAGCCCCCAGAAGTTTATGTCTCCTTACTTAGGTTTGTTTTTTAAATTTAATTTCTATTTCTTATCGGAGTAAATTTGATTAGAGTGTTTTGATTGTCTGGCTGTACAGAAACTGCTCAATGATTCCTACATATGTCTGTTCATCTTCGGATTCTGTTACCATGTATGTGATTACAGAATGTATATTTTAAAGGTATTGGTGATTATATAATTCATACAGTTTATCTGTTATATGTTTTTATACACTTAACATACATTAGTATATGTATGTTAACCCCATAGTCCTAATTTACCCATCCTCCCACCTTTCATTTTGGCTAACAATTAGTTTATTTCATAAGTCTGTGAGTGTCTTTTTCTGTGGAAATATGTTCATTGGTAGCAATCTTAGGATAACATGTATAAATGATATCATAGGATAATTGTCATACCCTTTTGACTTACTTAACCTTATATGATTATTTCTAGGCTCTACCGTAGTCCTGAAAACGGCATTGTTCATTTTTTCCACGAGGCTACTATTCCATTCTGTCCATATACCACTTCTTCTCTGTCCATTCATCTGTTTATTGACATTTTTTTTGCTTCCATGTCTTTGCTATTTCAATATTGCTGCAGTGCACATTTGACTGCCTGTGTCTTTCCGATTCTGGTAGTCTTAGGTTATAAGCCCAAGAGGTGCCCTGCCGCATCATATGGTAGCTCAATTTTTACCTTTTCAAGCAGCTCCATTCAGTTTGCGTTAGTGCTGTTACCACTTTACATCCCACCAGCAGCTAGAAGGTACACAGTTCTCTAAAACCCCTTCAGCATTTATAGTTTATAGACATTTTGCTGATGGAAATGACTGGTGTGAGCTGAAACCTTGTTGAATTTGAATTTGCATGTGTCTAATAATTCCTTATACTGAGCTTTAGGCATGTCCTTTTTTTTCTTTTCCTTTTTTTTTAAAGAGTGAGTACAACTTCCCTCCTCTTATTGACTTCTTGAAAAATTTCTCATGTGTTGAATTTTCTTGCCTATTCCCTACCCCAGGGCATTTTTCAGGGCAGGTGTCATTTAGAGCCCTGCAGTCCTTGTGACTATTAAGCAACCATTAGCACTGGGTTTAATGCTGCTGTTGTGGGAAACAGCCACAAGGCGGCAGCATTATTACGTTCTCATCTCTTGTTACTAGGGCAACAGAATCTTCCTGGAGGTAGTGTTCCGTGGTTGTAAATTAGAGTGGAATGTGCTGGGACGAGCCCCCAGAAGTTTATGTCTCCTTACTTATGTTTGTTTTTTAAATTTAATTCTATTTCTTTTTGGAGTAAGTTTGATTAGAGTTTTTTGATTGTCTGGCTGTACAGAATCTGCTCAATGATTCCTACATATGTCTGTTCATCTTCGGATTCTGTTACCATGTATGTGAATACAGAATGTATATTTTAAAGGTATTGGTGATTATATAATTCATATAGTTTATCTGTTATATGTTTATATGCATGTAACATACATTAGTATATTTATGTTAATCCCATAGTCCTAATTTACCCATCCTCCCCCCTTTCATTTTGGCTAACCATTAGTTTATTTCATAAGTCTGTGAGTGTCTTTTTCTGTGGAAATATGTTCATTGGTAGCAATCTTAGGATAACATGTATAAATGATATCATAGGATATTTGTCATACCCTTTTGACTTACTTAACCTTATATTATTATTTCTAGGCTCTACTGTAGTCCTGAAAACGGCATTGTTCATTTTTTTCCTGAGGCTACTATTCCATTCTGTCCATATACCACTTCTTCTCTGTCCATTCATCTGTTTATGGACCTTTTTTTGCTTCCATGTCTTGGCTATTTCAGTATTGCTGCAGTGCACATTTGACTGCCTGTGTCCTTCCGATTCTGGTGGTCTTAGGTTATAAGCCCGAGAGGTGCCCTGCCGCATCATATGGTAGCTCAATTTCTACCTTTTCAAGCGGCTCCATTCAGTTTGCGTTAGTGCTGTTACCACTTTACATCCCAGCAGCAGATAGAAGGTACACATTTCTCTAAAACACCTTCAGCATTTATAGTTTGTAGACTTTTGCTGATGGCCATTTGACTGTTGTGAGCTGAAACCTTTATGGAGGTTGGATACGCATGTGGCGAATAATTCCTTATACTGATCTTTAGGCATATCCTTTTTCTTCTTTTCCTTTTTTTGTTAAAGTGTGAGTACAACTTCCCTCTTCATATTCACTTTTTGAAAAATTTCTCATGTGTTGAATTTTCTTGCCTATTCCCTACCCAAGGGCACTTTTTGAGGGCAGGTGTCATTTAGACCCCTGCAGTCGTTGTGACTATGAAGCAACCATTAGCACTGGGTTTAAAGCTGCTGTTGTGGGAAACAGCCACAAGGCGGCAGCATTATTACGTTCTCAACTCTTGTTACTAGGGCAACAGAATCTTCCTGGAGGTAGTGTTCTGAGGTTGTAAATTAGAGTGGAATGTGCTGGGACAAGCCCCCAGAAGTTTATGTCTCCTTACTTATGTTTGTTTTTTAAATTTCATTTCTATTTCTTATCAGCGTAAATTTGATTAGAGTGTTTTGATTGCCTGGCTGTACAGGATCTGCTCAATGATTCATACATATGTCTGTTCATCTTAGGGTCCTGTTACCATGTATGTGATTACAAAATGTATATTTTAAAGGTATTGGAGATTATATAATTCATACAGTTTATCTGTTATATGTTGTTATACACTTAACATACATTAGTATATGTATGTTAACCCCATAGTCCTAATTTACCCATCCTCCCACCTTTCATTTTGCTAACCATTAGTTTATTTCATAAGTCTGTGAGTGTCTTTTTCTGTGGAAATATGTTCATTGGTAGCAATCTTAGGATAACATGTATAAATGTTATCATAGGATATTTGTCGTACCCTTTTGAGTTACTTAACCTTATATGATTATTTCTAGGCTCAACTGTAGTCCTGAAAACGGCGTTATTCATTTTTTTCCCGAGGCTACTATTCTATTTGGTACGTATACTACTTCTTCTTTGTCCATTCATCTGTTTATGAACCTTTTTTCTGCTTCCATGTCTTGGCTATTTCAATATTGCTGCAGTGCTCATTTGCCTGCCTGTGTCTTTCCGATTCAGGTGGTCTTAGGTTATAGGCCCAAAGGGTGACCTGCTGCATCATATGGTAGCTCAATTTTTACCTTTTCAAGAAGCTCCATTCAGTTTGCGTTAGTGCTGTTACCACTTTACATCCCACCAGCAGCTAGAAGGTACACAGTTCTCTAAAACCCCTTCAGCATTTATAGTTTATAGACATTTTGCTGATGGAAATGACTGGTGTGAGCTGAAACCTTTTTGAATTTGAATTTGCATGTGTCTAATAATTCCTTATACTGAGCTTTAGGCATGTCCTTTTTTTTCTTTTCCTTTTTTTTAAAGAGTGAGTACAACTTCCCTCCTCTTATTGACTTCTTGAAAAATTTCTCATGTGTTGAATTTTCTTGCCTATTCCCTACCCCAGGGCATTTTTCAGGGCAGGTGTCATTTAGAGCCCTGCAGTCCATGTGACTATTAAGCAACCATTAGCACTGGGTTTAAAGCTGCTGTTGTGGGAAAGAGCCACAAGGCGGCAGCATTATTACGTTCTCATCTCTTGTTACTAGGGCAACAGAATCTTCCTGGAGGTAGTGTTCCGAGGTTGTAAATTAGAGTGGAATGTGCTGGGACAAGCCCCCAGAAGTTTATGTCTCCTTACTTAGGTTTGTTTTTTAAATTTAATTTCTATTTCTTATCTGAGTAAATTTGATTAGAGTGTTTTGATTGTCTGGCTGTACAGAAACTGCTCAATGATTCCTACATATGTCTGTTCATCTTCGGATTCTGTTACCATGTATGTGATTACAGAATGTATATTTTAAAGGTATTGGTGATTATATAATTCATACAGTTTATCTGTTATATGTTTTTATACACTTAACATACATTAGTATATGTATGTTAACCCCATAGTCCTAGTTTACCCATCCTCCCACCTTTCATTTTGTCTAACCATTAGTTTATTTCATAAGTCTGTGAGTGTCTTTTTCTGTGGAAATATGTTCATTGGTAGCAATCTTAGGATAACATGTATAAATGATATCATAGGATATTTGTCATACCCTTTTCACTTACTGAACCTTATATGATTATTTCTAGGCTCAACTCTAGTCCTTAAAACGGCATTGTTCATTTTTTCCCCGAGGCTACTATTGCATTCTGTCCATATACCACTTCTTCTCTGTCCATTCATCTGTTTATGAACCTTTTTTCTGCTTCCATGTCTTGGCTATTTCAATATTGCTTCAGTGCTCATTTGCCTGCCTGTGTCTTTCCGATTCAGGTGGTCTTAGGTTATAGGCCCAAAAGGTGACCTGCCGCATCATATGGTAGCTCAATTTTTACCTTTTCAACAGCTCAATTCAGTTTGCGTTAGTGCTGTTACCACTTTACATCCAACCAGGATCTAGAAGGTACACAGTTCTCTAAAACTCCTTCAGCATTTATAGTTTGTAGACATTTTGCTGATGGAAATGACTGGTGTGAGCTGAAACCTTTTTGAATTTGCATTTGCATGTGTCTAATAATTCCTTATACTGAGGTTTAGGCATGTCCTTTTTTTTTCTTTTCCTTTTTTATTAAAGAGTGAGTACAACTTCCCTCCTCTTATTGACTTCTTGAAAAATTTCTAATGTGTTGAATTTTCTTGCCTATTCCCTACCCCAGGGCATTTTTCAGGGCAGGTGTCATTTAGAGCCCTGCAGTCCTTGTGACTATTAAGCAAACATTAGCACTGGGTTTAAAGCTGCTGTTGTGGGAAAGAGCCACAAGGCGGCAGCATTATTACGTTCTCATCTCTTGTTACTAGGGCAACAGACTCTTCCTGGAGGTAGTGTTCCGAGGTTGTAAATTAGAGTGGAATGTGCTGGGACAAGCCCCCAGAAGTTTATGTCTCCTTACTTATGTTTGTTTTTTTAAATTTAATTTCTATTTCTTATCGGAGTAAATTTGATTAGAGTGTTTTGATTGCCTGGCTGTACAGGATCTGCTCAGTGATTCATACATATGTCTGTTCATCTTCGGGTCCTCTTACCATGTATGTGATTACAAAATGTATATTTTAAAGGTATTGGTGATTATATAATTCATACAGTTTATCTTTTACATGTTTTTATACACTTAACATACATTAGTATATGTATGTTAACCCCATAGTCCTAATTTACCCATCCTCCCACCTTTCATTTTGGCTAACCATTAGTTTATTTCATAAGTCTGTGAGTGGCTTTTTCTGTGGAAATATGTTCATTGGTAGCAATCGTAGGATAACATGTATAAATGTTATCATAGGATATTTGTCGTACCCTTTTGAGTTACTTAACCTTATATGATTATTTCTAGGCTCAACTGTAGTCCTGAAAACGGCGTTGTTCATTTTTTTCCCCAGGCTACTATTCTATTTGGTACGTATACTACTTCTTCTTTGTCCATTCATCTGTTTATGAACCTTTTTTCTGCTTCCATGTCTTGCCTATTTCAATATTGCTGCAGTGCTCATTTGCCTGCCTGTGTCTTTCCGATTCAGGTGGTCTTAGGTTATAGGCCCAAAGGGTGACCTGCTGCATCATATGGTAGCTCAATTTTTACCTTTTCAAGAAGCTCCATTCAGTTTGCGTTAGTGCTGTTACCACTTTACATCCCACCAGCAGCTAGAAGGTACACAGTTCTCTAAAACCCCTTCAGCATTTATAGTTTATAGACATTTTGCTGATGGAAATGACTGGTGTGAGCTGAAACCTTTTTGAATTTGAATTTGCATGTGTCTAATAATTCCTTATACTGAGCTTTAGGCATGTCCTTTTTTTTCTTTTCCTTTTTTTTAAAGAGTGAGTACAACTTCCCTCCTCTTATTGACTTCTTGAAAAATTTCTCATGTGTTGAATTTTCTTGCCTATTCCCTACCCCAGGGCATTTTTCAGGGCAGGTGTCATTTAGAGCCCTGCAGTCCATGTGACTATTAAGCAACCATTAGCACTGGGTTTAAAGCTGCTGTTGTGGGAAAGAGCCACAAGGCGGCAGCATTATTACGTTCTCATCTCTTGTTACTAGGGCAACAGAATCTTCCTGGAGGTAGTGTTCCGAGGTTGTAAATTAGAGTGGAATGTGCTGGGACAAGCCCCCAGAAGTTTATGTCTCCTTACTTAGGTTTGTTTTTTAAATTTAATTTCTATTTCTTATCTGAGTAAATTTGATTAGAGTGTTTTGATTGTCTGGCTGTACAGAAACTGCTCAATGATTCCTACATATGTCTGTTCATCTTCGGATTCTGTTACCATGTATGTGATTACAGAATGTATATTTTAAAGGTATTGGTGATTATATAATTCATACAGTTTATCTGTTATATGTTTTTATACACTTAACATACATTAGTATATGTATGTTAACCCCATAGTCCTAGTTTACCCATCCTCCCACCTTTCATTTTGTCTAACCATTAGTTTATTTCATAAGTCTGTGAGTGTCTTTTTCTGTGGAAATATGTTCATTGGTAGCAATCTTAGGATAACATGTATAAATGATATCATAGGATATTTGTCATACCCTTTTGACTTACTGAACCTTATATGATTATTTCTAGGCTCAACTCTAGTCCTTAAAACGGCATTGTTCATTTTTTCCCCGAGGCTACTATTGCATTCTGTCCATATACCACTTCTTCTCTGTCCATTCATCTGTTTATGAACCTTTTTTCTGCTTCCATGTCTTGGCTATTTCAATATTGCTTCAGTGCTCATTTGCCTGCCTGTGTCTTTCCGATTCAGGTGGTCTTAGGTTATAGGCCCAAAAGGTGACCTGCCGCATCATATGGTAGCTCAATTTTTACCTTTTCAACAGCTCAATTCAGTTTGCGTTAGTGCTGTTACCACTTTACATCCCAGCAGCAGATAGAAGGTATACATTTCTCTAAAACACTTTCAGCATTTATACTTTGTAGACTTTTTGCTGATGGCCATTTGACTGGTGTGAGCTGAAACCTTTTTGGAGGTTGGATACGCATGTGGCGAATAATTCCTTATACTGATCTTTAGGCATATCCTTTTTCTTCTTTTCCTTTTTTTGTTAAAGTGTGAGTACAACTTCCCTCTTCATATTCACTTTTTGAAAAATTTCTCATGTGTTGAATTTTCTTGCGTATTCCCTACCCCAGGGCATTTTTTGAGGGCAGGTGTCATTTAGACCCCTGCAGTCGTTTTGACTATTAAGCAACCATTAGCACTGGGTTTAAAGCTGCTGTTGTGGGAAACAGCCACAAGGCGGCAGCATTATTACGTTCTCAACTCTTGTTACTATGGCAACAGAGTCTTCCTGGAGGTAGTGTTCCGAGGTTGTAAATTAGAGTGGAATGTGCTGGGACAAGCCTCCAGAAGTTTATGTCTCCTTACTTAGGTTTGTTTTTTAAATTTAATTTCTATTTCTTATCAGAGTAAATTTGATTTTAGTGTTTTGATTGCCTGGCTGTACAGAATCTGCTCAATGATTCATACATATGTCTGTTCATCCTCGGGTCCTGTTACCATGTATGTGATTACAAAATGTATATTTTAAAGGTATTGGTGATTATATAATTCATACAGTTTATCTGTTATATGTTTTTATACACTTAACATACATTAGTATATGTATGTTAACCCCATAGTCCTAGTTAACCCATCCTCCCACCTTTCATTTTGGCTAACCATTAGTTTATTTCATAAGTCTGTGAGTGTCTTTTTCTGTGGAAATATGTTCATTGGTAGCAATCTTAGGATAACATGTATAAATGTTATCATAGGATATTTGTCGTACCCTTTTGAGTTACTTAAGCTTATATGATTATTTCTAGGCTCAACTGTAGTCCTGAAAACGGCATTGTTCATTTTTTTCCCGAGGCTACTATTCTATTTGGTACGTATACCACTTCTTCTTTGTCCATTCATCTGTTTATGAACCTTTTTTCTGCTTCCATGTCTTGGCTATTTCAATATTGCTGCAGTGCTCATTTGCCTGCCTGTGTCTTTCCGATTCAGGTGGTCTTAGGTTATAGGCCCAAAAGGTGACCTGCCGCATCATATGGTAGCTCAATTTTTATCTTTTCAAGCAGCTCCATTCAGTTTGTGTTAGTGCTGTTACCACTTTACATCCCACCAGCAGCTAGAAGGTACACAGTTCTCTAAAACCCCTTCAGCATTTATAGTTTGTAGACATTTTGCTGATGGAAACGATTGGTGTGAGCTGAAACCTTTTTCCATTTGAATTTGCATGTGTCTAATAATTCATTCTACTGAGCTTTAGGCATGTCCTTTTTTTTCTTTTCCTTTTTTTTTAAAGAGTGAGTACAACTTCCCTCCTCTTATTGATTTCTTGAAAAATTTCTCATGTGTTGAATATTCTTGCCTATTCCTTACCCCAGGGCATTTTTCAGGGCAGGTGTCATTTAGAGCCCTGCAGTCCATGTGACTATTAAGCAACCATTAGCACTGGGTTTAAAGCTGCTGTTGTGAGAAAGAGCCACAAGGCGGCAGCATTATTACGTTCTCATCTCTTGTTACTAGGGCAACAGAATCTTCCTGGAGGTAGTGTTCCGAGGTTGTAAATTAGAGTGGAATGTGCTGGGACAAGCCCCCAGAAGTTTATGTCTCCTTACTTAGGTTTGTTTTTTAAATTTAATTTCTATTTCTTATCGGAGTAAATTTGATTAGAGTGTTTTGATTGTCTGGCTGTACAGAAACTGCTCAATGATTCCTACATATGTCTGTTCATCTTCGGATTCTGTTACCATGTATGTGATTACAGAATATATATTTTAAAGGTATTGGTGATTATATAATTCATACAGTTTATCTGTTATATGTTTTTATACACTTAACATACATTAGTATATGTATGTTAACCCCATAGTCCTAATTTACCCGTCCTCCCACCTTTCATTTTGGCTAACAATTAGTTTATTTCATAAGTCTGTGAGTGTCTTTTTCTGTGGAAATATGTTCATTGGTAGCAATCTTAGGATAACATGTATAAATGATATCATAGGATAATTGTCATACCCTTTTGACTTACTTAACCTTATATGATTATTTCTAGGCTCTACTGTAGTCCTGAAAACGGCATTGTTCATTTTTTCCACGAGGCTACTATTCCATTCTGTCCATATACCACTTCTTCTCTGTCCATTCATCTGTTTATTGACATTTTTTTTGCTTCCATGTCTTTGCTATTTCAATATTGCTGCAGTGCACATTTGACTGCCTGTGTCTTTCCGATTCTGGTAGTCTTAGGTTATAAGCCCAAGAGGTGCCCTGCCGCATCATATGGTAGCTCAATTTTTACCTTTTCAAGCAGCTCCATTCAGTTTGCGTTAGTGCTGTTACCACTTTACATCCCACCAGCAGCTAGAAGGTACACAGTTCTCTAAAACCCCTTCAGCATTTATAGTTTATAGACATTTTGCTGATGGAAATGACTGGTGTGAGCTGAAACCTTCTTGAATTTGAATTTGCATGTGTCTAATAATTCCTTATACTGAGCTTTAGGCATGTCCTTTTTTTTCTTTTCCTTTTTTTTTAAAGAGTGAGTACAACTTCCCTCCTCTTATTGACTTCTTGAAAAATTTCTCATGTGTTGAATTTTCTTGCCTATTCCCTACCCCAGGGCATTTTTCAGGGCAGGTGTCATTTAGAGCCCTGCAGTCCTTGTGACTATTAAGCAACCATTAGCACTGGGTTTAATGCTGCTGTTGTGGGAAACAGCCACAAGGCGGCAGCATTATTACGTTCTCATCTCTTGTTACTAGGGCAACAGAATCTTCCTGGAGGTAGTGTTCCGTGGTTGTAAATTAGAGTGGAATGTGCTGGGACGAGCCCCCAGAAGTTTATGTCTCCTTACTTATGTTTGTTTTTTAAATTTAATTCTATTTCTTTTTGGAGTAAATTTGATTAGAGTTTTTTGATTGTCTGGCTGTACAGAATCTGCTCAATGATTCCTACATATGTCTGTTCATCTTCGGATTCTGTTACCATGTATGTGAATACAGAATGTATATTTTAAAGGTATTGGTGATTATATAATTCATATAGTTTATCTGTTATATGTTTATATGCATGTAACATACATTAGTATATTTATGTTAATCCCATAGTCCTAATTTACCCATCCTCCCCCCTTTCATTTTGGCTAACCATTAGTTTATTTCATAAGTCTGTGAGTGTCTTTTTCTGTGGAAATATGTTCATTGGTAGCAATCTTAGGATAACATGTATAAATGATATCATAGGATATCTGTCATACCCTTTTGACTTACTTAACCTTATATTATTATTTCTAGGCTCTACTGTAGTCCTGAAAACGGCATTGTTCATTTTTTTCCCGAGGCTACTATTCCATTCTGTCCATATACCACTTCTTCTCTGTCCATTCATCTGTTTATGGACCTTTTTTTGCTTCCATGTCTTGGCTATTTCAGTATTGCTGCAGTGCACATTTGACTGCCTGTGTCCTTCCGATTCTGGTGGTCTTAGGTTATAAGCCCGAGAGGTGCCCTGCCGCATCATATGGTAGCTCAATTTCTACCTTTTCAAGCGGCTCCATTCAGTTTGCGTTAGTGCTGTTACCACTTTACATCCCAGCAGCAGATAGAAGGTACACATTTCTCTAAAACACCTTCAGCATTTATAGTTTGTAGACTTTTGCTGATGGCCATTTGACTGTTGTGAGCTGAAACCTTTATGGAGGTTGGATACGCATGTGGCGAATAATTCCTTATACTGATCTTTAGGCATATCCTTTTTCTTCTTTTCCTTTTTTTGTTAAAGTGTGAGTACAACTTCCCTCTTCATATTCACTTTTTGAAAAATTTCTCATGTGTTGAATTTTCTTGCCTATTCCCTACCCAAGGGCACTTTTTGAGGGCAGGTGTCATTTAGACCCCTGCAGTCGTTGTGACTATTAAGCAACCATTAGCACTGGGTTTAAAGCTGCTGTTGTGGGAAACAGCCACAAGGCGGCAGCATTATTACGTTCTCAACTCTTGTTACTAGGGCAACAGAATCTTCCTGGAGGTAGTGTTCTGAGGTTGTAAATTAGAGTGCAATGTGCTGGGACAAGCCCCCAGAAGTTTATGTCTCCTTACTTATGTTTGTTTTTTAAATTTCATTTCTATTTCTTATCAGCGTAAATTTGATTAGAGTGTTTTGATTGCCTGGCTGTACAGGATCTGCTCAATGATTCATACATATGTCTGTTCATCTTAGGGTCCTGTTACCATGTATGTGATTAAAAAATGTATATTTTAAAGGTATTGGAGATTATATAATTCATACAGTTTATCTGTTATATGTTGTTATACACTTAACATACATTAGTATATGTATGTTAACCCCATAGTCCTAATTTACCCATCCTCCCACCTTTCATTTTGCTAACCATTAGTTTATTTCATAAGTCTGTGAGTGTCTTTTTCTGTGGAAATATGTTCATTGGTAGCAATCTTAGGATAACATGTATAAATGTTATCATAGGATATTTGTCGTACCCTTTTGAGTTACTTAACCTTATATGATTATTTCTAGGCTCAACTGTAGTCCTGAAAACGGCGTTGTTCATTTTTTTCCCCAGGCTACTATTCTATTTGGTACGTATACTACTTCTTCTTTGTCCATTCATCTGTTTATGAACCTTTTTTCTGCTTCCATGTCTTGGCTATTTCAATATTGCTGCAGTGCTCATTTGCCTGCCTGTGTCTTTCCGATTCAGGTGGTCTTAGGTTATAGGCCCAAAGGGTGACCTGCTGCATCATATGGTAGCTCAATTTTTACCTTTTCAAGAAGCTCCATTCAGTTTGCGTTAGTGCTGTTACCACTTTACATCCCACCAGCAGCTAGAAGGTACACAGTTCTCTAAAACCCCTTCAGCATTTATAGTTTATAGACATTTTGCTGATGGAAATGACTGGTGTGAGCTGAAACCTTTTTGAATTTGAATTTGCATGTGTCTAATAATTCCTTATACTGAGCTTTAGGCATGTCCTTTTTTTTCTTTTCCTTTTTTTTAAAGAGTGAGTACAACTTCCCTCCTCTTATTGACTTCTTGAAAAATTTCTCATGTGTTGAATTTTCTTGCCTATTCCCTACCCCAGGGCATTTTTCAGGGCAGGTGTCATTTAGAGCCCTGCAGTCCATGTGACTATTAAGCAACCATTAGCACTGGGTTTAAAGCTGCTGTTGTGGGAAAGAGCCACAAGGCGGCAGCATTATTACGTTCTCATCTCTTGTTACTAGGGCAACAGAATCTTCCTGGAGGTAGTGTTCCGAGGTTGTAAATTAGAGTGGATAGTGCTGGGACAAGCCCCCAGAAGTTTATGTCTCCTTACTTAGGTTTGTTTTTTAAATTTAATTTCTATTTCTTATCGGAGTAAATTTGATTAGAGTGTTTTGATTGTCTGGCTGTACAGAAACTGCTCAATGATTCCTACATATGTCTGTTCATCTTCGGATTCTGTTACCATGTATGTGATTACAGAATGTATATTTTAAAGGTATTGGTGATTATATAATTCATACAGTTTATCTGTTATATGTTTTTATACACTTAACATACATTAGTATATGTATGTTAACCCCATAGTCCTAGTTTACCCATCCTCCCACCTTTCATTTTGTCTAACCATTAGTTTATTTCATAAGTCTGTGAGTGTCTTTTTCTGTGGAAATATGTTCATTGGTAGCAATCTTAGGATAACATGTATAAATGATATCATAGGATATTTGTCATACCCTTTTGACTTACTGAACCTTATATGATTATTTCTAGGCTCAACTCTAGTCCTTAAAACGGCATTGTTCATTTTTTCCCCGAGGCTACTATTGCATTCTGTCCATATACCACTTCTTCTCTGTCCATTCATCTGTTTATGAACCTTTTTTCTGCTTCCATGTCTTGGCTATTTCAATATTGCTTCAGTGCTCATTTGCCTGCCTGTGTCTTTCCGATTCAGGTGGTCTTAGGTTATAGGCCCAAAAGGTGACCTGCCGCATCATATGGTAGCTCAATTTTTACCTTTTCAACAGCTCAATTCAGTTTGCGTTAGTGCTGTTACCACTTTACATCCCAGCAGCAGATAGAAGGTATACATTTCTCTAAAACACTTTCAGCATTTATACTTTGTAGACTTTTTGCTGATGGCCATTTGACTGGTGTGAGCTGAAACCTTTTTGGAGGTTGGATACGCATGTGGCGAATAATTCCTTATACTGATCTTTAGGCATATCCTTTTTCTTCTTTTCCTTTTTTTGTTAAAGTGTGAGTACAACTTCCCTCTTCATATTCACTTTTTGAAAAATTTCTCATGTGTTGAATTTTCTTGCGTATTCCCTACCCCAGGGCATTTTTTGAGGGCAGGTGTCATTTAGACCCCTGCAGTCGTTTTGACTATTAAGCAACCATTAGCACTGGGTTTAAAGCTGCTGTTGTGGGAAACAGCCACAAGGCGGCAGCATTATTACGTTCTCAACTCTTGTTACTATGGCAACAGAGTCTTCCTGGAGGTAGTGTTCCGAGGTTGTAAATTAGAGTGGAATGTGCTGGGACAAGCCTCCAGAAGTTTATGTCTCCTTACTTAGGTTTGTTTTTTAAATTTAATTTCTATTTCTTATCAGAGTAAATTTGATTTTAGTGTTTTGATTGCCTGGCTGTACAGAATCTGCTCAATGATTCATACATATGTCTGTTCATCCTCGGGTCCTGTTACCATGTATGTGATTACAAAATGTATATTTTAAAGGTATTGGTGATTATATAATTCATACAGTTTATCTGTTATATGTTTTTATACACTTAACATACATTAGTATATGTATGTTAACCCCATAGTCCTAGTTAACCCATCCTCCCACCTTTCATTTTGGCTAACCATTAGTTTATTTCATAAGTCTGTGAGTGTCTTTTTCTGTGGAAATATGTTCATTGGTAGCAATCTTAGGATAACATGTATAAATGTTATCATAGGATATTTGTCGTACCCTTTTGAGTTACTTAAGCTTATATGATTATTTCTAGGCTCAACTGTAGTCCTGAAAACGGCATTGTTCATTTTTTTCCCGAGGCTACTATTCTATTTGGTACGTATACCACTTCTTCTTTGTCCATTCATCTGTTTATGAACCTTTTTTCTGCTTCCATGTCTTGGCTATTTCAATATTGCTGCAGTGCTCATTTGCCTGCCTGTGTCTTTCCGATTCAGGTGGTCTTAGGTTATAGGCCCAAAAGGTGACCTGCCGCATCATATGGTAGCTCAATTTTTATCTTTTCAAGCAGCTCCATTCAGTTTGTGTTAGTGCTGTTACCACTTTACATCCCACCAGCAGCTAGAAGGTACACAGTTCTCTAAAACCCCTTCAGCATTTATAGTTTGTAGACATTTTGCTGATGGAAACGATTAGTGTGAGCTGAAACCTTTTTCCATTTGAATTTGCATGTGTCTAATAATTCATTCTACTGAGCTTTAGGCATGTCCTTTTTTTTCTTTTCCTTTTTTTTTAAAGAGTGAGTACAACTTCCCTCCTCTTATTGATTTCTTGAAAAATTTCTCATGTGTTGAATATTCTTGCCTATTCCTTACCCCAGGGCATTTTTCAGGGCAGGTGTCATTTAGAGCCCTGCAGTCCATGTGACTATTAAGCAACCATTAGCACTGGGTTTAAAGCTGCTGTTGTGAGAAAGAGCCACAAGGCGGCAGCATTATTACGTTCTCATCTCTTGTTACTAGGGCAACAGAATCTTCCTGGAGGTAGTGTTCCGAGGTTGTAAATTAGAGTGGAATGTGCTGGGACAAGCCCCCAGAAGTTTATGTCTCCTTACTTAGGTTTGTTTTTTAAATTTAATTTCTATTTCTTATCGGAGTAAATTTGATTAGAGTGTTTTGATTGTCTGGCTGTACAGAAACTGCTCAATGATTCCTACATATGTCTGTTCATCTTCGGATTCTGTTACCATGTATGTGATTACAGAATATATATTTTAAAGGTATTGGTGATTATATAATTCATACAGTTTATCTATTATATGTTTTTATACACTTAACATACATTAGTATATGTATGTTAACCCCATAGTCCTAATTTACCCGTCCTCCCACCTTTCATTTTGGCTAACAATTAGTTTATTTCATAAGTCTGTGAGTGTCTTTTTCTGTGGAAATATGTTCATTGGTAGCAATCTTAGGATAACATGTATAAATGATATCATAGGATAATTGTCATACCCTTTTGACTTACTTAACCTTATATGATTATTTCTAGGCTCTACTGTAGTCCTGAAAACGGCATTGTTCATTTTTTCCACGAGGCTACTATTCCATTCTGTCCATATACCACTTCTTCTCTGTCCATTCATCTGTTTATTGACATTTTTTTTGCTTCCATGTCTTTGCTATTTCAATATTGCTGCAGTGCACATTTGACTGCCTGTGTCTTTCCGATTCTGGTAGTCTTAGGTTATAAGCCCAAGAGGTGCCCTGCCGCATCATATGGTAGCTCAATTTTTACCTTTTCAAGCAGCTCCATTCAGTTTGCGTTAGTGCTGTTACCACTTTACATCCCACCAGCAGCTAGAAGGTACACAGTTCTCTAAAACCCCTTCAGCATTTATAGTTTATAGACATTTTGCTGATGGAAATGACTGGTGTGAGCTGAAACCTTCTTGAATTTGAATTTGCATGTGTCTAATAATTCCTTATACTGAGCTTTAGGCATATCCTTTTTTTTCTTTTCCTTTTTTTTAAAGAGTGAGTACAACTTCCCTCCTCTTATTGACTTCTTGAAAAATTTCTCATGTGTTGAATTTTCTTGCCTATTCCCTACCCCAGGGCATTTTTCAGGGCAGGTGTCATTTAGAGCCCTGCAGTCCTTGTGACTATTAAGCAACCATTAGCACTGGGTTTAATGCTGCTGTTGTGGGAAACAGCCACAAGGCGGCAGCATTATTACGTTCTCATCTCTTGTTACTAGGGCAACAGAATCTTCCTGGAGGTAGTGTTCCGTGGTTGTAAATTAGAGTGGAATGTGCTGGGACGAGCCCCCAGAAGTTTATGTCTCCTTACTTATGTTTGTTTTTTAAATTTAATTCTATTTCTTTTTGGAGTAAATTTGATTAGAGTTTTTTGATTGTCTGGCTGTACAGAATCTGCTCAATGATTCCTACATATGTCTGTTCATCTTCGGATTCTGTTACCATGTATGTGAATACAGAATGTATATTTTAAAGGTATTGGTGATTATATAATTCATATAGTTTATCTGTTATATGTTTATATGCATGTAACATACATTAGTATATTTATGTTAATCCCATAGTCCTAATTTACCCATCCTCCCCCCTTTCATTTTGGCTAACCATTAGTTTATTTCATAAGTCTGTGAGTGTCTTTTTCTGTGGAAATATGTTCATTGGTAGCAATCTTAGGATAACATGTATAAATGATATCATAGGATATCTGTCATACCCTTTTGACTTACTTAACCTTATATTATTATTTCTAGGCTCTACTGTAGTCCTGAAAACGGCATTGTTCATTTTTTTCCCGAGGCTACTATTCCATTCTGTCCATATACCACTTCTTCTGTGTCCATTCATCTGTTTATGGACCTTTTTTTGCTTCCATGTCTTGGCTATTTCAGTATTGCTGCAGTGCACATTTGACTGCCTGTGTCCTTCCGATTCTGGTGGTCTTAGGTTATAAGCCCGAGAGGTGCCCTGCCGCATCATATGGTAGCTCAATTTCTACCTTTTCAAGCGGCTCCATTCAGTTTGCGTTAGTGCTGTTACCACTTTACATCCCAGCAGCAGATAGAAGGTACACATTTCTCTAAAACACCTTCAGCATTTATAGTTTGTAGACTTTTGCTGATGGCCATTTGACTGTTGTGAGCTGAAACCTTTATGGAGGTTGGATACGCATGTGGCGAATAATTCCTTATACTGATCTTTAGGCATATCCTTTTTCTTCTTTTCCTTTTTTTGTTAAAGTGTGAGTACAACTTCCCTCTTCATATTCACTTTTTGAAAAATTTCTCATGTGTTGAATTTTCTTGCCTATTCCCTACCCAAGGGCACTTTTTGAGGGCAGGTGTCATTTAGACCCCTGCAGTCGTTGTGACTATTAAGCAACCATTAGCACTGGGTTTAAAGCTGCTGTTGTGGGAAACAGCCACAAGGCGGCAGCATTATTACGTTCTCAACTCTTGTTACTAGGGCAACAGAATCTTCCTGGAGGTAGTGTTCTGAGGTTGTAAATTAGAGTGGAATGTGCTGGGACAAGCTTCCAGAAGTTTATGTCTCCTTACTTATGTTTGTTTTTTAAATTTCATTTCTATTTCTTATCAGCGTAAATTTGATTAGAGTGTTTTGATTGCCTGGCTGTACAGGATCTGCTCAATGATTCATACATATGTCTGTTCATCTTAGGGTCCTGTTACCATGTATGTGATTACAAAATGTATATTTTAAAGGTATTGGAGATTATATAATTCATACAGTTTATCTGTTATATGTTGTTATACACTTAACATACATTAGTATATGTATGTTAACCCCATAGTCCTAATTTACCCATCCTCCCACCTTTCATTTTGCTAACCATTAGTTTATTTCATAAGTCTGTGAGTGTCTTTTTCTGTGGAAATATGTTCATTGGTAGCAATCTTAGGATAACATGTATAAATGTTATCATAGGATATTTGTCGTACCCTTTTGAGTTACTTAACCTTATATGATTATTTCTAGGCTCAACTGTAGTCCTGAAAACGGCGTTGTTCATTTTTTTCCCCAGGCTACTATTCTATTTGGTACGTATACTACTTCTTCTTTGTCCATTCATCTGTTTATGAACCTTTTTTCTGCTTCCATGTCTTGGCTATTTCAATATTGCTGCAGTGCTCATTTGCCTTCCTGTGTCTTTCCGATTCAGGTGGTCTTAGGTTATAGGCCCAAAGGGTGACCTGCTGCATCATATGGTAGCTCAATTTTTACCTTTTCAAGAAGCTCCATTCAGTTTGCATTAGTGCTGTTACCACTTTACATCCCACCAGCAGCTAGAAGGTACACAGTTCTCTAAAACCCCTTCAGCATTTATAGTTTATAGACATTTTGCTGATGGAAATGACTGGTGTGAGCTGAAACCTTGTTGAATTTGAATTTGCATGTGTCTAATAATTCCTTATACTGAGCTTTAGGCATGTCCTTTTTTTTCTTTTCCTTTTTTTTTAAAGAGTGAGTACAACTTCCCTCCTCTTATTGACTTCTTGAAAAATTTCTCATGTGTTGAATTTTCTTGCCTATTCCCTACCCCAGGGCATTTTTCAGGGCAGGTGTCATTTAGAGCCCTGCAGTCCTTGTGACTATTAAGCAACCATTAGCACTGGGTTTAATGCTGCTGTTGTGGGAAACAGCCACAAGGCGGCAGCATTATTACGTTCTCATCTCTTGTTACTAGGGCAACAGAATCTTCCTGGAGGTAGTGTTCCGTGGTTGTAAATTAGAGTGGAATGTGCTGGGACGAGCCCCCAGAAGTTTATGTCTCCTTACTTATGTTTGTTTTTTAAATTTAATTCTATTTCTTTTTGGAGTAAATTTGATTAGAGTTTTTTGATTGTCTGGCTGTACAGAATCTGCTCAATGATTCCTACATATGTCTGTTCATCTTCGGATTCTGTTACCATGTATGTGAATACAGAATGTATATTTTAAAGGTATTGGTGATTTTATAATTCATATAGTTTATCTGTTATATGTTTATATGCATGTAACATACATTAGTATATTTATGTTAATCCCATAGTCCTAATTTACCCATCCTCCCCCCTTTCATTTTGGCTAACCATTAGTTTATTTCATAAGTCTGTGAGTGTCTTTTTCTGTGGAAATATGTTCATTGGTAGCAATCTTAGGATAACATGTATAAATGATATCATAGGATATTTGTCATACCCTTTTGACTTACTTAACCTTATATTATTATTTCTAGGCTCTACTGTAGTCCTGAAAACGGCATTGTTCATTTTTTTCCCGAGGCTACTATTCCATTCTGTCCATATACCACTTCTTCTCTGTCCATTCATCTGTTTATGGACCTTTTTTTGCTTCCATGTCTTGGCTATTTCAGTATTGCTGCAGTGCACATTTGACTGCCTGTGTCCTTCCGATTCTGGTGGTCTTAGGTTATAAGCCCGAGAGGTGCCCTGCCGCATCATATGGTAGCTCAATTTCTACCTTTTCAAGCGGCTCCATTCAGTTTGCGTTAGTGCTGTTACCACTTTACATCCCAGCAGCAGATAGAAGGTACACATTTCTCTAAAACACCTTCAGCATTTATAGTTTGTAGACTTTTGCTGATGGCCATTTGACTGTTGTGAGCTGAAACCTTTATGGAGGTTGGATACGCATGTGGCGAATAATTCCTTATACTGATCTTTAGGCATATCCTTTTTCTTCTTTTCCTTTTTTTGTTAAAGTGTGAGTACAACTTCCCTCTTCATATTCACTTTTTGAAAAATTTCTCATGTGTTGAATTTTCTTGCCTATTCCCTACCCAAGGGCACTTTTTGAGGGCAGGTGTCATTTAGACCCCTGCAGTCGTTGTGACTATTAAGCAACCATTAGCACTGGGTTTAAAGCTGCTGTTGTGGGAAACAGCCACAAGGCGGCAGCATTATTACGTTCTCAACTCTTGTTACTAGGGCAACAGAATCTTCCTGGAGGTAGTGTTCTGAGGTTGTAAATTAGAGTGGAATGTGCTGGGACAAGCCCCCAGAAGTTTATGTCTCCTTACTTATGTTTGTTTTTTAAATTTCATTTCTATTTCTTATCAGCGTAAATTTGATTAGAGTGTTTTGATTGCCTGGCTGTACAGGATCTGCTCAATGATTCATACATATGTCTGTTCATCTTAGGGTCCTGTTACCATGTATGTGATTACAAAATGTATATTTTAAAGGTATTGGAGATTATATAATTCATACAGTTTATCTGTTATATGTTGTTATACACTTAACATACATTAGTATATGTATGTTAACCCCATAGTCCTAATTTACCCATCCTCCCACCTTTCATTTTGCTAACCATTAGTTTATTTCATAAGTCTGTGAGTGTCTTTTTCTGTGGAAATATGTTCATTGGTAGCAATCTTAGGATAACATGTATAAATGTTATCATAGGATCTTTGTCGTACCCTTTTGAGTTACTTAACCTTATATGATTATTTCTAGGCTCAACTGTAGTCCTGAAAACGGCGTTGTTCATTTTTTTCCCCAGGCTACTATTCTATTTGGTACGTATACTACTTCTTCTTTGTCCATTCATCTGTTTATGAACCTTTTTTCTGCTTCCATGTCTTGGCTATTTCAATATTGCTGCAGTGCTCATTTGCCTGCCTGTGTCTTTCCGATTCAGGTGGTCTTAGGTTATAGGCCCAAAGGGTGACCTGCTGCATCATATGGTAGCTCAATTTTTACCTTGTCAAGAAGCTCCATTCAGTTTGCGTTAGTGCTGTTACCACTTTACATCCCACCAGCAGCTAGAAGGTACACAGTTCTCTAAAACCCCTTCAGCATTTATAGTTTATAGACATTTTGCTGATGGAAATGACTGGTGTGAGCTGAAACCTTTTTGAATTTGAATTTGCATGTGTCTAATAATTCCTTATACTGAGCTTTAGGCATGTCCTTTTTTTTCTTTTCCTTTTTTTTTAAAGAGTGAGTACAACTTCCCTCCTCTTATTGACTTCTTGAAAAATTTCTCATGTGTTGAATTTTCTTGCCTATTCCCTACCTCAGGGCATTTTTCAGGGCAGGTGTCATTTAGAGCCCTGCAGTCCTTGTGACTATTAAGCAACTATTAGTACTGGGTTTAAAGCTGCTGTTGTGGGAAACAGCCACAAGGCCGCAGCATTATTACGTTCTCAACTCTTGTTACTATGGCAACAGAGTCTTCCTGGAGGTAGTGGTCCGAGGTTGTAAATTAGAGTGGAATGTGCTGGGAGAAGCCTCCAGAAGTTTATGTCTCCTTACTTATGTTTCTTTTTTAAATTTAATTTCTATTTCTTATCGGAGTAAATTTGATTTTAGTGTTTTGATTGCCTGGCTGTACAGAATCTGCTCAATGATTCATACATATGTCTGTTCATCCTCGGGTCCTGTTACCATGTATGTGATTACAAAATGTATATTTTAAAGGTATTGGTGATTATATAATTCATACAGTTTATCTGTTATATGTTTTTATACACTTAACATACATTAGTATATGTATGTTAACCCCATAGTCCTAGTTAACCCATCCTCCCACCTTTCTTTTTGGCTAACCATTAGTTTATTTGATAAGTCTGTGAGTGTCTTTTTCTGTGGAAATATGTTCATTGGTAGCAATCTTAGGATAACATGTATAAATGTTATCATAGGATATTTGTCGTACCCTTTTGAGTTACTTAACGTTATATGATTATTTCTAGGCTCAACTGTAGTCCTGAAAACGGCATTGTTCATTTTTTTCCCGAGGCTACTATTCTATTTGGTACGTATACCACTTCTTCTTTGTCCATTCATCTGTTTATGAACCTTTTTTCTGCTTCCATGTCTTGGCTATTTCATTATTGCTGCAGTGCTCATTTGCCTGCCTGTGTCTTTCCGATTCAGGTGGTCTTAGGTTATAGGCCCAAAAGGTGACCTGCCGCATCATATGGTAGCTCAATTTTTATCTTTTCATGCAGCTCCATTCAGTTTGTGTTAGTGCTGTTACCACTTTACATCCCACCAGCAGCTAGAAGGTACACAGTTCTCTAAAACCCCTTCAGCATTTATAGTTTGTAGACATTTTGCTGATGGAAACGATTGGTGTGAGCTGAAACCTTTTTCCATTTGAATTTGCATGTGTCTAATAATTCATTCTACTGAGCTTTAGGCATGTCCTTTTTTTTCTTTTCCTTCTTTTTTAAAGAGTGAGTACAACTTCCCTCCTCTTATTGATTTCTTGAAAAATTTCTCATGTGTTGAATATTCTTGCCTATTCCTTACCCCAGGGCATTTTTCAGGGCAGGTGTCATTTAGAGCCCTGCAGTCCATGTGACTATTAAGCAACCATTAGCACTGTGTTTAAATCTGCTGTTGTGGGAAAGAGCCACAAGGCGGCAGCATTATTACGTTCTCATCTCTTGTTACTAGGGCAACAGAATCTTCCTGGAGGTAGTGTTCCGAGGTTGTAAATTAGAGTGGAATGTGCTGGGACAAGCCCCCAGAAGTTTATGTCTCCTTACTTAGGTTTGTTTTTTAAATTTAATTTCTATTTCTTATCGGAGTAAATTTGATTAGAGTGTTTTGATTGTCTGGCTGTACAGAAACTGCTCAATGATTCCTACATATGTCTGTTCATCTTCGGATTCTGTTACCATGTATGTGATTACAGAATGTATATTTTAAAGGTATTGGTGATTATATAATTCATACAGTTTATCTGTTATATGTTTTTATACACTTAACATACATTAGTATATGTATGTTAACCCCATAGTCCTAATTTACCCATCCTCCCACCTTTCATTTTGGCTAACAATTAGTTTATTTCATAAGTCTGTGAGTGTCTTTTTCTGTGGAAATATGTTCATTGGTAGCAATCTTAGGATAACATGTATAAATGATATCATAGGATAATTGTCATACCCTTTTGACTTACTTAACCTTATATGATTATTTCTAGGCTCAACTGTAGTCCTGAAAACGGCATTGTTCATTTTTTCCCCGAGGCTACTATTCCATTCTGTCCATATACCACTTCTTCTCTGTCCATTCATCTGTTTATGAACCTTTTTTCTGCTTCCATGTCTTGGCTATTTCAGTATTGCTGCAGTGCACATTTGACTGCCTGTGTCTTTCCGATTCTGGTGGTCTTAGGTTATAAGCCCGAGAGGTGCCCTGCCGCATCATATGGTAGCTCAATTTCTACCTTTTCAAGCGGCTCCATTCAGTTTGCGTTAGTGCTGTTACCACTTTACATCCCAGCAGCAGATAGAAGGTACACATTTCTCTAAAACCCCTTCAGCATTTATAGTTTGTAGACTTTTTGCTGATGGCCATTTGACTGTTGTGAGCTGAAACCTTTATGGAGGTTGGATACGCATGTGGCGAATAATTCCTTATACTGATCTTTAGGCATATCCTTTTTCTTCTTTTCCTTTTTTTGTTAAAGTGTGAGTACAACTTCCCTCTTCATATTCACTTTTTGAAAAATTTCTCATGTGTTGAATTTTCTTGCCTATTGCCTACCCAAGGGCACTTTTTGAGGGCAGGTGTCATTTAGACCCCTGCAGTCGTTGTGACTATTAAGCAACCATTAGCACTGGGTTTAAAGCTGCTGTTGTGGGAAACAGCCACAAGGCAGCAGCATTATTATGTTCTCAACTCTTGTTACTATGGCAACAGAGTGTTCCTGGAGGTAGTGTTCCGAGGTTGTAAATTAGAGTGGAATGTGCTGGGACAAGCCTCCAGAAGTTTATGTCTCCTTACTTATGTTTGTTTTTTAAATTTAATTTCTATTTCTTATCAGAGTAAATTTGATTTTAGTGTTTTGATTGCCTGGCTGTACAGAATCTGCTCAATGATTCATACATATGTCTGTTCATCCTCGGGTCCTGTTACCATGTATGTGATTACAAAATGTATATTTTAAAGGTATTGGTGATTATATAATTCATACAGTTTATCTGTTATATGTTTTTATACACTTAACATACATTAGTATATGTATGTTAACCCCATAGTCCTAGTTAACCCATCCTCCCACCTTTCATTTTGGCTAACCATTAGTTTATTTGATAAGTCTGTGAGTGTCTTTTTCTGTGGAAATATGTTCATTGGTAGCAATCTTAGGATAACATGTATAAATGTTATCATAGGATATTTGTCGTACCCTTTTGAGTTACTTAACGTTATATGATTATTTCTAGGCTCAACTGTAGTCCTGAAAACGGCATTGTTCATTTTTTTCCCGAGGCTACTATTCTATTTGGTACGTATACCACTTCTTCTTTGTCCATTCATCTGTTTATGAACCTTTTTTCTGCTTCCATGTCTTGGCTATTTCAATATTGCTGCAGTGCTCATTTGCCTGCCTGTGTCTTTCCGATTCAGGTGGTCTTAGGTTATAGGCCCAAAAGGTGACCTGCCGCATCATATGGTACCTCAATTTTTATCTTTTCAAGCAGCTCCATTCAGTTTGTGTTAGTGCTGTTACCACTTTACATCCCACCAGCAGCTAGAAGGTACACAGTTCTCTAAAACCCCTTCAGCATTTATAGTTTGTAGACATTTTGCCAATGGAAACGATTGGTGTGAGCTGAAACCTTTTTCCATTTGAATTTGCATGTGTCTAATAATTCATTCTACTGAGCTTTAGGCATGTCCTTTTTTTTTCTTTTCCTTTTTTTTTAAAGAGTGAGTACAACTTCCCTCCTCTTATTGATTTCTTGAAAAATTTCTCATGTGTTGAATATTCTTGCCTATTCCTTACACCAGGGCATTTTTCAGGGCAGGTGTCATTTCGAGCCCTGCAGTCCATGTGATTATTAAGCAACCATTAGCACTGGGTTTAAAGCTGCTGTTGTGGGAAAGAGCCACAAGGCGGCAGCATTATTACGTTCTCATCTCTTGTTACTAGGGCAACAGAATCTTCCTGGAGGTAGTGTTCCGAGGTTGTAAATTAGAGTGGAATGTGCTGGGACAAGCCCCCAGAAATTTATGTCTCCTTACTTAGGTTTGTTTTTTAAATTTAATTTCTATTTCTTATCGGAGTAAATTTGATTAGAGTGTTTTGATTGTCTGGCTGTACAGAAACTGCTCAATGATTCCTACATATGTCTGTTCATCTTCGGATTCTGTTACCATGTATGTGATTACAGAATGTATATTTTAAAGGTATTGGTGATTATATAATTCATACAGTTTATCTGTTATTTGTTTTTATACACTTAACATACATTAGTATATGTATGTTAACCCCATAGTCCTAATTTACCCGTCCTCCCACCTTTCATTTTGGCTAACAATTAGTTTATTTCATAAGTCTGTGAGTGTCTTTTTCTGTGGAAATATGTTCATTGGTAGCAATCTTAGGATAACATGTATAAATGATATCATAGGATAATTGTCATACCCTTTTGACTTACTTAACCTTATATGATTATTTCTAGGCTCTACTGTAGTCCTGAAAACGGCATTGTTCATTTTTTCACCAAGGCTACTATTCCATTCTGTCCATATACCACTTCTTCTCTGTCCATTCATCTGTTTATGGACATTTTTTTTGCTTCCATGTCTTTGCTATTTCAATATTGCTGCAGTGCACATTTGACTGCCTGTGTCTTTCTGATTCTGGTAGTCTTAGGTTATAAGCCCAAGAGGTGCCCTGCCGCATCATATGGTAGCTCAATTTTTACCTTTTCAAGCAGCTCCATTCAGTTTGCGTTAGTGCTGTTACCACTTTACATCCCACCAGCAGCTAGAAGGTACACAGTTCTCTAAAACCCCTTCAGCATTTATAGTTTGTAGATATTTTGCTGATGGAAACGACTGGTGTGAGCTGAAACCTTTTTGAATTTGAATTTGCATGTGTCTAAAAATTCATTCTACTGAGCTTTAGGCATGTCCTTTTTTTTCTTTTCCTTTTTTTTTAAAGAGTGATTACAACTTCCCTCCTCTTATTGACTTCTTGAAAAATTTCTCATGTGTTGAATATTATTGCCTATTCCCTACCCCAGGGCATTTTTCAGGGCAGGTGTCATTTAGAGCCCTGCAGTCCATGTGACTATTAAGCAACCATTAGCACTGGGTATAAAGCTGCTGTTGTGGGAAAGAGCCACAAGGCGGCAGCATTATTACGTTCTCATCTCTTGTTACTAGGGCAACAGAATCTTCCTGGAGGTAGTGTTCCGAGGTTGTAAATTAGAGTGGAATGTGCTGGGACAAGCCCCCAGAAGTTTATGTCTCCTTACTTAGGTTTGTTTTTTAAATTTAATTTCTATTTCTTATCTGAGTAAATTTGATTAGAGTGTTTTGATTGTCTGGCTGTACAGAAACTGCTCAATGATTCCTACATATGTCTGTTCATCTTCGGATTCTGTTACCATGTATGTGATTACAGAATGTATATTTTAAAGGTATTGGTGATTATATAATTCATACAGTTTATCTGTTATATGTTTTTATACACTTAACATACATTAGTATATGTATGTTAACCCCATAGTCCTAATTTACCCGTCCTCCCACCTTTCATTTTGGCTAACAATTAGTTTATTTCATAAGTCTGTGAGTGTCTTTTTCTGTGGAAATATGTTCATTGGTAGCAATCTTAGGATAACATGTATAAATGATATCATAGGATAATTGTCATACCCTTTTGACTTACTTAACCTTATATGATTATTTCTAGGCTCAACTGTAGTCCTGAAAACGGCATTGTTCATTTTTTCCCCGAGGCTACTATTCCATTCTGTCCATATACCACTTCTTCTCTGTCCATTCATCTGTTTATGAACCTTTTTTCTGCTTCCATGTCTTGGCTATTTCAGTATTGCTGCAGTGCACATTTGACTGCCTGTGTCTTTCCGATTCTGGTGGTCTTAGGTTATAAGCCCGAGAGGTGCCCTGCCGCATCATATGGTAGCTCAATTTCTACCTTTTCAAGCGGCTCCATTCAGTTTGCGTTAGTGCTGTTACCACTTTACATCCCAGCAGCAGATAGAAGGTACACATTTCTCTAAAACCCCTTCAGCATTTATAGTTTGTAGACTTTTTGCTGATGGCCATTTGACTGTTGTGAGCTGAAACCTTTATGGAGGTTGGATACGCATGTGGCGAATAATTCCTTATACTGATCTTTAGGCATATCCTTTTTCTTCTTTTCCTTTTTTTGTTAAAGTGTGAGTACAGCTTCCCTCTTCATATTCACTTTTTGAAAAATTTCTCATGTGTTGAATTTTCTTGCCTATTGCCTACCCAAGGGCACTTTTTGAGGGCAGGTGTCATTTAGACCCCTGCAGTCGTTGTGACTATTAAGCAACCATTAGCACTGGGTTTAAAGCTGCTGTTGTGGGAAACAGCCACAAGGCGGCAGCATTATTACGTTCTCAACTCTTGTTACTAGGGCAACAGAATCTTCCTGGAGGTAGTGTTCTGAGGTTGTAAATTAGAGTGGAATGTGCTGGGACAAGCCCCCAGAAGTTTATGTCTCCTTACTTATGTTTGTTTTTTGAATTTCATTTCTATTTCTTATCAGCGTAAATTTGATTAGAGTGTTTTGATTGCCTGGCTGTACAGGATCTGCTCAATGATTCATACATATGTCTGTTCATCTTCGGGTCCTGTTACCATGTATGTGATTACAAAATGTATATTTTAAAGGTATTGGTGATTATATAATTCATACAGTTTATCTGTTATATGTTTTTATACACTTAACATACATTAGTATATGTATGTTAACCCCATAGTCCTAATTTACCCATCCTCCCACCTTTCATTTTGCTAACCATTAGTTTATTTCATAAGTCTGTGAGTGTCTTTTTCTGTGGAAATATGTTCATTGGTAGCAATCTTAGGATAACATGTATAAATATTATCATAGGATCTTTGTCGTACCCTTTTGAGTTAGTTAACCTTATATGATTATTTCTAGGCTCAACTGTAGTCCTGAAAACGGCGTTGTTCATTTTTTTCCCCAGGCTACTATTCTATTTGGTATGTATACTACTTCTTCTTTGTCCATTCATCTGTTTATGAACCTTTTTTCTGCTTCCATGTCTTGGCTATTTCAATATTGCTGCAGTGCTCATTTGCCTGCCTGTGTCTTTCCGATTCAGGTGGTCTTAGGTTATAGGCCCAAAGGGTGACCTGCTGCATCATATGGTAGCTCAATTTTTACCTTTTCAAGAAGCTCCATTCAGTTTGCGTTAGTGCTGTTACCACTTTACATCCCACCAGCAGCTAGAAGGTACACACTTCTCTAAAACCCCTTCAGCATTTATAGTTTATAGACATTTTGCTGATGGAAATGACTGGTGTGAGCTGAAACCTTGTTGAATTTGAATTTGCATGTGTCTAATAATTCCTTATACTGAGCTTTAGGCATGTCCCTTTTTTTCTTTTCCTTTTTTTTAAAGAGTGAGTACAACTTCCCTCCTCTTATTGACTTCTTGAAAAATTTCTCATG
Organism: Balaenoptera borealis; assembly: GCF_965194805.1. Classification (NCBI taxonomy): domain Eukaryota; kingdom Metazoa; phylum Chordata; class Mammalia; order Artiodactyla; family Balaenopteridae; genus Balaenoptera; species Balaenoptera borealis. The sequence continues at coordinate 296,423 of NW_028123917.1, read as the reverse complement.
TGTTGAATTTTCTTGCCTTTTCCCTACCCCAGGGCATTTTTCAGGGCAGGTGTCATTTAGAGCCCTGCAGTCCTTGTGACTATTAAGCAACCATTAGCACTGGGTTTAATGCTGCTGTTGTGGGAAACAGCCACAAGGCCGCAGCATTATTACGTTCTCATCTCTTGTTACTAGGGCAACAGAATCTTCCTGGAGGTAGTGTTCCGTGGTTGTAAATTAGAGTGGAATGTGCTGGGACGAGCCCCCAGAAGTTTATGTCTCCTTACTTAGGTTTGTTTTTTAAATTTTATTCTATTTCTTTTTGGAGTAAATTTGATTAGAGTCTTTTGATTGTCTGGCTGTACAGAATCTGCTCAATGATTCCTACATATGTCTGTTCATCTTCGGATTCTGTTACCATGTATGTGAATACAGAATGTATATTTTAAAGGTATTGGTGATTATATAATTCATATAGTTTATCTGTTATATGTTTATATGCATGTAACATACATTAGTATATTTATGTTAATCCCATAGTCCTAATTTACCCATCCTCCCCCCTTTCATTTTGGCTAACCATTAGTTTATTTCATAAGTCTGTGAGTGTCTTTTTCTGTGGAAATATGTTCATTGGTAGCAATCTTAGGATAACATGTATAAATGATATCATAGGATATTTGTCATACCCTTTTGACTTACTTAACCTTATATTATTATTTCTAGGCTCTACTGTAGTCCTGAAAACGGCATTGTTCATTTTTTCCCCGAGGCTACTATTCCATTCTGTCCATATACCACTTCTTCTCTGTCCATTCATCTGTTTATGGACCTTTTTTTGCTTCCATGTCTTGGCTATTTCAGTATTGCTGCAGTGCACATTTGCCTGCCTGTGTCTTTCCGATTCTGGTGGTCTTAGGTTATAAGCCCGAGAGGTGCCCTGCCGCATCATATGGTAGCTCAATTTCTACCTTTTCAAGCGGCTCCATTCAGTTTGCGTTAGTGCTGTTACCACTTTACATCCCAGCAGCACATAGAAGGTACACATTTCTCTAAAACCCCTTCAGCATTTATAGTTTGTAGACTTTTTGCTGATGGCCATTTGACTGGTGTGAGCTGAAACCTTTATGGAGGTTGGATACGCATGTGGCGAATAATTCCTTATACTGATCTTTAGGCATATCCTTTTTCTTCTTTTCCTTTTTTTGTTAAAGTGTGAGTACAACTGCCCTCTTCATATACACTTTTTGAAAAATTTCTCATGTGTTGAATTTTCTTGCCTATTCCCTACCCCAGGGCATTTTTTGAGGGCAGGTGTCATTTAGACCCCTGCAGTCGTTGTGACTATTAAGCAACCATTAGCACTGGGTTTAAAGCTGCTGTTGTGGGAAACAGCCACAAGGCAGCAGCATTATTATGTTCTCAACTCTTGTTACGATGGCAACAGAGTGTTCCTGGAGGTAGTGTTCCGAGGTTGTAAATTAGAGTGGAATGTGCTGGGACAAGCCTCCAGAAGTTTATGTCTCCTTCCTTATGTTTGTTTTTTAAATTTAATTTCTATTTCTTATCAGAGTAAATTTGATTTTAGTGTTTTGATTGCCTGGCTGTACAGAATCTGCTCAATGATTCATACATATGTCTGTTCATCCTCGGGTCCTGTTACCATGTATGTGATTACAAAATGTATATTTTAAAGGTATTGGTGATTATATAATTCATACAGTTTATCTGTTATATGTTTTTATACACTTAACATACATTAGTATATGTATGTTAACCCCATAGTCCTAGTTAACCCATCCTCCCACCTTTCATTTTGGCTAACCATTAGTTTATTTGATAAGTCTGTGAGTGTCTTTTTCTGTGGAAATATGTTCATTGGTAGCAATCTTAGGATAACATGTATAAATGTTATCATAGGATATTTGTCGTACCCTTTTGAGTTACTTAACGTTATATGATTATTTCTAGGCTCAACTGTAGTCCTGAAAACGGCATTGTTCATTTTTTTCCCGAGGCTACTATTCTATTTGGTACGTATACCACTTCTTCTTTGTCCATTCATCTGTTTATGAACCTTTTTTCTGCTTCCATGTCTTGGCTATTTCAATATTGCTGCAGTGCTCATTTGCCTGCCTGTGTCTTTCCGATTCAGGTGGTCTTAGGTTATAGGCCCAAAAGGTGACCTGCCGCATCATATGGTACCTCAATTTTTATCTTTTCAAGCAGCTCCATTCAGTTTGTGTTAGTGCTGTTACCACTTTACATCCCACCAGCAGCTAGAAGGTACACAGTTCTCTAAAACCCCTTCAGCATTTATAGTTTGTAGACATTTTGCCAATGGAAACGATTGGTGTGAGCTGAAACCTTTTTCCATTTGAATTTGCATGTGTCTAATAATTCATTCTACTGAGCTTTAGGCATGTCCTTTTTTTTTCTTTTCCTTTTTTTTTAAAGAGTGAGTACAACTTCCCTCCTCTTATTGATTTCTTGAAAAATTTCTCATGTGTTGAATATTCTTGCCTATTCCTTACACCAGGGTATTTTTCAGGGCAGGTGTCATTTCGAGCCCTGCAGTCCATGTGATTATTAAGCAACCATTAGCACTGGGTTTAAAGCTGCTGTTGTGGGAAAGAGCCACAAGGCGGCAGCATTATTACGTTCTCATCTCTTGTTACTAGGGCAACAGAATCTTCCTGGAGGTAGTGTTCCGAGGTTGTAAATTAGAGTGGAATGTGCTGGGACAAGCCCCCAGAAATTTATGTCTCCTTACTTAGGTTTGTTTTTTAAATTTAATTTCTATTTCTTATCGGAGTAAATTTGATTAGAGTGTTTTGATTGTCTGGCTGTACAGAAACTGCTCAATGATTCCTACATATGTCTGTTCATCTTCGGATTCTGTTACCATGTATGTGATTACAGAATGTATATTTTAAAGGTATTGGTGATTATATAATTCATACAGTTTATCTGTTATATGTTTTTATACACTTAACATACATTAGTATATGTATGTTAACCCCATAGTCCTAATTTACCCGTCCTCCCACCTTTCATTTTGGCTAACAATTAGTTTATTTCATAAGTCTGTGAGTGTCTTTTTCTGTGGAAATATGTTCATTGGTAGCAATCTTAGGATAACATGTATAAATGATATCATAGGATAATTGTCATACCCTTTTGACTTACTTAACCTTATATGATTATTTCTAGGCTCTACTGTAGTCCTGAAAACGGCATTGTTCATTTTTTCCCCAAGGCTACTATTCCATTCTGTCCATATACCACTTCTTCTCTGTCCATTCATCTGTTTATGGACATTTTTTTTGCTTCCATGTCTTTGCTATTTCAATATTGCTGCAGTGCACATTTGACTGCCTGTGTCTTTCTGATTCTGGTAGTCTTAGGTTATAAGCCCAAGAGGTGCCCTGCCGCATCATATGGTAGCTCAATTTTTACCTTTTCAAGCAGCTCCATTCAGTTTGCGTTAGTGCTGTTACCACTTTACATCCCACCAGCAGCTAGAAGGTACACAGTTCTCTAAAACCCCTTCAGCATTTATAGTTTATAGACATTTTGCTGATGGAAATGACTGGTGTGAGCTGAAACCTTTTTGAATTTGAATTGGCATGTGTCTAATAATTCCTTATACTGAGCTTTAGGCATGTCCTTTTTTTTCTTTTCCTTTTTTTTTAAAGAGTGAGTACAACTTCCCTCCTCTTATTGACTTCTTGAAAAATTTCTCATGTGTTGAATTTTGTTGCCTATTCCCTACCCAAGGGCACTTTTTGAGGGCAGGTGTCATTTAGACCCCTGCAGTCGTTGTGACTATTAAGCAACCATTAGCACTGGGTTTAAAGCTGCTGTTGTGGGAAACAGCCACAAGGCAGCAGCATTATTACGTTCTCAACTCTTGTTACTAGGGCAACAGAATCTTCCTGGAGGTAGTGTTCTGAGGTTGTAAATTAGAGTGGAATGTGCTGGGACAAGCCCCCAGAAGTTTATGTCTCCTTACTTATGTTTGTTTTTTAAATTTCATTTCTATTTCTTATCAGCGTAAATTTGATTAGAGTGTTTTGATTGCCTGGCTGTACAGGATCTGCTCAATGATTCATACATATGTCTGTTCATCTTCGGGTCCTGTTACCATGTATGTGATTACAAAATGTATATTTTAAAGGTATTGGTGATTATATAATTCATACAGTTTATCTGTTATATGTTGTTATACACTTAACATACATTAGTATATGTATGTTAACCCCATAGTCCTAATTTACCCATCCTCCCACCTTTCATTTTGCTAACCATTAGTTTATTTCATAAGTCTGTGAGTGTCTTTTTCTGTGGAAATATGTTCATTGGTAGCAATCTTAGGATAACATGTATAAATATTATCATAGGATATTTGTCGTACCCTTTTGAGTTAGTTAACCTTATATGATTATTTCTAGGCTCAACTGTAGTCCTGAAAACGGCGTTGTTCATTTTTTTCCCCAGGCTACTATTCTATTTGGTACGTATACTACTTCTTCTTTGTCCATTCATCTGTTTATGAACCTTTTTTCTGCTTCCATGTCTTGGCTATTTCAATATTGCTGCAGTGCTCATTTGCCTGCCTGTGTCTTTCCGATTCAGGTGGTCTTAGGTTATAGGCCCAAAGGGTGACCTGCTGCATCATATGGTAGCTCAATTTTTACCTTGTCAAGAAGCTCCATTCAGTTTGCGTTAGTGCTGTTACCACTTTACATCCCACCAGCAGCTAGAAGGTACACAGTTCTCTAAAACCCCTTCAGCATTTATAGTTTATAGACATTTTGCTGATGGAAATGACTGGTGTGAGCTGAAACCTTTTTGAATTTGAATTTGCATGTGTCTAATAATTCCTTATACTGAGCTTTAGGCATGTCCTTTTTTTTCTTTTCCTTTTTTTTAAAGAGTGAGTACAACTTCCCTCCTCTTATTGACTTCTTGAAAAATTTCTCATGTGTTGAATTTTCTTGCCTATTCCCTACCCCAGGGCATTTTTCAGGACAGGTGTCATTTAGAGCCCTGCAGTCCTTGTGATTATTAAGCAACTATTAGTACTGGGTTTAAAGCTGCTGTTGTGGGAAACAGCCACAAGGCCGCAGCATTATTACGTTCTCAACTCTTGTTACTACGGCAACAGAGTCTTCCTGGAGGTAGTGTTCCGAGGTTGTAAATTAGAGTGGAATGTGCTGGGACAAGCCCCCAGAAGTTTATGTCTCCTTACTTATGTTTGTTTTTTAAATTTAATTTCTATTTCTTATCAGAGTAAATTTGATTAGAGTGTTTTGATTGCCTGGCTGTACAGAATCTGCTCAATGATTCATACATATGTCTGTTCATCTTCGGGTCCTGTTACCATGTATGTGATTACAAAATGTATATTTTAAAGGTATTGGTGATTATATAATTCATACAGTTTATCTGTTATATGTTTTTATACACTTAACATACATTAGTATATGTATGTTAACCCCATAGTCCTAATTTACCCATCCTCCCACCTTTCATTTTGGCTAACCATTAGTTTATTTCATAAGTCTGTGAGTGTCTTTTTCTGTGGAAATATGTTCATTGGTAGCAATCTTAGGATAACATGTATAAATGTTTTCATAGGATATTTGTCGTACCCTTTTGAGTTACTTAACCTTATATGATTATTTCTAGGCTCAACTGTAGTCCTGAAAACGGCATTGTTCATTTTTTTCCCGAGGCTACTATTCTATTTGGTACGTATACCACTTCTTCTTTGTCCATTCATCTGTTTATGAACCTTTTTTCTGCTTCCATGTCTTGGCTATTTCAATATTGCTGCAGTGCTCATTTGCCTGCCTGTGTCTTTCCGATTCAGGTGGTCTTAGGTTATAGGCCCAAAAGGTGACCTGCCGCATCATATGGTAGCTCAATTTTTATCTTTTCAAGCAGCTCCATTCAGTTTGCGTTAGTGCTGTTACCACTTTACATCCCACCAGCAGCTAGAAGGTACACAGTTCTCTAAAACCCCTTCAGCATTTATAGTTTGTAGACATTTTGCTGATGGAAACGACTGGTGTGAGCTGAAACCTTTTTGAATTTGAATTTGCATGTGTCTAATAATTCATTCTACTGAGCTTTAGGCATGTCCTTTTTTATCTTTTACTTTTTTTTTAAAGAGTGAGTACAACTTCCCTCCTCTTATTGACTTCTTGAAAAATTTCTCATGTGTTGAATATTCTTGCCTATTCCCTACCCCAGGGCATTTTTCAGGGCAGGTGTCATTTAGAGCCCTGCAGTCCATGTGACTATTAAGCAACCATTAGCACTGGGTTTAAAGCTGCTGTTGTGGGAAAGAGCCACAAAGCGGCAGCATTATTACGTTCTCATCTCTTGTTACTAGGGCAACAGAATCTTCCTGGAGGTAGTGTTCCGAGGTTGTAAATTAGAGTGGAATGTGCTGGGACAAGCCCCCAGAAGTTTATGTCTCCTTACTTAGGTTTGTTTTTTAAATTTAATTTCTATTTCTTATCGGAGTAAATTTGATTAGAGTGTTTTGATTGTCTGGCTGTACAGAAACTGCTCAATGATTCCTACATATGTCTGTTCATCTTCGGATTCTGTTACCATGTATGTGATTACAGAATGTATATTTTAAAGGTATTGGTGATTATATAATTCATACAGTTTATCTGTTATATGTTTTTATACACTTAACATACATTAGTATATGTATGTTAACCCCATAGTCCTAGTTTACCCATCCTCCCACCTTTCATTTTGTCTAACCATTAGTTTATTTCATAAGTCTGTGAGTGTCTTTTTCTGTGGAAATATGTTCATTGGTAGCTATCTTAGGATAACATGTATAAATGTTATCATAGGATATTTGTCGTACCCTTTTGAGTTACTTAACCTTATATGATTATTTCTAGGCTCAACTGTAGTCCTGAAAACGGCATTGTTCATTTTTTTCCCGAGGCTACTATTCTATTTGGTACGTATACCACTTCTTCTTTGTCCATTCATCTGTTTATGGACATTTTTTTTGCTTCCATGTCTTTGCTATTTCCATATTGCTGCAGGGCACATTTGACTGCCTGTGTCTTTCCGATTCTGGTAGTCTTAGGTTATAAGCCGAAGAGGTGCCCTGCCGCATCATATGGTAGCTCAATTTTTACCTTTTCAAGCAGCTCCATTCAGTTTGCATTAGTGCTGTTACCACTTTTCATCCCAGCAGCAGATAGAAGGTATACATTTCTCTAAAACCCCTTCAGCATTTATAGTTTGTAGACTTTTTGCTGATGGCCATTTGACTGGTGTGAGCTGAAACCTTTTTGGAGGTTGGATACGCATGTGGCGAATAATTCCTTATACTGATCTTTAGGCATATCCTTTTTCTTCTTTTCCTTTTTTTGTTAAAGTGTGAGTACAACTGCCCTCTTCATATTCACTTTTTGAAAAATTTCTCATGTGTTGAATTTTCTTGCGTATTCCCTACCCCAGGGCATTTTTTGAGGGCAGGTGTCATTTAGACCCCTGCAGTCGTTTTGACTATTAAGCAACTATTAGCACTGGGTTTAAAGCTGCTATTGTGGGAAACAGCCACAAGGCGGCAGCATTATTACGTTCTCAACTCTTGTTACTATGGCAACAGAGTCTTCCTGGAGGTAGTGTTCCGAGGTTGTAAATTAGAGTGGAATGTGCTGGGACAAGCCTCCAGAAGTTTATGTCTCCTTACTTATGTTTGTTTTTTAAATTTAATTTCTATTTCTTATCGGAGTAAATTTGATTTTAGTGTTTTGATTGCCTGGCTGTACAGAATCTGCTCAATGATTCATACATATGTCTGTTCATCCTCGGGTCCTGTTACCATGTATGTGATTACAAAATGTATATTTTAAAGGTATTGGTGATTATATAATTCATACAGTTTATCTGTTATATGTTTTTATACACTTAACATACATTAGTATATGTATGTTAACCCCATAGTCCTAGTTAACCCATCCTCCCACCTTTCATTTTGGCTAACCATTAGTTTATTTCATAAGTCTGTGAGTGTCTTTTTCTGTGGAAATATGTTCATTGGTAGCAATCTTAGGATAACATGTATAAATGTTATCATAGGATATTTGTCGTACCCTTTTGAGTTACTTAACGTTATATGATTATTTCTAGGCTCAACTGTAGTCCTGAAAACGGCATTCTTCATTTTTTTCCCGAGGCTACTATTCTATTTGGTACGTATACCACTTCTTCTTTGTCCATTCATCTGTTTATGAACCTTTTTTCTGCTTCCATGTCTTGGCTATTTCAATATTGCTGCAGTGCTCATTTGCCTGCCTGTGTCTTTCCGATTCAGGTGGTCTTAGGTTATAGGCCCAAAAGGTGACCTGCCGCATCATATGGTAGCTCTATTTTTATCTTTTCAAGCAGCTCCATTCAGTTTGTGTTAGTGCTGTTACCACTTTACATCCCACCAGCAGCTAGAAGGTACACAGTTCTCTAAAACCCCTTCAGCATTTATAGTTTGTAGACATTTTGCTGATGGAAACGATTGGTGTGAGCTGAAACCTTTTTCCATTTGAATTTGCATGTGTCTAATAATTCATTCTACTGAGCTTTAGGCATGTCCTTTTTTTTCTTTTCCTTTTTTTTTAAAGAGTGAGTACAACTTCCCTCCTCTTATTGATTTCTTGAAAAATTTCTCATGTGTTGAATATTCTTGCCTATTCCTTACCCCAGGGCATTTTTCAGGGCAGGTGTCATTTAGAGCCCTGCAGTCCATGTGACTATTAAGCAACCATTAGCACTGGGTTTAAAGCTGCTGTTGTGAGAAAGAGCCACAAGGCGGCAGCATTATTACGTTCTCATCTCTTGTTACTAGGGCAACAGAATCTTCCTGGAGGTAGTGTTCCGAGGTTGTAAATTAGAGTGGAATGTGCTGGGACAAGCCCCCAGAAGTTTATGTCTCCTTACTTAGGTTTGTTTTTTAAATGTAATTTCTATTTCTTATCGGAGTAAATTTGATTAGAGTGTTTTGATTGTCTGGCTGTACAGAAACTGCTCAATGATTCCTACATATGTCTGTTCATCTTCGGATTCTGTTACCATGTATGTGATTACAGAATGTATATTTTAAAGGTATTGGTGATTATATAATTCATACAGTTTATCTGTTATATGTTTTTATACACTTAACATACATTAGTATATGTATGTTAACCCCATAGTCCTAATTTACCCATCCTCCCACCTTTCATTTTGTCTAACCATTAGTTTATTTCATAAGTCTGTGAGTGTCTTTTTCTGTGGAAATATGTTCATTGGTAGCAATCTTAGGATAACATGTATAAATGATATCATAGGATAATTGTCATACCCTTTTGACTTACTTAACCTTATATGATTATTTCTAGGCTCTACTGTAGTCCTGAAAACGGCATTGTTCATTTTTTCCCCGAGGCTACTATTCCATTCTGTCCATATACCACTTCTTCTCTGTCCATTCATCTGTTTATGGACATTTTTTTTGCTTCCATGTCTTTGCTATTTCAGTATTGCTGCAGTGCACATTTGACTGCCTGTGTCTTTCCGATTCTGGTAGTCTTAGGTTATAAGCCCATGAGGTGCCCTGCTGCATCATATGGTAGCTCAATTTTTACCTTTTCAAGCAGCTCCATTCAGTTTGCGTTAGTGCTGTTACCACTTTACATCCCACCAGCAGCTAGAAGGTACACAGTTCTCTAAAACCCCTTCAGCATTTATAGTTTATAGACATTTTGCTGATGGAAATGACTGGTGTGAGCTGAAACCTTCTTGAATTTGAATTTGCATGTGTCTAATAATTCCTTATACTGAGCTTTAGGCATGTCCTTTTTTTTCTTTTCCTTTTTTTTTAAAGAGTGAGTACAACTTCCCTCCTCTTATTGACTTCTTGAAAAATTTCTCATGTGTTGAATTTTCTTGCCTATTCCCTACCCCAGCGCATTTTTCAGGGCAGGTGTCATTTAGAGCCCTGCAGTCCTTGTGACTATTAAGCAACCATTAGCACTGGGTTTAATGCTGCTGTTGTGGGAAACAGCCACAAGGCGGCAGTATTATTACGTTCTCATCTCTTGTTACTAGGGCAACAGAATCTTCCTGGAGGTAGTGTTCCGTGGTTGTAAATTAGAGTGGAATGTGCTGGGACGAGCCCCCAGAAGTTTATGTCTCCTTACTTATGTTTGTTTTTTAAATTTAATTCTATTTCTTTTTGGAGTAAATTTGATTAGAGTTTTTTGATTGTCTGGCTGTACAGAATCTGCTCAATGATTCCTACATATGTCTGTTCATCTTCGGATTCTGTTACCATGTATGTGAATACAGAATGTATATTTTAAAGGTATTGGTGATTATATAATTCATATAGTTTATCTGTTATATGTTTATATGCATGTAACATACATTAGTATATTTATGTTAATCCCATAGTCCTAATTTACCCATCCTCCCCCCTTTCATTTTGGCTAACCATTAGTTTATTTCATAAGTCTGTGAGTGTCTTTTTCTGTGGAAATATGTTCATTGGTAGCAATCTTAGGATAACATGTACAAATGATATCATAGGATATTTGTCATACCCTTTTGACTTACTTAACTTTATATTATTATTTCTAGGCTCCACTGTAGTCCTGAAAACGGCATTGTTCATTTTTTTCCCGAGGCTACTATTCCATTCTGTCCATATACCACTTCTTCTCTGTCCATTCATCTGTTTATGGACCTTTTTTTGCTTCCATGTCTTGGCTATTTCAGTATTGCTGCAGTGCACATTTGACTGCCTGTGTCTTTCCGATTCTGGTGGTCTTAGGTTATAAGCCCGAGAGGTGCCCTGCCGCATCATATGGTAGCTCAATTTCTACCTTTTCAAGCGGCTCCATTCAGTTTGCGTTAGTGCTGTTACCACTTTACATCCCAGCAGCAGATAGAAGGTACACATTTCTCTAAAACACCTTCAGCATTTATAGTTTGTAGACTTTTGCTGATGGCCATTTGACTGTTGTGAGCTGAAACCTTTATGGAGGTTGGATATGCATGTGGCGAATAATTCCTTATACTGATCTTTAGGCATATCCTTTTTCTTCTTTTCCTTTTTTTGTTAAAGTGTGAGTACAACTTCCCTCTTCATATTCACTTTTTGAAAAATTTCTCATGTGTTGAATTTTCTTGCCTATTCCCTACCCAAGGGCACTTTTTGAGGGCAGGTGTCATTTAGACCCCTGCAGTCGTTGTGACTATTAAGCAACCATTAGCACTGGGTTTAAAGCTGCTGTTGTGGGAAACAGCCACAAGGCGGCAGCATTATTACGTTCTCAACTCTTGTTACTAGGGCAACAGAATCTTCCTGGAGGTAGTGTTCTGAGGTTGTAAATTAGAGTGGAATGTGCTGGGACAAGCCCCCAGAAGTTTATGTCTCCTTACTTATGTTTGTTTTTTAAATTTCATTTCTATTTCTTATCAGCGTAAATTTGATTAGAGTGTTTTGATTGCCTGGCTGTACAGGATCTGCTCAATGATTCATACATATGTCTGTTCATCTTCGGGTCCTGTTACCATGTATGTGATTACAAAATGTATATTTTAAAGGTATTGGTGATTATATAATTCATACAGTTTATCTGTTATATGTTGTTATACACTTAACATACATTAGTATATGTATGTTAACCCCATAGTCCTAATTTACCCATCCTCCCACCTTTCATTTTGCTAACCATTAGTTTATTTCATAAGTCTGTGAGTGTCTTTTTCTGTGGAAATATGTTCATTGGTAGCAATCTTAGGATAACATGTATAAATATTATCATAGGATATTTGTCGTACCCTTTTGAGTTAGTTAACCTTATATGATTATTTCTAGGCTCAACTGTAGTCCTGAAAACGGCGTTGTTCATTTTTTTCCCCAGGCTACTATTCTATTTGGTACGTATACTACTTCTTCTTTGTCCATTCATCTGTTTATGAACCTTTTTTCTGCTTCCATGTCTTGGCTATTTCAATATTGCTGCAGTGCTCATTTGCCTGCCTGTGTCTTTCCGATTCAGGTGGTCTTAGGTTATAGGCCCAAAGGGTGACCTGCTGCATCATATGGTAGCTCAATTTTTACCTTGTCAAGAAGCTCCATTCAGTTTGCGTTAGTGCTGTTACCACTTTACATCCCACCAGCAGCTAGAAGGTACACAGTTCTCTAAAACCCCTTCAGCATTTATAGTTTATAGACATTTTGCTGATGGAAATGACTGGTGTGAGCTGAAACCTTTTTGAATTTGAATTTGCATGTGTCTAATAATTCCTTATACTGAGCTTTAGGCATGTCCTTTTTTTTCTTTTCCTTTTTTTTAAAGAGTGAGTACAACTTCCCTCCTCTTATTGACTTCTTGAAAAATTTCTCATGTGTTGAATTTTCTTGCCTATTCCCTACCCCAGGGCATTTTTCAGGGCAGGTGTCATTTAGAGCCCTGCAGTCCTTGTGACTATTAAGCAACTATTAGTACTGGGTTTAAAGCTGCTGTTGTGGGAAACAGCCACAAGGCCGCAGCATTATTACGTTCTCAACTCTTGTTACTACGGCAACAGAGTCTTCCTGGAGGTAGTGTTCCGAGGTTGTAAATTAGAGTGGAATGTGCTGGGACAAGCCCCCAGAAGTTTATGTCTCCTTACTTATGTTTGTTTTTTAAATTTAATTTCTATTTCTTATCAGAGTAAATTTGATTAGAGTGTTTTGATTGCCTGGCTGTACAGAATCTGCTCAATGATTCATACATATGTTTGTTCATCTTCGGGTCCTGTTACCATGTATGTGATTACAAAATGTATATTTTAAAGGTATTGGTGATTATATAATTCATACAGTTTATCTGTTATATGTTTTTATACACTTAACATACATTAGTATATGTATGTTAACCCCATAGTCCTAATTTACCCATCCTCCCACCTTTCATTTTGGCTAACCATTAGTTTATTTGATAAGTCTGTGAGTGTCTTTTTCTGTGGAAATATGTTCATTGGTAGCAATCTTAGGATAACATGTATAAATGTTTTCATAGGATATTTGTCGTACCCTTTTGAGTTACTTAACGTTATATGATTATTTCTAGGCTCAACTGTAGTCCTGAAAACGGCATTGTTCATTTTTTTCCCGAGGCTACTATTCTATTTGGTACGTATACCACTTCTTCTTTGTCCATTCATCTGTTTATGAACCTTTTTTCTGCTTCCATGTCTTGGCTATTTCAATATTGCTGCAGTGCTCATTTGCCTGCCTGTGTCTTTCCGATTCAGGTGGTCTTAGGTTATAGGCCCAAAAGGTGACCTGCCGCATCATATGGTAGCTCAATTTTTATCTTTTCAAGCAGCTCCATTCAGTTTGCGTTAGTGCTGTTACCACTTTACATCCCACCAGCAGCTAGAAGGTACACAGTTCTCTAAAACCCCTTCAGCATTTATAGTTTGTAGACATTTTGCTGATGGAAACGACTGGTGTGAGCTGAAACCTTTTTGAATTTGAATTTGCATGTGTCTAATAATTCATTCTACTGAGCTTTAGGCATGTCCTTTTTTTTCTTTTCCTTTTTTTTTAAAGAGTGAGTACAACTTCCCTCCTCTTATTGACTTCTTGAAAAATTTCTCATGTGTTGAATATTCTTGCCTATTCCCTACCCCAGGGCATTTTTCAGGGCAGGTGTCATTTAGAGCCCTGCAGTCCATGTGACTATTAAGCAACCATTAGCACTGGGTTTAAAGCTGCTGTTGTGGGAAAGAGCCACAAGGCGGCAGCATTATTACGTTCTCATCTCTTGTTACTAGGGCAACAGAATCTTCCTGGAGGTAGTGTTCCGAGGTTGTAAATTAGAGTGGAATGTGCTGGGACAAGCCCCCAGAAGTTTATGTCTCCTTACTTAGGTTTGTTTTTTAAATTTAATTTCTATTTCTTATTGGAGTAAATTTGATTAGAGTGTTTTGATTGTCTGGCTGTACAGAAACTGCTCAATGATTCCTACATATGTCTGTTCATCTTCGGATTCTGTTACCATGTATGTGATTACAGAATGTATATTTTAAAGGTATTGGTGATTATATAATTCATACAGTTTATCTGTTATATGTTTTTATACACTTAACATACATTAGTATATGTATGTTAACCCCATAGTCCTAGTTTACCCATCCTCCCACCTTTCATTTTGTCTAACCATTAGTTTATTTCATAAGTCTGTGAGTGTCTTTTTCTGTGGAAATATGTTCATTGGTAGCTATCTTAGGATAACATGTATAAATGATATCATAGGATAATTGTCGTACCCTTTTGACTTACTTAACCTTATATGATTATTTCTAGGCTCAACTGTAGTCCTGAAAACGGCATTGTTCATTTTTTTCCCGAGGCTACTATTCTATTTGGTACGTATACCACTTCTTCTTTGTCCATTCATCTGTTTATGAACCTTTTTTCTGCTTCCATGTCTTGGCTATTTCAATATTGCTGCAGTGCTCATTTGCCTGCCTGTGTCTTTCCGATTCAGGTGGTCTTAGGTTATAGGCCCAAAAGGTGACCTGCCGCATCATATGGTAGCTCAATTTTTATCTTTTCAAGCAGCTCCATTCAGTTTGCGTTAGTGCTGTTACCACTTTACATCCCACCAGCAGCTAGAAGGTACACAGTTCTCTAAAACCCCTTCAGCATTTATAGTTTGTAGACATTTTGCTGATGGAAACGACTGGTGTGAGCTGAAACCTTTTTGAATTTGAATTTGCATGTGTCTAATAATTCATTCTACTGAGCTTTAGGCATGTCCTTTTTTTTCTTTTCCTTTTTTTTTAAAGAGTGAGTACAACTTCCCTCCTCTTATTGACTTCTTGAAAAATTTCTCATGTGTTGAATATTCTTGCCTATTCCCTACCCCAGGGCATTTTTCAGGGCAGGTGTCATTTAGAGCCCTGCAGTCCATGTGACTATTAAGCAACCATTAGCACTGGGTTTAAAGCTGCTGTTGTGGGAAAGAGCCACAAGGCGGCAGCATTATTACGTTCTCATCTCTTGTTACTAGGGCAACAGAATCTTCCTGGAGGTAGTGTTCCGAGGTTGTAAATTAGAGTGGAATGTGCTGGGACAAGCCCCCAGAAGTTTATGTCTCCTTACTTAGGTTTGTTTTTTAAATTTAATTTCTATTTCTTATCGGAGTAAATTTGATTAGAGTGTTTTGATTGTCTGGCTGTACAGAAACTGCTCAATGATTCCTACATATGTCTGTTCATCTTCGGATTCTGTTACCATGTATGTGATTACAGAATGTATATTTTAAAGGTATTGGTGATTATATAATTCATACAGTTTATCTGTTATATGTTTTTATACACTTAACATACATTAGTATATGTATGTTAACCCCATAGTCCTAGTTTACCCATCCTCCCACCTTTCATTTTGTCTAACCATTAGTTTATTTCATAAGTCTGTGAGTGTCTTTTTCTGTGGAAATATGTTCATTGGTAGCTATCTTAGGATAACATGTATAAATGTTATCATAGGATATTTGTCGTACTCTTTTGAGTTACTTAACCTTATATGATTATTTCTAGGCTCAACTGTAGTCCTGAAAACGGCATTGTTCATTTTTTTCCCGAGGCTACTATTCTATTTGGTACGTATACCACTTCTTCTTTGTCCATTCATCTGTTTATGGACATTTTTTCTGCTTCCATGTCTTTGCTATTTCCATATTGCTGCAGTGCACATTTGACTGCCTGTGTCTTTCCGATTCTGGTAGTCTTAGGTTATAAGCCGAAGAGGTGCCCTGCCGCATCATATGGTAGCTCAATTTTTACCTTTTCAAGCAGCTCCATTCAGTTTGCATTAGTGCTGTTACCACTTTTCATCCCAGCAGCAGATAGAAGGTATACATTTCTCTAAAACCCCTTCAGCATTTATAGTTTGTAGACTTTTTGCTGATGGCCATTTGACTGGTGTGAGCTGAAACCTTTTTGGAGGGAGGATACGCATGTGGCGAATAATTCCTTATACTGATCTTTAGGCATATCCTTTTTCTTCTTTTCCTTTTTTTGTTAAAGTGTGAGTACAACTGCCCTCTTCATATTCACTTTTTGAAAAATTTCTCATGTGTTGAATTTTCTTGCGTATTCCCTACCCCAGGGCATTTTTTGAGGGCAGGTGTCATTTAGACCCCTGCAGTCGTTTTGACTATTAAGCAACCATTAGCACTGGGTTTAAAGCTGCTGTTGTGGGAAACAGCCACAAGGCGGCAGCATTATTACGTTCTCAACTCTTGTTACTATGGCAACAGAGTCTTCCTGGAGGTAGTGTTCCGAGGTTGTAAATTAGAGTGGAATGTGCTGGGACAAGCCCCCAGAAGTTTATGTCTCCTTACTTATGTTTGTTTTTTAAATTTAATTTCTATTTCTTATCGGAGTAAATTTGATTTTAGTGTTTTGATTGCCTGGCTGTACAGAATCTGCTCAATGATTCATACATATGTCTGTTCATCCTCGGGTCCTGTTACCATGTATGTGATTACAAAATGTATATTTTAAAGGTATTGGTGATTATATAATTCATACAGTTTATCTGTTATATGTTTTTATACACTTAACATACATTAGTATATGTATGTTAACCCCATAGTCCTAGTTAACCCATCCTCCCACCTTTCATTTTGGCTAACCATTAGTTTATTTGATAAGTCTGTGAGTGTCTTTTTCTGTGGAAATATGTTCATTGGTAGCAATCTTAGGATAACATGTATAAATGTTATCATAGGATATTTGTCGTAACCTTTTGCGTTACTTAACGTTATATGATTATTTCTAGGCTCAACTGTAGTCCTGAAAACGGCATTGTTCATTTTTTTCCCGAGGCTACTATTCTATTTGGTACGTATACCACTTCTTCTTTGTCCATTCATCTGTTTATGAACCTTTTTTCTGCTTCCATGTCTTGGCTATTTCAATATTGCTGCAGTGCTCATTTGCCTGCCTGTGTCTTTCCGATTCAGGTGGTCTTAGGTTATAGGCCCAAAAGGTGACCTGCCGCATCATATGGTACCTCAATTTTTATCTTTTCAAGCAGCTCCATTCAGTTTGTGTTAGTGCTGTTACCACTTTGCATCCCACCAGCAGCTAGAAGGTACACAGTTCTCTAAAACCCCTTCAGCATTTATAGTTTGTAGACATTTTGCTGATGGAAACGATTGGTGTGAGCTGAAACCTTTTTCCATTTGAATTTGCATGTGTCTAATAATTCATTCTACTGAGATTTAGGCATGTCCTTTTTTTTCTTTTCCTTTTTTTTTAAAGAGTGAGTACAACTTCCCTCCTCTTATTGATTTCTTGAAAAATTTCTCATGTGTTGAATATTCTTGCCTATTCCTTACCCCAGGGCATTTTTCAGGGCAGGTGTCATTTAGAGCCCTGCAGTCCATGTGACTATTAAGCAACCATTAGCACTGGGTTTAAAGCTGCTGTTGTGAGAAAGAGCCACATGGCGGCAGCATTATTACGTTCTCATCTCTTGTTACTAGGGCAACAGAATCTTCCTGGAGGTAGTGTTCCGAGGTTGTAAATTAGAGTGGAATGTGCTGGGACAAGCCCCCAGAAGTTTATGTCTCCTTACTTAGGTTTGTTTTTTAAATGTAATTTCTATTTCTTATCGGAGTAAATTTGATTAGAGTGTTTTGATTGTCTGGCTGTACAGAAACTGCTCAATGATTCCTACATATGTCTGTTCATCTTCGGATTCTGTTACCATGTATGTGATTACAGAATGTATATTTTAAAGGTATTGGTGATTATATAATTCATACAGTTTATCTGTTATATGTTTTTATACACTTAACATACATTAGTATATGTATGTTAACCCCATAGTCCTAATTTACCCATCCTCCCACCTTACATTTTGGCTAACAATTAGTTTATTTCATAAGTCTGTGAGTGTCTTTTTCTGTGGAAATATGTTCATTGGTAGCAATCTTAGGATAACATGTATAAATGATATCATAGGATAATTGTCATACCCTTTTGACTTACTTAACCTTATATGATTATTTCTAGGCTCTACTGTAGTCCTGAAAACGGCATTGTTCATTTTTTCCCCGAGGCTACTATTCCATTCTGTCCATATACCACTTCTTCTCTGTCCATTCATCTGTTTATGGACATTTTTTTTGCTTCCATGTCTTTGCTATTTCAGTATTGCTGCAGTGCACATTTGACTGCCTGTGTCTTTCCGATTCTGGTAGTCTTAGGTTATAAGCCCATGAGGTGCCCTGCTGCATCATATGGTAGCTCAATTTTTACCTTTTCAAGCAGCTCCATTCAGTTTGCGTTAGTGCTGTTACCACTTTACATCCCACCAGCAGCTAGAAGGTACACAGTTCTCTAAAACCCCTTCAGCATTTATAGTTTATAGACATTTTGCTGATGGAAATGACTGGTGTGAGCTGAAACCTTCTTGAATTTGAATTTGCATGTGTCTAATAATTCCTTATACTGAGCTTTAGGCATGTCCTTTTTTTTCTTTTCCTTTTTTTTAAAGAGTGAGTACAACTTCCCTCCTCTTATTGACTTCTTGAAAAATTTCTCATGTGTTGAATTTTCTTGCCTATTCCCTACCCCAGGGCATTTTTCAGGGCAGGTGTCATTTAGAGCCCTGAAGTCCTTGTGACTATTAAGCAACCATTAGCACTGGGTTTAATGCTGCTGTTGTGGGAAACAGCCACAAGGCGGCAGCATTATTACGTTCTCATCTCTTGTTACTAGGGCAACAGAATCTTCCTGGAGGTAGTGTTCCGTGGTTGTAAATTAGAGTGGAATGTGCTGGGACGAGCCCCCAGAAGTTTATGTCTCCTTACTTATGTTTGTTTTTTAAATTTAATTCTATTTCTTTTTGGAGTAAATTTGATTAGAGTTTTTTGATTGTCTGGCTGTACAGAATCTGCTCAATGATTCCTACATATGTCTGTTCATCTTCGGATTCTGTTACCATGTATGTGAATACAGAATGTATATTTTAAAGGTATTGGTGATTATATAATTCATATAGTTTATCTGTTATATGTTTATATGCATGTAACATACATTAGTATATTTATGTTAATCCCATAGTCCTAATTTACCCATCCTCCCCCCTTTCATTTTGGCTAACCATTAGTTTATTTCATAAGTCTGTGAGTGTCTTTTTCTGTGGAAATATGTTCATTGGTAGCAATCTTAGGATAACATGTACAAATGATATCATAGGATATTTGTCATACCCTTTTGACTTACTTAACCTTATATTATTATTTCTAGGCTCCACTGTAGTCCTGAAAACGGCATTGTTCATTTTTTTCCCGAGGCTACTATTCCATTCTGTCCATATACCACTTCTTCTCTGTCCATTCATCTGTTTATGGACCTTTTTTTGCTTCCATGTCTTGGCTATTTCAGTATTGCTGCAGTGCACATTTGACTGCCTGTGTCTTTCCGATTCTGGTGGTCTTAGGTTATAAGCCCGAGAGGTGCCCTGCCGCATCATATGGTAGCTCAATTTCTACCTTTTCAAGCGGCTCCATTCAGTTTGCGTTAGTGCTGTTACCACTTTACATCCCAGCAGCAGATAGAAGGTACACATTTCTCTAAAACACCTTCAGCATTTGTAGTTTGTAGACTTTTGCTGATGGCCATTTGACTGTTGTGAGCTGAAACCTTTATGGAGGTTGGATACGCATGTGGCGAATAATTCCTTATACTGATCTTTAGGCATATCCTTTTTCTTCTTTTCCTTTTTTTGTTAAAGTGTGAGTACAACTTCCCTCTTCATATTCACTTTTTGAAAAATTTCTCATGTGTTGAATTTTCTTGCCTATTCCCTACCCAAGGGCACTTTTTGAGGGCAGGTGTCATTTAGACCCCTGCAGTCGTTGTGACTATTAAGCAACCATTAGCACTGGGTTTAAAGCTGCTGTTGTGGGAAACAGCCACAAGGCGGCAGCATTATTACGTTCTCAACTCTTGTTACTAGGGCAACAGAATCTTCCTGGAGGTAGTGTTCTGAGGTTGTAAATTAGAGTGGAATGTGCTGGGACAAGCCCCCAGAAGTTTATGTCTCCTTACTTATGTTTGTTTTTTAAATTTCATTTCTATTTCTTATCAGCGTAAATTTGATTAGAGTGTTTTGATTGCCTGGCTGTACAGGATCTGCTCAATGATTCATACATATGTCTGTTCATCTTCGGGTCCTGTTACCATGTATGTGATTACAAAATGTATATTTTAAAGGTATTGGTGATTATATAATTCATACAGTTTATCTGTTATATGTTGTTATACACTTAACATACATTAGTATATGTATGTTAACCCCATAGTCCTAATTTACCCATCCTCCCACCTTTCATTTTGCTAACCATTAGTTTATTTCATAAGTCTGTGAGTGTCTTTTTCTGTGGAAATATGTTCATTGGTAGCAATCTTAGGATAACATGTATAAATATTATCATAGGATATTTGTCGTACCCTTTTGAGTTAGTTAACCTTATATGATTATTTCTAGGCTCAACTGTAGTCCTGAAAACGGCGTTGTTCATTTTTTTCCCCAGGCTACTATTCTATTTGGTACGTATACTACTTCTTCTTTGTCCATTCATCTGTTTATGAACCTTTTTTCTGCTTCCATGTCTTGGCTATTTCAATATTGCTGCAGTGCTCATTTGCCTGCCTGTGTCTTTCCGATTCAGGTGGTCTTAGGTTATAGGCCCAAAGGGTGACCTGCTGCATCATATGGTAGCTCAATTTTTACCTTGTCAAGAAGCTCCATTCAGTTTGCGTTAGTGCTGTTACCACTTTACATCCCACCAGCAGCTAGAAGGTACACAGTTCTCTAAAACCCCTTCAGCATTTATAGTTTATAGACATTTTGCTGATGGAAATGACTGGTGTGAGCTGAAACCTTTTTGAATTTGAATTTGCATGTGTCTAATAATTCCTTATACTGAGCTTTAGGCATGTCCTTTTTTTTCTTTTCCTTTTTTTTAAAGAGTGAGTACAACTTCCCTCCTCTTATTGACTTCTTGAAAAATTTCTCATGTGTTGAATTTTCTTGCCTATTCCCTACCCCAGGGCATTTTTCAGGGCAGGTGTCATTTAGAGCCCTGCAGTCCTTGTGACTATTAAGCAACTATTAGTACTGGGTTTAAAGCTGCTGTTGTGGGAAACAGCCACAAGGCCGCAGCATTATTACGTTCTCAACTCTTGTTACTACGGCAACAGAGTCTTCCTGGAGGTAGTGTTCCGAGGTTGTAAATTAGAGTGGAATGTGCTGGGACAAGCCCCCAGAAGTTTATGTCTCCTTACTTATGTTTGTTTTTTAAATTTAATTTCTATTTCTTATCAGAGTAAATTTGATTAGAGTGTTTTGATTGCCTGGCTGTACAGAATCTGCTCAATGATTCATACATATGTCTGTTCATCTTCGGGTCCTGTTACCATGTATGTGATTACAAAATGTATATTTTAAAGGTATTGGTGATTATATAATTCATACAGTTTATCTGTTATATGTTTTTATACACTTAACATACATTAGTATATGTATGTTAACCCCATAGTCCTAATTTACCCATCCTCCCACCTTTCATTTTGGCTAACCATTAGTTTATTTGATAAGTCTGTGAGTGTCTTTTTCTGTGGAAATATGTTCATTGGTAGCAATCTTAGGATAACATGTATAAATGTTTTCATAGGATATTTGTCGTACCCTTTTGAGTTACTTAACGTTATATGATTATTTCTAGGCTCAACTGTAGTCCTGAAAACGGCATTGTTCATTTTTTTCCCGAGGCTACTATTCTATTTGGTACGTATACCACTTCTTCTTTGTCCATTCATCTGTTTATGAACCTTTTTTCTGCTTCCATGTCTTGGCTATTTCAATATTGCTGCAGTGCTCATTTGCCTGCCTGTGTCTTTCCGATTCAGGTGGTCTTAGGTTATAGGCCCAAAAGGTGACCTGCCGCATCATATGGTAGCTCAATTTTTATCTTTTCAAGCAGCTCCATTCAGTTTGCGTTAGTGCTGTTACCACTTTACATCCCACCAGCAGCTAGAAGGTACACAGTTCTCTAAAACCCCTTCAGCATTTATAGTTTGTAGACATTTTGCTGATGGAAACGACTGGTGTGAGCTGAAACCTTTTTGAATTTGAATTTGCATGTGTCTAATAATTCATTCTACTGAGCTTTAGGCATGTCCTTTTTTTTCTTTTCCTTTTTTTTTAAAGAGTGAGTACAACTTCCCTCCTCTTATTGACTTCTTGATAAATTTCTCATGTGTTGAATATTCTTGCCTATTCCCTACCCCAGGGCATTTTTCAGGGCAGGTGTCATTTAGAGCCCTGCAGTCCATGTGACTATTAAGCAACCATTAGCACTGGGTTTAAAGCTGCTGTTGTGGGAAAGAGCCACAAGGCGGCAGCATTATTACGTTCTCATCTCTTGTTACTAGGGCAACAGAATCTTCCTGGAGGTAGTGTTCCGAGGTTGTAAATTAGAGTGGAATGTGCTGGGACAAGCCCCCAGAAGTTTATGTCTCCTTACTTAGGTTTGTTTTTTAAATTTAATTTCTATTTCTTATCGGAGTAAATTTGATTAGAGTGTTTTGATTGTCTGGCTGTACAGAAACTGCTCAATGATTCCTACATATGTCTGTTCATCTTCGGATTCTGTTACCATGTATGTGATTACAGAATGTATATTTTAAAGGTATTGGTGATTATATAATTCATACAGTTTATCTGTTATATGTTTTTATACACTTAACATACATTAGTATATGTATGTTAACCCCATAGTCCTAGTTTACCCATCCTCCCACCTTTCATTTTGTCTAACCATTAGTTTATTTCATAAGTCTGTGAGTGTCTTTTTCTGTGGAAATATGTTCATTGGTAGCTATCTTAGGATAACATGTATAAATGTTTTCATAGGATATTTGTCGTACCCTTTTGAGTTAGTTAACCTTATATGATTATTTCTAGGCTCAACTGTAGTCCTGAAAACGGCATTGTTCATTTTTTTCCCGAGGCTACTATTCTATTTGGTACGTATACCACTTCTTCTTTGTCCATTCATCTGTTTATGGACATTTTTTTTGCTTCCATGTCTTTGCTATTTCCATATTGCTGCAGTGCACATTTGACTGCCTGTGTCTTTCCGATTCTGGTAGTCTTAGGTTATAAGCCCAAGAGGTGCCCTGCCGCATCATATGGTAGCTCAATTTTTACCTTTTCAAGCAGCTCCATTCAGTTTGCATTAGTGCTGTTACCACTTTTCATCCCAGCAGCAGATAGAAGGTATACATTTCTCTAAAACCCCTTCAGCATTTATAGTTTGTAGACTTTTTGCTGATGGCCATTTGACTGGTGTGAGCTGAAACCTTTTTGGAGGTTGGATACGCATGTGGCGAATAATTCCTTATACTGATCTTTAGGCATATCCTTTTTCTTCTTTTCCTTTTTTTGTTAAAGTGTGAGTACAACTGCCCTCTTCATATTCACTTTTTGAAAAATTTCTCATGTGTTGAATTTTCTTGCGTATTCCCTACCCCAGGGCATTTTTTGAGGGCAGGTGTCATTTAGACCCCTGCAGTCGTTTTGACTATTAAGCAACCATTAGCACTGGGTTTAAAGCTGCTGTTGTGGGAAACAGCCACAAGGCGGCAGCATTATTACGTTCTCAACTCTTGTTACTATGGCAACAGAGTCTTCCTGGAGGTAGTGTTCCGAGGTTGTAAATTAGAGTGGAATGTGCTGGGACAAGCCTCCAGAAGTTTATGTCTCCTTACTTATGTTTGTTTTTTAAATTTAATTTCTATTTCTTATCGGAGTAAATTTGATTTTAGTGTTTTGATTGCCTGGCTGTACAGAATCTGCTCAATGATTCATACATATGTCTGTTCATCCTCGGGTCCTGTTACCATGTATGTGATTACAAAATGTATATTTTAAAGGTATTGGTGATTATATAATTCATACAGTTTATCTGTTATATGTTTTTATACACTTAACATACATTAGTATATGTATGTTAACCCCATAGTCCTAGTTAACCCATCCTCCCAACTTTCATTTTGGCTAACCATTAGTTTATTTGATAAGTCTGTGAGTGTCTTTTTCTGTGGAAATATGTTCATTGGTAGCAATCTTAGGATAACATGTATAAATGTTATCATAGGATATTTGTCGTACCCTTTTGAGTTACTTAACGTTATATGATTATTTCTAGGCTCAACTGTAGTCCTGAAAACGGCATTGTTCATTTTTTTCCCGAGGCTACTATTCTATTTGGTACGTATACCACTTCTTCTTTGTCCATTCATCTGTTTAAGAACCTTTTTTCTGCTTCCATGTCTTGGCTATTTCAATATTGCTGCAGTGCTCATTTGCCTGCCTGTGTCTTTCCGATTCAGGTGGTCTTAGGTTATAGGCCCAAAAGGTGACCTGCCGCATCATATGGTACCTCAATTTTTATCTTTTCAAGCAGCTCCATTCAGTTTGTGTTAGTGCTGTTACCACTTTACATCCCACCAGCAGCTAGAAGGTACACAGTTCTCTAAAACCCCTTCAGCATTTATAGTTTGTAGACATTTTGCTGATGGAAACGATTGGTGTGAGCTGAAACCTTTTTCCATTTGAATTTGCATGTGTCTAATAATTCATTCTACTGAGCTTTAGGCATGTCCTTTTTTTTCTTTTCCTTTTTTTTTAAAGAGTGAGTACAACTTCCCTCCTCTTATTGATTTCTTGAAAAATTTCTCATGTGTTGAATATTCTTGCCTATTCCTTACCCCAGGGCATTTTTCAGGGCAGGTGTCATTTAGAGCCCTGCAGTCCATGTGACTATTAAGCAACCATTAGCACTGGGTTTAAAGCTGCTGTTGTGAGAAAGAGCCACAAGGCGGCAGCATTATTACGTTCTCATCTCTTGTTACTAGGGCAACAGAATCTTCCTGGAGGTAGTGTTCCGAGGCTGTAAATTAGAGTGGAATGTGCTGGGACAAGCCCCCAGAAGTTTATGTCTCCTTACTTAGGTTTGTTTTTTAAATGTAATTTCTATTTCTTATCGGAGTAAATTTGATTAGAGTGTTTTGATTGTCTGGCTGTACAGAAACTGATCAATGATTCCTACATATGTCTGTTCATCTTCGGATTCTGTTACCATGTATGTGATTACAGAATGTATATTTTAAAGGTATTGGTGATTATATAATTCATACAGTTTATCTGTTATATGTTTTTATACACTTAACATACATTAGTATATGTATGTTAACCCCATAGTCCTAATTTACCCATCCTCCCACCTTTCATTTTGGCTAACAATTAGTTTATTTCATAAGTCTGTGAGTGTCTTTTTCTGTGGAAATATGTTCATTGGTAGCAATCTTAGGATAACATGTATAAATGATATCATAGGATAATTGTCATACCCTTTTGACTTACTTAACCTTATATGATTATTTCTAGGCTCTACTGTAGTCCTGAAAACGGCATTGTTCATTTTTTCCCCGAGGCTACTATTCCATTCTGTCCATATACCACTTCTTCTCTGTCCATTCATCTGTTTATGGACATTTTTTTTTGCTTCCATGTCTTTGCTATTTCAATATTGCTGCAGTGCACATTTGACTGCCTGTGTCTTTCCGATTATGGTAGTCTTAGGTTATAAGCCCATGAGGTGCCCTGCTGCATCATATGGTAGCTCAATTTTTACCTTTTCAAGCAGCTCCATTCAGTTTGCGTTAGTGCTGTTACCACTTTACATCCCACCAGCAGCTAGAAGGTACACAGTTCTCTAAAACCCCTTCAGCATTTATAGTTTATAGACATTTTGCTGATGGAAATGACTGGTGTGAGCTGAAACCTTCTTGAATTTGAATTTGCATGTGTCTAATAATTCCTTATACTGAGCTTTAGGCATGTCCTTTTTTTTCTTTTCCTTTTTTTTTAAAGAGTGAGTACAACTTCCCTCCTCTTATTGACTTCTTGAAAAATTTCTCATGTGTTGAATTTTCTTGCCTATTCCCTACCCCAGGGCATTTTTCAGGGCAGGTGTCATTTAGAGCCCTGCAGTCCTTGTGACTATTAAGCAACCATTAGCACTGGGTTTAATGCTGCTGTTGTGGGAAACAGCCACAAGGCGGCAGCATTATTACGTTCTCATCTCTTGTTACTAGGGCAACAGAATCTTCCTGGAGGTAGTGTTCTGAGGTTGTAAATTAGAGTGGAATGTGCTGGGACAAGCCCCCAGAAGTTTATGTCTCCTTACTTATGTTTGTTTTTTAAATTTCATTTCTATTTCTTATCAGCGTAAATTTGATTAGAGTGTTTTGATTGCCTGGCTGTACAGGATCTGCTCAATGATTCATACATATGTCTGTTCATCTTCGGGTCCTGTTACCATGTATGTGATTACAAAATGTATATTTTAAAGGTATTGGTGATTATATAATTCATACAGTTTATCTGTTATATGTTGTTATACACTTAACATACATTAGTATATGTATGTTAACCCCATAGTCCTAATTTACCCATCCTCCCACCTTTCAGTTTGCTAACCATTAGTTTATTTCATAAGTCTGTGAGTGTCTTTTTCTGTGGAAATATGTTCATTGGTAGCAATCTTAGGATAACATGTATAAATATTATCATAGGATATTTGTCGTACCCTTTTGAGTTAGTTAACCTTATATGATTATTTCTAGGCTCAACTGTAGTCCTGAAAACGGCGTTGTTCATTTTTTTCCCCAGGCTACTATTCTATTTGGTACGTATACTACTTCTTCTTTGTCCATTCATCTGTTTATGAACCTTTTTTCTGCTTCCATGTCTTGGCTATTTCAATATTGCTGCAGTGCTCATTTGCCTGCCTGTGTCTTTCCGATTCAGGTGGTCTTAGGTTATAGGCCCAAAGGGTGACCTGCTGCATCATATGGTAGCTCAATTTTTACCTTGTCAAGAAGCTCCATTCAGTTTGCGTTAGTGCTGTTACCACTTTACATCCCACCAGCAGCTAGAAGGTACACAGTTCTCTAAAACCCCTTCAGCATTTATAGTTTATAGACATTTTGCTGATGGAAATGACTGGTGTGAGCTGAAACCTTTTTGAATTTGAATTTGCATGTGTCTAATAATTCCTTATACTGAGCTTTAGGCATGTCCTTTTTTTTCTTTTCCTTTTTTTTAAAGAGTGAGTACAACTTCCCTCCTCTTATTGACTTCTTGAAAAATTTCTCATGTGTTGAATTTTCTTGCCTATTCCCTACCCCAGGGCATTTTTCAGGGCAGGTGTCATTTAGAGCCCTGCAGTCCTTGTGACTATTAAGCAACTATTAGTACTGGGTTTAAAGCTGCTGTTGTGGGAAACAGCCACAAGGCCGCAGCATTATTACGTTCTCAACTCTTGTTACTACGGCAACAGAGTCTTCCTGGAGGTAGTGTTCCGAGGTTGTAAATTAGAGTGGAATGTGCTGGGACAAGCCCCCAGAAGTTTATGTCTCCTTACTTATGTTTGTTTTTTAAATTTAATTTCTATTTCTTATCAGAGTAAATTTGATTAGAGTGTTTTGATTGCCTGGCTGTACAGAATCTGCTCAATGATTCATACATATGTCTGTTCATCTTCGGGTCCTGTTACCATGTATGTGATTACAAAATGTATATTTTAAAGGTATTGGTGATTATATAATTCATACAGTTTATCTGTTATATGTTTTTATACACTTAACATACATTAGTATATGTATGTTAACCCCATAGTCCTAATTTACCCATCCTCCCACCTTTCATTTTGGCTAACCATTAGTTTATTTGATAAGTCTGTGAGTGTCTTTTTCTGTGGAAATATGTTCATTGGTAGCAATCTTAGGATAACATGTATAAATGTTTTCATAGGATATTTGTCGTACCCTTTTGAGTTACTTAACGTTATATGATTATTTCTAGGCTCAACTGTAGTCCTGAAAACGGCATTGTTCATTTTTTTCCCGAGGCTACTATTCTATTTGGTACGTATACCACTTCTTCTTTGTCCATTCATCTGTTTATGAACCTTTTTTCTGCTTCCATGTCTTGGCTATTTCAATATTGCTGCAGTGCTCATTTGCCTGCCTGTGTCTTTCCGATTCAGGTGGTCTTAGGTTATAGGCCCAAAAGGTGACCTGCCGCATCATATGGTAGCTCAATTTTTATCTTTTCAAGCAGCTCCATTCAGTTTGCGTTAGTGCTGTTACCACTTTACATCCCACCAGCAGCTAGAAGGTACACAGTTCTCTAAAACCCCTTCAGCATTTATAGTTTGTAGACATTTTGCTGATGGAAACGACTGGTGTGAGCTGAAACCTTTTTGAATTTGAATTTGCATGTGTCTAATAATTCATTCTACTGAGCTTTAGGCATGTCCTTTTTTTTCTTTTCCTTTTTTTTTAAAGAGTGAGTACAACTTCCCTCCTCTTATTGACTTCTTGAAAAATTTCTCATGTGTTGAATATTCTTGCCTATTCCCTACCCCAGGGCATTTTTCAGGGCAGGTGTCATTTAGAGCCCTGCAGTCCATGTGACTATTAAGCAACCATTAGCACTGGGTTTAAAGCTGCTGTTGTGGGAAAGAGCCACAAGGCGGCAGCATTATTACGTTCTCATCTCTTGTTACTAGGGCAACAGAATCTTCCTGGAGGTAGTGTTCCGAGGTTGTAAATTAGAGTGGAATGTGCTGGGACAAGCCCCCAGAAGTTTATGTCTCCTTACTTAGGTTTGTTTTTTAAATTTAATTTCTATTTCTTATTGGAGTAAATTTGATTAGAGTGTTTTGATTGTCTGGCTGTACAGAAACTGCTCAATGATTCCTACATATGTCTGTTCATCTTCGGATTCTGTTACCATGTATGTGATTACAGAATGTATATTTTAAAGGTATTGGTGATTATATAATTCATACAGTTTATCTGTTATATGTTTTTATACACTTAACATACATTAGTATATGTATGTTAACCCCATAGTCCTAGTTTACCCATCCTCCCACCTTTCATTTTGTCTAACCATTAGTTTATTTCATAAGTCTGTGAGTGTCTTTTTCTGTGGAAATATGTTCATTGGTAGCTATCTTAGGATAACATGTATAAATGTTATCATAGGATATTTGTCGTACCCTTTTGAGTTAGTTAACCTTATATGATTATTTCTAGGCTCAACTGTAGTCCTGAAAACGGCATTGTTCATTTTTTTCCCGAGGCTACTATTCTATTTGGTACGTATACCACTTCTTCTTTGTCCATTCATCTGTTTATGGACATTTTTTTTGCTTCCATGTCTTTGCTATTTCCATATTGCTGCAGTGCACATTTGACTGCCTGTGTCTTTCCGATTCTGGTAGTCTTAGGTTATAAGCCCAAGAGGTGCCCTGCCGCATCATATGGTAGCTCAATTTTTACCTTTTCAAGCAGCTCCATTCAGTTTGCATTAGTGCTGTTACCACTTTTCATCCCAGCAGCAGATAGAAGGTATACATTTCTCTAAAACCCCTTCAGCATTTATAGTTTGTAGACTTTTTGCTGATGGCCATTTGACTGGTGTGAGCTGAAACCTTTTTGGAGGTTGGATACGCATGTGGCGAATAATTCCTTATACTGATCTTTAGGCATATCCTTTTTCTTCTTTTCCTTTTTTTGTTAAAGTGTGAGTACAACTGCCCTCTTCATATTCACTTTTTGAAAAATTTCTCATGTGTTGAATTTTCTTGCGTATTCCCTACCCCAGGGCATTTTTTGAGGGCAGGTGTCATTTAGACCCCTGCAGTCGTTTTGACTATTAAGCAACCATTAGCACTGGGTTTAAAGCTGCTGTTGTGGGAAACAGCCACAAGGCGGCAGCATTATTACGTTCTCAACTCTTGTTACTATGGCAACAGAGTCTTCCTGGAGGTAGTGTTCCGAGGTTGTAAATTAGAGTGGAATGTGCTGGGACAAGCCTCCAGAAGTTTATGTCTCCTTACTTATGTTTGTTTTTTAAATTTAATTTCTATTTCTTATCGGAGTAAATTTGATTTTAGTGTTTTGATTGCCTGGCTGTACAGAATCTGCTCAATGATTCATACATATGTCTGTTCATCCTCGGGTCCTGTTACCATGTATGTGATTACAAAATGTATATTTTAAAGGTATTGGTGATTATATAATTCATACAGTTTATCTGTTATATGTTTTTATACACTTAACATACATTAGTATATGTATGTTAACCCCATAGTCCTAGTTAACCCATCCTCCCAACTTTCATTTTGGCTAACCATTAGTTTATTTGATAAGTCTGTGAGTGTCTTTTTCTGTGGAAATATGTTCATTGGTAGCAATCTTAGGATAACATGTATAAATGTTATCATAGGATATTTGTCGTACCCTTTTGAGTTACTTAACGTTATATGATTATTTCTAGGCTCAACTGTAGTCCTGAAAACGGCATTGTTCATTTTTTTCCCGAGGCTACTATTCTATTTGGTACGTATACCACTTCTTCTTTGTCCATTCATCTGTTTAAGAACCTTTTTTCTGCTTCCATGTCTTGGCTATTTCAATATTGCTGCAGTGCTCATTTGCCTGCCTGTGTCTTTCCGATTCAGGTGGTCTTAGGTTATAGGCCCAAAAGGTGACCTGCCGCATCATATGGTACCTCAATTTTTATCTTTTCAAGCAGCTCCATTCAGTTTGTGTTAGTGCTGTTACCACTTTACATCCCACCAGCAGCTAGAAGGTACACAGTTCTCTAAAACCCCTTCAGCATTTATAGTTTGTAGACATTTTGCTGATGGAAACGATTGGTGTGAGCTGAAACCTTTTTCCATTTGAATTTGCATGTGTCTAATAATTCATTCTACTGAGCTTTAGGCATGTCCTTTTTTTTCTTTTCCTTTTTTTTTAAAGAGTGAGTACAACTTCCCTCCTCTTATTGATTTCTTGAAAAATTTCTCATGTGTTGAATATTCTTGCCTATTCCTTACCCCAGGGCATTTTTCAGGGCAGGTGTCATTTAGAGCCCTGCAGTCCATGTGACTATTAAGCAACCATTAGCACTGGGTTTAAAGCTGCTGTTGTGAGAAAGAGCCACAAGGCGGCAGCATTATTACGTTCTCATCTCTTGTTACTAGGGCAACAGAATCTTCCTGGAGGTAGTGTTCCGAGGCTGTAAATTAGAGTGGAATGTGCTGGGACAAGCCCCCAGAAGTTTATGTCTCCTTACTTAGGTTTGTTTTTTAAATGTAATTTCTATTTCTTATCGGAGTAAATTTGATTAGAGTGTTTTGATTGTCTGGCTGTACAGAAACTGATCAATGATTCCTACATATGTCTGTTCATCTTCGGATTCTGTTACCATGTATGTGATTACAGAATGTATATTTTAAAGGTATTGGTGATTATATAATTCATACAGTTTATCTGTTATATGTTTTTATACACTTAACATACATTAGTATATGTATGTTAACCCCATAGTCCTAATTTACCCATCCTCCCACCTTTCATTTTGGCTAACAATTAGTTTATTTCATAAGTCTGTGAGTGTCTTTTTCTGTGGAAATATGTTCATTGGTAGCAATCTTAGGATAACATGTATAAATGATATCATAGGATAATTGTCATACCCTTTTGACTTACTTAACCTTATATGATTATTTCTAGGCTCTACTGTAGTCCTGAAAACGGCATTGTTCATTTTTTCCCCGAGGCTACTATTCCATTCTGTCCATATACCACTTCTTCTCTGTCCATTCATCTGTTTATGGACATTTTTTTTTGCTTCCATGTCTTTGCTATTTCAATATTGCTGCAGTGCACATTTGACTGCCTGTGTCTTTCCGATTATGGTAGTCTTAGGTTATAAGCCCATGAGGTGCCCTGCTGCATCATATGGTAGCTCAATTTTTACCTTTTCAAGCAGCTCCATTCAGTTTGCGTTAGTGCTGTTACCACTTTACATCCCACCAGCAGCTAGAAGGTACACAGTTCTCTAAAACCCCTTCAGCATTTATAGTTTATAGACATTTTGCTGATGGAAATGACTGGTGTGAGCTGAAACCTTCTTGAATTTGAATTTGCATGTGTCTAATAATTCCTTATACTGAGCTTTAGGCATGTCCTTTTTTTTCTTTTCCTTTTTTTTTAAAGAGTGAGTACAACTTCCCTCCTCTTATTGACTTCTTGAAAAATTTCTCATGTGTTGAATTTTCTTGCCTATTCCCTACCCCAGGGCATTTTTCAGGGCAGGTGTCATTTAGAGCCCTGCAGTCCTTGTGACTATTAAGCAACCATTAGCACTGGGTTTAATGCTGCTGTTGTGGGAAACAGCCACAAGGCGGCAGCATTATTACGTTCTCATCTCTTGTTACTAGGGCAACAGAATCTTCCTGGAGGTAGTGTTCTGAGGTTGTAAATTAGAGTGGAATGTGCTGGGACAAGCCCCCAGAAGTTTATGTCTCCTTACTTATGTTTGTTTTTTAAATTTCATTTCTATTTCTTATCAGCGTAAATTTGATTAGAGTGTTTTGATTGCCTGGCTGTACAGGATCTGCTCAATGATTCATACATATGTCTGTTCATCTTCGGGTCCTGTTACCATGTATGTGATTACAAAATGTATATTTTAAAGGTATTGGTGATTATATAATTCATACAGTTTATCTGTTATATGTTGTTATACACTTAACATACATTAGTATATGTATGTTAACCCCATAGTCCTAATTTACCCATCCTCCCACCTTTCAGTTTGCTAACCATTAGTTTATTTCATAAGTCTGTGAGTGTCTTTTTCTGTGGAAATATGTTCATTGGTAGCAATCTTAGGATAACATGTATAAATATTATCATAGGATATTTGTCGTACCCTTTTGAGTTAGTTAACCTTATATGATTATTTCTAGGCTCAACTGTAGTCCTGAAAACGGCGTTGTTCATTTTTTTCCCCAGGCTACTATTCTATTTGGTACGTATACTACTTCTTCTTTGTCCATTCATCTGTTTATGAACCTTTTTTCTGCTTCCATGTCTTGGCTATTTCAATATTGCTGCAGTGCTCATTTGCCTGCCTGTGTCTTTCCGATTCAGGTGGTCTTAGGTTATAGGCCCAAAGGGTGACCTGCTGCATCATATGGTAGCTCAATTTTTACCTTGTCAAGAAGCTCCATTCAGTTTGCGTTAGTGCTGTTACCACTTTACATCCCACCAGCAGCTAGAAGGTACACAGTTCTCTAAAACCCCTTCAGCATTTATAGTTTATAGACATTTTGCTGATGGAAATGACTGGTGTGAGCTGAAACCTTTTTGAATTTGAATTTGCATGTGTCTAATAATTCCTTATACTGAGCTTTAGGCATGTCCTTTTTTTTCTTTTCCTTTTTTTTAAAGAGTGAGTACAACTTCCCTCCTCTTATTGACTTCTTGAAAAATTTCTCATGTGTTGAATTTTCTTGCCTATTCCCTACCCCAGGGCATTTTTCAGGGCAGGTGTCATTTAGAGCCCTGCAGTCCTTGTGACTATTAAGCAACTATTAGTACTGGGTTTAAAGCTGCTGTTGTGGGAAACAGCCACAAGGCCGCAGCATTATTACGTTCTCAACTCTTGTTACTACGGCAACAGAGTCTTCCTGGAGGTAGTGTTCCGAGGTTGTAAATTAGAGTGGAATGTGCTGGGACAAGCCCCCAGAAGTTTATGTCTCCTTACTTATGTTTGTTTTTTAAATTTAATTTCTATTTCTTATCAGAGTAAATTTGATTAGAGTGTTTTGATTGCCTGGCTGTACAGAATCTGCTCAATGATTCATACATATGTCTGTTCATCTTCGGGTCCTGTTACCATGTATGTGATTACAAAATGTATATTTTAAAGGTATTGGTGATTATATAATTCATACAGTTTATCTGTTATATGTTTTTATACACTTAACATACATTAGTATATGTATGTTAACCCCATAGTCCTAATTTACCCATCCTCCCACCTTTCATTTTGGCTAACCATTAGTTTATTTGATAAGTCTGTGAGTGTCTTTTTCTGTGGAAATATGTTCATTGGTAGCAATCTTAGGATAACATGTATAAATGTTTTCATAGGATATTTGTCGTACCCTTTTGAGTTACTTAACGTTATATGATTATTTCTAGGCTCAACTGTAGTCCTGAAAACGGCATTGTTCATTTTTTTCCCGAGGCTACTATTCTATTTGGTACGTATACCACTTCTTCTTTGTCCATTCATCTGTTTATGAACCTTTTTTCTGCTTCCATGTCTTGGCTATTTCAATATTGCTGCAGTGCTCATTTGCCTGCCTGTGTCTTTCCGATTCAGGTGGTCTTAGGTTATAGGCCCAAAAGGTGACCTGCCGCATCATATGGTAGCTCAATTTTTATCTTTTCAAGCAGCTCCATTCAGTTTGCGTTAGTGCTGTTACCACTTTACATCCCACCAGCAGCTAGAAGGTACACAGTTCTCTAAAACCCCTTCAGCATTTATAGTTTGTAGACATTTTGCTGATGGAAACGACTGGTGTGAGCTGAAACCTTTTTGAATTTGAATTTGCATGTGTCTAATAATTCATTCTACTGAGCTTTAGGCATGTCCTTTTTTTTCTTTTCCTTTTTTTTTAAAGAGTGAGTACAACTTCCCTCCTCTTATTGACTTCTTGAAAAATTTCTCATGTGTTGAATATTCTTGCCTATTCCCTACCCCAGGGCATTTTTCAGGGCAGGTGTCATTTAGAGCCCTGCAGTCCATGTGACTATTAAGCAACCATTAGCACTGGGTTTAAAGCTGCTGTTGTGGGAAAGAGCCACAAGGCGGCAGCATTATTACGTTCTCATCTCTTGTTACTAGGGCAACAGAATCTTCCTGGAGGTAGTGTTCCGAGGTTGTAAATTAGAGTGGAATGTGCTGGGACAAGCCCCCAGAAGTTTATGTCTCCTTACTTAGGTTTGTTTTTTAAATTTAATTTCTATTTCTTATCGGAGTAAATTTGATTAGAGTGTTTTGATTGTCTGGCTGTACAGAAACTGCTCAATGATTCCTACATATGTCTGTTCATCTTCGGATTCTGTTACCATGTATGTGATTACAGAATGTATATTTTAAAGGTATTGGTGATTATATAATTCATACAGTTTATCTGTTATATGTTTTTATACACTTAACATACATTAGTATATGTATGTTAACCCCATAGTCCTAGTTTACCCATCCTCCCACCTTTCATTTTGTCTAACCATTAGTTTATTTCATAAGTCTGTGAGTGTCTTTTTCTGTGGAAATATGTTCATTGGTAGCTATCTTAGGATAACATGTATAAATGTTATCATAGGATATTTGTCGTACCCTTTTGAGTTAGTTAACCTTATATGATTATTTCTAGGCTCAACTGTAGTCCTGAAAACGGCATTGTTCATTTTTTTCCCGAGGCTACTATTCTATTTGGTACGTATACCACTTCTTCTTTGTCCATTCATCTGTTTATGGACATTTTTTTTGCTTCCATGTCTTTGCTATTTCCATATTGCTGCAGTGCACATTTGACTGCCTGTGTCTTTCCGATTCTGGTAGTCTTAGGTTATAAGCCCAAGAGGTGCCCTGCCGCATCATATGGTAGCTCAATTTTTACCTTTTCAAGCAGCTCCATTCAGTTTGCATTAGTGCTGTTACCACTTTTCATCCCAGCAGCAGATAGAAGGTATACATTTCTCTAAAACCCCTTCAGCATTTATAGTTTGTAGACTTTTTGCTGATGGCCATTTGACTGGTGTGAGCTGAAACCTTTTTGGAGGTTGGATACGCATGTGGCGAATAATTCCTTATACTGATCTTTAGGCATATCCTTTTTCTTCTTTTCCTTTTTTTGTTAAAGTGTGAGTACAACTGCCCTCTTCATATTCACTTTTTGAAAAATTTCTCATGTGTTGAATTTTCTTGCGTATTCCCTACCCCAGGGCATTTTTTGAGGGCAGGTGTCATTTAGACCCCTGCAGTCGTTTTGACTATTAAGCAACCATTAGCACTGGGTTTAAAGCTGCTGTTGTGGGAAACAGCCACAAGGCGGCAGCATTATTACGTTCTCAACTCTTGTTACTATGGCAACAGAGTCTTCCTGGAGGTAGTGTTCCGAGGTTGTAAATTAGAGTGGAATGTGCTGGGACAAGCCTCCAGAAGTTTATGTCTCCTTACTTATGTTTGTTTTTTAAATTTAATTTCTATTTCTTATCGGAGTAAATTTGATTTTAGTGTTTTGATTGCCTGGCTGTACAGAATCTGCTCAATGATTCATACATATGTCTGTTCATCCTCGGGTCCTGTTACCATGTATGTGATTACAAAATGTATATTTTAAAGGTATTGGTGATTATATAATTCATACAGTTTATCTGTTATATGTTTTTATACACTTAACATACATTAGTATATGTATGTTAACCCCATAGTCCTAGTTAACCCATCCTCCCACCTTTCATTTTGGCTAACCATTAGTTTATTTGATAAGTCTGTGAGTGTCTTTTTCTGTGGAAATATGTTCATTGGTAGCAATCTTAGGATAACATGTATAAATGTTATCATAGGATATTTGTCGTACCCTTTTGAGTTACTTAACGTTATATGATTATTTCTAGGCTCAACTGTAGTCCTGAAAACGGCATTGTTCATTTTTTTCCCGAGGCTACTATTCTATTTGGTACGTATACCACTTCTTCTTTGTCCATTCATCTGTTTATGAACCTTTTTTCTGCTTCCATGTCTTGGCTATTTCAATATTGCTGCAGTGCTCATTTGCCTGCCTGTGTCTTTCCGATTCAGGTGGTCTTAGGTTATAGGCCCAAAAGGTGACCTGCCGCATCATATGGTACCTCAATTTTTATCTTTTCAAGCAGCTCCATTCAGTTTGTGTTAGTGCTGTTACCACTTTACATCCCAGCAGCAGATAGAAGGTACACATTTCTCTAAAACACCTTCAGCATTTATAGTTTGTAGACTTTTGCTGATGGCCATTTGACTGTTGTGAGCTGAAACCTTTATGGAGGTTGGATACGCATGTGGCGAATAATTCCTTATACTGATCTTTAGGCATATCCTTTTTCTTCTTTTCCTTTTTTTGTTAAAGTGTGAGTACAACTTCCCTCTTCATATTCACTTTTTGAAAAATTTCTCATGTGTTGAATTTTCTTGCCTATTCCCTACCCAAGGGCACTTTTTGAGGGCAGGTGTCATTTAGACCCCTGCAGTCGTTGTGACTATTAAGCAACCATTAGCACTGGGTTTAAAGCTGCTGTTGTGGGAAACAGCCACAAGGCGGCAGCATTATTACGTTCTCAACTCTTGTTACTAGGGCAACAGAATCTTCCTGGAGGTAGTGTTCTGAGGTTGTAAATTAGAGTGGAATGTGCTGGGACAAGCCCCCAGAAGTTTATGTCTCCTTACTTATGTTTGTTTTTTAAATTTCATTTCTATTTCTTATCAGCGTAAATTTGATTAGAGTGTTTTGATTGCCTGGCTGTACAGGATCTGCTCAATGATTCATACATATGTCTGTTCATCTTCGGGTCCTGTTACCATGTATGTGATTACAAAATGTATATTTTAAAGGTATTGGTGATTATATAATTCATACAGTTTATCTGTTATATGTTGTTATACACTTAACATACATTAGTATATGTATGTTAACCCCATAGTCCTAATTTACCCATCCTCCCACCTTTCAGTTTGCTAACCATTAGTTTATTTCATAAGTCTGTGAGTGTCTTTTTCTGTGGAAATATGTTCATTGGTAGCTATCTTAGGATAACATGTATAAATATTATCATAGGATATTTGTCGTACCCTTTTGAGTTAGTTAACCTTATATGATTATTTCTAGGCTCAACTGTAGTCCTGAAAACGGCGTTGTTCATTTTTTTCCCCAGGCTACTATTCTATTTGGTACGTATACTACTTCTTCTTTGTCCATTCATCTGTTTATGAACCTTTTTTCTGCTTCCATGTCTTGGCTATTTCAATATTGCTGCAGTGCTCATTTGCCTGCCTGTGTCTTTCCGATTCAGGTGGTCTTAGGTTATAGGCCCAAAGGGTGACCTGCTGCATCATATGGTAGCTCAATTTTTACCTTGTCAAGAAGCTCCATTCAGTTTGCGTTAGTGCTGTTACCACTTTACATCCCACCAGCAGCTAGAAGGTACACAGTTCTCTAAAACCCCTTCAGCATTTATAGTTTATAGACATTTTGCTGATGGAAATGACTGGTGTGAGCTGAAACCTTTTTGAATTTGAATTTGCATGTGTCTAATAATTCCTTATACTGAGCTTTAGGCATGTCCTTTTTTTTCTTTTCCTTTTTTTTAAAGAGTGAGTACAACTTCCCTCCTCTTATTGACTTCTTGAAAAATTTCTCATGTGTTGAATTTTCTTGCCTATTCCCTACCCCAGGGCATTTTTTGAGGGCAGGTGTCATTTAGACCCCTGCAGTCGTTTTGACTATTAAGCAACCATTAGCACTGGGTTTAAAGCTGCTGTTGTGGGAAACAGCCACAAGGCGGCAGCATTATTATGTTCTCAACTCTTGTTACTATGGCAACAGAGTCTTCCTGGAGGTAGTGTTCCGAGGTTGTAAATTAGAGTGGAATGTGCTGGGACAAGCCTCCAGAAGTTTATGTCTCCTTACTTATGTTTGTTTTTTAAATTTAATTTCTATTTCTTATCGGAGTAAATTTGATTTTAGTGTTTTGATTGCCTGGCTGTACAGAATCTGCTCAATGATTCATACATATGTCTGTTCATCCTCGGGTCCTGTTACCATGTATGTGATTACAAAATGTATATTTTAAAGGTATTGGTGATTATATAATTCATACA
Source organism: Balaenoptera borealis (assembly GCF_965194805.1). Classification (NCBI taxonomy): domain Eukaryota; kingdom Metazoa; phylum Chordata; class Mammalia; order Artiodactyla; family Balaenopteridae; genus Balaenoptera; species Balaenoptera borealis. Next base: position 257,467 of record NW_028123917.1, on the reverse strand, counting down.
GTTTATCTGTTATATGTTTTTATACACTTAACATACATTAGTATATGTATGTTAACCCCATAGTCCTAGTTAACCCATCCTCCCACCTTTCATTTTGGCTAACCATTAGTTTATTTGATAAGTCTGTGAGTGTCTTTTTCTGTGGAAATATGTTCATTGGTAGCAATCTTAGGATAACATGTATAAATGTTTTCATAGGATATTTGTCGTACCCTTTTGAGTTACTTAACGTTATATGATTATTTCTAGGCTCAACTGTAGTCCTGAAAACGGCATTGTTCATTTTTTTCCCGAGGCTACTATTCTATTTGGTACGTATACCACTTCTTCTTTGTCCATTCATCTGTTTATGAACCTTTTTTCTGCTTCCATGTCTTGGCTATTTCAATATTGCTGCAGTGCTCATTTGCCTGCCTGTGTCTTTCCGATTCAGGTGGTCTTAGGTTATAGGCCCAAAAGGTGACCTGCCGCATCATATGGTAGCTCAATTTTTATCTTTTCAAGCAGCTCCATTCAGTTTGCGTTAGTGCTGTTACCACTTTACATCCCACCAGCAGCTAGAAGGTACACAGTTCTCTAAAACCCCTTCAGCATTTATAGTTTGTAGACATTTTGCTGATGGAAACGACTGGTGTGAGCTGAAACCTTTTTGAATTTGAATTTGCATGTGTCTAATAATTCATTCTACTGAGCTTTAGGCATGTCCTTTTTTTTCTTTTCCTTTTTTTTTAAAGAGTGAGTACAACTTCCCTCCTCTTATTGACTTCTTGAAAAATTTCTCATGTGTTGAATATTCTTGCCTATTCCCTACCCCAGGGCATTTTTCAGGGCAGGTGTCATTTAGAGCCCTGCAGTCCATGTGACTATTAAGCAACCATTAGCACTGGGTTTAAAGCTGCTGTTGTGGGAAAGAGCCACAAGGCGGCAGCATTATTACGTTCTCATCTCTTGTTACTAGGGCAACAGAATCTTCCTGGAGGTAGTGTTCCGAGGTTGTAAATTAGAGTGGAATGTGCTGGGACAAGCCCCCAGAAGTTTATGTCTCCTTACTTAGGTTTGTTTTTTAAATTTAATTTCTATTTCTTATCGGAGTAAATTTGATTAGAGTGTTTTGATTGTCTGGCTGTACAGAAACTGCTCAATGATTCCTACATATGTCTGTTCATCTTCGGATTCTGTTACCATGTATGTGATTACAGAATGTATATTTTAAAGGTATTGGTGATTATATAATTCATACAGTTTATCTGTTATATGTTTTTATACACTTAACATACATTAGTATATGTATGTTAACCCCATAGTCCTAGTTTACCCATCCTCCCACCTTTCATTTTGTCTAACCATTAGTTTATTTCATAAGTCTGTGAGTGTCTTTTTCTGTGGAAATATGTTCATTGGTAGCTATCTTAGGATAACATGTATAAATGTTATCATAGGATATTTGTCGTACCCTTTTGAGTTAGTTAACCTTATATGATTATTTCTAGGCTCAACTGTAGTCCTGAAAACGGCATTGTTCATTTTTTTCCCGAGGCTACTATTCTATTTGGTACGTATACCACTTCTTCTTTGTCCATTCATCTGTTTATGGACATTTTTTTTGCTTCCATGTCTTTGCTATTTCCATATTGCTGCAGTGCACATTTGACTGCCTGTGTCTTTCCGATTCTGGTAGTCTTAGGTTATAAGCCCAAGAGGTGCCCTGCCGCATCATATGGTAGCTCAATTTTTACCTTTTCAAGCAGCTCCATTCAGTTTGCATTAGTGCTGTTACCACTTTTCATCCCAGCAGCAGATAGAAGGTATACATTTCTCTAAAACCCCTTCAGCATTTATAGTTTGTAGACTTTTTGCTGATGGCCATTTGACTGGTGTGAGCTGAAACCTTTTTGGAGGTTGGATACGCATGTGGCGAATAATTCCTTATACTGATCTTTAGGCATATCCTTTTTCTTCTTTTCCTTTTTTTGTTAAAGTGTGAGTACAACTGCCCTCTTCATATTCACTTTTTGAAAAATTTCTCATGTGTTGAATTTTCTTGCGTATTCCCTACCCCAGGGCATTTTTTGAGGGCAGGTGTCATTTAGACCCCTGCAGTCGTTTTGACTATTAAGCAACCATTAGCACTGGGTTTAAAGCTGCTGTTGTGGGAAACAGCCACAAGGCGGCAGCATTATTACGTTCTCAACTCTTGTTACTATGGCAACAGAGTCTTCCTGGAGGTAGTGTTCCGAGGTTGTAAATTAGAGTGGAATGTGCTGGGACAAGCCTCCAGAAGTTTATGTCTCCTTACTTATGTTTGTTTTTTAAATTTAATTTCTATTTCTTATCGGAGTAAATTTGATTTTAGTGTTTTGATTGCCTGGCTGTACAGAATCTGCTCAATGATTCATACATATGTCTGTTCATCCTCGGGTCCTGTTACCATGTATGTGATTACAAAATGTATATTTTAAAGGTATTGGTGATTATATAATTCATACAGTTTATCTGTTATATGTTTTTATACACTTAACATACATTAGTATATGTATGTTAACCCCATAGTCCTAGTTAACCCATCCTCCCACCTTTCATTTTGGCTAACCATTAGTTTATTTGATAAGTCTGTGAGTGTCTTTTTCTGTGGAAATATGTTCATTGGTAGCAATCTTAGGATAACATGTATAAATGTTATCATAGGATATTTGTCGTACCCTTTTGAGTTACTTAACGTTATATGATTATTTCTAGGCTCAACTGTAGTCCTGAAAACGGCATTGTTCATTTTTTTCCCGAGGCTACTATTCTATTTGGTACGTATACCACTTCTTCTTTGTCCATTCATCTGTTTATGAACCTTTTTTCTGCTTCCATGTCTTGGCTATTTCAATATTGCTGCAGTGCTCATTTGCCTGCCTGTGTCTTTCCGATTCAGGTGGTCTTAGGTTATAGGCCCAAAAGGTGACCTGCCGCATCATATGGTACCTCAATTTTTATCTTTTCAAGCAGCTCCATTCAGTTTGTGTTAGTGCTGTTACCACTTTACATCCCACCAGCAGCTAGAAGGTACACAGTTCTCTAAAACCCCTTCAGCATTTATAGTTTGTAGACATTTTGCTGATGGAAACGATTGGTGTGAGCTGAAACCTTTTTCCATTTGAATTTGCATGTGTCTAATAATTCATTCTACTGAGCTTTAGGCATGTCCTTTTTTTTCTTTTCCTTTTTTTTTAAAGAGTGAGTACAACTTCCCTCCTCTTATTGATTTCTTGAAAAATTTCTCATGTGTTGAATATTCTTGCCTATTCCTTACCCCAGGGCATTTTTCAGGGCAGGTGTCATTTAGAGCCCTGCAGTCCATGTGACTATTAAGCAACCATTAGCACTGGGTTTAAAGCTGCTGTTGTGAGAAAGAGCCACAAGGCGGCAGCATTATTACGTTCTCATCTCTTGTTACTAGGGCAACAGAATCTTCCTGGAGGTAGTGTTCCGAGGTTGTAAATTAGAGTGGAATGTGCTGGGACAAGCCCCCAGAAGTTTATGTCTCCTTACTTAGGTTTGTTTTTTAAATGTAATTTCTATTTCTTATCGGAGTAAATTTGATTAGAGTGTTTTGATTGTCTGGCTGTACAGAAACTGCTCAATGATTCCTACATATGTCTGTTCATCTTCGGATTCTGTTACCATGTATGTGATTACAGAATGTATATTTTAAAGGTATTGGTGATTATATAATTCATACAGTTTATCTGTTATATGTTTTTATACACTTAACATACATTAGTATATGTATGTTAACCCCATAGTCCTAATTTACCCATCCTCCCACCTTTCATTTTGGCTAACAATTAGTTTATTTCATAAGTCTGTGAGTGTCTTTTTCTGTGGAAATATGTTCATTGGTAGCAATCTTAGGATAACATGTATAAATGATATCATAGGATAATTGTCATACCCTTTTGACTTACTTAACCTTATATGATTATTTCTAGGCTCTACTGTAGTCCTGAAAACGGCATTGTTCATTTTTTCCCCGAGGCTACTATTCCATTCTGTCCATATACCACTTCTTCTCTGTCCATTCATCTGTTTATGGACATTTTTTTTTGCTTCCATGTCTTTGCTATTTCAATATTGCTGCAGTGCACATTTGACTGCCTGTGTCTTTCCGATTCTGGTAGTCTTAGGTTATAAGCCCATGAGGTGCCCTGCTGCATCATATGGTAGCTCAATTTTTACCTTTTCAAGCAGCTCCATTCAGTTTGCGTTAGTGCTGTTACCACTTTACATCCCACCAGCAGCTAGAAGGTACACAGTTCTCTAAAACCCCTTCAGCATTTATAGTTTATAGACATTTTGCTGATGGAAATGACTGGTGTGAGCTGAAACCTTCTTGAATTTGAATTTGCATGTGTCTAATAATTCCTTATACTGAGCTTTAGGCATGTCCTTTTTTTTCTTTTCCTTTTTTTTTAAAGAGTGAGTACAACTTCCCTCCTCTTATTGACTTCTTGAAAAATTTCTCATGTGTTGAATTTTCTTGCCTATTCCCTACCCCAGGGCATTTTTCAGGGCAGGTGTCATTTAGAGCCCTGCAGTCCTTGTGACTATTAAGCAACCATTAGCACTGGGTTTAATGCTGCTGTTGTGGGAAACAGCCACAAGGCGGCAGCATTATTACGTTCTCATCTCTTGTTACTAGGGCAACAGAATCTTCCTGGAGGTAGTGTTCCGTGGTTGTAAATTAGAGTGGAATGTGCTGGGACGAGCCCCCAGAAGTTTATGTCTCCTTACTTATGTTTGTTTTTTAAATTTAATTCTATTTCTTTTTGGAGTAAATTTGATTAGAGTTTTTTGATTGTCTGGCTGTACAGAATCTGCTCAATGATTCCTACATATGTCTGTTCATCTTCGGATTCTGTTACCATGTATGTGAATACAGAATGTATATTTTAAAGGTATTGGTGATTATATAATTCATATAGTTTATCTGTTATATGTTTATATGCATGTAACATACATTAGTATATTTATGTTAATCCCATAGTCCTAATTTACCCATCCTCCCCCCTTTCATTTTGGCTAACCATTAGTTTATTTCATAAGTCTGTGAGTGTCTTTTTCTGTGGAAATATGTTCATTGGTAGCAATCTTAGGATAACATGTACAAATGATATCATAGGATATTTGTCATACCCTTTTGACTTACTTAACCTTATATTATTATTTCTAGGCTCCACTGTAGTCCTGAAAACGGCATTGTTCATTTTTTTCCCGAGGCTACTATTCCATTCTGTCCATATACCACTTCTTCTCTGTCCATTCATCTGTTTATGGACCTTTTTTTGCTTCCATGTCTTGGCTATTTCAGTATTGCTGCAGTGCACATTTGACTGCCTGTGTCTTTCCGATTCTGGTGGTCTTAGGTTATAAGCCCGAGAGGTGCCCTGCCGCATCATATGGTAGCTCAATTTCTACCTTTTCAAGCGGCTCCATTCAGTTTGCGTTAGTGCTGTTACCACTTTACATCCCAGCAGCAGATAGAAGGTACACATTTCTCTAAAACACCTTCAGCATTTATAGTTTGTAGACTTTTGCTGATGGCCATTTGACTGTTGTGAGCTGAAACCTTTATGGAGGTTGGATACGCATGTGGCGAATAATTCCTTATACTGATCTTTAGGCATATCCTTTTTCTTCTTTTCCTTTTTTTGTTAAAGTGTGAGTACAACTTCCCTCTTCATATTCACTTTTTGAAAAATTTCTCATGTGTTGAATTTTCTTGCCTATTCCCTACCCAAGGGCACTTTTTGAGGGCAGGTGTCATTTAGACCCCTGCAGTCGTTGTGACTATTAAGCAACCATTAGCACTGGGTTTAAAGCTGCTGTTGTGGGAAACAGCCACAAGGCGGCAGCATTATTACGTTCTCAACTCTTGTTACTAGGGCAACAGAATCTTCCTGGAGGTAGTGTTCTGAGGTTGTAAATTAGAGTGGAATGTGCTGGGACAAGCCCCCAGAAGTTTATGTCTCCTTACTTATGTTTGTTTTTTAAATTTCATTTCTATTTCTTATCAGCGTAAATTTGATTAGAGTGTTTTGATTGCCTGGCTGTACAGGATCTGCTCAATGATTCATACATATGTCTGTTCATCTTCGGGTCCTGTTACCATGTATGTGATTACAAAATGTATATTTTAAAGGTATTGGTGATTATATAATTCATACAGTTTATCTGTTATATGTTGTTATACACTTAACATACATTAGTATATGTATGTTAACCCCATAGTCCTAATTTACCCATCCTCCCACCTTTCATTTTGCTAACCATTAGTTTATTTCATAAGTCTGTGAGTGTCTTTTTCTGTGGAAATATGTTCATTGGTAGCAATCTTAGGATAACATGTATAAATATTATCATAGGATATTTGTCGTACCCTTTTGAGTTAGTTAACCTTATATGATTATTTCTAGGCTCAACTGTAGTCCTGAAAACGGCGTTGTTCATTTTTTTCCCCAGGCTACTATTCTATTTGGTACGTATACTACTTCTTCTTTGTCCATTCATCTGTTTATGAACCTTTTTTCTGCTTCCATGTCTTGGCTATTTCAATATTGCTGCAGTGCTCATTTGCCTGCCTGTGTCTTTCCGATTCAGGTGGTCTTAGGTTATAGGCCCAAAGGGTGACCTGCTGCATCATATGGTAGCTCAATTTTTACCTTGTCAAGAAGCTCCATTCAGTTTGCGTTAGTGCTGTTACCACTTTACATCCCACCAGCAGCTAGAAGGTACACAGTTCTCTAAAACCCCTTCAGCATTTATAGTTTATAGACATTTTGCTGATGGAAATGACTGGTGTGAGCTGAAACCTTTTTGAATTTGAATTTGCATGTGTCTAATAATTCCTTATACTGAGCTTTAGGCATGTCCTTTTTTTTCTTTTCCTTTTTTTTAAAGAGTGAGTACAACTTCCCTCCTCTTATTGACTTCTTGAAAAATTTCTCATGTGTTGAATTTTCTTGCCTATTCCCTACCCCAGGGCATTTTTCAGGGCAGGTGTCATTTAGAGCCCTGCAGTCCTTGTGACTATTAAGCAACTATTAGTACTGGGTTTAAAGCTGCTGTTGTGGGAAACAGCCACAAGGCCGCAGCATTATTACGTTCTCAACTCTTGTTACTACGGCAACAGAGTCTTCCTGGAGGTAGTGTTCCGAGGTTGTAAATTAGAGTGGAATGTGCTGGGACAAGCCCCCAGAAGTTTATGTCTCCTTACTTATGTTTGTTTTTTAAATTTAATTTCTATTTCTTATCAGAGTAAATTTGATTAGAGTGTTTTGATTGCCTGGCTCTACAGAATCTGCTCAATGATTCATACATATGTCTGTTCATCTTCGGGTCCTGTTACCATGTATGTGATTACAAAATGTATATTTTAAAGGTATTGGTGATTATATAATTCATACAGTTTATCTGTTATATGTTTTTATACACTTAACATACATTAGTATATGTATGTTAACCCCATAGTCCTAATTTACCCATCCTCCCACCTTTCATTTTGGCTAACCATTAGTTTATTTGATAAGTCTGTGAGTGTCTTTTTCTGTGTAAATATGTTCATTGGTAGCAATCTTAGGATAACATGTATAAATGTTTTCATAGGATATTTGTCGTACCCTTTTGAGTTACTTAACCTTATATGATTATTTCTAGGCTCAACTGTAGTCCTGAAAACGGCATTGTTCATTTTTTTCCCGAGGCTACTATTCTATTTGGTACGTATACCACTTCTTCTTTGTCCATTCATCTGTTTATGAACCTTTTTTCTGCTTCCATGTCTTGGCTATTTCAATATTGCTGCAGTGCTCATTTGCCTGCCTGTGTCTTTCCGATTCAGGTGGTCTTAGGTTATAGGCCCAAAAGGTGACCTGCCGCATCATATGGTAGCTCAATTTTTATCTTTTCAAGCAGCTCCATTCAGTTTGCGTTAGTGCTGTTACCACTTTACATCCCACCAGCAGCTAGAAGGTACACAGTTCTCTAAAACCCCTTCAGCATTTATAGTTTGTAGACATTTTGCTGATGGAAACGACTGGTGTGAGCTGAAACCTTTTTGAATTTGAATTTGCATGTGTCTAATAATTCATTCTACTGAGCTTTAGGCATGTCCTTTTTTTTCTTTTCCTTTTTTTTTAAAGAGTGAGTACAACTTCCCTCCTCTTATTGACTTCTTGAAAAATTTCTCATGTGTTGAATATTCTTGCCTATTCCCTACCCCAGGGCATTTTTCAGGGCAGGTGTCATTTAGAGCCCTGCAGTCCATGTGACTATTAAGCAACCATTAGCACTGGGTTTAAAGCTGCTGTTGTGGGAAAGAGCCACAAGGCGGCAGCATTATTACGTTCTCATCTCTTGTTACTAGGGCAACAGAATCTTCCTGGAGGTAGTGTTCCGAGGTTGTAAATTAGAGTGGAATGTGCTGGGACAAGCCCCCAGAAGTTTATGTCTCCTTACTTAGGTTTGTTTTTTAAATTTAATTTCTATTTCTTATCGGAGTAAATTTGATTAGAGTGTTTTGATTGTCTGGCTGTACAGAAACTGCTCAATGATTCCTACATATGTCTGTTCATCTTCGGATTCTGTTACCATGTATGTGATTACAGAATGTATATTTTAAAGGTATTGGTGATTATATAATTCATACAGTTTATCTGTTATATGTTTTTATACACTTAACATACATTAGTATATGTATGTTAACCCCATAGTCCTAGTTTACCCATCCTCCCACCTTTCATTTTGTCTAACCATTAGTTTATTTCATAAGTCTGTGAGTGTCTTTTTCTGTGGAAATATGTTCATTGGTAGCTATCTTAGGATAACATGTATAAATGTTATCATAGGATATTTGTCGTACCCTTTTGAGTTAGTTAACCTTATATGATTATTTCTAGGCTCAACTGTAGTCCTGAAAACGGCATTGTTCATTTTTTTCCCGAGGCTACTATTCTATTTGGTACGTATACCACTTCTTCTTTGTCCATTCATCTGTTTATGGACATTTTTTTTGCTTCCATGTCTTTGCTATTTCCATATTGCTGCAGTGCACATTTGACTGCCTGTGTCTTTCCGATTCTGGTAGTCTTAGGTTATAAGCCCAAGAGGTGCCCTGCCGCATCATATGGTAGCTCAATTTTTACCTTTTCAAGCAGCTCCATTCAGTTTGCATTAGTGCTGTTACCACTTTTCATCCCAGCAGCAGATAGAAGGTATACATTTCTCTAAAACCCCTTCAGCATTTATAGTTTGTAGACTTTTTGCTGATGGCCATTTGACTGGTGTGAGCTGAAACCTTTTTGGAGGTTGGATACGCATGTGGCGAATAATTCCTTATACTGATCTTTAGGCATATCCTTTTTCTTCTTTTCCTTTTTTTGTTAAAGTGTGAGTACAACTGCCCTCTTCATATTCACTTTTTGAAAAATTTCTCATGTGTTGAATTTTCTTGCGTATTCCCTACCCCAGGGCATTTTTTGAGGGCAGGTGTCATTTAGACCCCTGCAGTCGTTTTGACTATTAAGCAACCATTAGCACTGGGTTTAAAGCTGCTGTTGTGGGAAACAGCCACAAGGCGGCAGCATTATTACGTTCTCAACTCTTGTTACTATGGCAACAGAGTCTTCCTGGAGGTAGTGTTCCGAGGTTGTAAATTAGAGTGGAATGTGCTGGGACAAGCCTCCAGAAGTTTATGTCTCCTTACTTATGTTTGTTTTTTAAATTTAATTTCTATTTCTTATCGGAGTAAATTTGATTTTAGTGTTTTGATTGCCTGGCTGTACAGAATCTGCTCAATGATTCATACATATGTCTGTTCATCCTCGGGTCCTGTTACCATGTATGTGATTACAAAATGTATATTTTAAAGGTATTGGTGATTATATAATTCATACAGTTTATCTGTTATATGTTTTTATACACTTAACATACATTAGTATATGTATGTTAACCCCATAGTCCTAGTTAACCCATCCTCCCACCTTTCATTTTGGCTAACCATTAGTTTATTTGATAAGTCTGTGAGTGTCTTTTTCTGTGGAAATATGTTCATTGGTAGCAATCTTAGGATAACATGTATAAATGTTATCATAGGATATTTGTCGTACCCTTTTGAGTTACTTAACGTTATATGATTATTTCTAGGCTCAACTGTAGTCCTGAAAACGGCATTGTTCATTTTTTTCCCGAGGCTACTATTCTATTTGGTACGTATACCACTTCTTCTTTGTCCATTCATCTGTTTATGAACCTTTTTTCTGCTTCCATGTCTTGGCTATTTCAATATTGCTGCAGTGCTCATTTGCCTGCCTGTGTCTTTCCGATTCAGGTGGTCTTAGGTTATAGGCCCAAAAGGTGACCTGCCGCATCATATGGTACCTCAATTTTTATCTTTTCAAGCAGCTCCATTCAGTTTGTGTTAGTGCTGTTACCACTTTACATCCCAGCAGCAGATAGAAGGTACACATTTCTCTAAAACACCTTCAGCATTTATAGTTTGTAGACTTTTGCTGATGGCCATTTGACTGTTGTGAGCTGAAACCTTTATGGAGGTTGGATACGCATGTGGCGAATAATTCCTTATACTGATCTTTAGGCATATCCTTTTTCTTCTTTTCCTTTTTTTGTTAAAGTGTGAGTACAACTTCCCTCTTCATATTCACTTTTTGAAAAATTTCTCATGTGTTGAATTTTCTTGCCTATTCCCTACCCAAGGGCACTTTTTGAGGGCAGGTGTCATTTAGACCCCTGCAGTCGTTGTGACTATTAAGCAACCATTAGCACTGGGTTTAAAGCTGCTGTTGTGGGAAACAGCCACAAGGCGGCAGCATTATTACGTTCTCAACTCTTGTTACTAGGGCAACAGAATCTTCCTGGAGGTAGTGTTCTGAGGTTGTAAATTAGAGTGGAATGTGCTGGGACAAGCCCCCAGAAGTTTATGTCTCCTTACTTATGTTTGTTTTTTAAATTTCATTTCTATTTCTTATCAGCGTAAATTTGATTAGAGTGTTTTGATTGCCTGGCTGTACAGGATCTGCTCAATGATTCATACATATGTCTGTTCATCTTCGGGTCCTGTTACCATGTATGTGATTACAAAATGTATATTTTAAAGGTATTGGTGATTATATAATTCATACAGTTTATCTGTTATATGTTGTTATACACTTAACATACATTAGTATATGTATGTTAACCCCATAGTCCTAATTTACCCATCCTCCCACCTTTCAGTTTGCTAACCATTAGTTTATTTCATAAGTCTGTGAGTGTCTTTTTCTGTGGAAATATGTTCATTGGTAGCAATCTTAGGATAACATGTATAAATATTATCATAGGATATTTGTCGTACCCTTTTGAGTTAGTTAACCTTATATGATTATTTCTAGGCTCAACTGTAGTCCTGAAAACGGCGTTGTTCATTTTTTTCCCCAGGCTACTATTCTATTTGGTACGTATACTACTTCTTCTTTGTCCATTCATCTGTTTATGAACCTTTTTTCTGCTTCCATGTCTTGGCTATTTCAATATTGCTGCAGTGCTCATTTGCCTGCCTGTGTCTTTCCGATTCAGGTGGTCTTAGGTTATAGGCCCAAAAGGTGACCTGCCGCATCATATGGTAGCTCAATTTTTATCTTTTCAAGCAGCTCCATTCAGTTTGCGTTAGTGCTGTTACCACTTTACATCCCACCAGCAGCTAGAAGGTACACAGTTCTCTAAAACCCCTTCAGCATTTATAGTTTGTAGACATTTTGCTGATGGAAACGACTGGTGTGAGCTGAAACCTTTTTGAATTTGAATTTGCATGTGTCTAATAATTCATTCTACTGAGCTTTAGGCATGTCCTTTTTTTTCTTTTCCTTTTTTTTTAAAGAGTGAGTACAACTTCCCTCCTCTTATTGACTTCTTGAAAAATTTCTCATGTGTTGAATATTCTTGCCTATTCCCTACCCCAGGGCATTTTTCAGGGCAGGTGTCATTTAGAGCCCTGCAGTCCATGTGACTATTAAGCAACCATTAGCACTGGGTTTAAAGCTGCTGTTGTGGGAAAGAGCCACAAGGCGGCAGCATTATTACGTTCTCATCTCTTGTTACTAGGGCAACAGAATCTTCCTGGAGGTAGTGTTCCGAGGTTGTAAATTAGAGTGGAATGTGCTGGGACAAGCCCCCAGAAGTTTATGTCTCCTTACTTAGGTTTGTTTTTTAAATTTAATTTCTATTTCTTATCGGAGTAAATTTGATTAGAGTGTTTTGATTGTCTGGCTGTACAGAAACTGCTCAATGATTCCTACATATGTCTGTTCATCTTCGGATTCTGTTACCATGTATGTGATTACAGAATGTATATTTTAAAGGTATTGGTGATTATATAATTCATACAGTTTATCTGTTATATGTTTTTATACACTTAACATACATTAGTATATGTATGTTAACCCCATAGTCCTAGTTTACCCATCCTCCCACCTTTCATTTTGTCTAACCATTAGTTTATTTCATAAGTCTGTGAGTGTCTTTTTCTGTGGAAATATGTTCATTGGTAGCTATCTTAGGATAACATGTATAAATGTTATCATAGGATATTTGTCGTACCCTTTTGAGTTAGTTAACCTTATATGATTATTTCTAGGCTCAACTGTAGTCCTGAAAACGGCATTGTTCATTTTTTTCCCGAGGCTACTATTCTATTTGGTACGTATACCACTTCTTCTTTGTCCATTCATCTGTTTATGGACATTTTTTTTGCTTCCATGTCTTTGCTATTTCCATATTGCTGCAGTGCACATTTGACTGCCTGTGTCTTTCCGATTCTGGTAGTCTTAGGTTATAAGCCCAAGAGGTGCCCTGCCGCATCATATGGTAGCTCAATTTTTACCTTTTCAAGCAGCTCCATTCAGTTTGCATTAGTGCTGTTACCACTTTTCATCCCAGCAGCAGATAGAAGGTATACATTTCTCTAAAACCCCTTCAGCATTTATAGTTTGTAGACTTTTTGCTGATGGCCATTTGACTGGTGTGAGCTGAAACCTTTTTGGAGGTTGGATACGCATGTGGCGAATAATTCCTTATACTGATCTTTAGGCATATCCTTTTTCTTCTTTTCCTTTTTTTGTTAAAGTGTGAGTACAACTGCCCTCTTCATATTCACTTTTTGAAAAATTTCTCATGTGTTGAATTTTCTTGCGTATTCCCTACCCCAGGGCATTTTTTGAGGGCAGGTGTCATTTAGACCCCTGCAGTCGTTTTGACTATTAAGCAACCATTAGCACTGGGTTTAAAGCTGCTGTTGTGGGAAACAGCCACAAGGCGGCAGCATTATTACGTTCTCAACTCTTGTTACTATGGCAACAGAGTCTTCCTGGAGGTAGTGTTCCGAGGTTGTAAATTAGAGTGGAATGTGCTGGGACAAGCCTCCAGAAGTTTATGTCTCCTTACTTATGTTTGTTTTTTAAATTTAATTTCTATTTCTTATCGGAGTAAATTTGATTTTAGTGTTTTGATTGCCTGGCTGTACAGAATCTGCTCAATGATTCATACATATGTCTGTTCATCCTCGGGTCCTGTTACCATGTATGTGATTACAAAATGTATATTTTAAAGGTATTGGTGATTATATAATTCATACAGTTTATCTGTTATATGTTTTTATACACTTAACATACATTAGTATATGTATGTTAACCCCATAGTCCTAGTTAACCCATCCTCCCACCTTTCATTTTGGCTAACCATTAGTTTATTTGATAAGTCTGTGAGTGTCTTTTTCTGTGGAAATATGTTCATTGGTAGCAATCTTAGGATAACATGTATAAATGTTATCATAGGATATTTGTCGTACCCTTTTGAGTTACTTAACGTTATATGATTATTTCTAGGCTCAACTGTAGTCCTGAAAACGGCATTGTTCATTTTTTTCCCGAGGCTACTATTCTATTTGGTACGTATACCACTTCTTCTTTGTCCATTCATCTGTTTATGAACCTTTTTTCTGCTTCCATGTCTTGGCTATTTCAATATTGCTGCAGTGCTCATTTGCCTGCCTGTGTCTTTCCGATTCAGGTGGTCTTAGGTTATAGGCCCAAAAGGTGACCTGCCGCATCATATGGTACCTCAATTTTTATCTTTTCAAGCAGCTCCATTCAGTTTGTGTTAGTGCTGTTACCACTTTACATCCCAGCAGCAGATAGAAGGTACACATTTCTCTAAAACACCTTCAGCATTTATAGTTTGTAGACTTTTGCTGATGGCCATTTGACTGTTGTGAGCTGAAACCTTTATGGAGGTTGGATACGCATGTGGCGAATAATTCCTTATACTGATCTTTAGGCATATCCTTTTTCTTCTTTTCCTTTTTTTGTTAAAGTGTGAGTACAACTTCCCTCTTCATATTCACTTTTTGAAAAATTTCTCATGTGTTGAATTTTCTTGCCTATTCCCTACCCAAGGGCACTTTTTGAGGGCAGGTGTCATTTAGACCCCTGCAGTCGTTGTGACTATTAAGCAACCATTAGCACTGGGTTTAAAGCTGCTGTTGTGGGAAACAGCCACAAGGCGGCAGCATTATTACGTTCTCAACTCTTGTTACTAGGGCAACAGAATCTTCCTGGAGGTAGTGTTCTGAGGTTGTAAATTAGAGTGGAATGTGCTGGGACAAGCCCCCAGAAGTTTATGTCTCCTTACTTATGTTTGTTTTTTAAATTTCATTTCTATTTCTTATCAGCGTAAATTTGATTAGAGTGTTTTGATTGCCTGGCTGTACAGGATCTGCTCAATGATTCATACATATGTCTGTTCATCTTCGGGTCCTGTTACCATGTATGTGATTACAAAATGTATATTTTAAAGGTATTGGTGATTATATAATTCATACAGTTTATCTGTTATATGTTGTTATACACTTAACATACATTAGTATATGTATGTTAACCCCATAGTCCTAATTTACCCATCCTCCCACCTTTCAGTTTGCTAACCATTAGTTTATTTCATAAGTCTGTGAGTGTCTTTTTCTGTGGAAATATGTTCATTGGTAGCAATCTTAGGATAACATGTATAAATATTATCATAGGATATTTGTCGTACCCTTTTGAGTTAGTTAACCTTATATGATTATTTCTAGGCTCAACTGTAGTCCTGAAAACGGCGTTGTTCATTTTTTTCCCCAGGCTACTATTCTATTTGGTACGTATACTACTTCTTCTTTGTCCATTCATCTGTTTATGAACCTTTTTTCTGCTTCCATGTCTTGGCTATTTCAATATTGCTGCAGTGCTCATTTGCCTGCCTGTGTCTTTCCGATTCAGGTGGTCTTAGGTTATAGGCCCAAAAGGTGACCTGCCGCATCATATGGTAGCTCAATTTTTATCTTTTCAAGCAGCTCCATTCAGTTTGCGTTAGTGCTGTTACCACTTTACATCCCACCAGCAGCTAGAAGGTACACAGTTCTCTAAAACCCCTTCAGCATTTATAGTTTGTAGACATTTTGCTGATGGAAACGACTGGTGTGAGCTGAAACCTTTTTGAATTTGAATTTGCATGTGTCTAATAATTCATTCTACTGAGCTTTAGGCATGTCCTTTTTTTTCTTTTCCTTTTTTTTTAAAGAGTGAGTACAACTTCCCTCCTCTTATTGACTTCTTGAAAAATTTCTCATGTGTTGAATATTCTTGCCTATTCCCTACCCCAGGGCATTTTTCAGGGCAGGTGTCATTTAGAGCCCTGCAGTCCATGTGACTATTAAGCAACCATTAGCACTGGGTTTAAAGCTGCTGTTGTGGGAAAGAGCCACAAGGCGGCAGCATTATTACGTTCTCATCTCTTGTTACTAGGGCAACAGAATCTTCCTGGAGGTAGTGTTCCGAGGTTGTAAATTAGAGTGGAATGTGCTGGGACAAGCCCCCAGAAGTTTATGTCTCCTTACTTAGGTTTGTTTTTTAAATTTAATTTCTATTTCTTATCGGAGTAAATTTGATTAGAGTGTTTTGATTGTCTGGCTGTACAGAAACTGCTCAATGATTCCTACATATGTCTGTTCATCTTCGGATTCTGTTACCATGTATGTGATTACAGAATGTATATTTTAAAGGTATTGGTGATTATATAATTCATACAGTTTATCTGTTATATGTTTTTATACACTTAACATACATTAGTATATGTATGTTAACCCCATAGTCCTAGTTTACCCATCCTCCCACCTTTCATTTTGTCTAACCATTAGTTTATTTCATAAGTCTGTGAGTGTCTTTTTCTGTGGAAATATGTTCATTGGTAGCTATCTTAGGATAACATGTATAAATGTTATCATAGGATATTTGTCGTACCCTTTTGAGTTAGTTAACCTTATATGATTATTTCTAGGCTCAACTGTAGTCCTGAAAACGGCATTGTTCATTTTTTTCCCGAGGCTACTATTCTATTTGGTACGTATACCACTTCTTCTTTGTCCATTCATCTGTTTATGGACATTTTTTTTGCTTCCATGTCTTTGCTATTTCCATATTGCTGCAGTGCACATTTGACTGCCTGTGTCTTTCCGATTCTGGTAGTCTTAGGTTATAAGCCCAAGAGGTGCCCTGCCGCATCATATGGTAGCTCAATTTTTACCTTTTCAAGCAGCTCCATTCAGTTTGCATTAGTGCTGTTACCACTTTTCATCCCAGCAGCAGATAGAAGGTATACATTTCTCTAAAACCCCTTCAGCATTTATAGTTTGTAGACTTTTTGCTGATGGCCATTTGACTGGTGTGAGCTGAAACCTTTTTGGAGGTTGGATACGCATGTGGCGAATAATTCCTTATACTGATCTTTAGGCATATCCTTTTTCTTCTTTTCCTTTTTTTGTTAAAGTGTGAGTACAACTGCCCTCTTCATATTCACTTTTTGAAAAATTTCTCATGTGTTGAATTTTCTTGCGTATTCCCTACCCCAGGGCATTTTTTGAGGGCAGGTGTCATTTAGACCCCTGCAGTCGTTTTGACTATTAAGCAACCATTAGCACTGGGTTTAAAGCTGCTGTTGTGGGAAACAGCCACAAGGCGGCAGCATTATTACGTTCTCAACTCTTGTTACTATGGCAACAGAGTCTTCCTGGAGGTAGTGTTCCGAGGTTGTAAATTAGAGTGGAATGTGCTGGGACAAGCCTCCAGAAGTTTATGTCTCCTTACTTATGTTTGTTTTTTAAATTTAATTTCTATTTCTTATCGGAGTAAATTTGATTTTAGTGTTTTGATTGCCTGGCTGTACAGAATCTGCTCAATGATTCATACATATGTCTGTTCATCCTCGGGTCCTGTTACCATGTATGTGATTACAAAATGTATATTTTAAAGGTATTGGTGATTATATAATTCATACAGTTTATCTGTTATATGTTTTTATACACTTAACATACATTAGTATATGTATGTTAACCCCATAGTCCTAGTTAACCCATCCTCCCACCTTTCATTTTGGCTAACCATTAGTTTATTTGATAAGTCTGTGAGTGTCTTTTTCTGTGGAAATATGTTCATTGGTAGCAATCTTAGGATAACATGTATAAATGTTATCATAGGATATTTGTCGTACCCTTTTGAGTTACTTAACGTTATATGATTATTTCTAGGCTCAACTGTAGTCCTGAAAACGGCATTGTTCATTTTTTTCCCGAGGCTACTATTCTATTTGGTACGTATACCACTTCTTCTTTGTCCATTCATCTGTTTATGAACCTTTTTTCTGCTTCCATGTCTTGGCTATTTCAATATTGCTGCAGTGCTCATTTGCCTGCCTGTGTCTTTCCGATTCAGGTGGTCTTAGGTTATAGGCCCAAAAGGTGACCTGCCGCATCATATGGTACCTCAATTTTTATCTTTTCAAGCAGCTCCATTCAGTTTGTGTTAGTGCTGTTACCACTTTACATCCCAGCAGCAGATAGAAGGTACACATTTCTCTAAAACACCTTCAGCATTTATAGTTTGTAGACTTTTGCTGATGGCCATTTGACTGTTGTGAGCTGAAACCTTTATGGAGGTTGGATACGCATGTGGCGAATAATTCCTTATACTGATCTTTAGGCATATCCTTTTTCTTCTTTTCCTTTTTTTGTTAAAGTGTGAGTACAACTTCCCTCTTCATATTCACTTTTTGAAAAATTTCTCATGTGTTGAATTTTCTTGCCTATTCCCTACCCAAGGGCACTTTTTGAGGGCAGGTGTCATTTAGACCCCTGCAGTCGTTGTGACTATTAAGCAACCATTAGCACTGGGTTTAAAGCTGCTGTTGTGGGAAACAGCCACAAGGCGGCAGCATTATTACGTTCTCAACTCTTGTTACTAGGGCAACAGAATCTTCCTGGAGGTAGTGTTCTGAGGTTGTAAATTAGAGTGGAATGTGCTGGGACAAGCCCCCAGAAGTTTATGTCTCCTTACTTATGTTTGTTTTTTAAATTTCATTTCTATTTCTTATCAGCGTAAATTTGATTAGAGTGTTTTGATTGCCTGGCTGTACAGAATCTGCTCAATGATTCATACATATGTCTGTTCATCTTCGGGTCCTGTTACCATGTATGTGATTACAAAATGTATATTTTAAAGGTATTGGTGATTATATAATTCATACAGTTTATCTGTTATATGTTGTTATACACTTAACATACATTAGTATATGTATGTTAACCCCATAGTCCTAATTTACCCATCCTCCCACCTTTCAGTTTGCTAACCATTAGTTTATTTCATAAGTCTGTGAGTGTCTTTTTCTGTGGAAATATGTTCATTGGTAGCAATCTTAGGATAACATGTATAAATATTATCATAGGATATTTGTCGTACCCTTTTGAGTTAGTTAACCTTATATGATTATTTCTAGGCTCAACTGTAGTCCTGAAAACGGCGTTGTTCATTTTTTTCCCCAGGCTACTATTCTATTTGGTACGTATACTACTTCTTCTTTGTCCATTCATCTGTTTATGAACCTTTTTTCTGCTTCCATGTCTTGGCTATTTCAATATTGCTGCAGTGCTCATTTGCCTGCCTGTGTCTTTCCGATTCAGGTGGTCTTAGGTTATAGGCCCAAAGGGTGACCTGCTGCATCATATGGTAGCTCAATTTTTACCTTGTCAAGAAGCTCCATTCAGTTTGCGTTAGTGCTGTTACCACTTTACATCCCACCAGCAGCTAGAAGGTACACAGTTCTCTAAAACCCCTTCAGCATTTATAGTTTATAGACATTTTGCTGATGGAAATGACTGGTGTGAGCTGAAACCTTTTTGAATTTGAATTTGCATGTGTCTAATAATTCCTTATACTGAGCTTTAGGCATGTCCTTTTTTTTCTTTTCCTTTTTTTTAAAGAGTGAGTACAACTTCCCTCCTCTTATTGACTTCTTGAAAAATTTCTCATGTGTTGAATTTTCTTGCCTATTCCCTACCCCAGGGCATTTTTTGAGGGCAGGTGTCATTTAGACCCCTGCAGTCGTTTTGACTATTAAGCAACCATTAGCACTGGGTTTAAAGCTGCTGTTGTGGGAAACAGCCACAAGGCGGCAGCATTATTATGTTCTCAACTCTTGTTACTATGGCAACAGAGTCTTCCTGGAGGTAGTGTTCCGAGGTTGTAAATTAGAGTGGAATGTGCTGGGACAAGCCTCCAGAAGTTTATGTCTCCTTACTTATGTTTGTTTTTTAAATTTAATTTCTATTTCTTATCGGAGTAAATTTGATTTTAGTGTTTTGATTGCCTGGCTGTACAGAATCTGCTCAATGATTCATACATATGTCTGTTCATCCTCGGGTCCTGTTACCATGTATGTGATTACAAAATGTATATTTTAAAGGTATTGGTGATTATATAATTCATACAGTTTATCTGTTATATGTTTTTATACACTTAACATACATTAGTATATGTATGTTAACCCCATAGTCCTAGTTAACCCATCCTCCCACCTTTCATTTTGGCTAACCATTAGTTTATTTGATAAGTCTGTGAGTGTCTTTTTCTGTGGAAATATGTTCATTGGTAGCAATCTTAGGATAACATGTATAAATGTTTTCATAGGATATTTGTCGTACCCTTTTGAGTTACTTAACGTTATATGATTATTTCTAGGCTCAACTGTAGTCCTGAAAACGGCATTGTTCATTTTTTTCCCGAGGCTACTATTCTATTTGGTACGTATACCACTTCTTCTTTGTCCATTCATCTGTTTATGAACCTTTTTTCTGCTTCCATGTCTTGGCTATTTCAATATTGCTGCAGTGCTCATTTGCCTGCCTGTGTCTTTCCGATTCAGGTGGTCTTAGGTTATAGGCCCAAAAGGTGACCTGCCGCATCATATGGTAGCTCAATTTTTATCTTTTCAAGCAGCTCCATTCAGTTTGCGTTAGTGCTGTTACCACTTTACATCCCACCAGCAGCTAGAAGGTACACAGTTCTCTAAAACCCCTTCAGCATTTATAGTTTGTAGACATTTTGCTGATGGAAACGACTGGTGTGAGCTGAAACCTTTTTGAATTTGAATTTGCATGTGTCTAATAATTCATTCTACTGAGCTTTAGGCATGTCCTTTTTTTTCTTTTCCTTTTTTTTTAAAGAGTGAGTACAACTTCCCTCCTCTTATTGACTTCTTGAAAAATTTCTCATGTGTTGAATATTCTTGCCTATTCCCTACCCCAGGGCATTTTTCAGGGCAGGTGTCATTTAGAGCCCTGCAGTCCATGTGACTATTAAGCAACCATTAGCACTGGGTTTAAAGCTGCTGTTGTGGGAAAGAGCCACAAGGCGGCAGCATTATTACGTTCTCATCTCTTGTTACTAGGGCAACAGAATCTTCCTGGAGGTAGTGTTCCGAGGTTGTAAATTAGAGTGGAATGTGCTGGGACAAGCCCCCAGAAGTTTATGTCTCCTTACTTAGGTTTGTTTTTTAAATTTAATTTCTATTTCTTATCGGAGTAAATTTGATTAGAGTGTTTTGATTGTCTGGCTGTACAGAAACTGCTCAATGATTCCTACATATGTCTGTTCATCTTCGGATTCTGTTACCATGTATGTGATTACAGAATGTATATTTTAAAGGTATTGGTGATTATATAATTCATACAGTTTATCTGTTATATGTTTTTATACACTTAACATACATTAGTATATGTATGTTAACCCCATAGTCCTAGTTTACCCATCCTCCCACCTTTCATTTTGTCTAACCATTAGTTTATTTCATAAGTCTGTGAGTGTCTTTTTCTGTGGAAATATGTTCATTGGTAGCTATCTTAGGATAACATGTATAAATGTTATCATAGGATATTTGTCGTACCCTTTTGAGTTAGTTAACCTTATATGATTATTTCTAGGCTCAACTGTAGTCCTGAAAACGGCATTGTTCATTTTTTTCCCGAGGCTACTATTCTATTTGGTACGTATACCACTTCTTCTTTGTCCATTCATCTGTTTATGGACATTTTTTTTGCTTCCATGTCTTTGCTATTTCCATATTGCTGCAGTGCACATTTGACTGCCTGTGTCTTTCCGATTCTGGTGGTCTTAGGTTATAAGCCCAAGAGGTGCCCTGCCGCATCATATGGTAGCTCAATTTTTACCTTTTCAAGCAGCTCCATTCAGTTTGCATTAGTGCTGTTACCACTTTTCATCCCAGCAGCAGATAGAAGGTATACATTTCTCTAAAACCCCTTCAGCATTTATAGTTTGTAGACTTTTTGCTGATGGCCATTTGACTGGTGTGAGCTGAAACCTTTTTGGAGGTTGGATACGCATGTGGCGAATAATTCCTTATACTGATCTTTAGGCATATCCTTTTTCTTCTTTTCCTTTTTTTGTTAAAGTGTGAGTACAACTGCCCTCTTCATATTCACTTTTTGAAAAATTTCTCATGTGTTGAATTTTCTTGCGTATTCCCTACCCCAGGGCATTTTTTGAGGGCAGGTGTCATTTAGACCCCTGCAGTCGTTTTGACTATTAAGCAACCATTAGCACTGGGTTTAAAGCTGCTGTTGTGGGAAACAGCCACAAGGCGGCAGCATTATTACGTTCTCAACTCTTGTTACTATGGCAACAGAGTCTTCCTGGAGGTAGTGTTCCGAGGTTGTAAATTAGAGTGGAATGTGCTGGGACAAGCCTCCAGAAGTTTATGTCTCCTTACTTATGTTTGTTTTTTAAATTTAATTTCTATTTCTTATCGGAGTAAATTTGATTTTAGTGTTTTGATTGCCTGGCTGTACAGAATCTGCTCAATGATTCATACATATGTCTGTTCATCCTCGGGTCCTGTTACCATGTATGTGATTACAAAATGTATATTTTAAAGGTATTGGTGATTATATAATTCATACAGTTTATCTGTTATATGTTTTTATACACTTAACATACATTAGTATATGTATGTTAACCCCATAGTCCTAGTTAACCCATCCTCCCACCTTTCATTTTGGCTAACCATTAGTTTATTTGATAAGTCTGTGAGTGTCTTTTTCTGTGGAAATATGTTCATTGGTAGCAATCTTAGGATAACATGTATAAATGTTATCATAGGATATTTGTCGTACCCTTTTGAGTTACTTAACGTTATATGATTATTTCTAGGCTCAACTGTAGTCCTGAAAACGGCATTGTTCATTTTTTTCCCGAGGCTACTATTCTATTTGGTACGTATACCACTTCTTCTTTGTCCATTCATCTGTTTATGAACCTTTTTTCTGCTTCCATGTCTTGGCTATTTCAATATTGCTGCAGTGCTCATTTGCCTGCCTGTGTCTTTCCGATTCAGGTGGTCTTAGGTTATAGGCCCAAAAGGTGACCTGCCGCATCATATGGTACCTCAATTTTTATCTTTTCAAGCAGCTCCATTCAGTTTGTGTTAGTGCTGTTACCACTTTACATCCCACCAGCAGCTAGAAGGTACACAGTTCTCTAAAACCCCTTCAGCATTTATAGTTTGTAGACATTTTGCTGATGGAAACGATTGGTGTGAGCTGAAACCTTTTTCCATTTGAATTTGCATGTGTCTAATAATTCATTCTACTGAGCTTTAGGCATGTCCTTTTTTTTCTTTTCCTTTTTTTTTAAAGAGTGAGTACAACTTCCCTCCTCTTATTGATTTCTTGAAAAATTTCTCATGTGTTGAATATTCTTGCCTATTCCTTACCCCAGGGCATTTTTCAGGGCAGGTGTCATTTAGAGCCCTGCAGTCCATGTGACTATTAAGCAACCATTAGCACTGGGTTTAAAGCTGCTGTTGTGAGAAAGAGCCACAAGGCGGCAGCATTATTACGTTCTCATCTCTTGTTACTAGGGCAACAGAATCTTCCTGGAGGTAGTGTTCCGAGGTTGTAAATTAGAGTGGAATGTGCTGGGACAAGCCCCCAGAAGTTTATGTCTCCTTACTTAGGTTTGTTTTTTAAATGTAATTTCTATTTCTTATCGGAGTAAATTTGATTAGAGTGTTTTGATTGTCTGGCTGTACAGAAACTGCTCAATGATTCCTACATATGTCTGTTCATCTTCGGATTCTGTTACCATGTATGTGATTACAGAATGTATATTTTAAAGGTATTGGTGATTATATAATTCATACAGTTTATCTGTTATATGTTTTTATACACTTAACATACATTAGTATATGTATGTTAACCCCATAGTCCTAATTTACCCATCCTCCCACCTTTCATTTTGGCTAACAATTAGTTTATTTCATAAGTCTGTGAGTGTCTTTTTCTGTGGAAATATGTTCATTGGTAGCAATCTTAGGATAACATGTATAAATGATATCATAGGATAATTGTCATACCCTTTTGACTTACTTAACCTTATATGATTATTTCTAGGCTCTACTGTAGTCCTGAAAACGGCATTGTTCATTTTTTCCCCGAGGCTACTATTCCATTCTGTCCATATACCACTTCTTCTCTGTCCATTCATCTGTTTATGGACATTTTTTTTTGCTTCCATGTCTTTGCTATTTCAATATTGCTGCAGTGCACATTTGACTGCCTGTGTCTTTCCGATTCTGGTAGTCTTAGGTTATAAGCCCATGAGGTGCCCTGCTGCATCATATGGTAGCTCAATTTTTACCTTTTCAAGCAGCTCCATTCAGTTTGCGTTAGTGCTGTTACCACTTTACATCCCACCAGCAGCTAGAAGGTACACAGTTCTCTAAAACCCCTTCAGCATTTATAGTTTATAGACATTTTGCTGATGGAAATGACTGGTGTGAGCTGAAACCTTCTTGAATTTGAATTTGCATGTGTCTAATAATTCCTTATACTGAGCTTTAGGCATGTCCTTTTTTTTCTTTTCCTTTTTTTTTAAAGAGTGAGTACAACTTCCCTCCTCTTATTGACTTCTTGAAAAATTTCTCATGTGTTGAATTTTCTTGCCTATTCCCTACCCCAGGGCATTTTTCAGGGCAGGTGTCATTTAGAGCCCTGCAGTCCTTGTGACTATTAAGCAACCATTAGCACTGGGTTTAATGCTGCTGTTGTGGGAAACAGCCACAAGGCGGCAGCATTATTACGTTCTCATCTCTTGTTACTAGGGCAACAGAATCTTCCTGGAGGTAGTGTTCCGTGGTTGTAAATTAGAGTGGAATGTGCTGGGACGAGCCCCCAGAAGTTTATGTCTCCTTACTTATGTTTGTTTTTTAAATTTAATTCTATTTCTTTTTGGAGTAAATTTGATTAGAGTTTTTTGATTGTCTGGCTGTACAGAATCTGCTCAATGATTCCTACATATGTCTGTTCATCTTCGGATTCTGTTACCATGTATGTGAATACAGAATGTATATTTTAAAGGTATTGGTGATTATATAATTCATATAGTTTATCTGTTATATGTTTATATGCATGTAACATACATTAGTATATTTATGTTAATCCCATAGTCCTAATTTACCCATCCTCCCCCCTTTCATTTTGGCTAACCATTAGTTTATTTCATAAGTCTGTGAGTGTCTTTTTCTGTGGAAATATGTTCATTGGTAGCAATCTTAGGATAACATGTACAAATGATATCATAGGATATTTGTCATACCCTTTTGACTTACTTAACCTTATATTATTATTTCTAGGCTCCACTGTAGTCCTGAAAACGGCATTGTTCATTTTTTTCCCGAGGCTACTATTCCATTCTGTCCATATACCACTTCTTCTCTGTCCATTCATCTGTTTATGGACCTTTTTTTGCTTCCATGTCTTGGCTATTTCAGTATTGCTGCAGTGCACATTTGACTGCCTGTGTCTTTCCGATTCTGGTGGTCTTAGGTTATAAGCCCGAGAGGTGCCCTGCCGCATCATATGGTAGCTCAATTTCTACCTTTTCAAGCGGCTCCATTCAGTTTGCGTTAGTGCTGTTACCACTTTACATCCCAGCAGCAGATAGAAGGTACACATTTCTCTAAAACACCTTCAGCATTTGTAGTTTGTAGACTTTTGCTGATGGCCATTTGACTGTTGTGAGCTGAAACCTTTATGGAGGTTGGATACGCATGTGGCGAATAATTCCTTATACTGATCTTTAGGCATATCCTTTTTCTTCTTTTCCTTTTTTTGTTAAAGTGTGAGTACAACTTCCCTCTTCATATTCACTTTTTGAAAAATTTCTCATGTGTTGAATTTTCTTGCCTATTCCCTACCCAAGGGCACTTTTTGAGGGCAGGTGTCATTTAGACCCCTGCAGTCGTTGTGACTATTAAGCAACCATTAGCACTGGGTTTAAAGCTGCTGTTGTGGGAAACAGCCACAAGGCGGCAGCATTATTACGTTCTCAACTCTTGTTACTAGGGCAACAGAATCTTCCTGGAGGTAGTGTTCTGAGGTTGTAAATTAGAGTGGAATGTGCTGGGACAAGCCCCCAGAAGTTTATGTCTCCTTACTTATGTTTGTTTTTTAAATTTCATTTCTATTTCTTATCAGCGTAAATTTGATTAGAGTGTTTTGATTGCCTGGCTGTACAGGATCTGCTCAATGATTCATACATATGTCTGTTCATCTTCGGGTCCTGTTACCATGTATGTGATTACAAAATGTATATTTTAAAGGTATTGGTGATTATATAATTCATACAGTTTATCTGTTATATGTTGTTATACACTTAACATACATTAGTATATGTATGTTAACCCCATAGTCCTAATTTACCCATCCTCCCACCTTTCATTTTGCTAACCATTAGTTTATTTCATAAGTCTGTGAGTGTCTTTTTCTGTGGAAATATGTTCATTGGTAGCAATCTTAGGATAACATGTATAAATATTATCATAGGATATTTGTCGTACCCTTTTGAGTTAGTTAACCTTATATGATTATTTCTAGGCTCAACTGTAGTCCTGAAAACGGCGTTGTTCATTTTTTTCCCCAGGCTACTATTCTATTTGGTACGTATACTACTTCTTCTTTGTCCATTCATCTGTTTATGAACCTTTTTTCTGCTTCCATGTCTTGGCTATTTCAATATTGCTGCAGTGCTCATTTGCCTGCCTGTGTCTTTCCGATTCAGGTGGTCTTAGGTTATAGGCCCAAAGGGTGACCTGCTGCATCATATGGTAGCTCAATTTTTACCTTGTCAAGAAGCTCCATTCAGTTTGCGTTAGTGCTGTTACCACTTTACATCCCACCAGCAGCTAGAAGGTACACAGTTCTCTAAAACCCCTTCAGCATTTATAGTTTATAGACATTTTGCTGATGGAAATGACTGGTGTGAGCTGAAACCTTTTTGAATTTGAATTTGCATGTGTCTAATAATTCCTTATACTGAGCTTTAGGCATGTCCTTTTTTTTCTTTTCCTTTTTTTTAAAGAGTGAGTACAACTTCCCTCCTCTTATTGACTTCTTGAAAAATTTCTCATGTGTTGAATTTTCTTGCCTATTCCCTACCCCAGGGCATTTTTCAGGGCAGGTGTCATTTAGAGCCCTGCAGTCCTTGTGACTATTAAGCAACTATTAGTACTGGGTTTAAAGCTGCTGTTGTGGGAAACAGCCACAAGGCCGCAGCATTATTACGTTCTCAACTCTTGTTACTACGGCAACAGAGTCTTCCTGGAGGTAGTGTTCCGAGGTTGTAAATTAGAGTGGAATGTGCTGGGACAAGCCCCCAGAAGTTTATGTCTCCTTACTTATGTTTGTTTTTTAAATTTAATTTCTATTTCTTATCAGAGTAAATTTGATTAGAGTGTTTTGATTGCCTGGCTGTACAGAATCTGCTCAATGATTCATACATATGTCTGTTCATCTTCGGGTCCTGTTACCATGTATGTGATTACAAAATGTATATTTTAAAGGTATTGGTGATTATATAATTCATACAGTTTATCTGTTATATGTTTTTATACACTTAACATACATTAGTATATGTATGTTAACCCCATAGTCCTAATTTACCCATCCTCCCACCTTTCATTTTGGCTAACCATTAGTTTATTTGATAAGTCTGTGAGTGTCTTTTTCTGTGGAAATATGTTCATTGGTAGCAATCTTAGGATAACATGTATAAATGTTTTCATAGGATATTTGTCGTACCCTTTTGAGTTACTTAACCTTATATGATTATTTCTAGGCTCAACTGTAGTCCTGAAAACGGCATTGTTCATTTTTTTCCCGAGGCTACTATTCTATTTGGTACGTATACCACTTCTTCTTTGTCCATTCATCTGTTTATGAACCTTTTTTCTGCTTCCATGTCTTGGCTATTTCAATATTGCTGCAGTGCTCATTTGCCTGCCTGTGTCTTTCCGATTCAGGTGGTCTTAGGTTATAGGCCCAAAAGGTGACCTGCCGCATCATATGGTAGCTCAATTTTTATCTTTTCAAGCAGCTCCATTCAGTTTGCGTTAGTGCTGTTACCACTTTACATCCCACCAGCAGCTAGAAGGTACACAGTTCTCTAAAACCCCTTCAGCATTTATAGTTTGTAGACATTTTGCTGATGGAAACGACTGGTGTGAGCTGAAACCTTTTTGAATTTGAATTTGCATGTGTCTAATAATTCATTCTACTGAGCTTTAGGCATGTCCTTTTTTTTCTTTTCCTTTTTTTTTAAAGAGTGAGTACAACTTCCCTCCTCTTATTGACTTCTTGAAAAATTTCTCATGTGTTGAATATTCTTGCCTATTCCCTACCCCAGGGCATTTTTCAGGGCAGGTGTCATTTAGAGCCCTGCAGTCCATGTGACTATTAAGCAACCATTAGCACTGGGTTTAAAGCTGCTGTTGTGGGAAAGAGCCACAAGGCGGCAGCATTATTACGTTCTCATCTCTTGTTACTAGGGCAACAGAATCTTCCTGGAGGTAGTGTTCCGAGGTTGTAAATTAGAGTGGAATGTGCTGGGACAAGCCCCCAGAAGTTTATGTCTCCTTACTTAGGTTTGTTTTTTAAATTTAATTTCTATTTCTTATCGGAGTAAATTTGATTAGAGTGTTTTGATTGTCTGGCTGTACAGAAACTGCTCAATGATTCCTACATATGTCTGTTCATCTTCGGATTCTGTTACCATGTATGTGATTACAGAATGTATATTTTAAAGGTATTGGTGATTATATAATTCATACAGTTTATCTGTTATATGTTTTTATACACTTAACATACATTAGTATATGTATGTTAACCCCATAGTCCTAGTTTACCCATCCTCCCACCTTTCATTTTGTCTAACCATTAGTTTATTTCATAAGTCTGTGAGTGTCTTTTTCTGTGGAAATATGTTCATTGGTAGCTATCTTAGGATAACATGTATAAATGTTATCATAGGATATTTGTCGTACCCTTTTGAGTTAGTTAACCTTATATGATTATTTCTAGGCTCAACTGTAGTCCTGAAAACGGCATTGTTCATTTTTTTCCCGAGGCTACTATTCTATTTGGTACGTATACCACTTCTTCTTTGTCCATTCATCTGTTTATGGACATTTTTTTTGCTTCCATGTCTTTGCTATTTCCATATTGCTGCAGTGCACATTTGACTGCCTGTGTCTTTCCGATTCTGGTAGTCTTAGGTTATAAGCCCAAGAGGTGCCCTGCCGCATCATATGGTAGCTCAATTTTTACCTTTTCAAGCAGCTCCATTCAGTTTGCATTAGTGCTGTTACCACTTTTCATCCCAGCAGCAGATAGAAGGTATACATTTCTCTAAAACCCCTTCAGCATTTATAGTTTGTAGACTTTTTGCTGATGGCCATTTGACTGGTGTGAGCTGAAACCTTTTTGGAGGTTGGATACGCATGTGGCGAATAATTCCTTATACTGATCTTTAGGCATATCCTTTTTCTTCTTTTCCTTTTTTTGTTAAAGTGTGAGTACAACTGCCCTCTTCATATTCACTTTTTGAAAAATTTCTCATGTGTTGAATTTTCTTGCGTATTCCCTACCCCAGGGCATTTTTTGAGGGCAGGTGTCATTTAGACCCCTGCAGTCGTTTTGACTATTAAGCAAC
Organism: Balaenoptera borealis; assembly: GCF_965194805.1. Classification (NCBI taxonomy): domain Eukaryota; kingdom Metazoa; phylum Chordata; class Mammalia; order Artiodactyla; family Balaenopteridae; genus Balaenoptera; species Balaenoptera borealis. The sequence continues at coordinate 228,008 of NW_028123917.1, read as the reverse complement.
CATTAGCACTGGGTTTAAAGCTGCTGTTGTGGGAAACAGCCACAAGGCGGCAGCATTATTACGTTCTCAACTCTTGTTACTATGGCAACAGAGTCTTCCTGGAGGTAGTGTTCCGAGGTTGTAAATTAGAGTGGAATGTGCTGGGACAAGCCTCCAGAAGTTTATGTCTCCTTACTTATGTTTGTTTTTTAAATTTAATTTCTATTTCTTATCGGAGTAAATTTGATTTTAGTGTTTTGATTGCCTGGCTGTACAGAATCTGCTCAATGATTCATACATATGTCTGTTCATCCTCGGGTCCTGTTACCATGTATGTGATTACAAAATGTATATTTTAAAGGTATTGGTGATTATATAATTCATACAGTTTATCTGTTATATGTTTTTATACACTTAACATACATTAGTATATGTATGTTAACCCCATAGTCCTAGTTAACCCATCCTCCCACCTTTCATTTTGGCTAACCATTAGTTTATTTGATAAGTCTGTGAGTGTCTTTTTCTGTGGAAATATGTTCATTGGTAGCAATCTTAGGATAACATGTATAAATGTTATCATAGGATATTTGTCGTACCCTTTTGAGTTACTTAACGTTATATGATTATTTCTAGGCTCAACTGTAGTCCTGAAAACGGCATTGTTCATTTTTTTCCCGAGGCTACTATTCTATTTGGTACGTATACCACTTCTTCTTTGTCCATTCATCTGTTTATGAACCTTTTTTCTGCTTCCATGTCTTGGCTATTTCAATATTGCTGCAGTGCTCATTTGCCTGCCTGTGTCTTTCCGATTCAGGTGGTCTTAGGTTATAGGCCCAAAAGGTGACCTGCCGCATCATATGGTACCTCAATTTTTATCTTTTCAAGCAGCTCCATTCAGTTTGTGTTAGTGCTGTTACCACTTTACATCCCAGCAGCAGCTAGAAGGTACACATTTCTCTAAAACACCTTCAGCATTTATAGTTTGTAGACTTTTGCTGATGGCCATTTGACTGTTGTGAGCTGAAACCTTTATGGAGGTTGGATACGCATGTGGCGAATAATTCCTTATACTGATCTTTAGGCATATCCTTTTTCTTCTTTTCCTTTTTTTGTTAAAGTGTGAGTACAACTTCCCTCTTCATATTCACTTTTTGAAAAATTTCTCATGTGTTGAATTTTCTTGCCTATTCCCTACCCAAGGGCACTTTTTGAGGGCAGGTGTCATTTAGACCCCTGCAGTCGTTGTGACTATTAAGCAACCATTAGCACTGGGTTTAAAGCTGCTGTTGTGGGAAACAGCCACAAGGCGGCAGCATTATTACGTTCTCAACTCTTGTTACTAGGGCAACAGAATCTTCCTGGAGGTAGTGTTCTGAGGTTGTAAATTAGAGTGGAATGTGCTGGGACAAGCCCCCAGAAGTTTATGTCTCCTTACTTATGTTTGTTTTTTAAATTTCATTTCTATTTCTTATCAGCGTAAATTTGATTAGAGTGTTTTGATTGCCTGGCTGTACAGGATCTGCTCAATGATTCATACATATGTCTGTTCATCTTCGGGTCCTGTTACCATGTATGTGATTACAAAATGTATATTTTAAAGGTATTGGTGATTATATAATTCATACAGTTTATCTGTTATATGTTGTTATACACTTAACATACATTAGTATATGTATGTTAACCCCATAGTCCTAATTTACCCATCCTCCCACCTTTCATTTTGCTAACCATTAGTTTATTTCATAAGTCTGTGAGTGTCTTTTTCTGTGGAAATATGTTCATTGGTAGCAATCTTAGGATAACATGTATAAATATTATCATAGGATATTTGTCGTACCCTTTTGAGTTAGTTAACCTTATATGATTATTTCTAGGCTCAACTGTAGTCCTGAAAACGGCGTTGTTCATTTTTTTCCCCAGGCTACTATTCTATTTGGTACGTATACTACTTCTTCTTTGTCCATTCATCTGTTTATGAACCTTTTTTCTGCTTCCATGTCTTGGCTATTTCAATATTGCTGCAGTGCTCATTTGCCTGCCTGTGTCTTTCCGATTCAGGTGGTCTTAGGTTATAGGCCCAAAGGGTGACCTGCTGCATCATATGGTAGCTCAATTTTTACCTTGTCAAGAAGCTCCATTCAGTTTGCGTTAGTGCTGTTACCACTTTACATCCCACCAGCAGCTAGAAGGTACACAGTTCTCTAAAACCCCTTCAGCATTTATAGTTTATAGACATTTTGCTGATGGAAATGACTGGTGTGAGCTGAAACCTTTTTGAATTTGAATTTGCATGTGTCTAATAATTCCTTATACTGAGCTTTAGGCATGTCGTTTTTTTTCTTTTCCTTTTTTTTAAAGAGTGAGTACAACTTCCCTCCTCTTATTGACTTCTTGAAAAATTTCTCATGTGTTGAATTTTCTTGCCTATTCCCTACCCCAGGGCATTTTTTGAGGGCAGGTGTCATTTAGACCCCTGCAGTCGTTTTGACTATTAAGCAACCATTAGCACTGGGTTTAAAGCTGCTGTTGTGGGAAACAGCCACAAGGCGGCAGCATTATTATGTTCTCAACTCTTGTTACTATGGCAACAGAGTCTTCCTGGAGGTAGTGTTCCGAGGTTGTAAATTAGAGTGGAATGTGCTGGGACAAGCCTCCAGAAGTTTATGTCTCCTTACTTATGTTTGTTTTTTAAATTTAATTTCTATTTCTTATCGGAGTAAATTTGATTTTAGTGTTTTGATTGCCTGGCTGTACAGAATCTGCTCAATGATTCATACATATGTCTGTTCATCCTCGGGTCCTGTTACCATGTATGTGATTACAAAATGTATATTTTAAAGGTATTGGTGATTATATAATTCATACAGTTTATCTGTTATATGTTTTTATACACTTAACATACATTAGTATATGTATGTTAACCCCATAGTCCTAGTTAACCCATCCTCCCACCTTTCATTTTGGCTAACCATTAGTTTATTTGATAAGTCTGTGAGTGTCTTTTTCTGTGGAAATATGTTCATTGGTAGCTATCTTAGGATAACATGTATAAATGTTATCATAGGATATTTGTCGTACCCTTTTGAGTTACTTAACGTTATATGATTATTTCTAGGCTCAACTGTAGTCCTGAAAACGGCATTGTTCATTTTTTTCCCGAGGCTACTATTCTATTTGGTACGTATACCACTTCTTCTTTGTCCATTCATCTGTTTATGAACCTTTTTTCTGCTTCCATGTCTTGGCTATTTCAATATTGCTGCAGTGCTCATTTGCCTGCCTGTGTCTTTCCGATTCAGGTGGTCTTAGGTTATAGGCCCAAAAGGTGACCTGCCGCATCATATGGTAGCTCAATTTTTATCTTTTCAAGCAGCTCCATTCAGTTTGTGTTAGTGCTGTTACCACTTTACATCCCACCAGCAGCTAGAAGGTACACAGTTCTCTAAAACCCCTTCAGCATTTATAGTTTATAGACATTTTGCTGATGGAAACGATTGGTGTGAGCTGAAACCTTTTTCCATTTGAATTTGCATGTGTCTAATAATTCATTCTACTGAGGTTTAGGCATGTCCTTTTTTTTCTTTTCCTTTTTTTTTAAAGAGTGAGTACAACTTCCCTCCTCTTATTGATTTCTTGAAAAATTTCTCATGTGTTGAATATTCTTGCCTATTCCTTACCCCAGGGCATTTTTCAGGGCAGGTGTCATTTAGAGCCCTGCCGTCCATGTGATTATTAAGCAACCATTAGCACTGGGTTTAAAGCTGCTGTTGTGGGAAAGAGCCACAAGGCGGCAGCATTATTACGTTCTCATCTCTTGTTACTAGGGCAACAGAATCTTCCTGGAGGTAGTGTTCCGAGGTTGTAAATTAGAGTGGAATGTGCTGGGACAAGCCCCCAGAAGTTTATGTCTCCTTACTTAGGTTTGTTTTTTAAATTTAATTTCTATTTCTTATCGGAGTAAATTTGATTAGAGTGTTTTGATTGTCTGGCTGTACAGAAACTGCTCAATGATTCCTACATATGTCTGTTCATCTTCGGATTCTGTTACCATGTATGTGATTACAGAATGTATATTTTAAAGGTATTGGTGATTATATAATTCATACAGTTTATCTGTTATATGTTTTTATACACTTAACATACATTAGTATATGTATGTTAACCCCATAGGCCTAATTTACCCGTCCTCCCACCTTTCATTTTGGCTAACAATTAGTTTATTTCATAAGTCTGTGAGTGTCTTTTTCTGTGGAAATATGTTCATTGGTAGCAATCTTAGGATAACATGTATAAATGATATCATAGGATAATTGTCATACCCTTTTGACTTACTTAACCTTATATGATTATTTCTAGGCTCTACTGTAGTCCTGAAAACGGCATTGTTCATTTTTTCCCCGAGGCTACTATTCCATTCTGTCCATATACCACTTCTTCTCTGTCCATTCATCTGTTTATGGACATTTTTTTTGCTTCCATGTCTTTGCTATTTCAATATTGCTGCAGTGCACATTTGACTGCCTGTGTCTTTCCGATTCTGGTAGTCTTAGGTTATAAGCCCAAGAGGTGCCCTGCCGCATCATATGGTAGCTCAATTTTTACCTTTTCAAGCAGCTCCATTCAGTTTGCGTTAGTGCTGTTACCACTTTACATCCCACCAGCAGCTAGAAGGTACACAGTTCTCTAAAACCCCTTCAGCATTTATAGTTTATAGACATTTTGCTGATGGAAATGACTGGTGTGAGCTGAAACCTTTTTGAATTTGAATTTGCATGTGTCTAATAATTCCTTATACTGAGCTTTAGGCATGTCCTTTTTTTTCTTTTCCTTTTTTTTTAAAGAGTGAGTACAACTTCCCTCCTCTTATTGACTTCTTGAAAAATTTCTCATGTGTTGAATTTTCTTGCCTATTCCCTACCCCAGGGCATTTTTCAGGGCAGGTGTCATTTAGAGCCCTGCAGTCCTTGTGACTATTAAGCAACCATTAGCACTGGGTTTAATGTTGCTGTTGTGGGAAACAGCCACAAGGCGGCAGCATTATTACGTTCTCATCTCTTGTTACTAGGGCAACAGAATCTTCCTGGAAGTAGTGTTCCGTGGTTGTAAATTAGAGTGGAATGTGCTGGGACGAGCCCCCAGAAGTTTATGTCTCCTTACTTATGTTTGTTTTTTAAATTTAATTCTATTTCTTTTTGGAGTAAATTTGATTAGAGTTTTTTGATTGTCTGGCTGTACAGAATCTGCTCAATGATTCCTACATATGTCTGTTCATCTTCGGATTCTGTTACCATGTATGTGAATACAGAATGTATATTTTAAAGGTATTGGTGATTATATAATTCATATAGTTTATCTGTTATATGTTTATATGCATGTAACATACATTAGTATATTTATGTTAATCCCATAGTCCTAATTTACCCATCCTCCCCCCTTTCATTTTGGCTAACCATTAGTTTATTTCATAAGTCTGTGAGTGTCTTTTTCTGTGGAAATATGTTCATTGGTAGCAATCTTAGGATAACATGTATAAATGATATCATAGGATATTTGTCATACCCTTTTGACTTACTTAACCTTATATTATTATTTCTAGGCTCTACTGTAGTCCTGAAAACGGCATTGTTCATTTTTTTCCCGAGGCTACTATTCCATTCTGTCCATATACCACTTCTTCTCTGTCCATTCATCTGTTTATGGACCTTTTTTTGCTTCCATGTCTTGGCTATTTCAGTATTGCTGCAGTGCACATTTGACTGCCTGTGTCTTTCCGATTCTGGTGGTCTTAGGTTATAAGCCCGAGAGGTGCCCTGCCGCATCATATGGTAGCTCAATTTCTACCTTTTCAAGCGGCTCCATTCAGTTTGCGTTAGTGCTGTTACCACTTTACATCCCAGCAGCAGATAGAAGGTACACATTTCTCTAAAACACCTTCAGCATTTATAGTTTGTAGACTTTTGCTGATGGCCATTTGACTGTTGTGAGCTGAAACCTTTATGGAGGTTGGATACGCATGTGGCGAATAATTCCTTATACTGATCTTTAGGCATATCCTTTTTCTTCTTTTCCTTTTTTTGTTAAAGTGTGAGTACAACTTCCCTCTTCATATTCACTTTTTGAAAAATTTCTCATGTGTTGAATTTTCTTGCGTATTCCCTACCCCAGGGCATTTTTTGAGGGCAGGTGTCATTTAGACCCCTGCAGTCGTTTTGACTATTAAGCAACCATTAGCACTGGGTTTAAAGCTGCTGTTGTGGGAAACAGCCACAAGGCGGCAGCATTATTACGTTCTCAACTCTTGTTACTATGGCAACAGAGTCTTCCTGGAGGTAGTGTTCCGAGGTTGTAAATTAGAGTGGAATGTGCTGGGACAAGCCTCCAGAAGTTTATGTCTCCTTACTTATGTTTGTTTTTTAAATTTAATTTCTATTTCTTATCGGAGTAAATTTGATTAGAGTCTTTTGATTGTCTGGCTGTACAGAATCTGCTCAATGATTCCTACATATGTCTGTTCATCTTCGGATTCTGTTACCATGTATGTGAATACAGAATGTATATTTTAAAGGTATTGGTGATTGTATAATTCATATAGTTTATCTGTTATATGTTTATATGCATGTAACATACATTAGTATATTTATGTTAATCCCATAGTCCTAATTTACCCATCCTCCCCCCTTTCATTTTGGCTAAGCATTAGTTTATTTCATAAGTCTGTGAGTGTCTTTTTCTGTGGAAATATGTTCATTGGTAGCAATCTTAGGGTAACATGTATAAATGATATCATAGGATATTTGTCATACCCTTTTGACTTACTTAACCTTATATTATTATTTCTAGGCTCCACTGTAGTCCTGAAAACGGCATTGTTCATTTTTTTCCCGAGGCTACTATTCCATTCTGTCCATATACCACTTCTTCTCTGTCCATTCATCTGTTTATGGACCTTTTTTTGCTTCCATGTCTTGGCCATTTCAGTATTGCTGCAGTGCACATTTGACTGCCTGTGTCTTTCCGATTCTGGTGGTCTTAGGTTATAAGCCCGAGAGGTGCCCTGCCGCATCATATGGTAGCTCAATTTCTACCTTTTCAAGCGGCTCCATTCAGTTTGCGTTAGTGCTGTTACCACTTTACATCCCAGCGGCAGATAGAAGGTACACATTTCTCTAAAACACCTTCAGCATTTATAGTTTGTAGACTTTTGCTGATGGCCATTTGTCTGTTGTGAGCTGAAACCTTTATGGAGGTTGGATACGCATGTGGCGAATAATTCCTTATACTGATCTTTAGGCATATCCTTTTTCTTCTTTTCCTTTTTTTGTTAAAGTGTGAGTACAACTTCCCTCTTCATATTCACTTTTTGAAAAATTTCTCATGTGTTGAATTTTCTTGCCTATTCCCTACCCAAGGGCACTTTTTGAGGGCAGGTGTCATTTAGACCCCTGCAGTCGTTGTGACTATTAAGCAACCATTAGCACTGGGTTTAAAGCTGCTGTTGTGGGAAACAGCCACAAGGCGGCAGCATTATTACGTTCTCAACTCTTGTTACTAGGGCAACAGAATCTTCCTGGAGGTAGTGTTCTGAGGTTGTAAATTAGAGTGGAATGTGCTGGGACAAGCCCCCAGAAGTTTATGTCTCCTTACTTATGTTTGTTTTTTAAATTTCATTTCTATTTCTTATCAGCGTAAATTTGATTAGAGTGTTTTGATTGCCTGGCTGTACAGGATCTGCTCAATGATTCATACATATGTCTGTTCATCTTCGGGTCCTGTTACCATGTATGTGATTACAAAATGTATATTTTAAAGGTATTGGTGATTATATAATTCATACAGTTTATCTGTTATATGTTGTTATACACTTAACATACATTAGTATATGTATGTTAACCCCATAGTCCTAATTTACCCATCCTCCCACCTTTCATTTTGCTAACCATTAGTTTATTTCATAAGTCTGTGAGTGTCTTTTTCTGTGGAAATATGTTCATTGGTAGCAATCTTAGGATAACATGTATAAATATTATCATAGGATATTTGTCGTACCCTTTTGAGTTAGTTAACCTTATATGATTATTTCTAGGCTCAACTGTAGTCCTGAAAACGGCGTTGTTCATTTTTTTCCCCAGGCTACTATTCTATTTGGTACGTATACTACTTCTTCTTTGTCCATTCATCTGTTTATGAACCTTTTTTCTGCTTCCATGTCTTGGCTATTTCAATATTGCTGCAGTGCTCATTTGCCTGCCTGTGTCTTTCCGATTCAGGTGGTCTTAGGTTATAGGCCCAAAGGGTGACCTGCTGCATCATATGGTAGCTCAATTTTTACCTTGTCAAGAAGCTCCATTCAGTTTGCGTTAGTGCTGTTACCACTTTACATCCCACCAGCAGCTAGAAGGTACACAGTTCTCTAAAACCCCTTCAGCATTTATAGTTTATAGACATTTTGCTGATGGAAATGACTGGTGTGAGCTGAAACCTTTTTGAATTTGAATTTGCATGTGTCTAATAATTCCTTATACTGAGCTTTAGGCATGTCGTTTTTTTTCTTTTCCTTTTTTTTAAAGAGTGAGTACAACTTCCCTCCTCTTATTGACTTCTTGAAAAATTTCTCATGTGTTGAATTTTCTTGCCTATTCCCTACCCCAGGGCATTTTTTGAGGGCAGGTGTCATTTAGACCCCTGCAGTCGTTTTGACTATTAAGCAACCATTAGCACTGGGTTTAAAGCTGCTGTTGTGGGAAACAGCCACAAGGCGGCAGCATTATTATGTTCTCAACTCTTGTTACTATGGCAACAGAGTCTTCCTGGAGGTAGTGTTCCGAGGTTGTAAATTAGAGTGGAATGTGCTGGGACAAGCCTCCAGAAGTTTATGTCTCCTTACTTATGTTTGTTTTTTAAATTTAATTTCTATTTCTTATCGGAGTAAATTTGATTTTAGTGTTTTGATTGCCTGGCTGTACAGAATCTGCTCAATGATTCATACATATGTCTGTTCATCCTCGGGTCCTGTTACCATGTATGTGATTACAAAATGTATATTTTAAAGGTATTGGTGATTATATAATTCATACAGTTTATCTGTTATATGTTTTTATACACTTAACATACATTAGTATATGTATGTTAACCCCATAGTCCTAGTTAACCCATCCTCCCACCTTTCATTTTGGCTAACCATTAGTTTATTTGATAAGTCTGTGAGTGTCTTTTTCTGTGGAAATATGTTCATTGGTAGCTATCTTAGGATAACATGTATAAATGTTATCATAGGATATTTGTCGTACCCTTTTGAGTTACTTAACGTTATATGATTATTTCTAGGCTCAACTGTAGTCCTGAAAACGGCATTGTTCATTTTTTTCCCGAGGCTACTATTCTATTTGGTACGTATACCACTTCTTCTTTGTCCATTCATCTGTTTATGAACCTTTTTTCTGCTTCCATGTCTTGGCTATTTCAATATTGCTGCAGTGCTCATTTGCCTGCCTGTGTCTTTCCGATTCAGGTGGTCTTAGGTTATAGGCCCAAAAGGTGACCTGCCGCATCATATGGTAGCTCAATTTTTATCTTTTCAAGCAGCTCCATTCAGTTTGTGTTAGTGCTGTTACCACTTTACATCCCACCAGCAGCTAGAAGGTACACAGTTCTCTAAAACCCCTTCAGCATTTATAGTTTATAGACATTTTGCTGATGGAAACGATTGGTGTGAGCTGAAACCTTTTTCCATTTGAATTTGCATGTGTCTAATAATTCATTCTACTGAGGTTTAGGCATGTCCTTTTTTTTCTTTTCCTTTTTTTTTAAAGAGTGAGTACAACTTCCCTCCTCTTATTGATTTCTTGAAAAATTTCTCATGTGTTGAATATTCTTGCCTATTCCTTACCCCAGGGCATTTTTCAGGGCAGGTGTCATTTAGAGCCCTGCCGTCCATGTGATTATTAAGCAACCATTAGCACTGGGTTTAAAGCTGCTGTTGTGGGAAAGAGCCACAAGGCGGCAGCATTATTACGTTCTCATCTCTTGTTACTAGGGCAACAGAATCTTCCTGGAGGTAGTGTTCCGAGGTTGTAAATTAGAGTGGAATGTGCTGGGACAAGCCCCCAGAAGTTTATGTCTCCTTACTTAGGTTTGTTTTTTAAATTTAATTTCTATTTCTTATCGGAGTAAATTTGATTAGAGTGTTTTGATTGTCTGGCTGTACAGAAACTGCTCAATGATTCCTACATATGTCTGTTCATCTTCGGATTCTGTTACCATGTATGTGATTACAGAATGTATATTTTAAAGGTATTGGTGATTATATAATTCATACAGTTTATCTGTTATATGTTTTTATACACTTAACATACATTAGTATATGTATGTTAACCCCATAGGCCTAATTTACCCGTCCTCCCACCTTTCATTTTGGCTAACAATTAGTTTATTTCATAAGTCTGTGAGTGTCTTTTTCTGTGGAAATATGTTCATTGGTAGCAATCTTAGGATAACATGTATAAATGATATCATAGGATAATTGTCATACCCTTTTGACTTACTTAACCTTATATGATTATTTCTAGGCTCTACTGTAGTCCTGAAAACGGCATTGTTCATTTTTTCCCCGAGGCTACTATTCCATTCTGTCCATATACCACTTCTTCTCTGTCCATTCATCTGTTTATGGACATTTTTTTTGCTTCCATGTCTTTGCTATTTCAATATTGCTGCAGTGCACATTTGACTGCCTGTGTCTTTCCGATTCTGGTAGTCTTAGGTTATAAGCCCAAGAGGTGCCCTGCCGCATCATATGGTAGCTCAATTTTTACCTTTTCAAGCAGCTCCATTCAGTTTGCGTTAGTGCTGTTACCACTTTACATCCCACCAGCAGCTAGAAGGTACACAGTTCTCTAAAACCCCTTCAGCATTTATAGTTTATAGACATTTTGCTGATGGAAATGACTGGTGTGAGCTGAAACCTTTTTGAATTTGAATTTGCATGTGTCTAATAATTCCTTATACTGAGCTTTAGGCATGTCCTTTTTTTTCTTTTCCTTTTTTTTTAAAGAGTGAGTACAACTTCCCTCCTCTTATTGACTTCTTGAAAAATTTCTCATGTGTTGAATTTTCTTGCCTATTCCCTACCCCAGGGCATTTTTCAGGGCAGGTGTCATTTAGAGCCCTGCAGTCCTTGTGACTATTAAGCAACCATTAGCACTGGGTTTAATGTTGCTGTTGTGGGAAACAGCCACAAGGCGGCAGCATTATTACGTTCTCATCTCTTGTTACTAGGGCAACAGAATCTTCCTGGAAGTAGTGTTCCGTGGTTGTAAATTAGAGTGGAATGTGCTGGGACGAGCCCCCAGAAGTTTATGTCTCCTTACTTATGTTTGTTTTTTAAATTTAATTCTATTTCTTTTTGGAGTAAATTTGATTAGAGTTTTTTGATTGTCTGGCTGTACAGAATCTGCTCAATGATTCCTACATATGTCTGTTCATCTTCGGATTCTGTTACCATGTATGTGAATACAGAATGTATATTTTAAAGGTATTGGTGATTATATAATTCATATAGTTTATCTGTTATATGTTTATATGCATGTAACATACATTAGTATATTTATGTTAATCCCATAGTCCTAATTTACCCATCCTCCCCCCTTTCATTTTGGCTAACCATTAGTTTATTTCATAAGTCTGTGAGTGTCTTTTTCTGTGGAAATATGTTCATTGGTAGCAATCTTAGGATAACATGTATAAATGATATCATAGGATATTTGTCATACCCTTTTGACTTACTTAACCTTATATTATTATTTCTAGGCTCTACTGTAGTCCTGAAAACGGCATTGTTCATTTTTTTCCCGAGGCTACTATTCCATTCTGTCCATATACCACTTCTTCTCTGTCCATTCATCTGTTTATGGACCTTTTTTTGCTTCCATGTCTTGGCTATTTCAGTATTGCTGCAGTGCACATTTGACTGCCTGTGTCTTTCCGATTCTGGTGGTCTTAGGTTATAAGCCCGAGAGGTGCCCTGCCGCATCATATGGTAGCTCAATTTCTACCTTTTCAAGCGGCTCCATTCAGTTTGCGTTAGTGCTGTTACCACTTTACATCCCAGCAGCAGATAGAAGGTACACATTTCTCTAAAACACCTTCAGCATTTATAGTTTGTAGACTTTTGCTGATGGCCATTTGACTGTTGTGAGCTGAAACCTTTATGGAGGTTGGATACGCATGTGGCGAATAATTCCTTATACTGATCTTTAGGCATATCCTTTTTCTTCTTTTCCTTTTTTTGTTAAAGTGTGAGTACAACTTCCCTCTTCATATTCACTTTTTGAAAAATTTCTCATGTGTTGAATTTTCTTGCGTATTCCCTACCCCAGGGCATTTTTTGAGGGCAGGTGTCATTTAGACCCCTGCAGTCGTTTTGACTATTAAGCAACCATTAGCACTGGGTTTAAAGCTGCTGTTGTGGGAAACAGCCACAAGGCGGCAGCATTATTACGTTCTCAACTCTTGTTACTATGGCAACAGAGTCTTCCTGGAGGTAGTGTTCCGAGGTTGTAAATTAGAGTGGAATGTGCTGGGACAAGCCTCCAGAAGTTTATGTCTCCTTACTTATGTTTGTTTTTTAAATTTAATTTCTATTTCTTATCGGAGTAAATTTGATTAGAGTCTTTTGATTGTCTGGCTGTACAGAATCTGCTCAATGATTCCTACATATGTCTGTTCATCTTCGGATTCTGTTACCATGTATGTGAATACAGAATGTATATTTTAAAGGTATTGGTGATTGTATAATTCATATAGTTTATCTGTTATATGTTTATATGCATGTAACATACATTAGTATATTTATGTTAATCCCATAGTCCTAATTTACCCATCCTCCCCCCTTTCATTTTGGCTAAGCATTAGTTTATTTCATAAGTCTGTGAGTGTCTTTTTCTGTGGAAATATGTTCATTGGTAGCAATCTTAGGGTAACATGTATAAATGATATCATAGGATATTTGTCATACCCTTTTGACTTACTTAACCTTATATTATTATTTCTAGGCTCCACTGTAGTCCTGAAAACGGCATTGTTCATTTTTTTCCCGAGGCTACTATTCCATTCTGTCCATATACCACTTCTTCTCTGTCCATTCATCTGTTTATGGACCTTTTTTTGCTTCCATGTCTTGGCCATTTCAGTATTGCTGCAGTGCACATTTGACTGCCTGTGTCTTTCCGATTCTGGTGGTCTTAGGTTATAAGCCCGAGAGGTGCCCTGCCGCATCATATGGTAGCTCAATTTCTACCTTTTCAAGCGGCTCCATTCAGTTTGCGTTAGTGCTGTTACCACTTTACATCCCAGCGGCAGATAGAAGGTACACATTTCTCTAAAACACCTTCAGCATTTATAGTTTGTAGACTTTTGCTGATGGCCATTTGTCTGTTGTGAGCTGAAACCTTTATGGAGGTTGGATACGCATGTGGCGAATAATTCCTTATACTGATCTTTAGGCATATCCTTTTTCTTCTTTTCCTTTTTTTGTTAAAGTGTGAGTACAACTTCCCTCTTCATATTCACTTTTTGAAAAATTTCTCATGTGTTGAATTTTCTTGCCTATTCCCTACCCAAGGGCACTTTTTGAGGGCAGGTGTCATTTAGACCCCTGCAGTCGTTGTGACTATTAAGCAACCATTAGCACTGGGTTTAAAGCTGCTGTTGTGGGAAACAGCCACAAGGCGGCAGCATTATTACGTTCTCAACTCTTGTTACTAGGGCAACAGAATCTTCCTGGAGGTAGTGTTCTGAGGTTGTAAATTAGAGTGGAATGTGCTGGGACAAGCCCCCAGAAGTTTATGTCTCCTTACTTATGTTTGTTTTTTAAATTTCATTTCTATTTCTTATCAGCGTAAATTTGATTAGAGTGTTTTGATTGCCTGGCTGTACAGGATCTGCTCAATGATTCATACATATGTCTGTTCATCTTCGGGTCCTGTTACCATGTATGTGATTACAAAATGTATATTTTAAAGGTATTGGTGATTATATAATTCATACAGTTTATCTGTTATATGTTGTTATACACTTAACATACATTAGTATATGTATGTTAACCCCATAGTCCTAATTTACCCATCCTCCCACCTTTCATTTTGCTAACCATTAGTTTATTTCATAAGTCTGTGAGTGTCTTTTTCTGTGGAAATATGTTCATTGGTAGCAATCTTAGGATAACATGTATAAATATTATCATAGGATATTTGTCGTACCCTTTTGAGTTAGTTAACCTTATATGATTATTTCTAGGCTCAACTGTAGTCCTGAAAACGGCGTTGTTCATTTTTTTCCCCAGGCTACTATTCTATTTGGTACGTATACTACTTCTTCTTTGTCCATTCATCTGTTTATGAACCTTTTTTCTGCTTCCATGTCTTGGCTATTTCAATATTGCTGCAGTGCTCATTTGCCTGCCTGTGTCTTTCCGATTCAGGTGGTCTTAGGTTATAGGCCCAAAGGGTGACCTGCTGCATCATATGGTAGCTCAATTTTTACCTTGTCAAGAAGCTCCATTCAGTTTGCGTTAGTGCTGTTACCACTTTACATCCCACCAGCAGCTAGAAGGTACACAGTTCTCTAAAACCCCTTCAGCATTTATAGTTTATAGACATTTTGCTGATGGAAATGACTGGTGTGAGCTGAAACCTTTTTGAATTTGAATTTGCATGTGTCTAATAATTCCTTATACTGAGCTTTAGGCATGTCCTTTTTTTTCTTTTCCTTTTTTTTAAAGAGTGAGTACAACTTCCCTCCTCTTATTGACTTCTTGAAAAATTTCTCATGTGTTGAATTTTCTTGCCTATTCCCTACCCCAGGGCATTTTTCAGGGCAGGTGTCATTTAGAGCCCTGCAGTCCTTGTGACTATTAAGCAACTATTAGTACTGGGTTTAAAGCTGCTGTTGTGGGAAACAGCCACAAGGCCGCAGCATTATTACGTTCTCAACTCTTGTTACTACGGCAACAGAGTCTTCCTGGAGGTAGTGTTCCGAGGTTGTAAATTAGAGTGGAATGTGCTGGGACAAGCCCCCAGAAGTTTATGTCTCCTTACTTATGTTTGTTTTTTAAATTTAATTTCTATTTCTTATCAGAGTAAATTTGATTAGAGTGTTTTGATTGCCTGGCTGTACAGAATCTGCTCAATGATTCATACATATGTTTGTTCATCTTCGGGTCCTGTTACCATGTATGTGATTACAAAATGTATATTTTAAAGGTATTGGTGATTATATAATTCATACAGTTTATCTGTTATATGTTTTTATACACTTAACATACATTAGTATATGTATGTTAACCCCATAGTCCTAATTTACCCATCCTCCCACCTTTCATTTTGGCTAACCATTAGTTTATTTGATAAGTCTGTGAGTGTCTTTTTCTGTGGAAATATGTTCATTGGTAGCAATCTTAGGATAACATGTATAAATGTTTTCATAGGATATTTGTCGTACCCTTTTGAGTTACTTAACGTTATATGATTATTTCTAGGCTCAACTGTAGTCCTGAAAACGGCATTGTTCATTTTTTTCCCGAGGCTACTATTCTATTTGGTACGTATACCACTTCTTCTTTGTCCATTCATCTGTTTATGAACCTTTTTTCTGCTTCCATGTCTTGGCTATTTCAATATTGCTGCAGTGCTCATTTGCCTGCCTGTGTCTTTCCGATTCAGGTGGTCTTAGGTTATAGGCCCAAAAGGTGACCTGCCGCATCATATGGTAGCTCAATTTTTATCTTTTCAAGCAGCTCCATTCAGTTTGCGTTAGTGCTGTTACCACTTTACATCCCACCAGCAGCTAGAAGGTACACAGTTCTCTAAAACCCCTTCAGCATTTATAGTTTGTAGACATTTTGCTGATGGAAACGACTGGTGTGAGCTGAAACCTTTTTGAATTTGAATTTGCATGTGTCTAATAATTCATTCTACTGAGCTTTAGGCATGTCCTTTTTTTTCTTTTCCTTTTTTTTTAAAGAGTGAGTACAACTTCCCTCCTCTTATTGACTTCTTGAAAAATTTCTCATGTGTTGAATATTCTTGCCTATTCCCTACCCCAGGGCATTTTTCAGGGCAGGTGTCATTTAGAGCCCTGCAGTCCATGTGACTATTAAGCAACCATTAGCACTGGGTTTAAAGCTGCTGTTGTGAGAAAGAGCCACAAGGCGGCAGCATTATTACGTTCTCATCTCTTGTTACTAGGGCAACAGAATCTTCCTGGAGGTAGTGTTCCGAGGCTGTAAATTAGAGTGGAATGTGCTGGGACAAGCCCCCAGAAGTTTATGTCTCCTTACTTAGGTTTGTTTTTTAAATGTAATTTCTATTTCTTATCGGAGTAAATTTGATTAGAGTGTTTTGATTGTCTGGCTGTACAGAAACTGCTCAATGATTCCTACATATGTCTGTTCATCTTCGGATTCTGTTACCATGTATGTGATTACAGAATGTATATTTTAAAGGTATTGGTGATTATATAATTCATACAGTTTATCTGTTATATGTTTTTATACACTTAACATACATTAGTATATGTATGTTAACCCCATAGTCCTAATTTACCCATCCTCCCACCTTTCATTTTGGCTAACAATTAGTTTATTTCATAAGTCTGTGAGTGTCTTTTTCTGTGGAAATATGTTCATTGGTAGCAATCTTAGGATAACATGTATAAATGATATCATAGGATAATTGTCATACCCTTTTGACTTACTTAACCTTATATGATTATTTCTAGGCTCTACTGTAGTCCTGAAAACGGCATTGTTCATTTTTTCCCCGAGGCTACTATTCCATTCTGTCCATATACCACTTCTTCTCTGTCCATTCATCTGTTTATGGACATTTTTTTTTGCTTCCATGTCTTTGCTATTTCAATATTGCTGCAGTGCACATTTGACTGCCTGTGTCTTTCCGATTCTGGTAGTCTTAGGTTATAAGCCCATGAGGTGCCCTGCTGCATCATATGGTAGCTCAATTTTTACCTTTTCAAGCAGCTCCATTCAGTTTGCGTTAGTGCTGTTACCACTTTACATCCCACCAGCAGCTAGAAGGTACACAGTTCTCTAAAACCCCTTCAGCATTTATAGTTTATAGACATTTTGCTGATGGAAATGACTGGTGTGAGCTGAAACCTTCTTGAATTTGAATTTGCATGTGTCTAATAATTCCTTATACTGAGCTTTAGGCATGTCCTTTTTTTTCTTTTCCTTTTTTTTTAAAGAGTGAGTACAACTTCCCTCCTCTTATTGACTTCTTGAAAAATTTCTCATGTGTTGAATTTTCTTGCCTATTCCCTACCCCAGGGCATTTTTCAGGGCAGGTGTCATTTAGAGCCCTGCAGTCCTTGTGACTATTAAGCAACCATTAGCACTGGGTTTAATGCTGCTGTTGTGGGAAACAGCCACAAGGCGGCAGCATTATTACGTTCTCATCTCTTGTTACTAGGGCAACAGAATCTTCCTGGAGGTAGTGTTCTGAGGTTGTAAATTAGAGTGGAATGTGCTGGGACAAGCCCCCAGAAGTTTATGTCTCCTTACTTATGTTTGTTTTTTAAATTTCATTTCTATTTCTTATCAGCGTAAATTTGATTAGAGTGTTTTGATTGCCTGGCTGTACAGGATCTGCTCAATGATTCATACATATGTCTGTTCATCTTCGGGTCCTGTTACCATGTATGTGATTACAAAATGTATATTTTAAAGGTATTGGTGATTATATAATTCATACAGTTTATCTGTTATATGTTGTTATACACTTAACATACATTAGTATATGTATGTTAACCCCATAGTCCTAATTTACCCATCCTCCCACCTTTCAGTTTGCTAACCATTAGTTTATTTCATAAGTCTGTGAGTGTCTTTTTCTGTGGAAATATGTTCATTGGTAGCAATCTTAGGATAACATGTATAAATATTATCATAGGATATTTGTCGTACCCTTTTGAGTTAGTTAACCTTATATGATTATTTCTAGGCTCAACTGTAGTCCTGAAAACGGCGTTGTTCATTTTTTTCCCCAGGCTACTATTCTATTTGGTACGTATACTACTTCTTCTTTGTCCATTCATCTGTTTATGAACCTTTTTTCTGCTTCCATGTCTTGGCTATTTCAATATTGCTGCAGTGCTCATTTGCCTGCCTGTGTCTTTCCGATTCAGGTGGTCTTAGGTTATAGGCCCAAAGGGTGACCTGCTGCATCATATGGTAGCTCAATTTTTACCTTGTCAAGAAGCTCCATTCAGTTTGCGTTAGTGCTGTTACCACTTTACATCCCACCAGCAGCTAGAAGGTACACAGTTCTCTAAAACCCCTTCAGCATTTATAGTTTATAGACATTTTGCTGATGGAAATGACTGGTGTGAGCTGAAACCTTTTTGAATTTGAATTTGCATGTGTCTAATAATTCCTTATACTGAGCTTTAGGCATGTCCTTTTTTTTCTTTTCCTTTTTTTTAAAGAGTGAGTACAACTTCCCTCCTCTTATTGACTTCTTGAAAAATTTCTCATGTGTTGAATTTTCTTGCCTATTCCCTACCCCAGGGCATTTTTCAGGGCAGGTGTCATTTAGAGCCCTGCAGTCCTTGTGACTATTAAGCAACTATTAGTACTGGGTTTAAAGCTGCTGTTGTGGGAAACAGCCACAAGGCCGCAGCATTATTACGTTCTCAACTCTTGTTACTACGGCAACAGAGTCTTCCTGGAGGTAGTGTTCCGAGGTTGTAAATTAGAGTGGAATGTGCTGGGACAAGCCCCCAGAAGTTTATGTCTCCTTACTTATGTTTGTTTTTTAAATTTAATTTCTATTTCTTATCAGAGTAAATTTGATTAGAGTGTTTTGATTGCCTGGCTGTACAGAATCTGCTCAATGATTCATACATATGTCTGTTCATCTTCGGGTCCTGTTACCATGTATGTGATTACAAAATGTATATTTTAAAGGTATTGGTGATTATATAATTCATACAGTTTATCTGTTATATGTTTTTATACACTTAACATACATTAGTATATGTATGTTAACCCCATAGTCCTAATTTACCCATCCTCCCACCTTTCATTTTGGCTAACCATTAGTTTATTTGATAAGTCTGTGAGTGTCTTTTTCTGTGGAAATATGTTCATTGGTAGCAATCTTAGGATAACATGTATAAATGTTTTCATAGGATATTTGTCGTACCCTTTTGAGTTACTTAACGTTATATGATTATTTCTAGGCTCAACTGTAGTCCTGAAAACGGCATTGTTCATTTTTTTCCCGAGGCTACTATTCTATTTGGTACGTATACCACTTCTTCTTTGTCCATTCATCTGTTTATGAACCTTTTTTCTGCTTCCATGTCTTGGCTATTTCAATATTGCTGCAGTGCTCATTTGCCTGCCTGTGTCTTTCCGATTCAGGTGGTCTTAGGTTATAGGCCCAAAAGGTGACCTGCCGCATCATATGGTAGCTCAATTTTTATCTTTTCAAGCAGCTCCATTCAGTTTGCGTTAGTGCTGTTACCACTTTACATCCCACCAGCAGCTAGAAGGTACACAGTTCTCTAAAACCCCTTCAGCATTTATAGTTTGTAGACATTTTGCTGATGGAAACGACTGGTGTGAGCTGAAACCTTTTTGAATTTGAATTTGCATGTGTCTAATAATTCATTCTACTGAGCTTTAGGCATGTCCTTTTTTTTCTTTTCCTTTTTTTTTAAAGAGTGAGTACAACTTCCCTCCTCTTATTGACTTCTTGAAAAATTTCTCATGTGTTGAATATTCTTGCCTATTCCCTACCCCAGGGCATTTTTCAGGGCAGGTGTCATTTAGAGCCCTGCAGTCCATGTGACTATTAAGCAACCATTAGCACTGGGTTTAAAGCTGCTGTTGTGGGAAAGAGCCACAAGGCGGCAGCATTATTACGTTCTCATCTCTTGTTACTAGGGCAACAGAATCTTCCTGGAGGTAGTGTTCCGAGGTTGTAAATTAGAGTGGAATGTGCTGGGACAAGCCCCCAGAAGTTTATGTCTCCTTACTTAGGTTTGTTTTTTAAATTTAATTTCTATTTCTTATCGGAGTAAATTTGATTAGAGTGTTTTGATTGTCTGGCTGTACAGAAACTGCTCAATGATTCCTACATATGTCTGTTCATCTTCGGATTCTGTTACCATGTATGTGATTACAGAATGTATATTTTAAAGGTATTGGTGATTATATAATTCATACAGTTTATCTGTTATATGTTTTTATACACTTAACATACATTAGTATATGTATGTTAACCCCATAGTCCTAGTTTACCCATCCTCCCACCTTTCATTTTGTCTAACCATTAGTTTATTTCATAAGTCTGTGAGTGTCTTTTTCTGTGGAAATATGTTCATTGGTAGCTATCTTAGGATAACATGTATAAATGTTATCATAGGATATTTGTCGTACCCTTTTGAGTTAGTTAACCTTATATGATTATTTCTAGGCTCAACTGTAGTCCTGAAAACGGCATTGTTCATTTTTTTCCCGAGGCTACTATTCTATTTGGTACGTATACCACTTCTTCTTTGTCCATTCATCTGTTTATGGACATTTTTTTTGCTTCCATGTCTTTGCTATTTCCATATTGCTGCAGTGCACATTTGACTGCCTGTGTCTTTCCGATTCTGGTAGTCTTAGGTTATAAGCCCAAGAGGTGCCCTGCCGCATCATATGGTAGCTCAATTTTTACCTTTTCAAGCAGCTCCATTCAGTTTGCATTAGTGCTGTTACCACTTTTCATCCCAGCAGCAGATAGAAGGTATACATTTCTCTAAAACCCCTTCAGCATTTATAGTTTGTAGACTTTTTGCTGATGGCCATTTGACTGGTGTGAGCTGAAACCTTTTTGGAGGTTGGATACGCATGTGGCGAATAATTCCTTATACTGATCTTTAGGCATATCCTTTTTCTTCTTTTCCTTTTTTTGTTAAAGTGTGAGTACAACTGCCCTCTTCATATTCACTTTTTGAAAAATTTCTCATGTGTTGAATTTTCTTGCGTATTCCCTACCCCAGGGCATTTTTTGAGGGCAGGTGTCATTTAGACCCCTGCAGTCGTTTTGACTATTAAGCAACCATTAGCACTGGGTTTAAAGCTGCTGTTGTGGGAAACAGCCACAAGGCGGCAGCATTATTACGTTCTCAACTCTTGTTACTATGGCAACAGAGTCTTCCTGGAGGTAGTGTTCCGAGGTTGTAAATTAGAGTGGAATGTGCTGGGACAAGCCTCCAGAAGTTTATGTCTCCTTACTTATGTTTGTTTTTTAAATTTAATTTCTATTTCTTATCGGAGTAAATTTGATTTTAGTGTTTTGATTGCCTGGCTGTACAGAATCTGCTCAATGATTCATACATATGTCTGTTCATCCTCGGGTCCTGTTACCATGTATGTGATTACAAAATGTATATTTTAAAGGTATTGGTGATTATATAATTCATACAGTTTATCTGTTATATGTTTTTATACACTTAACATACATTAGTATATGTATGTTAACCCCATAGTCCTAGTTAACCCATCCTCCCACCTTTCATTTTGGCTAACCATTAGTTTATTTGATAAGTCTGTGAGTGTCTTTTTCTGTGGAAATATGTTCATTGGTAGCAATCTTAGGATAACATGTATAAATGTTATCATAGGATATTTGTCGTACCCTTTTGAGTTACTTAACGTTATATGATTATTTCTAGGCTCAACTGTAGTCCTGAAAACGGCATTGTTCATTTTTTTCCCGAGGCTACTATTCTATTTGGTACGTATACCACTTCTTCTTTGTCCATTCATCTGTTTATGAACCTTTTTTCTGCTTCCATGTCTTGGCTATTTCAATATTGCTGCAGTGCTCATTTGCCTGCCTGTGTCTTTCCGATTCAGGTGGTCTTAGGTTATAGGCCCAAAAGGTGACCTGCCGCATCATATGGTACCTCAATTTTTATCTTTTCAAGCAGCTCCATTCAGTTTGTGTTAGTGCTGTTACCACTTTACATCCCAGCAGCAGATAGAAGGTACACATTTCTCTAAAACACCTTCAGCATTTATAGTTTGTAGACTTTTGCTGATGGCCATTTGACTGTTGTGAGCTGAAACCTTTATGGAGGTTGGATACGCATGTGGCGAATAATTCCTTATACTGATCTTTAGGCATATCCTTTTTCTTCTTTTCCTTTTTTTGTTAAAGTGTGAGTACAACTTCCCTCTTCATATTCACTTTTTGAAAAATTTCTCATGTGTTGAATTTTCTTGCCTATTCCCTACCCAAGGGCACTTTTTGAGGGCAGGTGTCATTTAGACCCCTGCAGTCGTTGTGACTATTAAGCAACCATTAGCACTGGGTTTAAAGCTGCTGTTGTGGGAAACAGCCACAAGGCGGCAGCATTATTACGTTCTCAACTCTTGTTACTAGGGCAACAGAATCTTCCTGGAGGTAGTGTTCTGAGGTTGTAAATTAGAGTGGAATGTGCTGGGACAAGCCCCCAGAAGTTTATGTCTCCTTACTTATGTTTGTTTTTTAAATTTCATTTCTATTTCTTATCAGCGTAAATTTGATTAGAGTGTTTTGATTGCCTGGCTGTACAGGATCTGCTCAATGATTCATACATATGTCTGTTCATCTTCGGGTCCTGTTACCATGTATGTGATTACAAAATGTATATTTTAAAGGTATTGGTGATTATATAATTCATACAGTTTATCTGTTATATGTTGTTATACACTTAACATACATTAGTATATGTATGTTAACCCCATAGTCCTAATTTACCCATCCTCCCACCTTTCAGTTTGCTAACCATTAGTTTATTTCATAAGTCTGTGAGTGTCTTTTTCTGTGGAAATATGTTCATTGGTAGCAATCTTAGGATAACATGTATAAATATTATCATAGGATATTTGTCGTACCCTTTTGAGTTAGTTAACCGTATATGATTATTTCTAGGCTCAACTGTAGTCCTGAAAACGGCGTTGTTCATTTTTTTCCCCAGGCTACTATTCTATTTGGTACGTATACTACTTCTTCTTTGTCCATTCATCTGTTTATGAACCTTTTTTCTGCTTCCATGTCTTGGCTATTTCAATATTGCTGCAGTGCTCATTTGCCTGCCTGTGTCTTTCCGATTCAGGTGGTCTTAGGTTATAGGCCCAAAGGGTGACCTGCTGCATCATATGGTAGCTCAATTTTTACCTTGTCAAGAAGCTCCATTCAGTTTGCGTTAGTGCTGTTACCACTTTACATCCCACCAGCAGCTAGAAGGTACACAGTTCTCTAAAACCCCTTCAGCATTTATAGTTTATAGACATTTTGCTGATGGAAATGACTGGTGTGAGCTGAAACCTTTTTGAATTTGAATTTGCATGTGTCTAATAATTCCTTATACTGAGCTTTAGGCATGTCCTTTTTTTTCTTTTCCTTTTTTTTAAAGAGTGAGTACAACTTCCCTCCTCTTATTGACTTCTTGAAAAATTTCTCATGTGTTGAATTTTCTTGCCTATTCCCTACCCCAGGGCATTTTTTGAGGGCAGGTGTCATTTAGACCCCTGCAGTCGTTTTGACTATTAAGCAACCATTAGCACTGGGTTTAAAGCTGCTGTTGTGGGAAACAGCCACAAGGCGGCAGCATTATTATGTTCTCAACTCTTGTTACTATGGCAACAGAGTCTTCCTGGAGGTAGTGTTCCGAGGTTGTAAATTAGAGTGGAATGTGCTGGGACAAGCCTCCAGAAGTTTATGTCTCCTTACTTATGTTTGTTTTTTAAATTTAATTTCTATTTCTTATCGGAGTAAATTTGATTTTAGTGTTTTGATTGCCTGGCTGTACAGAATCTGCTCAATGATTCATACATATGTCTGTTCATCCTCGGGTCCTGTTACCATGTATGTGATTACAAAATGTATATTTTAAAGGTATTGGTGATTATATAATTCATACAGTTTATCTGTTATATGTTTTTATACACTTAACATACATTAGTATATGTATGTTAACCCCATAGTCCTAGTTAACCCATCCTCCCACCTTTCATTTTGGCTAACCATTAGTTTATTTGATAAGTCTGTGAGTGTCTTTTTCTGTGGAAATATGTTCACTGGTAGCAATCTTAGGATAACATGTATAAATGTTTTCATAGGATATTTGTCGTACCCTTTTGAGTTACTTAACGTTATATGATTATTTCTAGGCTCAACTGTAGTCCTGAAAACGGCATTGTTCATTTTTTTCCCGAGGCTACTATTCTATTTGGTACGTATACCACTTCTTCTTTGTCCATTCATCTGTTTATGAACCTTTTTTCTGCTTCCATGTCTTGGCTATTTCAATATTGCTGCAGTGCTCATTTGCCTGCCTGTGTCTTTCCGATTCAGGTGGTCTTAGGTTATAGGCCCAAAAGGTGACCTGCCGCATCATATGGTAGCTCAATTTTTATCTTTTCAAGCAGCTCCATTCAGTTTGCGTTAGTGCTGTTACCACTTTACATCCCACCAGCAGCTAGAAGGTACACAGTTCTCTAAAACCCCTTCAGCATTTATAGTTTGTAGACATTTTGCTGATGGAAACGACTGGTGTGAGCTGAAACCTTTTTGAATTTGAATTTGCATGTGTCTAATAATTCATTCTACTGAGCTTTAGGCATGTCCTTTTTTTTCTTTTCCTTTTTTTTTAAAGAGTGAGTACAACTTCCCTCCTCTTATTGACTTCTTGAAAAATTTCTCATGTGTTGAATATTCTTGCCTATTCCCTACCCCAGGGCATTTTTCAGGGCAGGTGTCATTTAGAGCCCTGCAGTCCATGTGACTATTAAGCAACCATTAGCACTGGGTTTAAAGCTGCTGTTGTGGGAAAGAGCCACAAGGCGGCAGCATTATTACGTTCTCATCTCTTGTTACTAGGGCAACAGAATCTTCCTGGAGGTAGTGTTCCGAGGTTGTAAATTAGAGTGGAATGTGCTGGGACAAGCCCCCAGAAGTTTATGTCTCCTTACTTAGGTTTGTTTTTTAAATTTAATTTCTATTTCTTATCGGAGTAAATTTGATTAGAGTGTTTTGATTGTCTGGCTGTACAGAAACTGCTCAATGATTCCTACATATGTCTGTTCATCTTCGGATTCTGTTACCATGTATGTGATTACAGAATGTATATTTTAAAGGTATTGGTGATTATATAATTCATACAGTTTATCTGTTATATGTTTTTATACACTTAACATACATTAGTATATGTATGTTAACCCCATAGTCCTAGTTTACCCATCCTCCCACCTTTCATTTTGTCTAACCATTAGTTTATTTCATAAGTCTGTGAGTGTCTTTTTCTGTGGAAATATGTTCATTGGTAGCTATCTTAGGATAACATGTATAAATGTTATCATAGGATATTTGTCGTACCCTTTTGAGTTAGTTAACCTTATATGATTATTTCTAGGCTCAACTGTAGTCCTGAAAACGGCATTGTTCATTTTTTTCCCGAGGCTACTATTCTATTTGGTACGTATACCACTTCTTCTTTGTCCATTCATCTGTTTATGGACATTTTTTTTGCTTCCATGTCTTTGCTATTTCCATATTGCTGCAGTGCACATTTGACTGCCTGTGTCTTTCCGATTCTGGTAGTCTTAGGTTATAAGCCCAAGAGGTGCCCTGCCGCATCATATGGTAGCTCAATTTTTACCTTTTCAAGCAGCTCCATTCAGTTTGCATTAGTGCTGTTACCACTTTTCATCCCAGCAGCAGATAGAAGGTATACATTTCTCTAAAACCCCTTCAGCATTTATAGTTTGTAGACTTTTTGCTGATGGCCATTTGACTGGTGTGAGCTGAAACCTTTTTGGAGGTTGGATACGCATGTGGCGAATAATTCCTTATACTGATCTTTAGGCATATCCTTTTTCTTCTTTTCCTTTTTTTGTTAAAGTGTGAGTACAACTGCCCTCTTCATATTCACTTTTTGAAAAATTTCTCATGTGTTGAATTTTCTTGCGTATTCCCTACCCCAGGGCATTTTTTGAGGGCAGGTGTCATTTAGACCCCTGCAGTCGTTTTGACTATTAAGCAACCATTAGCACTGGGTTTAAAGCTGCTGTTGTGGGAAACAGCCACAAGGCGGCAGCATTATTACGTTCTCAACTCTTGTTACTATGGCAACAGAGTCTTCCTGGAGGTAGTGTTCCGAGGTTGTAAATTAGAGTGGAATGTGCTGGGACAAGCCTCCAGAAGTTTATGTCTCCTTACTTATGTTTGTTTTTTAAATTTAATTTCTATTTCTTATCGGAGTAAATTTGATTTTAGTGTTTTGATTGCCTGGCTGTACAGAATCTGCTCAATGATTCATACATATGTCTGTTCATCCTCGGGTCCTGTTACCATGTATGTGATTACAAAATGTATATTTTAAAGGTATTGGTGATTATATAATTCATACAGTTTATCTGTTATATGTTTTTATACACTTAACATACATTAGTATATGTATGTTAACCCCATAGTCCTAGTTAACCCATCCTCCCACCTTTCATTTTGGCTAACCATTAGTTTATTTGATAAGTCTGTGAGTGTCTTTTTCTGTGGAAATATGTTCATTGGTAGCAATCTTAGGATAACATGTATAAATGTTATCATAGGATATTTGTCGTACCCTTTTGAGTTACTTAACGTTATATGATTATTTCTAGGCTCAACTGTAGTCCTGAAAACGGCATTGTTCATTTTTTTCCCGAGGCTACTATTCTATTTGGTACGTATACCACTTCTTCTTTGTCCATTCATCTGTTTATGAACCTTTTTTCTGCTTCCATGTCTTGGCTATTTCAATATTGCTGCAGTGCTCATTTGCCTGCCTGTGTCTTTCCGATTCAGGTGGTCTTAGGTTATAGGCCCAAAAGGTGACCTGCCGCATCATATGGTACCTCAATTTTTATCTTTTCAAGCAGCTCCATTCAGTTTGTGTTAGTGCTGTTACCACTTTACATCCCACCAGCAGCTAGAAGGTACACAGTTCTCTAAAACCCCTTCAGCATTTATAGTTTGTAGACATTTTGCTGATGGAAACGATTGGTGTGAGCTGAAACCTTTTTCCATTTGAATTTGCATGTGTCTAATAATTCATTCTACTGAGCTTTAGGCATGTCCTTTTTTTTCTTTTCCTTTTTTTTTAAAGAGTGAGTACAACTTCCCTCCTCTTATTGATTTCTTGAAAAATTTCTCATGTGTTGAATATTCTTGCCTATTCCTTACCCCAGGGCATTTTTCAGGGCAGGTGTCATTTAGAGCCCTGCAGTCCATGTGACTATTAAGCAACCATTAGCACTGGGTTTAAAGCTGCTGTTGTGAGAAAGAGCCACAAGGCGGCAGCATTATTACGTTCTCATCTCTTGTTACTAGGGCAACAGAATCTTCCTGGAGGTAGTGTTCCGAGGTTGTAAATTAGAGTGGAATGTGCTGGGACAAGCCCCCAGAAGTTTATGTCTCCTTACTTAGGTTTGTTTTTTAAATGTAATTTCTATTTCTTATCGGAGTAAATTTGATTAGAGTGTTTTGATTGTCTGGCTGTACAGAAACTGCTCAATGATTCCTACATATGTCTGTTCATCTTCGGATTCTGTTACCATGTATGTGATTACAGAATGTATATTTTAAAGGTATTGGTGATTATATAATTCATACAGTTTATCTGTTATATGTTTTTATACACTTAACATACATTAGTATATGTATGTTAACCCCATAGTCCTAATTTACCCATCCTCCCACCTTTCATTTTGGCTAACAATTAGTTTATTTCATAAGTCTGTGAGTGTCTTTTTCTGTGGAAATATGTTCATTGGTAGCAATCTTAGGATAACATGTATAAATGATATCATAGGATAATTGTCATACCCTTTTGACTTACTTAACCTTATATGATTATTTCTAGGCTCTACTGTAGTCCTGAAAACGGCATTGTTCATTTTTTCCCCGAGGCTACTATTCCATTCTGTCCATATACCACTTCTTCTCTGTCCATTCATCTGTTTATGGACATTTTTTTTTGCTTCCATGTCTTTGCTATTTCAATATTGCTGCAGTGCACATTTGACTGCCTGTGTCTTTCCGATTCTGGTAGTCTTAGGTTATAAGCCCATGAGGTGCCCTGCTGCATCATATGGTAGCTCAATTTTTACCTTTTCAAGCAGCTCCATTCAGTTTGCGTTAGTGCTGTTACCACTTTACATCCCACCAGCAGCTAGAAGGTACACAGTTCTCTAAAACCCCTTCAGCATTTATAGTTTATAGACATTTTGCTGATGGAAATGACTGGTGTGAGCTGAAACCTTCTTGAATTTGAATTTGCATGTGTCTAATAATTCCTTATACTGAGCTTTAGGCATGTCCTTTTTTTTCTTTTCCTTTTTTTTTAAAGAGTGAGTACAACTTCCCTCCTCTTATTGACTTCTTGAAAAATTTCTCATGTGTTGAATTTTCTTGCCTATTCCCTACCCCAGGGCATTTTTCAGGGCAGGTGTCATTTAGAGCCCTGCAGTCCTTGTGACTATTAAGCAACCATTAGCACTGGGTTTAATGCTGCTGTTGTGGGAAACAGCCACAAGGCGGCAGCATTATTACGTTCTCATCTCTTGTTACTAGGGCAACAGAATCTTCCTGGAGGTAGTGTTCCGTGGTTGTAAATTAGAGTGGAATGTGCTGGGACGAGCCCCCAGAAGTTTATGTCTCCTTACTTATGTTTGTTTTTTAAATTTAATTCTATTTCTTTTTGGAGTAAATTTGATTAGAGTTTTTTGATTGTCTGGCTGTACAGAATCTGCTCAATGATTCCTACATATGTCTGTTCATCTTCGGATTCTGTTACCATGTATGTGAATACAGAATGTATATTTTAAAGGTATTGGTGATTATATAATTCATATAGTTTATCTGTTATATGTTTATATGCATGTAACATACATTAGTATATTTATGTTAATCCCATAGTCCTAATTTACCCATCCTCCCCCCTTTCATTTTGGCTAACCATTAGTTTATTTCATAAGTCTGTGAGTGTCTTTTTCTGTGGAAATATGTTCATTGGTAGCAATCTTAGGATAACATGTACAAATGATATCATAGGATATTTGTCATACCCTTTTGACTTACTTAACCTTATATTATTATTTCTAGGCTCCACTGTAGTCCTGAAAACGGCATTGTTCATTTTTTTCCCGAGGCTACTATTCCATTCTGTCCATATACCACTTCTTCTCTGTCCATTCATCTGTTTATGGACCTTTTTTTGCTTCCATGTCTTGGCTATTTCAGTATTGCTGCAGTGCACATTTGACTGCCTGTGTCTTTCCGATTCTGGTGGTCTTAGGTTATAAGCCCGAGAGGTGCCCTGCCGCATCATATGGTAGCTCAATTTCTACCTTTTCAAGCGGCTCCATTCAGTTTGCGTTAGTGCTGTTACCACTTTACATCCCAGCAGCAGATAGAAGGTACACATTTCTCTAAAACACCTTCAGCATTTATAGTTTGTAGACTTTTGCTGATGGCCATTTGACTGTTGTGAGCTGAAACCTTTATGGAGGTTGGATACGCATGTGGCGAATAATTCCTTATACTGATCTTTAGGCATATCCTTTTTCTTCTTTTCCTTTTTTTGTTAAAGTGTGAGTACAACTTCCCTCTTCATATTCACTTTTTGAAAAATTTCTCATGTGTTGAATTTTCTTGCCTATTCCCTACCCAAGGGCACTTTTTGAGGGCAGGTGTCATTTAGACCCCTGCAGTCGTTGTGACTATTAAGCAACCATTAGCACTGGGTTTAAAGCTGCTGTTGTGGGAAACAGCCACAAGGCGGCAGCATTATTACGTTCTCAACTCTTGTTACTAGGGCAACAGAATCTTCCTGGAGGTAGTGTTCTGAGGTTGTAAATTAGAGTGGAATGTGCTGGGACAAGCCCCCAGAAGTTTATGTCTCCTTACTTATGTTTGTTTTTTAAATTTCATTTCTATTTCTTATCAGCGTAAATTTGATTAGAGTGTTTTGATTGCCTGGCTGTACAGGATCTGCTCAATGATTCATACATATGTCTGTTCATCTTCGGGTCCTGTTACCATGTATGTGATTACAAAATGTATATTTTAAAGGTATTGGTGATTATATAATTCATACAGTTTATCTGTTATATGTTGTTATACACTTAACATACATTAGTATATGTATGTTAACCCCATAGTCCTAATTTACCCATCCTCCCACCTTTCATTTTGCTAACCATTAGTTTATTTCATAAGTCTGTGAGTGTCTTTTTCTGTGGAAATATGTTCATTGGTAGCAATCTTAGGATAACATGTATAAATATTATCATAGGATATTTGTCGTACCCTTTTGAGTTAGTTAACCTTATATGATTATTTCTAGGCTCAACTGTAGTCCTGAAAACGGCGTTGTTCATTTTTTTCCCCAGGCTACTATTCTATTTGGTACGTATACTACTTCTTCTTTGTCCATTCATCTGTTTATGAACCTTTTTTCTGCTTCCATGTCTTGGCTATTTCAATATTGCTGCAGTGCTCATTTGCCTGCCTGTGTCTTTCCGATTCAGGTGGTCTTAGGTTATAGGCCCAAAGGGTGACCTGCTGCATCATATGGTAGCTCAATTTTTACCTTGTCAAGAAGCTCCATTCAGTTTGCGTTAGTGCTGTTACCACTTTACATCCCACCAGCAGCTAGAAGGTACACAGTTCTCTAAAACCCCTTCAGCATTTATAGTTTATAGACATTTTGCTGATGGAAATGACTGGTGTGAGCTGAAACCTTTTTGAATTTGAATTTGCATGTGTCTAATAATTCCTTATACTGAGCTTTAGGCATGTCCTTTTTTTTCTTTTCCTTTTTTTTAAAGAGTGAGTACAACTTCCCTCCTCTTATTGACTTCTTGAAAAATTTCTCATGTGTTGAATTTTCTTGCCTATTCCCTACCCCAGGGCATTTTTCAGGGCAGGTGTCATTTAGAGCCCTGCAGTCCTTGTGACTATTAAGCAACTATTAGTACTGGGTTTAAAGCTGCTGTTGTGGGAAACAGCCACAAGGCCGCAGCATTATTACGTTCTCAACTCTTGTTACTACGGCAACAGAGTCTTCCTGGAGGTAGTGTTCCGAGGTTGTAAATTAGAGTGGAATGTGCTGGGACAAGCCCCCAGAAGTTTATGTCTCCTTACTTATGTTTGTTTTTTAAATTTAATTTCTATTTCTTATCAGAGTAAATTTGATTAGAGTGTTTTGATTGCCTGGCTGTACAGAATCTGCTCAATGATTCATACATATGTCTGTTCATCTTCGGGTCCTGTTACCATGTATGTGATTACAAAATGTATATTTTAAAGGTATTGGTGATTATATAATTCATACAGTTTATCTGTTATATGTTTTTATACACTTAACATACATTAGTATATGTATGTTAACCCCATAGTCCTAATTTACCCATCCTCCCACCTTTCATTTTGGCTAACAATTAGTTTATTTCATAAGTCTGTGAGTGTCTTTTTCTGTGGAAATATGTTCATTGGTAGCAATCTTAGGATAACATGTATAAATGATATCATAGGATAATTGTCATACCCTTTTGACTTACTTAACCTTATATGATTATTTCTAGGCTCTACTGTAGTCCTGAAAACGGCATTGTTCATTTTTTCCCCGAGGCTACTATTCCATTCTGTCCATATACCACTTCTTCTCTGTCCATTCATCTGTTTATGGACATTTTTTTTTGCTTCCATGTCTTTGCTATTTCAATATTGCTGCAGTGCACATTTGACTGCCTGTGTCTTTCCGATTCTGGTAGTCTTAGGTTATAAGCCCATGAGGTGCCCTGCTGCATCATATGGTAGCTCAATTTTTACCTTTTCAAGCAGCTCCATTCAGTTTGCGTTAGTGCTGTTACCACTTTACATCCCACCAGCAGCTAGAAGGTACACAGTTCTCTAAAACCCCTTCAGCATTTATAGTTTATAGACATTTTGCTGATGGAAATGACTGGTGTGAGCTGAAACCTTCTTGAATTTGAATTTGCATGTGTCTAATAATTCCTTATACTGAGCTTTAGGCATGTCCTTTTTTTTCTTTTCCTTTTTTTTTAAAGAGTGAGTACAACTTCCCTCCTCTTATTGACTTCTTGAAAAATTTCTCATGTGTTGAATTTTCTTGCCTATTCCCTACCCCAGGGCATTTTTCAGGGCAGGTGTCATTTAGAGCCCTGCAGTCCTTGTGACTATTAAGCAACCATTAGCACTGGGTTTAATGCTGCTGTTGTGGGAAACAGCCACAAGTCCGCAGCATTATTACGTTCTCATCTCTTGTTACTAGGGCAACAGAATCTTCCTGGAGGTAGTGTTCTGAGGTTGTAAATTAGAGTGGAATGTGCTGGGACAAGCCCCCAGAAGTTTATGTCTCCTTACTTATGTTTGTTTTTTAAATTTCATTTCTATTTCTTATCAGCGTAAATTTGATTAGAGTGTTTTGATTGCCTGGCTGTACAGGATCTGCTCAATGATTCATACATATGTCTGTTCATCTTCGGGTCCTGTTACCATGTATGTGATTACAAAATGTATATTTTAAAGGTATTGGTGATTATATAATTCATACAGTTTATCTGTTATATGTTGTTATACACTTAACATACATTAGTATATGTATGTTAACCCCATAGTCCTAATTTACCCATCCTCCCACCTTTCAGTTTGCTAACCATTAGTTTATTTCATAAGTCTGTGAGTGTCTTTTTCTGTGGAAATATGTTCATTGGTAGCAATCTTAGGATAACATGTATAAATATTATCATAGGATATTTGTCGTACCCTTTTGAGTTAGTTAACCTTATATGATTATTTCTAGGCTCAACTGTAGTCCTGAAAACGGCGTTGTTCATTTTTTTCCCCAGGCTACTATTCTATTTGGTACGTATACTACTTCTTCTTTGTCCATTCATCTGTTTATGAACCTTTTTTCTGCTTCCATGTCTTGGCTATTTCAATATTGCTGCAGTGCTCATTTGCCTGCCTGTGTCTTTCCGATTCAGGTGGTCTTAGGTTATAGGCCCAAAGGGTGACCTGCTGCATCATATGGTAGCTCAATTTTTACCTTGTCAAGAAGCTCCATTCAGTTTGCGTTAGTGCTGTTACCACTTTACATCCCACCAGCAGCTAGAAGGTACACAGTTCTCTAAAACCCCTTCAGCATTTATAGTTTATAGACATTTTGCTGATGGAAATGACTGGTGTGAGCTGAAACCTTTTTGAATTTGAATTTGCATGTGTCTAATAATTCCTTATACTGAGCTTTAGGCATGTCCTTTTTTTTCTTTTCCTTTTTTTTAAAGAGTGAGTACAACTTCCCTCCTCTTATTGACTTCTTGAAAAATTTCTCATGTGTTGAATTTTCTTGCCTATTCCCTACCCCAGGGCATTTTTCAGGGCAGGTGTCATTTAGAGCCCTGCAGTCCTTGTGACTATTAAGCAACTATTAGTACTGGGTTTAAAGCTGCTGTTGTGGGAAACAGCCACAAGGCCGCAGCATTATTACGTTCTCAACTCTTGTTACTACGGCAACAGAGTCTTCCTGGAGGTAGTGTTCCGAGGTTGT
This sequence comes from Balaenoptera borealis, assembly GCF_965194805.1. Lineage (NCBI taxonomy): Eukaryota > Metazoa > Chordata > Mammalia > Artiodactyla > Balaenopteridae > Balaenoptera > Balaenoptera borealis. The sequence continues at coordinate 194,357 of NW_028123917.1, read as the reverse complement.
AAATTAGAGTGGAATGTGCTGGGACAAGCCCCCAGAAGTTTATGTCTCCTTACTTATGTTTGTTTTTTAAATTTAATTTCTATTTCTTATCAGAGTAAATTTGATTAGAGTGTTTTGATTGCCTGGCTGTACAGAATCTGCTCAATGATTCATACATATGTCTGTTCATCTTCGGGTCCTGTTACCATGTATGTGATTACAAAATGTATATTTTAAAGGTATTGGTGATTATATAATTCATACAGTTTATCTGTTATATGTTTTTATACACTTAACATACATTAGTATATGTATGTTAACCCCATAGTCCTAATTTACCCATCCTCCCACCTTTCATTTTGGCTAACCATTAGTTTATTTGATAAGTCTGTGAGTGTCTTTTTCTGTGGAAATATGTTCATTGGTAGCAATCTTAGGATAACATGTATAAATGTTTTCATAGGATATTTGTCGTACCCTTTTGAGTTACTTAACGTTATATGATTATTTCTAGGCTCAACTGTAGTCCTGAAAACGGCATTGTTCATTTTTTTCCCGAGGCTACTATTCTATTTGGTACGTATACCACTTCTTCTTTGTCCATTCATCTGTTTATGAACCTTTTTTCTGCTTCCATGTCTTGGCTATTTCAATATTGCTGCAGTGCTCATTTGCCTGCCTGTGTCTTTCCGATTCAGGTGGTCTTAGGTTATAGGCCCAAAAGGTGACCTGCCGCATCATATGGTAGCTCAATTTTTATCTTTTCAAGCAGCTCCATTCAGTTTGCGTTAGTGCTGTTACCACTTTACATCCCACCAGCAGCTAGAAGGTACACAGTTCTCTAAAACCCCTTCAGCATTTATAGTTTGTAGACATTTTGCTGATGGAAACGACTGGTGTGAGCTGAAACCTTTTTGAATTTGAATTTGCATGTGTCTAATAATTCATTCTACTGAGCTTTAGGCATGTCCTTTTTTTTCTTTTCCTTTTTTTTTAAAGAGTGAGTACAACTTCCCTCCTCTTATTGACTTCTTGAAAAATTTCTCATGTGTTGAATATTCTTGCCTATTCCCTACCCCAGGGCATTTTTCAGGGCAGGTGTCATTTAGAGCCCTGCAGTCCATGTGACTATTAAGCAACCATTAGCACTGGGTTTAAAGCTGCTGTTGTGGGAAAGAGCCACAAGGCGGCAGCATTATTACGTTCTCATCTCTTGTTACTAGGGCAACAGAATCTTCCTGGAGGTAGTGTTCCGAGGTTGTAAATTAGAGTGGAATGTGCTGGGACAAGCCCCCAGAAGTTTATGTCTCCTTACTTAGGTTTGTTTTTTAAATGTAATTTCTATTTCTTATCGGAGTAAATTTGATTAGAGTGTTTTGATTGTCTGGCTGTACAGAAACTGCTCAATGATTCCTACATATGTCTGTTCATCTTCGGATTCTGTTACCATGTATGTGATTACAGAATGTATATTTTAAAGGTATTGGTGATTATATAATTCATACAGTTTATCTGTTATATGTTTTTATACACTTAACATACATTAGTATATGTATGTTAACCCCATAGTCCTAGTTTACCCATCCTCCCACCTTTCATTTTGTCTAACCATTAGTTTATTTCATAAGTCTGTGAGTGTCTTTTTCTGTGGAAATATGTTCATTGGTAGCTATCTTAGGATAACATGTATAAATGTTATCATAGGATATTTGTCGTACCCTTTTGAGTTAGTTAACCTTATATGATTATTTCTAGGCTCAACTGTAGTCCTGAAAACGGCATTGTTCATTTTTTTCCCGAGGCTACTATTCTATTTGGTACGTATACCACTTCTTCTTTGTCCATTCATCTGTTTATGGACATTTTTTTTGCTTCCATGTCTTTGCTATTTCCATATTGCTGCAGTGCACATTTGACTGCCTGTGTCTTTCCGATTCTGGTAGTCTTAGGTTATAAGCCCAAGAGGTGCCCTGCCGCATCATATGGTAGCTCAATTTTTACCTTTTCAAGCAGCTCCATTCAGTTTGCATTAGTGCTGTTACCACTTTTCATCCCAGCAGCAGATAGAAGGTATACATTTCTCTAAAACCCCTTCAGCATTTATAGTTTGTAGACTTTTTGCTGATGGCCATTTGACTGGTGTGAGCTGAAACCTTTTTGGAGGTTGGATACGCATGTGGCGAATAATTCCTTATACTGATCTTTAGGCATATCCTTTTTCTTCTTTTCCTTTTTTTGTTAAAGTGTGAGTACAACTGCCCTCTTCATATTCACTTTTTGAAAAATTTCTCATGTGTTGAATTTTCTTGCGTATTCCCTACCCCAGGGCATTTTTTGAGGGCAGGTGTCATTTAGACCCCTGCAGTCGTTTTGACTATTAAGCAACCATTAGCACTGGGTTTAAAGCTGCTGTTGTGGGAAACAGCCACAAGGCGGCAGCATTATTACGTTCTCAACTCTTGTTACTATGGCAACAGAGTCTTCCTGGAGGTAGTGTTCCGAGGTTGTAAATTAGAGTGGAATGTGCTGGGACAAGCCTCCAGAAGTTTATGTCTCCTTACTTATGTTTGTTTTTTAAATTTAATTTCTATTTCTTATCGGAGTAAATTTGATTTTAGTGTTTTGATTGCCTGGCTGTACAGAATCTGCTCAATGATTCATACATATGTCTGTTCATCCTCGGGTCCTGTTACCATGTATGTGATTACAAAATGTATATTTTAAAGGTATTGGTGATTATATAATTCATACAGTTTATCTGTTATATGTTTTTATACACTTAACATACATTAGTATATGTATGTTAACCCCATAGTCCTAGTTAACCCATCCTCCCACCTTTCATTTTGGCTAACCATTAGTTTATTTGATAAGTCTGTGAGTGTCTTTTTCTGTGGAAATATGTTCATTGGTAGCAATCTTAGGATAACATGTATAAATGTTATCATAGGATATTTGTCGTACCCTTTTGAGTTACTTAACGTTATATGATTATTTCTAGGCTCAACTGTAGTCCTGAAAACGGCATTGTTCATTTTTTTCCCGAGGCTACTATTCTATTTGGTACGTATACCACTTCTTCTTTGTCCATTCATCTGTTTATGAACCTTTTTTCTGCTTCCATGTCTTGGCTATTTCAATATTGCTGCAGTGCTCATTTGCCTGCCTGTGTCTTTCCGATTCAGGTGGTCTTAGGTTATAGGCCCAAAAGGTGACCTGCCGCATCATATGGTACCTCAATTTTTATCTTTTCAAGCAGCTCCATTCAGTTTGTGTTAGTGCTGTTACCACTTTACATCCCAGCAGCAGATAGAAGGTACACATTTCTCTAAAACACCTTCAGCATTTATAGTTTGTAGACTTTTGCTGATGGCCATTTGACTGTTGTGAGCTGAAACCTTTATGGAGGTTGGATACGCATGTGGCGAATAATTCCTTATACTGATCTTTAGGCATATCCTTTTTCTTCTTTTCCTTTTTTTGTTAAAGTGTGAGTACAACTTCCCTCTTCATATTCACTTTTTGAAAAATTTCTCATGTGTTGAATTTTCTTGCCTATTCCCTACCCAAGGGCACTTTTTGAGGGCAGGTGTCATTTAGACCCCTGCAGTCGTTGTGACTATTAAGCAACCATTAGCACTGGGTTTAAAGCTGCTGTTGTGGGAAACAGCCACAAGGCGGCAGCATTATTACGTTCTCAACTCTTGTTACTAGGGCAACAGAATCTTCCTGGAGGTAGTGTTCTGAGGTTGTAAATTAGAGTGGAATGTGCTGGGACAAGCCCCCAGAAGTTTATGTCTCCTTACTTATGTTTGTTTTTTAAATTTCATTTCTATTTCTTATCAGCGTAAATTTGATTAGAGTGTTTTGATTGCCTGGCTGTACAGGATCTGCTCAATGATTCATACATATGTCTGTTCATCTTCGGGTCCTGTTACCATGTATGTGATTACAAAATGTATATTTTAAAGGTATTGGTGATTATATAATTCATACAGTTTATCTGTTATATGTTGTTATACACTTAACATACATTAGTATATGTATGTTAACCCCATAGTCCTAATTTACCCATCCTCCCACCTTTCAGTTTGCTAACCATTAGTTTATTTCATAAGTCTGTGAGTGTCTTTTTCTGTGGAAATATGTTCATTGGTAGCAATCTTAGGATAACATGTATAAATATTATCATAGGATATTTGTCGTACCCTTTTGAGTTAGTTAACCGTATATGATTATTTCTAGGCTCAACTGTAGTCCTGAAAACGGCGTTGTTCATTTTTTTCCCCAGGCTACTATTCTATTTGGTACGTATACTACTTCTTCTTTGTCCATTCATCTGTTTATGAACCTTTTTTCTGCTTCCATGTCTTGGCTATTTCAATATTGCTGCAGTGCTCATTTGCCTGCCTGTGTCTTTCCGATTCAGGTGGTCTTAGGTTATAGGCCCAAAGGGTGACCTGCTGCATCATATGGTAGCTCAATTTTTACCTTGTCAAGAAGCTCCATTCAGTTTGCGTTAGTGCTGTTACCACTTTACATCCCACCAGCAGCTAGAAGGTACACAGTTCTCTAAAACCCCTTCAGCATTTATAGTTTATAGACATTTTGCTGATGGAAATGACTGGTGTGAGCTGAAACCTTTTTGAATTTGAATTTGCATGTGTCTAATAATTCCTTATACTGAGCTTTAGGCATGTCCTTTTTTTTCTTTTCCTTTTTTTTAAAGAGTGAGTACAACTTCCCTCCTCTTATTGACTTCTTGAAAAATTTCTCATGTGTTGAATTTTCTTGCCTATTCCCTACCCCAGGGCATTTTTTGAGGGCAGGTGTCATTTAGACCCCTGCAGTCGTTTTGACTATTAAGCAACCATTAGCACTGGGTTTAAAGCTGCTGTTGTGGGAAACAGCCACAAGGCGGCAGCATTATTATGTTCTCAACTCTTGTTACTATGGCAACAGAGTCTTCCTGGAGGTAGTGTTCCGAGGTTGTAAATTAGAGTGGAATGTGCTGGGACAAGCCTCCAGAAGTTTATGTCTCCTTACTTATGTTTGTTTTTTAAATTTAATTTCTATTTCTTATCGGAGTAAATTTGATTTTAGTGTTTTGATTGCCTGGCTGTACAGAATCTGCTCAATGATTCATACATATGTCTGTTCATCCTCGGGTCCTGTTACCATGTATGTGATTACAAAATGTATATTTTAAAGGTATTGGTGATTATATAATTCATACAGTTTATCTGTTATATGTTTTTATACACTTAACATACATTAGTATATGTATGTTAACCCCATAGTCCTAGTTAACCCATCCTCCCACCTTTCATTTTGGCTAACCATTAGTTTATTTGATAAGTCTGTGAGTGTCTTTTTCTGTGGAAATATGTTCACTGGTAGCAATCTTAGGATAACATGTATAAATGTTTTCATAGGATATTTGTCGTACCCTTTTGAGTTACTTAACGTTATATGATTATTTCTAGGCTCAACTGTAGTCCTGAAAACGGCATTGTTCATTTTTTTCCCGAGGCTACTATTCTATTTGGTACGTATACCACTTCTTCTTTGTCCATTCATCTGTTTATGAACCTTTTTTCTGCTTCCATGTCTTGGCTATTTCAATATTGCTGCAGTGCTCATTTGCCTGCCTGTGTCTTTCCGATTCAGGTGGTCTTAGGTTATAGGCCCAAAAGGTGACCTGCCGCATCATATGGTAGCTCAATTTTTATCTTTTCAAGCAGCTCCATTCAGTTTGCGTTAGTGCTGTTACCACTTTACATCCCACCAGCAGCTAGAAGGTACACAGTTCTCTAAAACCCCTTCAGCATTTATAGTTTGTAGACATTTTGCTGATGGAAACGACTGGTGTGAGCTGAAACCTTTTTGAATTTGAATTTGCATGTGTCTAATAATTCATTCTACTGAGCTTTAGGCATGTCCTTTTTTTTCTTTTCCTTTTTTTTTAAAGAGTGAGTACAACTTCCCTCCTCTTATTGACTTCTTGAAAAATTTCTCATGTGTTGAATATTCTTGCCTATTCCCTACCCCAGGGCATTTTTCAGGGCAGGTGTCATTTAGAGCCCTGCAGTCCATGTGACTATTAAGCAACCATTAGCACTGGGTTTAAAGCTGCTGTTGTGGGAAAGAGCCACAAGGCGGCAGCATTATTACGTTCTCATCTCTTGTTACTAGGGCAACAGAATCTTCCTGGAGGTAGTGTTCCGAGGTTGTAAATTAGAGTGGAATGTGCTGGGACAAGCCCCCAGAAGTTTATGTCTCCTTACTTAGGTTTGTTTTTTAAATTTAATTTCTATTTCTTATCGGAGTAAATTTGATTAGAGTGTTTTGATTGTCTGGCTGTACAGAAACTGCTCAATGATTCCTACATATGTCTGTTCATCTTCGGATTCTGTTACCATGTATGTGATTACAGAATGTATATTTTAAAGGTATTGGTGATTATATAATTCATACAGTTTATCTGTTATATGTTTTTATACACTTAACATACATTAGTATATGTATGTTAACCCCATAGTCCTAGTTTACCCATCCTCCCACCTTTCATTTTGTCTAACCATTAGTTTATTTCATAAGTCTGTGAGTGTCTTTTTCTGTGGAAATATGTTCATTGGTAGCTATCTTAGGATAACATGTATAAATGTTATCATAGGATATTTGTCGTACCCTTTTGAGTTAGTTAACCTTATATGATTATTTCTAGGCTCAACTGTAGTCCTGAAAACGGCATTGTTCATTTTTTTCCCGAGGCTACTATTCTATTTGGTACGTATACCACTTCTTCTTTGTCCATTCATCTGTTTATGGACATTTTTTTTGCTTCCATGTCTTTGCTATTTCCATATTGCTGCAGTGCACATTTGACTGCCTGTGTCTTTCCGATTCTGGTAGTCTTAGGTTATAAGCCCAAGAGGTGCCCTGCCGCATCATATGGTAGCTCAATTTTTACCTTTTCAAGCAGCTCCATTCAGTTTGCATTAGTGCTGTTACCACTTTTCATCCCAGCAGCAGATAGAAGGTATACATTTCTCTAAAACCCCTTCAGCATTTATAGTTTGTAGACTTTTTGCTGATGGCCATTTGACTGGTGTGAGCTGAAACCTTTTTGGAGGTTGGATACGCATGTGGCGAATAATTCCTTATACTGATCTTTAGGCATATCCTTTTTCTTCTTTTCCTTTTTTTGTTAAAGTGTGAGTACAACTGCCCTCTTCATATTCACTTTTTGAAAAATTTCTCATGTGTTGAATTTTCTTGCGTATTCCCTACCCCAGGGCATTTTTTGAGGGCAGGTGTCATTTAGACCCCTGCAGTCGTTTTGACTATTAAGCAACCATTAGCACTGGGTTTAAAGCTGCTGTTGTGGGAAACAGCCACAAGGCGGCAGCATTATTACGTTCTCAACTCTTGTTACTATGGCAACAGAGTCTTCCTGGAGGTAGTGTTCCGAGGTTGTAAATTAGAGTGGAATGTGCTGGGACAAGCCTCCAGAAGTTTATGTCTCCTTACTTATGTTTGTTTTTTAAATTTAATTTCTATTTCTTATCGGAGTAAATTTGATTTTAGTGTTTTGATTGCCTGGCTGTACAGAATCTGCTCAATGATTCATACATATGTCTGTTCATCCTCGGGTCCTGTTACCATGTATGTGATTACAAAATGTATATTTTAAAGGTATTGGTGATTATATAATTCATACAGTTTATCTGTTATATGTTTTTATACACTTAACATACATTAGTATATGTATGTTAACCCCATAGTCCTAGTTAACCCATCCTCCCACCTTTCATTTTGGCTAACCATTAGTTTATTTGATAAGTCTGTGAGTGTCTTTTTCTGTGGAAATATGTTCATTGGTAGCAATCTTAGGATAACATGTATAAATGTTATCATAGGATATTTGTCGTACCCTTTTGAGTTACTTAACGTTATATGATTATTTCTAGGCTCAACTGTAGTCCTGAAAACGGCATTGTTCATTTTTTTCCCGAGGCTACTATTCTATTTGGTACGTATACCACTTCTTCTTTGTCCATTCATCTGTTTATGAACCTTTTTTCTGCTTCCATGTCTTGGCTATTTCAATATTGCTGCAGTGCTCATTTGCCTGCCTGTGTCTTTCCGATTCAGGTGGTCTTAGGTTATAGGCCCAAAAGGTGACCTGCCGCATCATATGGTACCTCAATTTTTATCTTTTCAAGCAGCTCCATTCAGTTTGTGTTAGTGCTGTTACCACTTTACATCCCACCAGCAGCTAGAAGGTACACAGTTCTCTAAAACCCCTTCAGCATTTATAGTTTGTAGACATTTTGCTGATGGAAACGATTGGTGTGAGCTGAAACCTTTTTCCATTTGAATTTGCATGTGTCTAATAATTCATTCTACTGAGCTTTAGGCATGTCCTTTTTTTTCTTTTCCTTTTTTTTTAAAGAGTGAGTACAACTTCCCTCCTCTTATTGATTTCTTGAAAAATTTCTCATGTGTTGAATATTCTTGCCTATTCCTTACCCCAGGGCATTTTTCAGGGCAGGTGTCATTTAGAGCCCTGCAGTCCATGTGACTATTAAGCAACCATTAGCACTGGGTTTAAAGCTGCTGTTGTGAGAAAGAGCCACAAGGCGGCAGCATTATTACGTTCTCATCTCTTGTTACTAGGGCAACAGAATCTTCCTGGAGGTAGTGTTCCGAGGTTGTAAATTAGAGTGGAATGTGCTGGGACAAGCCCCCAGAAGTTTATGTCTCCTTACTTAGGTTTGTTTTTTAAATGTAATTTCTATTTCTTATCGGAGTAAATTTGATTAGAGTGTTTTGATTGTCTGGCTGTACAGAAACTGCTCAATGATTCCTACATATGTCTGTTCATCTTCGGATTCTGTTACCATGTATGTGATTACAGAATGTATATTTTAAAGGTATTGGTGATTATATAATTCATACAGTTTATCTGTTATATGTTTTTATACACTTAACATACATTAGTATATGTATGTTAACCCCATAGTCCTAATTTACCCATCCTCCCACCTTTCATTTTGGCTAACAATTAGTTTATTTCATAAGTCTGTGAGTGTCTTTTTCTGTGGAAATATGTTCATTGGTAGCAATCTTAGGATAACATGTATAAATGATATCATAGGATAATTGTCATACCCTTTTGACTTACTTAACCTTATATGATTATTTCTAGGCTCTACTGTAGTCCTGAAAACGGCATTGTTCATTTTTTCCCCGAGGCTACTATTCCATTCTGTCCATATACCACTTCTTCTCTGTCCATTCATCTGTTTATGGACATTTTTTTTTGCTTCCATGTCTTTGCTATTTCAATATTGCTGCAGTGCACATTTGACTGCCTGTGTCTTTCCGATTCTGGTAGTCTTAGGTTATAAGCCCATGAGGTGCCCTGCTGCATCATATGGTAGCTCAATTTTTACCTTTTCAAGCAGCTCCATTCAGTTTGCGTTAGTGCTGTTACCACTTTACATCCCACCAGCAGCTAGAAGGTACACAGTTCTCTAAAACCCCTTCAGCATTTATAGTTTATAGACATTTTGCTGATGGAAATGACTGGTGTGAGCTGAAACCTTCTTGAATTTGAATTTGCATGTGTCTAATAATTCCTTATACTGAGCTTTAGGCATGTCCTTTTTTTTCTTTTCCTTTTTTTTTAAAGAGTGAGTACAACTTCCCTCCTCTTATTGACTTCTTGAAAAATTTCTCATGTGTTGAATTTTCTTGCCTATTCCCTACCCCAGGGCATTTTTCAGGGCAGGTGTCATTTAGAGCCCTGCAGTCCTTGTGACTATTAAGCAACCATTAGCACTGGGTTTAATGCTGCTGTTGTGGGAAACAGCCACAAGGCGGCAGCATTATTACGTTCTCATCTCTTGTTACTAGGGCAACAGAATCTTCCTGGAGGTAGTGTTCCGTGGTTGTAAATTAGAGTGGAATGTGCTGGGACGAGCCCCCAGAAGTTTATGTCTCCTTACTTATGTTTGTTTTTTAAATTTAATTCTATTTCTTTTTGGAGTAAATTTGATTAGAGTTTTTTGATTGTCTGGCTGTACAGAATCTGCTCAATGATTCCTACATATGTCTGTTCATCTTCGGATTCTGTTACCATGTATGTGAATACAGAATGTATATTTTAAAGGTATTGGTGATTATATAATTCATATAGTTTATCTGTTATATGTTTATATGCATGTAACATACATTAGTATATTTATGTTAATCCCATAGTCCTAATTTACCCATCCTCCCCCCTTTCATTTTGGCTAACCATTAGTTTATTTCATAAGTCTGTGAGTGTCTTTTTCTGTGGAAATATGTTCATTGGTAGCAATCTTAGGATAACATGTACAAATGATATCATAGGATATTTGTCATACCCTTTTGACTTACTTAACCTTATATTATTATTTCTAGGCTCCACTGTAGTCCTGAAAACGGCATTGTTCATTTTTTTCCCGAGGCTACTATTCCATTCTGTCCATATACCACTTCTTCTCTGTCCATTCATCTGTTTATGGACCTTTTTTTGCTTCCATGTCTTGGCTATTTCAGTATTGCTGCAGTGCACATTTGACTGCCTGTGTCTTTCCGATTCTGGTGGTCTTAGGTTATAAGCCCGAGAGGTGCCCTGCCGCATCATATGGTAGCTCAATTTCTACCTTTTCAAGCGGCTCCATTCAGTTTGCGTTAGTGCTGTTACCACTTTACATCCCAGCAGCAGATAGAAGGTACACATTTCTCTAAAACACCTTCAGCATTTATAGTTTGTAGACTTTTGCTGATGGCCATTTGACTGTTGTGAGCTGAAACCTTTATGGAGGTTGGATACGCATGTGGCGAATAATTCCTTATACTGATCTTTAGGCATATCCTTTTTCTTCTTTTCCTTTTTTTGTTAAAGTGTGAGTACAACTTCCCTCTTCATATTCACTTTTTGAAAAATTTCTCATGTGTTGAATTTTCTTGCCTATTCCCTACCCAAGGGCACTTTTTGAGGGCAGGTGTCATTTAGACCCCTGCAGTCGTTGTGACTATTAAGCAACCATTAGCACTGGGTTTAAAGCTGCTGTTGTGGGAAACAGCCACAAGGCGGCAGCATTATTACGTTCTCAACTCTTGTTACTAGGGCAACAGAATCTTCCTGGAGGTAGTGTTCTGAGGTTGTAAATTAGAGTGGAATGTGCTGGGACAAGCCCCCAGAAGTTTATGTCTCCTTACTTATGTTTGTTTTTTAAATTTCATTTCTATTTCTTATCAGCGTAAATTTGATTAGAGTGTTTTGATTGCCTGGCTGTACAGGATCTGCTCAATGATTCATACATATGTCTGTTCATCTTCGGGTCCTGTTACCATGTATGTGATTACAAAATGTATATTTTAAAGGTATTGGTGATTATATAATTCATACAGTTTATCTGTTATATGTTGTTATACACTTAACATACATTAGTATATGTATGTTAACCCCATAGTCCTAATTTACCCATCCTCCCACCTTTCATTTTGCTAACCATTAGTTTATTTCATAAGTCTGTGAGTGTCTTTTTCTGTGGAAATATGTTCATTGGTAGCAATCTTAGGATAACATGTATAAATATTATCATAGGATATTTGTCGTACCCTTTTGAGTTAGTTAACCTTATATGATTATTTCTAGGCTCAACTGTAGTCCTGAAAACGGCGTTGTTCATTTTTTTCCCCAGGCTACTATTCTATTTGGTACGTATACTACTTCTTCTTTGTCCATTCATCTGTTTATGAACCTTTTTTCTGCTTCCATGTCTTGGCTATTTCAATATTGCTGCAGTGCTCATTTGCCTGCCTGTGTCTTTCCGATTCAGGTGGTCTTAGGTTATAGGCCCAAAGGGTGACCTGCTGCATCATATGGTAGCTCAATTTTTACCTTGTCAAGAAGCTCCATTCAGTTTGCGTTAGTGCTGTTACCACTTTACATCCCACCAGCAGCTAGAAGGTACACAGTTCTCTAAAACCCCTTCAGCATTTATAGTTTATAGACATTTTGCTGATGGAAATGACTGGTGTGAGCTGAAACCTTTTTGAATTTGAATTTGCATGTGTCTAATAATTCCTTATACTGAGCTTTAGGCATGTCCTTTTTTTTCTTTTCCTTTTTTTTAAAGAGTGAGTACAACTTCCCTCCTCTTATTGACTTCTTGAAAAATTTCTCATGTGTTGAATTTTCTTGCCTATTCCCTACCCCAGGGCATTTTTCAGGGCAGGTGTCATTTAGAGCCCTGCAGTCCTTGTGACTATTAAGCAACTATTAGTACTGGGTTTAAAGCTGCTGTTGTGGGAAACAGCCACAAGGCCGCAGCATTATTACGTTCTCAACTCTTGTTACTACGGCAACAGAGTCTTCCTGGAGGTAGTGTTCCGAGGTTGTAAATTAGAGTGGAATGTGCTGGGACAAGCCCCCAGAAGTTTATGTCTCCTTACTTATGTTTGTTTTTTAAATTTAATTTCTATTTCTTATCAGAGTAAATTTGATTAGAGTGTTTTGATTGCCTGGCTGTACAGAATCTGCTCAATGATTCATACATATGTCTGTTCATCTTCGGGTCCTGTTACCATGTATGTGATTACAAAATGTATATTTTAAAGGTATTGGTGATTATATAATTCATACAGTTTATCTGTTATATGTTTTTATACACTTAACATACATTAGTATATGTATGTTAACCCCATAGTCCTAATTTACCCATCCTCCCACCTTTCATTTTGGCTAACAATTAGTTTATTTCATAAGTCTGTGAGTGTCTTTTTCTGTGGAAATATGTTCATTGGTAGCAATCTTAGGATAACATGTATAAATGATATCATAGGATAATTGTCATACCCTTTTGACTTACTTAACCTTATATGATTATTTCTAGGCTCTACTGTAGTCCTGAAAACGGCATTGTTCATTTTTTCCCCGAGGCTACTATTCCATTCTGTCCATATACCACTTCTTCTCTGTCCATTCATCTGTTTATGGACATTTTTTTTTGCTTCCATGTCTTTGCTATTTCAATATTGCTGCAGTGCACATTTGACTGCCTGTGTCTTTCCGATTCTGGTAGTCTTAGGTTATAAGCCCATGAGGTGCCCTGCTGCATCATATGGTAGCTCAATTTTTACCTTTTCAAGCAGCTCCATTCAGTTTGCGTTAGTGCTGTTACCACTTTACATCCCACCAGCAGCTAGAAGGTACACAGTTCTCTAAAACCCCTTCAGCATTTATAGTTTATAGACATTTTGCTGATGGAAATGACTGGTGTGAGCTGAAACCTTCTTGAATTTGAATTTGCATGTGTCTAATAATTCCTTATACTGAGCTTTAGGCATGTCCTTTTTTTTCTTTTCCTTTTTTTTTAAAGAGTGAGTACAACTTCCCTCCTCTTATTGACTTCTTGAAAAATTTCTCATGTGTTGAATTTTCTTGCCTATTCCCTACCCCAGGGCATTTTTCAGGGCAGGTGTCATTTAGAGCCCTGCAGTCCTTGTGACTATTAAGCAACCATTAGCACTGGGTTTAATGCTGCTGTTGTGGGAAACAGCCACAAGTCCGCAGCATTATTACGTTCTCATCTCTTGTTACTAGGGCAACAGAATCTTCCTGGAGGTAGTGTTCTGAGGTTGTAAATTAGAGTGGAATGTGCTGGGACAAGCCCCCAGAAGTTTATGTCTCCTTACTTATGTTTGTTTTTTAAATTTCATTTCTATTTCTTATCAGCGTAAATTTGATTAGAGTGTTTTGATTGCCTGGCTGTACAGGATCTGCTCAATGATTCATACATATGTCTGTTCATCTTCGGGTCCTGTTACCATGTATGTGATTACAAAATGTATATTTTAAAGGTATTGGTGATTATATAATTCATACAGTTTATCTGTTATATGTTGTTATACACTTAACATACATTAGTATATGTATGTTAACCCCATAGTCCTAATTTACCCATCCTCCCACCTTTCAGTTTGCTAACCATTAGTTTATTTCATAAGTCTGTGAGTGTCTTTTTCTGTGGAAATATGTTCATTGGTAGCAATCTTAGGATAACATGTATAAATATTATCATAGGATATTTGTCGTACCCTTTTGAGTTAGTTAACCTTATATGATTATTTCTAGGCTCAACTGTAGTCCTGAAAACGGCGTTGTTCATTTTTTTCCCCAGGCTACTATTCTATTTGGTACGTATACTACTTCTTCTTTGTCCATTCATCTGTTTATGAACCTTTTTTCTGCTTCCATGTCTTGGCTATTTCAATATTGCTGCAGTGCTCATTTGCCTGCCTGTGTCTTTCCGATTCAGGTGGTCTTAGGTTATAGGCCCAAAGGGTGACCTGCTGCATCATATGGTAGCTCAATTTTTACCTTGTCAAGAAGCTCCATTCAGTTTGCGTTAGTGCTGTTACCACTTTACATCCCACCAGCAGCTAGAAGGTACACAGTTCTCTAAAACCCCTTCAGCATTTATAGTTTATAGACATTTTGCTGATGGAAATGACTGGTGTGAGCTGAAACCTTTTTGAATTTGAATTTGCATGTGTCTAATAATTCCTTATACTGAGCTTTAGGCATGTCCTTTTTTTTCTTTTCCTTTTTTTTAAAGAGTGAGTACAACTTCCCTCCTCTTATTGACTTCTTGAAAAATTTCTCATGTGTTGAATTTTCTTGCCTATTCCCTACCCCAGGGCATTTTTCAGGGCAGGTGTCATTTAGAGCCCTGCAGTCCTTGTGACTATTAAGCAACTATTAGTACTGGGTTTAAAGCTGCTGTTGTGGGAAACAGCCACAAGGCCGCAGCATTATTACGTTCTCAACTCTTGTTACTACGGCAACAGAGTCTTCCTGGAGGTAGTGTTCCGAGGTTGTAAATTAGAGTGGAATGTGCTGGGACAAGCCCCCAGAAGTTTATGTCTCCTTACTTATGTTTGTTTTTTAAATTTAATTTCTATTTCTTATCAGAGTAAATTTGATTAGAGTGTTTTGATTGCCTGGCTGTACAGAATCTGCTCAATGATTCATACATATGTCTGTTCATCTTCGGGTCCTGTTACCATGTATGTGATTACAAAATGTATATTTTAAAGGTATTGGTGATTATATAATTCATACAGTTTATCTGTTATATGTTTTTATACACTTAACATACATTAGTATATGTATGTTAACCCCATAGTCCTAATTTACCCATCCTCCCACCTTTCATTTTGGCTAACCATTAGTTTATTTGATAAGTCTGTGAGTGTCTTTTTCTGTGGAAATATGTTCATTGGTAGCAATCTTAGGATAACATGTATAAATGTTTTCATAGGATATTTGTCGTACCCTTTTGAGTTACTTAACGTTATATGATTATTTCTAGGCTCAACTGTAGTCCTGAAAACGGCATTGTTCATTTTTTTCCCGAGGCTACTATTCTATTTGGTACGTATACCACTTCTTCTTTGTCCATTCATCTGTTTATGAACCTTTTTTCTGCTTCCATGTCTTGGCTATTTCAATATTGCTGCAGTGCTCATTTGCCTGCCTGTGTCTTTCCGATTCAGGTGGTCTTAGGTTATAGGCCCAAAAGGTGACCTGCCGCATCATATGGTAGCTCAATTTTTATCTTTTCAAGCAGCTCCATTCAGTTTGCGTTAGTGCTGTTACCACTTTACATCCCACCAGCAGCTAGAAGGTACACAGTTCTCTAAAACCCCTTCAGCATTTATAGTTTGTAGACATTTTGCTGATGGAAACGACTGGTGTGAGCTGAAACCTTTTTGAATTTGAATTTGCATGTGTCTAATAATTCATTCTACTGAGCTTTAGG
This sequence comes from Balaenoptera borealis, assembly GCF_965194805.1. Lineage (NCBI taxonomy): Eukaryota > Metazoa > Chordata > Mammalia > Artiodactyla > Balaenopteridae > Balaenoptera > Balaenoptera borealis. The sequence goes on along the minus strand of NW_028123917.1, from coordinate 178,509 downwards.
CATGTCCTTTTTTTTCTTTTCCTTTTTTTTTAAAGAGTGAGTACAACTTCCCTCCTCTTATTGACTTCTTGAAAAATTTCTCATGTGTTGAATATTCTTGCCTATTCCCTACCCCAGGGCATTTTTCAGGGCAGGTGTCATTTAGAGCCCTGCAGTCCATGTGACTATTAAGCAACCATTAGCACTGGGTTTAAAGCTGCTGTTGTGGGAAAGAGCCACAAGGCGGCAGCATTATTACGTTCTCATCTCTTGTTACTAGGGCAACAGAATCTTCCTGGAGGTAGTGTTCCGAGGTTGTAAATTAGAGTGGAATGTGCTGGGACAAGCCCCCAGAAGTTTATGTCTCCTTACTTAGGTTTGTTTTTTAAATTTAATTTCTATTTCTTATCGGAGTAAATTTGATTAGAGTGTTTTGATTGTCTGGCTGTACAGAAACTGCTCAATGATTCCTACATATGTCTGTTCATCTTCGGATTCTGTTACCATGTATGTGATTACAGAATGTATATTTTAAAGGTATTGGTGATTATATAATTCATACAGTTTATCTGTTATATGTTTTTATACACTTAACATACATTAGTATATGTATGTTAACCCCATAGTCCTAGTTTACCCATCCTCCCACCTTTCATTTTGTCTAACCATTAGTTTATTTCATAAGTCTGTGAGTGTCTTTTTCTGTGGAAATATGTTCATTGGTAGCTATCTTAGGATAACATGTATAAATGTTATCATAGGATATTTGTCGTACCCTTTTGAGTTAGTTAACCTTATATGATTATTTCTAGGCTCAACTGTAGTCCTGAAAACGGCATTGTTCATTTTTTTCCCGAGGCTACTATTCTATTTGGTACGTATACCACTTCTTCTTTGTCCATTCATCTGTTTATGGACATTTTTTTTGCTTCCATGTCTTTGCTATTTCCATATTGCTGCAGTGCACATTTGACTGCCTGTGTCTTTCCGATTCTGGTAGTCTTAGGTTATAAGCCCAAGAGGTGCCCTGCCGCATCATATGGTAGCTCAATTTTTACCTTTTCAAGCAGCTCCATTCAGTTTGCATTAGTGCTGTTACCACTTTTCATCCCAGCAGCAGATAGAAGGTATACATTTCTCTAAAACCCCTTCAGCATTTATAGTTTGTAGACTTTTTGCTGATGGCCATTTGACTGGTGTGAGCTGAAACCTTTTTGGAGGTTGGATACGCATGTGGCGAATAATTCCTTATACTGATCTTTAGGCATATCCTTTTTCTTCTTTTCCTTTTTTTGTTAAAGTGTGAGTACAACTGCCCTCTTCATATTCACTTTTTGAAAAATTTCTCATGTGTTGAATTTTCTTGCGTATTCCCTACCCCAGGGCATTTTTTGAGGGCAGGTGTCATTTAGACCCCTGCAGTCGTTTTGACTATTAAGCAACCATTAGCACTGGGTTTAAAGCTGCTGTTGTGGGAAACAGCCACAAGGCGGCAGCATTATTACGTTCTCAACTCTTGTTACTATGGCAACAGAGTCTTCCTGGAGGTAGTGTTCCGAGGTTGTAAATTAGAGTGGAATGTGCTGGGACAAGCCTCCAGAAGTTTATGTCTCCTTACTTATGTTTGTTTTTTAAATTTAATTTCTATTTCTTATCGGAGTAAATTTGATTTTAGTGTTTTGATTGCCTGGCTGTACAGAATCTGCTCAATGATTCATACATATGTCTGTTCATCCTCGGGTCCTGTTACCATGTATGTGATTACAAAATGTATATTTTAAAGGTATTGGTGATTATATAATTCATACAGTTTATCTGTTATATGTTTTTATACACTTAACATACATTAGTATATGTATGTTAACCCCATAGTCCTAGTTAACCCATCCTCCCACCTTTCATTTTGGCTAACCATTAGTTTATTTGATAAGTCTGTGAGTGTCTTTTTCTGTGGAAATATGTTCATTGGTAGCAATCTTAGGATAACATGTATAAATGTTATCATAGGATATTTGTCGTACCCTTTTGAGTTACTTAACGTTATATGATTATTTCTAGGCTCAACTGTAGTCCTGAAAACGGCATTGTTCATTTTTTTCCCGAGGCTACTATTCTATTTGGTACGTATACCACTTCTTCTTTGTCCATTCATCTGTTTATGAACCTTTTTTCTGCTTCCATGTCTTGGCTATTTCAATATTGCTGCAGTGCTCATTTGCCTGCCTGTGTCTTTCCGATTCAGGTGGTCTTAGGTTATAGGCCCAAAAGGTGACCTGCCGCATCATATGGTACCTCAATTTTTATCTTTTCAAGCAGCTCCATTCAGTTTGTGTTAGTGCTGTTACCACTTTACATCCCAGCAGCAGATAGAAGGTACACATTTCTCTAAAACACCTTCAGCATTTATAGTTTGTAGACTTTTGCTGATGGCCATTTGACTGTTGTGAGCTGAAACCTTTATGGAGGTTGGATACGCATGTGGCGAATAATTCCTTATACTGATCTTTAGGCATATCCTTTTTCTTCTTTTCCTTTTTTTGTTAAAGTGTGAGTACAACTTCCCTCTTCATATTCACTTTTTGAAAAATTTCTCATGTGTTGAATTTTCTTGCCTATTCCCTACCCAAGGGCACTTTTTGAGGGCAGGTGTCATTTAGACCCCTGCAGTCGTTGTGACTATTAAGCAACCATTAGCACTGGGTTTAAAGCTGCTGTTGTGGGAAACAGCCACAAGGCGGCAGCATTATTACGTTCTCAACTCTTGTTACTAGGGCAACAGAATCTTCCTGGAGGTAGTGTTCTGAGGTTGTAAATTAGAGTGGAATGTGCTGGGACAAGCCCCCAGAAGTTTATGTCTCCTTACTTATGTTTGTTTTTTAAATTTCATTTCTATTTCTTATCAGCGTAAATTTGATTAGAGTGTTTTGATTGCCTGGCTGTACAGGATCTGCTCAATGATTCATACATATGTCTGTTCATCTTCGGGTCCTGTTACCATGTATGTGATTACAAAATGTATATTTTAAAGGTATTGGTGATTATATAATTCATACAGTTTATCTGTTATATGTTGTTATACACTTAACATACATTAGTATATGTATGTTAACCCCATAGTCCTAATTTACCCATCCTCCCACCTTTCAGTTTGCTAACCATTAGTTTATTTCATAAGTCTGTGAGTGTCTTTTTCTGTGGAAATATGTTCATTGGTAGCAATCTTAGGATAACATGTATAAATATTATCATAGGATATTTGTCGTACCCTTTTGAGTTAGTTAACCGTATATGATTATTTCTAGGCTCAACTGTAGTCCTGAAAACGGCGTTGTTCATTTTTTTCCCCAGGCTACTATTCTATTTGGTACGTATACTACTTCTTCTTTGTCCATTCATCTGTTTATGAACCTTTTTTCTGCTTCCATGTCTTGGCTATTTCAATATTGCTGCAGTGCTCATTTGCCTGCCTGTGTCTTTCCGATTCAGGTGGTCTTAGGTTATAGGCCCAAAGGGTGACCTGCTGCATCATATGGTAGCTCAATTTTTACCTTGTCAAGAAGCTCCATTCAGTTTGCGTTAGTGCTGTTACCACTTTACATCCCACCAGCAGCTAGAAGGTACACAGTTCTCTAAAACCCCTTCAGCATTTATAGTTTATAGACATTTTGCTGATGGAAATGACTGGTGTGAGCTGAAACCTTTTTGAATTTGAATTTGCATGTGTCTAATAATTCCTTATACTGAGCTTTAGGCATGTCCTTTTTTTTCTTTTCCTTTTTTTTAAAGAGTGAGTACAACTTCCCTCCTCTTATTGACTTCTTGAAAAATTTCTCATGTGTTGAATTTTCTTGCCTATTCCCTACCCCAGGGCATTTTTTGAGGGCAGGTGTCATTTAGACCCCTGCAGTCGTTTTGACTATTAAGCAACCATTAGCACTGGGTTTAAAGCTGCTGTTGTGGGAAACAGCCACAAGGCGGCAGCATTATTATGTTCTCAACTCTTGTTACTATGGCAACAGAGTCTTCCTGGAGGTAGTGTTCCGAGGTTGTAAATTAGAGTGGAATGTGCTGGGACAAGCCTCCAGAAGTTTATGTCTCCTTACTTATGTTTGTTTTTTAAATTTAATTTCTATTTCTTATCGGAGTAAATTTGATTTTAGTGTTTTGATTGCCTGGCTGTACAGAATCTGCTCAATGATTCATACATATGTCTGTTCATCCTCGGGTCCTGTTACCATGTATGTGATTACAAAATGTATATTTTAAAGGTATTGGTGATTATATAATTCATACAGTTTATCTGTTATATGTTTTTATACACTTAACATACATTAGTATATGTATGTTAACCCCATAGTCCTAGTTAACCCATCCTCCCACCTTTCATTTTGGCTAACCATTAGTTTATTTGATAAGTCTGTGAGTGTCTTTTTCTGTGGAAATATGTTCACTGGTAGCAATCTTAGGATAACATGTATAAATGTTTTCATAGGATATTTGTCGTACCCTTTTGAGTTACTTAACGTTATATGATTATTTCTAGGCTCAACTGTAGTCCTGAAAACGGCATTGTTCATTTTTTTCCCGAGGCTACTATTCTATTTGGTACGTATACCACTTCTTCTTTGTCCATTCATCTGTTTATGAACCTTTTTTCTGCTTCCATGTCTTGGCTATTTCAATATTGCTGCAGTGCTCATTTGCCTGCCTGTGTCTTTCCGATTCAGGTGGTCTTAGGTTATAGGCCCAAAAGGTGACCTGCCGCATCATATGGTAGCTCAATTTTTATCTTTTCAAGCAGCTCCATTCAGTTTGCGTTAGTGCTGTTACCACTTTACATCCCACCAGCAGCTAGAAGGTACACAGTTCTCTAAAACCCCTTCAGCATTTATAGTTTGTAGACATTTTGCTGATGGAAACGACTGGTGTGAGCTGAAACCTTTTTGAATTTGAATTTGCATGTGTCTAATAATTCATTCTACTGAGCTTTAGGCATGTCCTTTTTTTTCTTTTCCTTTTTTTTTAAAGAGTGAGTACAACTTCCCTCCTCTTATTGACTTCTTGAAAAATTTCTCATGTGTTGAATATTCTTGCCTATTCCCTACCCCAGGGCATTTTTCAGGGCAGGTGTCATTTAGAGCCCTGCAGTCCATGTGACTATTAAGCAACCATTAGCACTGGGTTTAAAGCTGCTGTTGTGGGAAAGAGCCACAAGGCGGCAGCATTATTACGTTCTCATCTCTTGTTACTAGGGCAACAGAATCTTCCTGGAGGTAGTGTTCCGAGGTTGTAAATTAGAGTGGAATGTGCTGGGACAAGCCCCCAGAAGTTTATGTCTCCTTACTTAGGTTTGTTTTTTAAATGTAATTTCTATTTCTTATCGGAGTAAATTTGATTAGAGTGTTTTGATTGTCTGGCTGTACAGAAACTGCTCAATGATTCCTACATATGTCTGTTCATCTTCGGATTCTGTTACCATGTATGTGATTACAGAATGTATATTTTAAAGGTATTGGTGATTATATAATTCATACAGTTTATCTGTTATATGTTTTTATACACTTAACATACATTAGTATATGTATGTTAACCCCATAGTCCTAGTTTACCCATCCTCCCACCTTTCATTTTGTCTAACCATTAGTTTATTTCATAAGTCTGTGAGTGTCTTTTTCTGTGGAAATATGTTCATTGGTAGCTATCTTAGGATAACATGTATAAATGTTATCATAGGATATTTGTCGTACCCTTTTGAGTTAGTTAACCTTATATGATTATTTCTAGGCTCAACTGTAGTCCTGAAAACGGCATTGTTCATTTTTTTCCCGAGGCTACTATTCTATTTGGTACGTATACCACTTCTTCTTTGTCCATTCATCTGTTTATGGACATTTTTTTTGCTTCCATGTCTTTGCTATTTCCATATTGCTGCAGTGCACATTTGACTGCCTGTGTCTTTCCGATTCTGGTAGTCTTAGGTTATAAGCCCAAGAGGTGCCCTGCCGCATCATATGGTAGCTCAATTTTTACCTTTTCAAGCAGCTCCATTCAGTTTGCATTAGTGCTGTTACCACTTTTCATCCCAGCAGCAGATAGAAGGTATACATTTCTCTAAAACCCCTTCAGCATTTATAGTTTGTAGACTTTTTGCTGATGGCCATTTGACTGGTGTGAGCTGAAACCTTTTTGGAGGTTGGATACGCATGTGGCGAATAATTCCTTATACTGATCTTTAGGCATATCCTTTTTCTTCTTTTCCTTTTTTTGTTAAAGTGTGAGTACAACTGCCCTCTTCATATTCACTTTTTGAAAAATTTCTCATGTGTTGAATTTTCTTGCGTATTCCCTACCCCAGGGCATTTTTTGAGGGCAGGTGTCATTTAGACCCCTGCAGTCGTTTTGACTATTAAGCAACCATTAGCACTGGGTTTAAAGCTGCTGTTGTGGGAAACAGCCACAAGGCGGCAGCATTATTACGTTCTCAACTCTTGTTACTATGGCAACAGAGTCTTCCTGGAGGTAGTGTTCCGAGGTTGTAAATTAGAGTGGAATGTGCTGGGACAAGCCTCCAGAAGTTTATGTCTCCTTACTTATGTTTGTTTTTTAAATTTAATTTCTATTTCTTATCGGAGTAAATTTGATTTTAGTGTTTTGATTGCCTGGCTGTACAGAATCTGCTCAATGATTCATACATATGTCTGTTCATCCTCGGGTCCTGTTACCATGTATGTGATTACAAAATGTATATTTTAAAGGTATTGGTGATTATATAATTCATACAGTTTATCTGTTATATGTTTTTATACACTTAACATACATTAGTATATGTATGTTAACCCCATAGTCCTAGTTAACCCATCCTCCCACCTTTCATTTTGGCTAACCATTAGTTTATTTGATAAGTCTGTGAGTGTCTTTTTCTGTGGAAATATGTTCATTGGTAGCAATCTTAGGATAACATGTATAAATGTTATCATAGGATATTTGTCGTACCCTTTTGAGTTACTTAACGTTATATGATTATTTCTAGGCTCAACTGTAGTCCTGAAAACGGCATTGTTCATTTTTTTCCCGAGGCTACTATTCTATTTGGTACGTATACCACTTCTTCTTTGTCCATTCATCTGTTTATGAACCTTTTTTCTGCTTCCATGTCTTGGCTATTTCAATATTGCTGCAGTGCTCATTTGCCTGCCTGTGTCTTTCCGATTCAGGTGGTCTTAGGTTATAGGCCCAAAAGGTGACCTGCCGCATCATATGGTACCTCAATTTTTATCTTTTCAAGCAGCTCCATTCAGTTTGTGTTAGTGCTGTTACCACTTTACATCCCACCAGCAGCTAGAAGGTACACAGTTCTCTAAAACCCCTTCAGCATTTATAGTTTGTAGACATTTTGCTGATGGAAACGATTGGTGTGAGCTGAAACCTTTTTCCATTTGAATTTGCATGTGTCTAATAATTCATTCTACTGAGCTTTAGGCATGTCCTTTTTTTTCTTTTCCTTTTTTTTTAAAGAGTGAGTACAACTTCCCTCCTCTTATTGATTTCTTGAAAAATTTCTCATGTGTTGAATATTCTTGCCTATTCCTTACCCCAGGGCATTTTTCAGGGCAGGTGTCATTTAGAGCCCTGCAGTCCATGTGACTATTAAGCAACCATTAGCACTGGGTTTAAAGCTGCTGTTGTGAGAAAGAGCCACAAGGCGGCAGCATTATTACGTTCTCATCTCTTGTTACTAGGGCAACAGAATCTTCCTGGAGGTAGTGTTCCGAGGTTGTAAATTAGAGTGGAATGTGCTGGGACAAGCCCCCAGAAGTTTATGTCTCCTTACTTAGGTTTGTTTTTTAAATGTAATTTCTATTTCTTATCGGAGTAAATTTGATTAGAGTGTTTTGATTGTCTGGCTGTACAGAAACTGCTCAATGATTCCTACATATGTCTGTTCATCTTCGGATTCTGTTACCATGTATGTGATTACAGAATGTATATTTTAAAGGTATTGGTGATTATATAATTCATACAGTTTATCTGTTATATGTTTTTATACACTTAACATACATTAGTATATGTATGTTAACCCCATAGTCCTAATTTACCCATCCTCCCACCTTTCATTTTGGCTAACAATTAGTTTATTTCATAAGTCTGTGAGTGTCTTTTTCTGTGGAAATATGTTCATTGGTAGCAATCTTAGGATAACATGTATAAATGATATCATAGGATAATTGTCATACCCTTTTGACTTACTTAACCTTATATGATTATTTCTAGGCTCTACTGTAGTCCTGAAAACGGCATTGTTCATTTTTTCCCCGAGGCTACTATTCCATTCTGTCCATATACCACTTCTTCTCTGTCCATTCATCTGTTTATGGACATTTTTTTTTGCTTCCATGTCTTTGCTATTTCAATATTGCTGCAGTGCACATTTGACTGCCTGTGTCTTTCCGATTCTGGTAGTCTTAGGTTATAAGCCCATGAGGTGCCCTGCTGCATCATATGGTAGCTCAATTTTTACCTTTTCAAGCAGCTCCATTCAGTTTGCGTTAGTGCTGTTACCACTTTACATCCCACCAGCAGCTAGAAGGTACACAGTTCTCTAAAACCCCTTCAGCATTTATAGTTTATAGACATTTTGCTGATGGAAATGACTGGTGTGAGCTGAAACCTTCTTGAATTTGAATTTGCATGTGTCTAATAATTCCTTATACTGAGCTTTAGGCATGTCCTTTTTTTTCTTTTCCTTTTTTTTTAAAGAGTGAGTACAACTTCCCTCCTCTTATTGACTTCTTGAAAAATTTCTCATGTGTTGAATTTTCTTGCCTATTCCCTACCCCAGGGCATTTTTCAGGGCAGGTGTCATTTAGAGCCCTGCAGTCCTTGTGACTATTAAGCAACCATTAGCACTGGGTTTAATGCTGCTGTTGTGGGAAACAGCCACAAGGCGGCAGCATTATTACGTTCTCATCTCTTGTTACTAGGGCAACAGAATCTTCCTGGAGGTAGTGTTCCGTGGTTGTAAATTAGAGTGGAATGTGCTGGGACGAGCCCCCAGAAGTTTATGTCTCCTTACTTATGTTTGTTTTTTAAATTTAATTCTATTTCTTTTTGGAGTAAATTTGATTAGAGTTTTTTGATTGTCTGGCTGTACAGAATCTGCTCAATGATTCCTACATATGTCTGTTCATCTTCGGATTCTGTTACCATGTATGTGAATACAGAATGTATATTTTAAAGGTATTGGTGATTATATAATTCATATAGTTTATCTGTTATATGTTTATATGCATGTAACATACATTAGTATATTTATGTTAATCCCATAGTCCTAATTTACCCATCCTCCCCCCTTTCATTTTGGCTAACCATTAGTTTATTTCATAAGTCTGTGAGTGTCTTTTTCTGTGGAAATATGTTCATTGGTAGCAATCTTAGGATAACATGTACAAATGATATCATAGGATATTTGTCATACCCTTTTGACTTACTTAACCTTATATTATTATTTCTAGGCTCCACTGTAGTCCTGAAAACGGCATTGTTCATTTTTTTCCCGAGGCTACTATTCCATTCTGTCCATATACCACTTCTTCTCTGTCCATTCATCTGTTTATGGACCTTTTTTTGCTTCCATGTCTTGGCTATTTCAGTATTGCTGCAGTGCACATTTGACTGCCTGTGTCTTTCCGATTCTGGTGGTCTTAGGTTATAAGCCCGAGAGGTGCCCTGCCGCATCATATGGTAGCTCAATTTCTACCTTTTCAAGCGGCTCCATTCAGTTTGCGTTAGTGCTGTTACCACTTTACATCCCAGCAGCAGATAGAAGGTACACATTTCTCTAAAACACCTTCAGCATTTATAGTTTGTAGACTTTTGCTGATGGCCATTTGACTGTTGTGAGCTGAAACCTTTATGGAGGTTGGATACGCATGTGGCGAATAATTCCTTATACTGATCTTTAGGCATATCCTTTTTCTTCTTTTCCTTTTTTTGTTAAAGTGTGAGTACAACTTCCCTCTTCATATTCACTTTTTGAAAAATTTCTCATGTGTTGAATTTTCTTGCCTATTCCCTACCCAAGGGCACTTTTTGAGGGCAGGTGTCATTTAGACCCCTGCAGTCGTTGTGACTATTAAGCAACCATTAGCACTGGGTTTAAAGCTGCTGTTGTGGGAAACAGCCACAAGGCGGCAGCATTATTACGTTCTCAACTCTTGTTACTAGGGCAACAGAATCTTCCTGGAGGTAGTGTTCTGAGGTTGTAAATTAGAGTGGAATGTGCTGGGACAAGCCCCCAGAAGTTTATGTCTCCTTACTTATGTTTGTTTTTTAAATTTCATTTCTATTTCTTATCAGCGTAAATTTGATTAGAGTGTTTTGATTGCCTGGCTGTACAGGATCTGCTCAATGATTCATACATATGTCTGTTCATCTTCGGGTCCTGTTACCATGTATGTGATTACAAAATGTATATTTTAAAGGTATTGGTGATTATATAATTCATACAGTTTATCTGTTATATGTTGTTATACACTTAACATACATTAGTATATGTATGTTAACCCCATAGTCCTAATTTACCCATCCTCCCACCTTTCATTTTGCTAACCATTAGTTTATTTCATAAGTCTGTGAGTGTCTTTTTCTGTGGAAATATGTTCATTGGTAGCAATCTTAGGATAACATGTATAAATATTATCATAGGATATTTGTCGTACCCTTTTGAGTTAGTTAACCTTATATGATTATTTCTAGGCTCAACTGTAGTCCTGAAAACGGCGTTGTTCATTTTTTTCCCCAGGCTACTATTCTATTTGGTACGTATACTACTTCTTCTTTGTCCATTCATCTGTTTATGAACCTTTTTTCTGCTTCCATGTCTTGGCTATTTCAATATTGCTGCAGTGCTCATTTGCCTGCCTGTGTCTTTCCGATTCAGGTGGTCTTAGGTTATAGGCCCAAAGGGTGACCTGCTGCATCATATGGTAGCTCAATTTTTACCTTGTCAAGAAGCTCCATTCAGTTTGCGTTAGTGCTGTTACCACTTTACATCCCACCAGCAGCTAGAAGGTACACAGTTCTCTAAAACCCCTTCAGCATTTATAGTTTATAGACATTTTGCTGATGGAAATGACTGGTGTGAGCTGAAACCTTTTTGAATTTGAATTTGCATGTGTCTAATAATTCCTTATACTGAGCTTTAGGCATGTCCTTTTTTTTCTTTTCCTTTTTTTTAAAGAGTGAGTACAACTTCCCTCCTCTTATTGACTTCTTGAAAAATTTCTCATGTGTTGAATTTTCTTGCCTATTCCCTACCCCAGGGCATTTTTCAGGGCAGGTGTCATTTAGAGCCCTGCAGTCCTTGTGACTATTAAGCAACTATTAGTACTGGGTTTAAAGCTGCTGTTGTGGGAAACAGCCACAAGGCCGCAGCATTATTACGTTCTCAACTCTTGTTACTACGGCAACAGAGTCTTCCTGGAGGTAGTGTTCCGAGGTTGTAAATTAGAGTGGAATGTGCTGGGACAAGCCCCCAGAAGTTTATGTCTCCTTACTTATGTTTGTTTTTTAAATTTAATTTCTATTTCTTATCAGAGTAAATTTGATTAGAGTGTTTTGATTGCCTGGCTGTACAGAATCTGCTCAATGATTCATACATATGTCTGTTCATCTTCGGGTCCTGTTACCATGTATGTGATTACAAAATGTATATTTTAAAGGTATTGGTGATTATATAATTCATACAGTTTATCTGTTATATGTTTTTATACACTTAACATACATTAGTATATGTATGTTAACCCCATAGTCCTAATTTACCCATCCTCCCACCTTTCATTTTGGCTAACCATTAGTTTATTTGATAAGTCTGTGAGTGTCTTTTTCTGTGGAAATATGTTCATTGGTAGCAATCTTAGGATAACATGTATAAATGTTTTCATAGGATATTTGTCGTACCCTTTTGAGTTACTTAACGTTATATGATTATTTCTAGGCTCAACTGTAGTCCTGAAAACGGCATTGTTCATTTTTTTCCCGAGGCTACTATTCTATTTGGTACGTATACCACTTCTTCTTTGTCCATTCATCTGTTTATGAACCTTTTTTCTGCTTCCATGTCTTGGCTATTTCAATATTGCTGCAGTGCTCATTTGCCTGCCTGTGTCTTTCCGATTCAGGTGGTCTTAGGTTATAGGCCCAAAAGGTGACCTGCCGCATCATATGGTAGCTCAATTTTTATCTTTTCAAGCAGCTCCATTCAGTTTGCGTTAGTGCTGTTACCACTTTACATCCCACCAGCAGCTAGAAGGTACACAGTTCTCTAAAACCCCTTCAGCATTTATAGTTTGTAGACATTTTGCTGATGGAAACGACTGGTGTGAGCTGAAACCTTTTTGAATTTGAATTTGCATGTGTCTAATAATTCATTCTACTGAGCTTTAGGCATGTCCTTTTTTTTCTTTTCCTTTTTTTTTAAAGAGTGAGTACAACTTCCCTCCTCTTATTGACTTCTTGAAAAATTTCTCATGTGTTGAATATTCTTGCCTATTCCCTACCCCAGGGCATTTTTCAGGGCAGGTGTCATTTAGAGCCCTGCAGTCCATGTGACTATTAAGCAACCATTAGCACTGGGTTTAAAGCTGCTGTTGTGGGAAAGAGCCACAAGGCGGCAGCATTATTACGTTCTCATCTCTTGTTACTAGGGCAACAGAATCTTCCTGGAGGTAGTGTTCCGAGGTTGTAAATTAGAGGGGAATGTGCTGGGACAAGCCCCCAAAAGTTTATGTCTCCTTACTTAGGTTTGTTTTTTAAATTTAATTTCTATTTCTTATCGGAGTAAATTTGATTAGAGTGTTTTGATTGTCTGGCTGTACAGAAACTGCTCAATGATTCCTACATATGTCTGTTCATCTTCGGATTCTGTTACCATGTATGTGATTACAGAATGTATATTTTAAAGGTATTGGTGATTATATAATTCATACAGTTTATCTGTTATATGTTTTTATACACTTAACATACATTAGTATATGTATGTTAACCCCATAGTCCTAGTTTACCCATCCTCCCACCTTTCATTTTGTCTAACCATTAGTTTATTTCATAAGTCTGTGAGTGTCTTTTTCTGTGGAAATATGTTCATTGGTAGCTATCTTAGGATAACATGTATAAATGATATCATAGGATAATTGTCGTACCCTTTTGACTTACTTAACCTTATATGATTATTTCTAGGCTCAACTGTAGTCCTGAAAACGGCATTGTTCATTTTTTTCCCGAGGCTACTATTCTATTTGGTACGTATACCACTTCTTCTTTGTCCATTCATCTGTTTATGAACCTTTTTTCTGCTTCCATGTCTTGGCTATTTCAATATTGCTGCAGTGCTCATTTGCCTGCCTGTGTCTTTCCGATTCAGGTGGTCTTAGGTTATAGGCCCAAAAGGTGACCTGCCGCATCATATGGTAGCTCAATTTTTATCTTTTCAAGCAGCTCCATTCAGTTTGCGTTAGTGCTGTTACCACTTTACATCCCACCAGCAGCTAGAAGGTACACAGTTCTCTAAAACCCCTTCAGCATTTATAGTTTGTAGACATTTTGCTGATGGAAACGACTGGTGTGAGCTGAAACCTTTTTGAATTTGAATTTGCATGTGTCTAATAATTCATTCTACTGAGCTTTAGTCATGTCCTTTTTTTTCTTTTCCTTTTTTTTTAAAGAGTGAGTACAACTTCCCTCCTCTTATTGACTTCTTGAAAAATTTCTCATGTGTTGAATATTCTTGCCTATTCCCTACCCCAGGGCATTTTTCAGGGCAGGTGTCATTTAGAGCCCTGCAGTCCATGTGACTATTAAGCAACCATTAGCACTGGGTTTAAAGCTGCTGTTGTGGGAAAGAGCCACAAGGCGGCAGCATTATTACGTTCTCATCTCTTGTTACTAGGGCAACAGAATCTTCCTGGAGGTAGTGTTCCGAGGTTGTAAATTAGAGTGGAATGTGCTGGGACAAGCGCCCAGAAGTTTATGTCTCCTTACTTAGGTTTGTTTTTTAAATTTAATTTCTATTTCTTATCGGAGTAAATTTGATTAGAGTGTTTTGATTGTCTGGCTGTACAGAAACTGCTCAATGATTCCTACATATGTCTGTTCATCTTCGGATTCTGTTACCATGTATGTGATTACAGAATGTATATTTTAAAGGTATTGGTGATTATATAATTCATACAGTTTATCTGTTATATGTTTTTATACACTTAACATACATTAGTATATGTATGTTAACCCCATAGTCCTAGTTTACCCATCCTCCCACCTTTCATTTTGTCTAACCATTAGTTTATTTCATAAGTCTGTGAGTGTCTTTTTCTGTGGAAATATGTTCATTGGTAGCTATCTTAGGATAACATGTATAAATGATATCATAGGATAATTGTCGTACCCTTTTGACTTACTTAACCTTATATGATTATTTCTAGGCTCAACTGTAGTCCTGAAAACGGCATTGTTCATTTTTTTCCCGAGGCTACTATTCTATTTGGTACGTATACCACTTCTTCTTTGTCCATTCATCTGTTTATGAACCTTTTTTCTGCTTCCATGTCTTGGCTATTTCAATATTGCTGCAGTGCTCATTTGCCTGCCTGTGTCTTTCCGATTCAGGTGGTCTTAGGTTATAGGCCCAAAAGGTGACCTGCCGCATCATGTGGTAGCTCAATTTTTATCTTTTCAAGCAGCTCCATTCAGTTTGCGTTAGTGCTGTTACCACTTTACATCCCACCAGCAGCTAGAAGGTACACAGTTCTCTAAAACCCCTTCAGCATTTATAGTTTGTAGACATTTTGCTGATGGAAACGACTGGTGTGAGCTGAAACCTTTTTGAATTTGAATTTGCATGTGTCTAATAATTCATTCTACTGAGCTTTAGGCATGTCCTTTTTTTTCTTTTCCTTTTTTTTTAAAGAGTGAGTACAACTTCCCTCCTCTTATTGACTTCTTGAAAAATTTCTCATGTGTTGAATATTCTTGCCTATTCCCTACCCCAGGGCATTTTTCAGGGCAGGTGTCATTTAGAGCCCTGCAGTCCATGTGACTATTAAGCAACCATTAGCACTGGGTTTAAAGCTGCTGTTGTGGGAAAGAGCCACAAGGCGGCAGCATTATTACGTTCTCATCTCTTGTTACTAGGGCAACAGAATCTTCCTGGAGGTAGTGTTCCGAGGTTGTAAATTAGAGTGGAATGTGCTGGGACAAGCCCCCAGAAGTTTATGTCTCCTTACTTAGGTTTGTTTTTTAAATTTAATTTCTATTTCTTATTGGAGTAAATTTGATTAGAGTGTTTTGATTGTCTGGCTGTACAGAAACTGCTCAATGATTCCTACATATGTCTGTTCATCTTCGGATTCTGTTACCATGTATGTGATTACAGAATGTATATTTTAAAGGTATTGGTGATTATATAATTCATACAGTTTATCTGTTATATGTTTTTATACACTTAACATACATTAGTATATGTATGTTAACCCCATAGTCCTAGTTTACCCATCCTCCCACCTTTCATTTTGTCTAACCATTAGTTTATTTCATAAGTCTGTGAGTGTCTTTTTCTGTGGAAATATGTTCATTGGTAGCTATCTTAGGATAACATGTATAAATGTTATCATAGGATATTTGTCGTACCCTTTTGAGTTACTTAACCTTATATGATTATTTCTAGGCTCAACTGTAGTCCTGAAAACGGCATTGTTCATTTTTTTCCCGAGGCTACTATTCTATTTGGTACGTATACCACTTCTTCTTTGTCCATTCATCTGTTTATGGACATTTTTTCTGCTTCCATGTCTTTGCTATTTCCATATTGCTGCAGTGCACATTTGACTGCCTGTGTCTTTCCGATTCTGGTAGTCTTAGGTTATAAGCCGAAGAGGTGCCCTGCCGCATCATATGGTAGCTCAATTTTTACCTTTTCAAGCAGCTCCATTCAGTTTGCATTAGTGCTGTTACCACTTTTCATCCCAGCAGCAGATAGAAGGTATACATTTCTCTAAAACCCCTTCAGCATTTATAGTTTGTAGACTTTTTGCTGATGGCCATTTGACTGGTGTGAGCTGAAACCTTTTTGGAGGGAGGATACGCATGTGGCGAATAATTCCTTATACTGATCTTTAGGCATATCCTTTTTCTTCTTTTCCTTTTTTTGTTAAAGTGTGAGTACAACTGCCCTCTTCATATTCACTTTTTGAAAAATTTCTCATGTGTTGAATTTTCTTGCGTATTCCCTACCCCAGGGCATTTTTTGAGGGCAGGTGTCATTTAGACCCCTGCAGTCGTTTTGACTATTAAGCAACCATTAGCACTGGGTTTAAAGCTGCTGTTGTGGGAAACAGCCACAAGGCGGCAGCATTATTACGTTCTCAACTCTTGTTACTATGGCAACAGAGTCTTCCTGGAGGTAGTGTTCCGAGGTTGTAAATTAGAGTGGAATGTGCTGGGACAAGCCTCCAGAAGTTTATGTCTCCTTACTTATGTTTGTTTTTTAAATTTAATTTCTATTTCTTATCGGAGTAAATTTGATTTTAGTGTTTTGATTGCCTGGCTGTACAGAATCTGCTCAATGATTCATACATATGTCTGTTCATCCTCGGGTCCTGTTACCATGTATGTGATTACAAAATGTATATTTTAAAGGTATTGGTGATTATATAATTCATACAGTTTATCTGTTATATGTTTTTATACACTTAACATACATTAGTATATGTATGTTAACCCCATAGTCCTAGTTAACCCATCCTCCCACCTTTCATTTTGGCTAACCATTAGTTTATTTAATAAGTCTGTGAGTGTCTTTTTCTGTGGAAATATGTTCATTGGTAGCAATCTTAGGATAACATGTATAAATGTTATCATAGGATATTTGTCGTACCCTTTTGCGTTACTTAACGTTATATGATTATTTCTAGGCTCAACTGTAGTCCTGAAAACGGCATTGTTCATTTTTTTCCCGAGGCTACTATTCTATTTGGTACGTATACCACTTCTTCTTTGTCCATTCATCTGTTTATGAACCTTTTTTCTGCTTCCATGTCTTGGCTATTTCAATATTGCTGCAGTGCTCATTTGCCTGCCTGTGTCTTTCCGATTCAGGTGGTCTTAGGTTATAGGCCCAAAAGGTGACCTGCCGCATCATATGGTACCTCAATTTTTATCTTTTCAAGCAGCTCCATTCAGTTTGTGTTAGTGCTGTTACCACTTTACATCCCACCAGCAGCTAGAAGGTACACAGTTCTCTAAAACCCCTTCAGCATTTATAGTTTGTAGACATTTTGCTGATGGAAACGATTGGTGTGAGCTGAAACCTTTTTCCATTTGAATTTGCATGTGTCTAATAATTCATTCTACTGAGATTTAGGCATGTCCTTTTTTTTCTTTTCCTTTTTTTTTAAAGAGTGAGTACAACTTCCCTCCTCTTATTGATTTCTTGAAAAATTTCTCATGTGTTGAATATTCTTGCCTATTCCTTACCCCAGGGCATTTTTCAGGGCAGGTGTCATTTAGAGCCCTGCAGTCCATGTGACTATTAAGCAACCATTAGCACTGGGTTTAAAGCTGCTGTTGTGAGAAAGAGCCACATGGCGGCAGCATTATTACGTTCTCATCTCTTGTTACTAGGGCAACAGAATCTTCCTGGAGGTAGTGTTCCGAGGTTGTAAATTAGAGTGGAATGTGCTGGGACAAGCCCCCAGAAGTTTATGTCTCCTTACTTAGGTTTGTTTTTTAAATGTAATTTCTATTTCTTATCGGAGTAAATTTGATTAGAGTGTTTTGATTGTCTGGCTGTACAGAAACTGCTCAATGATTCCTACATATGTCTGTTCATCTTCGGATTCTGTTACCATGTATGTGATTACAGAATGTATATTTTAAAGGTATTGGTGATTATATAATTCATACAGTTTATCTGTTATATGTTTTTATACACTTAACATACATTAGTATATGTATGTTAACCCCATAGTCCTAATTTACCCATCCTCCCACCTTTCATTTTGGCTAACAATTAGTTTATTTCATAAGTCTGTGAGTGTCTTTTTCTGTGGAAATATGTTCATTGGTAGCAATCTTAGGATAACATGTATAAATGATATCATAGGATAATTGTCATACCCTTTTGACTTACTTAACCTTATATGATTATTTCTAGGCTCTACTGTAGTCCTGAAAACGGCATTGTTCATTTTTTCCCCGAGGCTACTATTCCATTCTGTCCATATACCACTTCTTCTCTGTCCATTCATCTGTTTATGGACATTTTTTTTGCTTCCATGTCTTTGCTATTTCAGTATTGCTGCAGTGCACATTTGACTGCCTGTGTCTTTCCGATTCTGGTAGTCTTAGGTTATAAGCCCATGAGGTGCCCTGCTGCATCATATGGTAGCTCAATTTTTACCTTTTCAAGCAGCTCCATTCAGTTTGCGTTAGTGCTGTTACCACTTTACATCCCACCAGCAGCTAGAAGGTACACAGTTCTCTAAAACCCCTTCAGCATTTATAGTTTATAGACATTTTGCTGATGGAAATGACTGGTGTGAGCTGAAACCTTCTTGAATTTGAATTTGCATGTGTCTAATAATTCCTTATACTGAGCTTTAGGCATATCCTTTTTTTTCTTTTCCTTTTTTTTAAAGAGTGAGTACAACTTCCCTCCTCTTATTGACTTCTTGAAAAATTTCTCATGTGTTGAATTTTCTTGCCTATTCCCTACCCCAGGGCATTTTTCAGGGCAGGTGTCATTTAGAGCCCTGAAGTCCTTGTGACTATTAAGCAACCATTAGCACTGGGTTTAATGCTGCTGTTGTGGGAAACAGCCACAAGGCGGCAGCATTATTACGTTCTCATCTCTTGTTACTAGGGCAACAGAATCTTCCTGGAGGTAGTGTTCCGTGGTTGTAAATTAGAGTGGAATGTGCTGGGACGAGCCCCCAGAAGTTTATGTCTCCTTACTTATGTTTGTTTTTTAAATTTAATTCTATTTCTTTTTGGAGTAAATTTGATTAGAGTTTTTTGATTGTCTGGCTGTACAGAATCTGCTCAATGATTCCTACATATGTCTGTTCATCTTCGGATTCTGTTACCATGTATGTGAATACAGAATGTATATTTTAAAGGTATTGGTGATTATATAATTCATATAGTTTATCTGTTATATGTTTATATGCATGTAACATACATTAGTATATTTATGTTAATCCCATAGTCCTAATTTACCCATCCTCCCCCCTTTCATTTTGGCTAACCATTAGTTTATTTCATAAGTCTGTGAGTGTCTTTTTCTGTGGAAATATGTTCATTGGTAGCAATCTTAGGATAACATGTACAAATGATATCATAGGATATTTGTCATACCCTTTTGACTTACTTAACCTTATATTATTATTTCTAGGCTCCACTGTAGTCCTGAAAACGGCATTGTTCATTTTTTTCCCGAGGCTACTATTCCATTCTGTCCATATACCACTTCTTCTCTGTCCATTCATCTGTTTATGGACCTTTTTTTGCTTCCATGTCTTGGCTATTTCAGTATTGCTGCAGTGCACATTTGACTGCCTGTGTCTTTCCGATTCTGGTGGTCTTAGGTTATAAGCCCGAGAGGTGCCCTGCCGCATCATATGGTAGCTCAATTTCTACCTTTTCAAGCGGCTCCATTCAGTTTGCGTTAGTGCTGTTACCACTTTACATCCCAGCAGCAGATAGAAGGTACACATTTCTCTAAAACACCTTCAGCATTTGTAGTTTGTAGACTTTTGCTGATGGCCATTTGACTGTTGTGAGCTGAAACCTTTATGGAGGTTGGATACGCATGTGGCGAATAATTCCTTATACTGATCTTTAGGCATATCCTTTTTCTTCTTTTCCTTTTTTTGTTAAAGTGTGAGTACAACTTCCCTCTTCATATTCACTTTTTGAAAAATTTCTCATGTGTTGAATTTTCTTGCCTATTCCCTACCCAAGGGCACTTTTTGAGGGCAGGTGTCATTTAGACCCCTGCAGTCGTTGTGACTATTAAGCAACCATTAGCACTGGGTTTAAAGCTGCTGTTGTGGGAAACAGCCACAAGGCGGCAGCATTATTACGTTCTCAACTCTTGTTACTAGGGCAACAGAATCTTCCTGGAGGTAGTGTTCTGAGGTTGTAAATTAGAGTGGAATGTGCTGGGACAAGCCCCCAGAAGTTTATGTCTCCTTACTTATGTTTGTTTTTTAAATTTCATTTCTATTTCTTATCAGCGTAAATTTGATTAGAGTGTTTTGATTGCCTGGCTGTACAGGATCTGCTCAATGATTCATACATATGTCTGTTCATCTTCGGGTCCTGTTACCATGTATGTGATTACAAAATGTATATTTTAAAGGTATTGGTGATTATATAATTCATACAGTTTATCTGTTATATGTTGTTATACACTTAACATACATTAGTATATGTATGTTAACCCCATAGTCCTAATTTACCCATCCTCCCACCTTTCATTTTGCTAACCATTAGTTTATTTCATAAGTCTGTGAGTGTCTTTTTCTGTGGAAATATGTTCATTGGTAGCAATCTTAGGATAACATGTATAAATATTATCATAGGATATTTGTCGTACCCTTTTGAGTTAGTTAACCTTATATGATTATTTCTAGGCTCAACTGTAGTCCTGAAAACGGCGTTGTTCATTTTTTTCCCCAGGCTACTATTCTATTTGGTACGTATACTACTTCTTCTTTGTCCATTCATCTGTTTATGAACCTTTTTTCTGCTTCCATGTCTTGGCTATTTCAATATTGCTGCAGTGCTCATTTGCCTGCCTGTGTCTTTCCGATTCAGGTGGTCTTAGGTTATAGGCCCAAAGGGTGACCTGCTGCATCATATGGTAGCTCAATTTTTACCTTGTCAAGAAGCTCCATTCAGTTTGCGTTAGTGCTGTTACCACTTTACATCCCACCAGCAGCTAGAAGGTACACAGTTCTCTAAAACCCCTTCAGCATTTATAGTTTATAGACATTTTGCTGATGGAAATGACTGGTGTGAGCTGAAACCTTTTTGAATTTGAATTTGCATGTGTCTAATAATTCCTTATACTGAGCTTTAGGCATGTCCTTTTTTTTCTTTTCCTTTTTTTTAAAGAGTGAGTACAACTTCCCTCCTCTTATTGACTTCTTGAAAAATTTCTCATGTGTTGAATTTTCTTGCCTATTCCCTACCCCAGGGCATTTTTCAGGGCAGGTGTCATTTAGAGCCCTGCAGTCCTTGTGACTATTAAGCAACTATTAGTACTGGGTTTAAAGCTGCTGTTGTGGGAAACAGCCACAAGGCCGCAGCATTATTACGTTCTCAACTCTTGTTACTACGGCAACAGAGTCTTCCTGGAGGTAGTGTTCCGAGGTTGTAAATTAGAGTGGAATGTGCTGGGACAAGCCCCCAGAAGTTTATGTCTCCTTACTTATGTTTGTTTTTTAAATTTAATTTCTATTTCTTATCAGAGTAAATTTGATTAGAGTGTTTTGATTGCCTGGCTGTACAGAATCTGCTCAATGATTCATACATATGTCTGTTCATCTTCGGGTCCTGTTACCATGTATGTGATTACAAAATGTATATTTTAAAGGTATTGGTGATTATATAATTCATACAGTTTATCTGTTATATGTTTTTATACACTTAACATACATTAGTATATGTATGTTAACCCCATAGTCCTAATTTACCCATCCTCCCACCTTTCATTTTGGCTAACCATTAGTTTATTTGATAAGTCTGTGAGTGTCTTTTTCTGTGGAAATATGTTCATTGGTAGCAATCTTAGGATAACATGTATAAATGTTTTCATAGGATATTTGTCGTACCCTTTTGAGTTACTTAACGTTATATGATTATTTCTAGGCTCAACTGTAGTCCTGAAAACGGCATTGTTCATTTTTTTCCCGAGGCTACTATTCTATTTGGTACGTATACCACTTCTTCTTTGTCCATTCATCTGTTTATGAACCTTTTTTCTGCTTCCATGTCTTGGCTATTTCAATATTGCTGCAGTGCTCATTTGCCTGCCTGTGTCTTTCCGATTCAGGTGGTCTTAGGTTATAGGCCCAAAAGGTGACCTGCCGCATCATATGGTAGCTCAATTTTTATCTTTTCAAGCAGCTCCATTCAGTTTGCGTTAGTGCTGTTACCACTTTACATCCCACCAGCAGCTAGAAGGTACACAGTTCTCTAAAACCCCTTCAGCATTTATAGTTTGTAGACATTTTGCTGATGGAAACGACTGGTGTGAGCTGAAACCTTTTTGAATTTGAATTTGCATGTGTCTAATAATTCATTCTACTGAGCTTTAGGCATGTCCTTTTTTTTCTTTTCCTTTTTTTTTAAAGAGTGAGTACAACTTCCCTCCTCTTATTGACTTCTTGAAAAATTTCTCATGTGTTGAATATTCTTGCCTATTCCCTACCCCAGGGCATTTTTCAGGGCAGGTGTCATTTAGAGCCCTGCAGTCCATGTGACTATTAAGCAACCATTAGCACTGGGTTTAAAGCTGCTGTTGTGGGAAAGAGCCACAAGGCGGCAGCATTATTACGTTCTCATCTCTTGTTACTAGGGCAACAGAATCTTCCTGGAGGTAGTGTTCCGAGGTTGTAAATTAGAGTGGAATGTGCTGGGACAAGCCCCCAGAAGTTTATGTCTCCTTACTTAGGTTTGTTTTTTAAATTTAATTTCTATTTCTTATCGGAGTAAATTTGATTAGAGTGTTTTGATTGTCTGGCTGTACAGAAACTGCTCAATGATTCCTACATATGTCTGTTCATCTTCGGATTCTGTTACCATGTATGTGATTACAGAATGTATATTTTAAAGGTATTGGTGATTATATAATTCATACAGTTTATCTGTTATATGTTTTTATACACTTAACATACATTAGTATATGTATGTTAACCCCATAGTCCTAGTTTACCCATCCTCCCACCTTTCATTTTGTCTAACCATTAGTTTATTTCATAAGTCTGTGAGTGTCTTTTTCTGTGGAAATATGTTCATTGGTAGCTATCTTAGGATAACATGTATAAATGTTTTCATAGGATATTTGTCGTACCCTTTTGAGTTAGTTAACCTTATATGATTATTTCTAGGCTCAACTGTAGTCCTGAAAACGGCATTGTTCATTTTTTTCCCGAGGCTACTATTCTATTTGGTACGTATACCACTTCTTCTTTGTCCATTCATCTGTTTATGGACATTTTTTTTGCTTCCATGTCTTTGCTATTTCCATATTGCTGCAGTGCACATTTGACTGCCTGTGTCTTTCCGATTCTGGTAGTCTTAGGTTATAAGCCCAAGAGGTGCCCTGCCGCATCATATGGTAGCTCAATTTTTACCTTTTCAAGCAGCTCCATTCAGTTTGCATTAGTGCTGTTACCACTTTTCATCCCAGCAGCAGATAGAAGGTATACATTTCTCTAAAACCCCTTCAGCATTTATAGTTTGTAGACTTTTTGCTGATGGCCATTTGACTGGTGTGAGCTGAAACCTTTTTGGAGGTTGGATACGCATGTGGCGAATAATTCCTTATACTGATCTTTAGGCATATCCTTTTTCTTCTTTTCCTTTTTTTGTTAAAGTGTGAGTACAACTGCCCTCTTCATATTCACTTTTTGAAAAATTTCTCATGTGTTGAATTTTCTTGCGTATTCCCTACCCCAGGGCATTTTTTGAGGGCAGGTGTCATTTAGACCCCTGCAGTCGTTTTGACTATTAAGCAACCATTAGCACTGGGTTTAAAGCTGCTGTTGTGGGAAACAGCCACAAGGCGGCAGCATTATTACGTTCTCAACTCTTGTTACTATGGCAACAGAGTCTTCCTGGAGGTAGTGTTCCGAGGTTGTAAATTAGAGTGGAATGTGCTGGGACAAGCCTCCAGAAGTTTATGTCTCCTTACTTATGTTTGTTTTTTAAATTTAATTTCTATTTCTTATCGGAGTAAATTTGATTTTAGTGTTTTGATTGCCTGGCTGTACAGAATCTGCTCAATGATTCATACATATGTCTGTTCATCCTCGGGTCCTGTTACCATGTATGTGATTACAAAATGTATATTTTAAAGGTATTGGTGATTATATAATTCATACAGTTTATCTGTTATATGTTTTTATACACTTAACATACATTAGTATATGTATGTTAACCCCATAGTCCTAATTTACCCATCCTCCCACCTTTCATTTTGCTAACCATTAGTTTATTTCATAAGTCTGTGAGTGTCTTTTTCTGTGGAAATATGTTCATTGGTAGCAATCTTAGGATAACATGTATAAATATTATCATAGGATATTTGTCGTACCCTTTTGAGTTAGTTAACCTTATATGATTATTTCTAGGCTCAACTGTAGTCCTGAAAACGGCGTTGTTCATTTTTTTCCCCAGGCTACTATTCTATTTGGTACGTATACTACTTCTTCTTTGTCCATTCATCTGTTTATGAACCTTTTTTCTGCTTCCATGTCTTGGCTATTTCAATATTGCTGCAGTGCTCATTTGCCTGCCTGTGTCTTTCCGATTCAGGTGGTCTTAGGTTATAGGCCCAAAGGGTGACCTGCTGCATCATATGGTAGCTCAATTTTTACCTTGTCAAGAAGCTCCATTCAGTTTGCGTTAGTGCTGTTACCACTTTACATCCCACCAGCAGCTAGAAGGTACACAGTTCTCTAAAACCCCTTCAGCATTTATAGTTTATAGACATTTTGCTGATGGAAATGACTGGTGTGAGCTGAAACCTTTTTGAATTTGAATTTGCATGTGTCTAATAATTCCTTATACTGAGCTTTAGGCATGTCCTTTTTTTTCTTTTCCTTTTTTTTAAAGAGTGAGTACAACTTCCCTCCTCTTATTGACTTCTTGAAAAATTTCTCATGTGTTGAATTTTCTTGCCTATTCCCTACCCCAGGGCATTTTTCAGGGCAGGTGTCATTTAGAGCCCTGCAGTCCTTGTGACTATTAAGCAACTATTAGTACTGGGTTTAAAGCTGCTGTTGTGGGAAACAGCCACAAGGCCGCAGCATTATTACGTTCTCAACTCTTGTTACTACGGCAACAGAGTCTTCCTGGAGGTAGTGTTCCGAGGTTGTAAATTAGAGTGGAATGTGCTGGGACAAGCCCCCAGAAGTTTATGTCTCCTTACTTATGTTTGTTTTTTAAATTTAATTTCTATTTCTTATCAGAGTAAATTTGATTAGAGTGTTTTGATTGCCTGGCTGTACAGAATCTGCTCAATGATTCATACATATGTCTGTTCATCTTCGGGTCCTGTTACCATGTATGTGATTACAAAATGTATATTTTAAAGGTATTGGTGATTATATAATTCATACAGTTTATCTGTTATATGTTTTTATACACTTAACATACATTAGTATATGTATGTTAACCCCATAGTCCTAATTTACCCATCCTCCCACCTTTCATTTTGGCTAACCATTAGTTTATTTGATAAGTCTGTGAGTGTCTTTTTCTGTGGAAATATGTTCATTGGTAGCAATCTTAGGATAACATGTATAAATGTTTTCATAGGATATTTGTCGTACCCTTTTGAGTTACTTAACGTTATATGATTATTTCTAGGCTCAACTGTAGTCCTGAAAACGGCATTGTTCATTTTTTTCCCGAGGCTACTATTCTATTTGGTACGTATACCACTTCTTCTTTGTCCATTCATCTGTTTATGAACCTTTTTTCTGCTTCCATGTCTTGGCTATTTCAATATTGCTGCAGTGCTCATTTGCCTGCCTGTGTCTTTCCGATTCAGGTGGTCTTAGGTTATAGGCCCAAAAGGTGACCTGCCGCATCATATGGTAGCTCAATTTTTATCTTTTCAAGCAGCTCCATTCAGTTTGCGTTAGTGCTGTTACCACTTTACATCCCACCAGCAGCTAGAAGGTACACAGTTCTCTAAAACCCCTTCAGCATTTATAGTTTGTAGACATTTTGCTGATGGAAACGACTGGTGTGAGCTGAAACCTTTTTGAATTTGAATTTGCATGTGTCTAATAATTCATTCTACTGAGCTTTAGGCATGTCCTTTTTTTTCTTTTCCTTTTTTTTTAAAGAGTGAGTACAACTTCCCTCCTCTTATTGACTTCTTGAAAAATTTCTCATGTGTTGAATATTCTTGCCTATTCCCTACCCCAGGGCATTTTTCAGGGCAGGTGTCATTTAGAGCCCTGCAGTCCATGTGACTATTAAGCAACCATTAGCACTGGGTTTAAAGCTGCTGTTGTGGGAAAGAGCCACAAGGCGGCAGCATTATTACGTTCTCATCTCTTGTTACTAGGGCAACAGAATCTTCCTGGAGGTAGTGTTCCGAGGTTGTAAATTAGAGTGGAATGTGCTGGGACAAGCCCCCAGAAGTTTATGTCTCCTTACTTAGGTTTGTTTTTTAAATTTAATTTCTATTTCTTATCGGAGTAAATTTGATTAGAGTGTTTTGATTGTCTGGCTGTACAGAAACTGCTCAATGATTCCTACATATGTCTGTTCATCTTCGGATTCTGTTACCATGTATGTGATTACAGAATGTATATTTTAAAGGTATTGGTGATTATATAATTCATACAGTTTATCTGTTATATGTTTTTATACACTTAACATACATTAGTATATGTATGTTAACCCCATAGTCCTAGTTTACCCATCCTCCCACCTTTCATTTTGTCTAACCATTAGTTTATTTCATAAGTCTGTGAGTGTCTTTTTCTGTGGAAATATGTTCATTGGTAGCTATCTTAGGATAACATGTATAAATGTTTTCATAGGATATTTGTCGTACCCTTTTGAGTTAGTTAACCTTATATGATTATTTCTAGGCTCAACTGTAGTCCTGAAAACGGCATTGTTCATTTTTTTCCCGAGGCTACTATTCTATTTGGTACGTATACCACTTCTTCTTTGTCCATTCATCTGTTTATGGACATTTTTTTTGCTTCCATGTCTTTGCTATTTCCATATTGCTGCAGTGCACATTTGACTGCCTGTGTCTTTCCGATTCTGGTAGTCTTAGGTTATAAGCCCAAGAGGTGCCCTGCCGCATCATATGGTAGCTCAATTTTTACCTTTTCAAGCAGCTCCATTCAGTTTGCATTAGTGCTGTTACCACTTTTCATCCCAGCAGCAGATAGAAGGTATACATTTCTCTAAAACCCCTTCAGCATTTATAGTTTGTAGACTTTTTGCTGATGGCCATTTGACTGGTGTGAGCTGAAACCTTTTTGGAGGTTGGATACGCATGTGGCGAATAATTCCTTATACTGATCTTTAGGCATATCCTTTTTCTTCTTTTCCTTTTTTTGTTAAAGTGTGAGTACAACTGCCCTCTTCATATTCACTTTTTGAAAAATTTCTCATGTGTTGAATTTTCTTGCGTATTCCCTACCCCAGGGCATTTTTTGAGGGCAGGTGTCATTTAGACCCCTGCAGTCGTTTTGACTATTAAGCAACCATTAGCACTGGGTTTAAAGCTGCTGTTGTGGGAAACAGCCACAAGGCGGCAGCATTATTACGTTCTCAACTCTTGTTACTATGGCAACAGAGTCTTCCTGGAGGTAGTGTTCCGAGGTTGTAAATTAGAGTGGAATGTGCTGGGACAAGCCTCCAGAAGTTTATGTCTCCTTACTTATGTTTGTTTTTTAAATTTAATTTCTATTTCTTATCGGAGTAAATTTGATTTTAGTGTTTTGATTGCCTGGCTGTACAGAATCTGCTCAATGATTCATACATATGTCTGTTCATCCTCGGGTCCTGTTACCATGTATGTGATTACAAAATGTATATTTTAAAGGTATTGGTGATTATATAATTCATACAGTTTATCTGTTATATGTTTTTATACACTTAACATACATTAGTATATGTATGTTAACCCCATAGTCCTAATTTACCCATCCTCCCACCTTTCATTTTGCTAACCATTAGTTTATTTCATAAGTCTGTGAGTGTCTTTTTCTGTGGAAATATGTTCATTGGTAGCAATCTTAGGATAACATGTATAAATATTATCATAGGATATTTGTCGTACCCTTTTGAGTTAGTTAACCTTATATGATTATTTCTAGGCTCAACTGTAGTCCTGAAAACGGCGTTGTTCATTTTTTTCCCCAGGCTACTATTCTATTTGGTACGTATACTACTTCTTCTTTGTCCATTCATCTGTTTATGAACCTTTTTTCTGCTTCCATGTCTTGGCTATTTCAATATTGCTGCAGTGCTCATTTGCCTGCCTGTGTCTTTCCGATTCAGGTGGTCTTAGGTTATAGGCCCAAAGGGTGACCTGCTGCATCATATGGTAGCTCAATTTTTACCTTGTCAAGAAGCTCCATTCAGTTTGCGTTAGTGCTGTTACCACTTTACATCCCACCAGCAGCTAGAAGGTACACAGTTCTCTAAAACCCCTTCAGCATTTATAGTTTATAGACATTTTGCTGATGGAAATGACTGGTGTGAGCTGAAACCTTTTTGAATTTGAATTTGCATGTGTCTAATAATTCCTTATACTGAGCTTTAGGCATGTCCTTTTTTTTCTTTTCCTTTTTTTTAAAGAGTGAGTACAACTTCCCTCCTCTTATTGACTTCTTGAAAAATTTCTCATGTGTTGAATTTTCTTGCCTATTCCCTACCCCAGGGCATTTTTCAGGGCAGGTGTCATTTAGAGCCCTGCAGTCCTTGTGACTATTAAGCAACTATTAGTACTGGGTTTAAAGCTGCTGTTGTGGGAAACAGCCACAAGGCCGCAGCATTATTACGTTCTCAACTCTTGTTACTACGGCAACAGAGTCTTCCTGGAGGTAGTGTTCCGAGGTTGTAAATTAGAGTGGAATGTGCTGGGACAAGCCCCCAGAAGTTTATGTCTCCTTACTTATGTTTGTTTTTTAAATTTAATTTCTATTTCTTATCAGAGTAAATTTGATTAGAGTGTTTTGATTGCCTGGCTGTACAGAATCTGCTCAATGATTCATACATATGTCTGTTCATCTTCGGGTCCTGTTACCATGTATGTGATTACAAAATGTATATTTTAAAGGTATTGGTGATTATATAATTCATACAGTTTATCTGTTATATGTTTTTATACACTTAACATACATTAGTATATGTATGTTAACCCCATAGTCCTAATTTACCCATCCTCCCACCTTTCATTTTGGCTAACCATTAGTTTATTTGATAAGTCTGTGAGTGTCTTTTTCTGTGGAAATATGTTCATTGGTAGCAATCTTAGGATAACATGTATAAATGTTTTCATAGGATATTTGTCGTACCCTTTTGAGTTACTTAACGTTATATGATTATTTCTAGGCTCAACTGTAGTCCTGAAAACGGCATTGTTCATTTTTTTCCCGAGGCTACTATTCTATTTGGTACGTATACCACTTCTTCTTTGTCCATTCATCTGTTTATGAACCTTTTTTCTGCTTCCATGTCTTGGCTATTTCAATATTGCTGCAGTGCTCATTTGCCTGCCTGTGTCTTTCCGATTCAGGTGGTCTTAGGTTATAGGCCCAAAAGGTGACCTGCCGCATCATATGGTAGCTCAATTTTTATCTTTTCAAGCAGCTCCATTCAGTTTGCGTTAGTGCTGTTACCACTTTACATCCCACCAGCAGCTAGAAGGTACACAGTTCTCTAAAACCCCTTCAGCATTTATAGTTTGTAGACATTTTGCTGATGGAAACGACTGGTGTGAGCTGAAACCTTTTTGAATGTGAATTTGCATGTGTCTAATAATTCATTCTACTGAGCTTTAGGCATGTCCTTTTTTTTCTTTTCCTTTTTTTTTAAAGAGTGAGTACAACTTCCCTCCTCTTATTGACTTCTTGAAAAATTTCTCATGTGTTGAATTTTCTTGCCTATTCCCTACCCCAGGGCATTTTTCAGGGCAGGTGTCATTTAGAGCCCTGCAGTCCATGTGACTATTAAGCAACCATTAGCACTGGGTTTAAAGCTGCTGTTGTGGGAAAGAGCCACAAGGCGGCAGCATTATTACGTTCTCATCTCTTGTTACTAGGGCAACAGAATCTTCCTGGAGGTAGTGTTCCGAGGTTGTAAATTAGAGTGGAATGTGCTGGGACAAGCCCCCAGAAGTTTATGTCTCCTTACTTAGGTTTGTTTTTTAAATTTAATTTCTATTTCTTATCGGAGTAAATTTGATTAGAGTGTTTTGATTGTCTGGCTGTACAGAAACTGCTCAATGATTCCTACATATGTCTGTTCATCTTCGGATTCTGTTACCATGTATGTGATTACAGAATGTATATTTTAAAGGTATTGGTGATTATATAATTCATACAGTTTATCTGTTATATGTTTTTATACACTTAACATACATTAGTATATGTATGTTAACCCCATAGTCCTAGTTTACCCATCCTCCCACCTTTCATTTTGTCTAACCATTAGTTTATTTCATAAGTCTGTGAGTGTCTTTTTCTGTGGAAATATGTTCATTGGTAGCTATCTTAGGATAACATGTATAAATGTTTTCATAGGATATTTGTCGTACCCTTTTGAGTTAGTTAACCTTATATGATTATTTCTAGGCTCAACTGTAGTCCTGAAAACGGCATTGTTCATTTTTTTCCCGAGGCTACTATTCTATTTGGTACGTATACCACTTCTTCTTTGTCCATTCATCTGTTTATGGACATTTTTTTTGCTTCCATGTCTTTGCTATTTCCATATTGCTGCAGTGCACATTTGACTGCCTGTGTCTTTCCGATTCTGGTAGTCTTAGGTTATAAGCCCAAGAGGTGCCCTGCCGCATCATATGGTAGCTCAATTTTTACCTTTTCAAGCAGCTCCATTCAGTTTGCATTAGTGCTGTTACCACTTTTCATCCCAGCAGCAGATAGAAGGTATACATTTCTCTAAAACCCCTTCAGCATTTATAGTTTGTAGACTTTTTGCTGATGGCCATTTGACTGGTGTGAGCTGAAACCTTTTTGGAGGTTGGATACGCATGTGGCGAATAATTCCTTATACTGATCTTTAGGCATATCCTTTTTCTTCTTTTCCTTTTTTTGTTAAAGTGTGAGTACAACTGCCCTCTTCATATTCACTTTTTGAAAAATTTCTCATGTGTTGAATTTTCTTGCGTATTCCCTACCCCAGGGCATTTTTTGAGGGCAGGTGTCATTTAGACCCCTGCAGTCGTTTTGACTATTAAGCAACCATTAGCACTGGGTTTAAAGCTGCTGTTGTGGGAAACAGCCACAAGGCGGCAGCATTATTACGTTCTCAACTCTTGTTACTATGGCAACAGAGTCTTCCTGGAGGTAGTGTTCCGAGGTTGTAAATTAGAGTGGAATGTGCTGGGACAAGCCTCCAGAAGTTTATGTCTCCTTACTTATGTTTGTTTTTTAAATTTAATTTCTATTTCTTATTGGAGTAAATTTGATTTTAGTGTTTTGATTGCCTGGCTGTACAGAATCTGCTCAATGATTCATACATATGTCTGTTCATCCTCGGGTCCTGTTACCATGTATGTGATTACAAAATGTATATTTTAAAGGTATTGGTGATTATATAATTCATACAGTTTATCTGTTATATGTTTTTATACACTTAACATACATTAGTATATGTATGTTAACCCCATAGTCCTAGTTAACCCATCCTCCCAACTTTCATTTTGGCTAACCATTAGTTTATTTGATAAGTCTGTGAGTGTCTTTTTCTGTGGAAATATGTTCATTGGTAGCAATCTTAGGATAACATGTATAAATGTTATCATAGGATATTTGTCGTACCCTTTTGAGTTACTTAACGTTATATGATTATTTCTAGGCTCAACTGTAGTCCTGAAAACGGCATTGTTCATTTTTTTCCCGAGGCTACTATTCTATTTGGTACGTATACCACTTCTTCTTTGTCCATTCATCTGTTTATGAACCTTTTTTCTGCTTCCATGTCTTGGCTATTTCAATATTGCTGCAGTGCTCATTTGCCTGCCTGTGTCTTTCCGATTCAGGTGGTCTTAGGTTATAGGCCCAAAAGGTGACCTGCCGCATCATATGGTACCTCAATTTTTATCTTTTCAAGCAGCTCCATTCAGTTTGTGTTAGTGCTGTTACCACTTTACATCCCACCAGCAGCTAGAAGGTACACAGTTCTCTAAAACCCCTTCAGCATTTATAGTTTGTAGACATTTTGCTGATGGAAACGATTGGTGTGAGCTGAAACCTTTTTCCATTTGAATTTGCATGTGTCTAATAATTCATTCTACTGAGCTTTAGGCATGTCCTTTTTTTTCTTTTCCTTTTTTTTTAAAGAGTGAGTACAACTTCCCTCCTCTTATTGATTTCTTGAAAAATTTCTCATGTGTTGAATATTCTTGCCTATTCCTTACCCCAGGGCATTTTTCAGGGCAGGTGTCATTTAGAGCCCTGCAGTCCATGTGACTATTAAGCAACCATTAGCACTGGGTTTAAAGCTGCTGTTGTGAGAAAGAGCCACAAGGCGGCAGCATTATTACGTTCTCATCTCTTGTTACTAGGGCAACAGAATCTTCCTGGAGGTAGTGTTCCGAGGCTGTAAATTAGAGTGGAATGTGCTGGGACAAGCCCCCAGAAGTTTATGTCTCCTTACTTAGGTTTGTTTTTTAAATGTAATTTCTATTTCTTATCGGAGTAAATTTGATTAGAGTGTTTTGATTGTCTGGCTGTACAGAAACTGCTCAATGATTCCTACATATGTCTGTTCATCTTCGGATTCTGTTACCATGTATGTGATTACAGAATGTATATTTTAAAGGTATTGGTGATTATATAATTCATACAGTTTATCTGTTATATGTTTTTATACACTTAACATACATTAGTATATGTATGTTAACCCCATAGTCCTAATTTACCCATCCTCCCACCTTTCATTTTGGCTAACAATTAGTTTATTTCATAAGTCTGTGAGTGTCTTTTTCTGTGGAAATATGTTCATTGGTAGCAATCTTAGGATAACATGTATAAATGATATCATAGGATAATTGTCATACCCTTTTGACTTACTTAACCTTATATGATTATTTCTAGGCTCTACTGTAGTCCTGAAAACGGCATTGTTCATTTTTTCCCCGAGGCTACTATTCCATTCTGTCCATATACCACTTCTTCTCTGTCCATTCATCTGTTTATGGACATTTTTTTTTGCTTCCATGTCTTTGCTATTTCAATATTGCTGCAGTGCACATTTGACTGCCTGTGTCTTTCCGATTCTGGTAGTCTTAGGTTATAAGCCCATGAGGTGCCCTGCTGCATCATATGGTAGCTCAATTTTTACCTTTTCAAGCAGCTCCATTCAGTTTGCGTTAGTGCTGTTACCACTTTACATCCCACCAGCAGCTAGAAGGTACACAGTTCTCTAAAACCCCTTCAGCATTTATAGTTTATAGACATTTTGCTGATGGAAATGACTGGTGTGAGCTGAAACCTTCTTGAATTTGAATTTGCATGTGTCTAATAATTCCTTATACTGAGCTTTAGGCATGTCCTTTTTTTTCTTTTCCTTTTTTTTTAAAGAGTGAGTACAACTTCCCTCCTCTTATTGACTTCTTGAAAAATTTCTCATGTGTTGAATTTTCTTGCCTATTCCCTACCCCAGGGCATTTTTCAGGGCAGGTGTCATTTAGAGCCCTGCAGTCCTTGTGACTATTAAGCAACCATTAGCACTGGGTTTAATGCTGCTGTTGTGGGAAACAGCCACAAGTCCGCAGCATTATTACGTTCTCATCTCTTGTTACTAGGGCAACAGAATCTTCCTGGAGGTAGTGTTCTGAGGTTGTAAATTAGAGTGGAATGTGCTGGGACAAGCCCCCAGAAGTTTATGTCTCCTTACTTATGTTTGTTTTTTAAATTTCATTTCTATTTCTTATCAGCGTAAATTTGATTAGAGTGTTTTGATTGCCTGGCTGTACAGGATCTGCTCAATGATTCATACATATGTCTGTTCATCTTCGGGTCCTGTTACCATGTATGTGATTACAAAATGTATATTTTAAAGGTATTGGTGATTATATAATTCATACAGTTTATCTGTTATATGTTGTTATACACTTAACATACATTAGTATATGTATGTTAACCCCATAGTCCTAATTTACCCATCCTCCCACCTTTCAGTTTGCTAACCATTAGTTTATTTCATAAGTCTGTGAGTGTCTTTTTCTGTGGAAATATGTTCATTGGTAGCAATCTTAGGATAACATGTATAAATATTATCATAGGATATTTGTCGTACCCTTTTGAGTTAGTTAACCTTATATGATTATTTCTAGGCTCAACTGTAGTCCTGAAAACGGCGTTGTTCATTTTTTTCCCCAGGCTACTATTCTATTTGGTACGTATACTACTTCTTCTTTGTCCATTCATCTGTTTATGAACCTTTTTTCTGCTTCCATGTCTTGGCTATTTCAATATTGCTGCAGTGCTCATTTGCCTGCCTGTGTCTTTCCGATTCAGGTGGTCTTAGGTTATAGGCCCAAAGGGTGACCTGCTGCATCATATGGTAGCTCAATTTTTACCTTGTCAAGAAGCTCCATTCAGTTTGCGTTAGTGCTGTTACCACTTTACATCCCACCAGCAGCTAGAAGGTACACAGTTCTCTAAAACCCCTTCAGCATTTATAGTTTATAGACATTTTGCTGATGGAAATGACTGGTGTGAGCTGAAACCTTTTTGAATTTGAATTTGCATGTGTCTAATAATTCCTTATACTGAGCTTTAGGCATGTCCTTTTTTTTCTTTTCCTTTTTTTTAAAGAGTGAGTACAACTTCCCTCCTCTTATTGACTTCTTGAAAAATTTCTCATGTGTTGAATTTTCTTGCCTATTCCCTACCCCAGGGCATTTTTCAGGGCAGGTGTCATTTAGAGCCCTGCAGTCCTTGTGACTATTAAGCAACTATTAGTACTGGGTTTAAAGCTGCTGTTGTGGGAAACAGCCACAAGGCCGCAGCATTATTACGTTCTCAACTCTTGTTACTACGGCAACAGAGTCTTCCTGGAGGTAGTGTTCCGAGGTTGTAAATTAGAGTGGAATGTGCTGGGACAAGCCCCCAGAAGTTTATGTCTCCTTACTTATGTTTGTTTTTTAAATTTAATTTCTATTTCTTATCAGAGTAAATTTGATTAGAGTGTTTTGATTGCCTGGCTGTACAGAATCTGCTCAATGATTCATACATATGTCTGTTCATCTTCGGGTCCTGTTACCATGTATGTGATTACAAAATGTATATTTTAAAGGTATTGGTGATTATATAATTCATACAGTTTATCTGTTATATGTTTTTATACACTTAACATACATTAGTATATGTATGTTAACCCCATAGTCCTAATTTACCCATCCTCCCACCTTTCATTTTGGCTAACCATTAGTTTATTTGATAAGTCTGTGAGTGTCTTTTTCTGTGGAAATATGTTCATTGGTAGCAATCTTAGGATAACATGTATAAATGTTTTCATAGGATATTTGTCGTACCCTTTTGAGTTACTTAACGTTATATGATTATTTCTAGGCTCAACTGTAGTCCTGAAAACGGCATTGTTCATTTTTTTCCCGAGGCTACTATTCTATTTGGTACGTATACCACTTCTTCTTTGTCCATTCATCTGTTTATGAACCTTTTTTCTGCTTCCATGTCTTGGCTATTTCAATATTGCTGCAGTGCTCATTTGCCTGCCTGTGTCTTTCCGATTCAGGTGGTCTTAGGTTATAGGCCCAAAAGGTGACCTGCCGCATCATATGGTAGCTCAATTTTTATCTTTTCAAGCAGCTCCATTCAGTTTGCGTTAGTGCTGTTACCACTTTACATCCCACCAGCAGCTAGAAGGTACACAGTTCTCTAAAACCCCTTCAGCATTTATAGTTTGTAGACATTTTGCTGATGGAAACGACTGGTGTGAGCTGAAACCTTTTTGAATTTGAATTTGCATGTGTCTAATAATTCATTCTACTGAGCTTTAGGCATGTCCTTTTTTTTCTTTTCCTTTTTTTTTAAAGAGTGAGTACAACTTCCCTCCTCTTATTGACTTCTTGAAAAATTTCTCATGTGTTGAATATTCTTGCCTATTCCCTACCCCAGGGCATTTTTCAGGGCAGGTGTCATTTAGAGCCCTGCAGTCCATGTGACTATTAAGCAACCATTAGCACTGGGTTTAAAGCTGCTGTTGTGGGAAAGAGCCACAAGGCGGCAGCATTATTACGTTCTCATCTCTTGTTACTAGGGCAACAGAATCTTCCTGGAGGTAGTGTTCCGAGGTTGTAAATTAGAGTGGAATGTGCTGGGACAAGCCCCCAGAAGTTTATGTCTCCTTACTTAGGTTTGTTTTTTAAATTTAATTTCTATTTCTTATCGGAGTAAATTTGATTAGAGTGTTTTGATTGTCTGGCTGTACAGAAACTGCTCAATGATTCCTACATATGTCTGTTCATCTTCGGATTCTGTTACCATGTATGTGATTACAGAATGTATATTTTAAAGGTATTGGTGATTATATAATTCATACAGTTTATCTGTTATATGTTTTTATACACTTAACATACATTAGTATATGTATGTTAACCCCATAGTCCTAGTTTACCCATCCTCCCACCTTTCATTTTGTCTAACCATTAGTTTATTTCATAAGTCTGTGAGTGTCTTTTTCTGTGGAAATATGTTCATTGGTAGCTATCTTAGGATAACATGTATAAATGTTATCATAGGATATTTGTCGTACCCTTTTGAGTTAGTTAACCTTATATGATTATTTCTAGGCTCAACTGTAGTCCTGAAAACGGCATTGTTCATTTTTTTCCCGAGGCTACTATTCTATTTGGTACGTATACCACTTCTTCTTTGTCCATTCATCTGTTTATGGACATTTTTTTTGCTTCCATGTCTTTGCTATTTCCATATTGCTGCAGTGCACATTTGACTGCCTGTGTCTTTCCGATTCTGGTAGTCTTAGGTTATAAGCCCAAGAGGTGCCCTGCCGCATCATATGGTAGCTCAATTTTTACCTTTTCAAGCAGCTCCATTCAGTTTGCATTAGTGCTGTTACCACTTTTCATCCCAGCAGCAGATAGAAGGTATACATTTCTCTAAAACCCCTTCAGCATTTATAGTTTGTAGACTTTTTGCTGATGGCCATTTGACTGGTGTGAGCTGAAACCTTTTTGGAGGTTGGATACGCATGTGGCGAATAATTCCTTATACTGATCTTTAGGCATATCCTTTTTCTTCTTTTCCTTTTTTTGTTAAAGTGTGAGTACAACTGCCCTCTTCATATTCACTTTTTGAAAAATTTCTCATGTGTTGAATTTTCTTGCGTATTCCCTACCCCAGGGCATTTTTTGAGGGCAGGTGTCATTTAGACCCCTGCAGTCGTTTTGACTATTAAGCAACCATTAGCACTGGGTTTAAAGCTGCTGTTGTGGGAAACAGCCACAAGGCGGCAGCATTATTACGTTCTCAACTCTTGTTACTATGGCAACAGAGTCTTCCTGGAGGTAGTGTTCCGAGGTTGTAAATTAGAGTGGAATGTGCTGGGACAAGCCTCCAGAAGTTTATGTCTCCTTACTTATGTTTGTTTTTTAAATTTAATTTCTATTTCTTATCGGAGTAAATTTGATTTTAGTGTTTTGATTGCCTGGCTGTACAGAATCTGCTCAATGATTCATACATATGTCTGTTCATCCTCGGGTCCTGTTACCATGTATGTGATTACAAAATGTATATTTTAAAGGTATTGGTGATTATATAATTCATACAGTTTATCTGTTATATGTTTTTATACACTTAACATACATTAGTATATGTATGTTAACCCCATAGTCCTAGTTAACCCATCCTCCCACCTTTCATTTTGGCTAACCATTAGTTTATTTGATAAGTCTGTGAGTGTCTTTTTCTGTGGAAATATGTTCATTGGTAGCAATCTTAGGATAACATGTATAAATGTTATCATAGGATATTTGTCGTACCCTTTTGAGTTACTTAACGTTATATGATTATTTCTAGGCTCAACTGTAGTCCTGAAAACGGCATTGTTCATTTTTTTCCCGAGGCTACTATTCTATTTGGTACGTATACCACTTCTTCTTTGTCCATTCATCTGTTTATGAACCTTTTTTCTGCTTCCATGTCTTGGCTATTTCAATATTGCTGCAGTGCTCATTTGCCTGCCTGTGTCTTTCCGATTCAGGTGGTCTTAGGTTATAGGCCCAAAAGGTGACCTGCCGCATCATATGGTACCTCAATTTTTATCTTTTCAAGCAGCTCCATTCAGTTTGTGTTAGTGCTGTTACCACTTTACATCCCACCAGCAGCTAGAAGGTACACAGTTCTCTAAAACCCCTTCAGCATTTATAGTTTGTAGACATTTTGCTGATGGAAACGATTGGTGTGAGCTGAAACCTTTTTCCATTTGAATTTGCATGTGTCTAATAATTCATTCTACTGAGCTTTAGGCATGTCCTTTTTTTTCTTTTCCTTTTTTTTTAAAGAGTGAGTACAACTTCCCTCCTCTTATTGATTTCTTGAAAAATTTCTCATGTGTTGAATATTCTTGCCTATTCCTTACCCCAGGGCATTTTTCAGGGCAGGTGTCATTTAGAGCCCTGCAGTCCATGTGACTATTGAGCAACCATTAGCACTGGGTTTAAAGCTGCTGTTGTGAGAAAGAGCCACAAGGCGGCAGCATTATTACGTTCTCATCTCTTGTTACTAGGGCAACAGAATCTTCCTGGAGGTAGTGTTCCGAGGCTGTAAATTAGAGTGGAATGTGCTGGGACAAGCCCCCAGAAGTTTATGTCTCCTTACTTAGGTTTGTTTTTTAAATGTAATTTCTATTTCTTATCGGAGTAAATTTGATTAGAGTGTTTTGATTGTCTGGCTGTACAGAAACTGCTCAATGATTCCTACATATGTCTGTTCATCTTCGGATTCTGTTACCATGTATGTGATTACAGAATGTATATTTTAAAGGTATTGGTGATTATATAATTCATACAGTTTATCTGTTATATGTTTTTATACACTTAACATACATTAGTATATGTATGTTAACCCCATAGTCCTAATTTACCCATCCTCCCACCTTTCATTTTGGCTAACAATTAGTTTATTTCATAAGTCTGTGAGTGTCTTTTTCTGTGGAAATATGTTCATTGGTAGCAATCTTAGGATAACATGTATAAATGATATCATAGGATAATTGTCATACCCTTTTGACTTACTTAACCTTATATGATTATTTCTAGGCTCTACTGTAGTCCTGAAAACGGCATTGTTCATTTTTTCCCCGAGGCTACTATTCCATTCTGTCCATATACCACTTCTTCTCTGTCCATTCATCTGTTTATGGACATTTTTTTTTGCTTCCATGTCTTTGCTATTTCAATATTGCTGCAGTGCACATTTGACTGCCTGTGTCTTTCCGATTCTGGTAGTCTTAGGTTATAAGCCCATGAGGTGCCCTGCTGCATCATATGGTAGCTCAATTTTTACCTTTTCAAGCAGCTCCATTCAGTTTGCGTTAGTGCTGTTACCACTTTACATCCCACCAGCAGCTAGAAGGTACACAGTTCTCTAAAACCCCTTCAGCATTTATAGTTTATAGACATTTTGCTGATGGAAATGACTGGTGTGAGCTGAAACCTTCTTGAATTTGAATTTGCATGTGTCTAATAATTCCTTATACTGAGCTTTAGGCATGTCCTTTTTTTTCTTTTCCTTTTTTTTTAAAGAGTGAGTACAACTTCCCTCCTCTTATTGACTTCTTGAAAAATTTCTCATGTGTTGAATTTTCTTGCCTATTCCCTACCCCAGGGCATTTTTCAGGGCAGGTGTCATTTAGAGCCCTGCAGTCCTTGTGACTATTAAGCAACCATTAGCACTGGGTTTAATGCTGCTGTTGTGGGAAACAGCCACAAGGCGGCAGCATTATTACGTTCTCATCTCTTGTTACTAGGGCAACAGAATCTTCCTGGAGGTAGTGTTCCGTGGTTGTAAATTAGAGTGGAATGTGCTGGGACGAGCCCCCAGAAGTTTATGTCTCCTTACTTATGTTTGTTTTTTAAATTTAATTCTATTTCTTTTTGGAGTAAATTTGATTAGAGTTTTTTGATTGTCTGGCTGTACAGAATCTGCTCAATGATTCCTACATATGTCTGTTCATCTTCGGATTCTGTTACCATGTATGTGAATACAGAATGTATATTTTAAAGGTATTGGTGATTATATAATTCATATAGTTTATCTGTTATATGTTTATATGCATGTAACATACATTAGTATATTTATGTTAATCCCATAGTCCTAATTTACCCATCCTCCCCCCTTTCATTTTGGCTAACCATTAGTTTATTTCATAAGTCTGTGAGTGTCTTTTTCTGTGGAAATATGTTCATTGGTAGCAATCTTAGGATAACATGTACAAATGATATCATAGGATATTTGTCATACCCTTTTGACTTACTTAACCTTATATTATTATTTCTAGGCTCCACTGTAGTCCTGAAAACGGCATTGTTCATTTTTTTCCCGAGGCTACTATTCCATTCTGTCCATATACCACTTCTTCTCTGTCCATTCATCTGTTTATGGACCTTTTTTTGCTTCCATGTCTTGGCTATTTCAGTATTGCTGCAGTGCACATTTGACTGCCTGTGTCTTTCCGATTCTGGTGGTCTTAGGTTATAAGCCCGAGAGGTGCCCTGCCGCATCATATGGTAGCTCAATTTCTACCTTTTCAAGCGGCTCCATTCAGTTTGCGTTAGTGCTGTTACCACTTTACATCCCAGCAGCAGATAGAAGGTACACATTTCTCTAAAACACCTTCAGCATTTATAGTTTGTAGACTTTTGCTGATGGCCATTTGACTGTTGTGAGCTGAAACCTTTATGGAGGTTGGATACGCATGTGGCGAATAATTCCTTATACTGATCTTTAGGCATATCCTTTTTCTTCTTTTCCTTTTTTTGTTAAAGTGTGAGTACAACTTCCCTCTTCATATTCACTTTTTGAAAAATTTCTCATGTGTTGAATTTTCTTGCCTATTCCCTACCCAAGGGCACTTTTTGAGGGCAGGTGTCATTTAGACCCCTGCAGTCGTTGTGACTATTAAGCAACCATTAGCACTGGGTTTAAAGCTGCTGTTGTGGGAAACAGCCACAAGGCGGCAGCATTATTACGTTCTCAACTCTTGTTACTAGGGCAACAGAATCTTCCTGGAGGTAGTGTTCTGAGGTTGTAAATTAGAGTGGAATGTGCTGGGACAAGCCCCCAGAAGTTTATGTCTCCTTACTTATGTTTGTTTTTTAAATTTCATTTCTATTTCTTATCAGCGTAAATTTGATTAGAGTGTTTTGATTGCCTGGCTGTACAGGATCTGCTCAATGATTCATACATATGTCTGTTCATCTTCGGGTCCTGTTACCATGTATGTGATTACAAAATGTATATTTTAAAGGTATTGGTGATTATATAATTCATACAGTTTATCTGTTATATGTTGTTATACACTTAACATACATTAGTATATGTATGTTAACCCCATAGTCCTAATTTACCCATCCTCCCACCTTTCAGTTTGCTAACCATTAGTTTATTTCATAAGTCTGTGAGTGTCTTTTTCTGTGGAAATATGTTCATTGGTAGCAATCTTAGGATAACATGTATAAATATTATCATAGGATATTTGTCGTACCCTTTTGAGTTAGTTAACCTTATATGATTATTTCTAGGCTCAACTGTAGTCCTGAAAACGGCGTTGTTCATTTTTTTCCCCAGGCTACTATTCTATTTGGTACGTATACTACTTCTTCTTTGTCCATTCATCTGTTTATGAACCTTTTTTCTGCTTCCATGTCTTGGCTATTTCAATATTGCTGCAGTGCTCATTTGCCTGCCTGTGTCTTTCCGATTCAGGTGGTCTTAGGTTATAGGCCCAAAGGGTGACCTGCTGCATCATATGGTAGCTCAATTTTTACCTTGTCAAGAAGCTCCATTCAGTTTGCGTTAGTGCTGTTACCACTTTACATCCCACCAGCAGCTAGAAGGTACACAGTTCTCTAAAACGCCTTCAGCATTTATAGTTTATAGACATTTTGCTGATGGAAATGACTGGTGTGAGCTGAAACCTTTTTGAATTTGAATTTGCATGTGTCTAATAATTCCTTATACTGAGCTTTAGGCATGTCCTTTTTTTTCTTTTCCTTTTTTTTAAAGAGTGAGTACAACTTCCCTCCTCTTATTGACTTCTTGAAAAATTTCTCATGTGTTGAATTTTCTTGCCTATTCCCTACCCCAGGGCATTTTTCAGGGCAGGTGTCATTTAGAGCCCTGCAGTCCTTGTGACTATTAAGCAACTATTAGTACTGGGTTTAAAGCTGCTGTTGTGGGAAACAGCCACAAGGCCGCAGCATTATTACGTTCTCAACTCTTGTTACTACGGCAACAGAGTCTTCCTGGAGGTAG
Source organism: Balaenoptera borealis (assembly GCF_965194805.1). Taxonomy (NCBI): domain Eukaryota; kingdom Metazoa; phylum Chordata; class Mammalia; order Artiodactyla; family Balaenopteridae; genus Balaenoptera; species Balaenoptera borealis. The sequence goes on along the minus strand of NW_028123917.1, from coordinate 135,997 downwards.
TGTTCCGAGGTTGTAAATTAGAGTGGAATGTGCTGGGACAAGCCCCCAGAAGTTTATGTCTCCTTACTTATGTTTGTTTTTTAAATTTAATTTCTATTTCTTATCAGAGTAAATTTGATTAGAGTGTTTTGATTGCCTGGCTGTACAGAATCTGCTCAATGATTCATACATATGTCTGTTCATCTTCGGGTCCTGTTACCATGTATGTGATTACAAAATGTATATTTTAAAGGTATTGGTGATTATATAATTCATACAGTTTATCTGTTATATGTTTTTATACACTTAACATACATTAGTATATGTATGTTAACCCCATAGTCCTAATTTACCCATCCTCCCACCTTTCATTTTGGCTAACCATTAGTTTATTTGATAAGTCTGTGAGTGTCTTTTTCTGTGGAAATATGTTCATTGGTAGCAATCTTAGGATAACATGTATAAATGTTTTCATAGGATATTTGTCGTACCCTTTTGAGTTACTTAACGTTATATGATTATTTCTAGGCTCAACTGTAGTCCTGAAAACGGCATTGTTCATTTTTTTCCCGAGGCTACTATTCTATTTGGTACGTATACCACTTCTTCTTTGTCCATTCATCTGTTTATGAACCTTTTTTCTGCTTCCATGTCTTGGCTATTTCAATATTGCTGCAGTGCTCATTTGCCTGCCTGTGTCTTTCCGATTCAGGTGGTCTTAGGTTATAGGCCCAAAAGGTGACCTGCCGCATCATATGGTAGCTCAATTTTTATCTTTTCAAGCAGCTCCATTCAGTTTGCGTTAGTGCTGTTACCACTTTACATCCCACCAGCAGCTAGAAGGTACACAGTTCTCTAAAACCCCTTCAGCATTTATAGTTTGTAGACATTTTGCTGATGGAAACGACTGGTGTGAGCTGAAACCTTTTTGAATTTGAATTTGCATGTGTCTAATAATTCATTCTACTGAGCTTTAGGCATGTCCTTTTTTTTCTTTTCCTTTTTTTTTAAAGAGTGAGTACAACTTCCCTCCTCTTATTGACTTCTTGAAAAATTTCTCATGTGTTGAATATTCTTGCCTATTCCCTACCCCAGGGCATTTTTCAGGGCAGGTGTCATTTAGAGCCCTGCAGTCCATGTGACTATTAAGCAACCATTAGCACTGGGTTTAAAGCTGCTGTTGTGGGAAAGAGCCACAAGGCGGCAGCATTATTACGTTCTCATCTCTTGTTACTAGGGCAACAGAATCTTCCTGGAGGTAGTGTTCCGAGGTTGTAAATTAGAGTGGAATGTGCTGGGACAAGCCCCCAGAAGTTTATGTCTCCTTACTTAGGTTTGTTTTTTAAATTTAATTTCTATTTCTTATCGGAGTAAATTTGATTAGAGTGTTTTGATTGTCTGGCTGTACAGAAACTGCTCAATGATTCCTACATATGTCTGTTCATCTTCGGATTCTGTTACCATGTATGTGATTACAGAATGTATATTTTAAAGGTATTGGTGATTATATAATTCATACAGTTTATCTGTTATATGTTTTTATACACTTAACATACATTAGTATATGTATGTTAACCCCATAGTCCTAGTTTACCCATCCTCCCACCTTTCATTTTGTCTAACCATTAGTTTATTTCATAAGTCTGTGAGTGTCTTTTTCTGTGGAAATATGTTCATTGGTAGCTATCTTAGGATAACATGTATAAATGTTATCATAGGATATTTGTCGTACCCTTTTGAGTTAGTTAACCTTATATGATTATTTCTAGGCTCAACTGTAGTCCTGAAAACGGCATTGTTCATTTTTTTCCCGAGGCTACTATTCTATTTGGTACGTATACCACTTCTTCTTTGTCCATTCATCTGTTTATGGACATTTTTTTTGCTTCCATGTCTTTGCTATTTCCATATTGCTGCAGTGCACATTTGACTGCCTGTGTCTTTCCGATTCTGGTAGTCTTAGGTTATAAGCCCAAGAGGTGCCCTGCCGCATCATATGGTAGCTCAATTTTTACCTTTTCAAGCAGCTCCATTCAGTTTGCATTAGTGCTGTTACCACTTTTCATCCCAGCAGCAGATAGAAGGTATACATTTCTCTAAAACCCCTTCAGCATTTATAGTTTGTAGACTTTTTGCTGATGGCCATTTGACTGGTGTGAGCTGAAACCTTTTTGGAGGTTGGATACGCATGTGGCGAATAATTCCTTATACTGATCTTTAGGCATATCCTTTTTCTTCTTTTCCTTTTTTTGTTAAAGTGTGAGTACAACTGCCCTCTTCATATTCACTTTTTGAAAAATTTCTCATGTGTTGAATTTTCTTGCGTATTCCCTACCCCAGGGCATTTTTTGAGGGCAGGTGTCATTTAGACCCCTGCAGTCGTTTTGACTATTAAGCAACCATTAGCACTGGGTTTAAAGCTGCTGTTGTGGGAAACATCCACAAGGCGGCAGCATTATTACGTTCTCAACTCTTGTTACTATGGCAACAGAGTCTTCCTGGAGGTAGTGTTCCGAGGTTGTAAATTAGAGTGGAATGTGCTGGGACAAGCCTCCAGAAGTTTATGTCTCCTTACTTATGTTTGTTTTTTAAATTTAATTTCTATTTCTTATCGGAGTAAATTTGATTTTAGTGTTTTGATTGCCTGGCTGTACAGAATCTGCTCAATGATTCATACATATGTCTGTTCATCCTCGGGTCCTGTTACCATGTATGTGATTACAAAATGTATATTTTAAAGGTATTGGTGATTATATAATTCATACAGTTTATCTGTTATATGTTTTTATACACTTAACATACATTAGTATATGTATGTTAACCCCATAGTCCTAGTTAACCCATCCTCCCACCTTTCATTTTGGCTAACCATTAGTTTATTTGATAAGTCTGTGAGTGTCTTTTTCTGTGGAAATATGTTCATTGGTAGCAATCTTAGGATAACATGTATAAATGTTATCATAGGATATTTGTCGTACCCTTTTGAGTTACTTAACGTTATATGATTATTTCTAGGCTCAACTGTAGTCCTGAAAACGGCATTGTTCATTTTTTTCCCGAGGCTACTATTCTATTTGGTACGTATACCACTTCTTCTTTGTCCATTCATCTGTTTATGAACCTTTTTTCTGCTTCCATGTCTTGGCTATTTCAATATTGCTGCAGTGCTCATTTGCCTGCCTGTGTCTTTCCGATTCAGGTGGTCTTAGGTTATAGGCCCAAAAGGTGACCTGCCGCATCATATGGTACCTCAATTTTTATCTTTTCAAGCAGCTCCATTCAGTTTGTGTTAGTGCTGTTACCACTTTACATCCCAGCAGCAGATAGAAGGTACACATTTCTCTAAAACACCTTCAGCATTTATAGTTTGTAGACTTTTGCTGATGGCCATTTGACTGTTGTGAGCTGAAACCTTTATGGAGGTTGGATACGCATGTGGCGAATAATTCCTTATACTGATCTTTAGGCATATCCTTTTTCTTCTTTTCCTTTTTTTGTTAAAGTGTGAGTACAACTTCCCTCTTCATATTCACTTTTTGAAAAATTTCTCATGTGTTGAATTTTCTTGCCTATTCCCTACCCAAGGGCACTTTTTGAGGGCAGGTGTCATTTAGACCCCTGCAGTCGTTGTGACTATTAAGCAACCATTAGCACTGGGTTTAAAGCTGCTGTTGTGGGAAACAGCCACAAGGCGGCAGCATTATTACGTTCTCAACTCTTGTTACTAGGGCAACAGAATCTTCCTGGAGGTAGTGTTCTGAGGTTGTAAATTAGAGTGGAATGTGCTGGGACAAGCCCCCAGAAGTTTATGTCTCCTTACTTATGTTTGTTTTTTAAATTTCATTTCTATTTCTTATCAGCGTAAATTTGATTAGAGTGTTTTGATTGCCTGGCTGTACAGGATCTGCTCAATGATTCATACATATGTCTGTTCATCTTCGGGTCCTGTTACCATGTATGTGATTACAAAATGTATATTTTAAAGGTATTGGTGATTATATAATTCATACAGTTTATCTGTTATATGTTGTTATACACTTAACATACATTAGTATATGTATGTTAACCCCATAGTCCTAATTTACCCATCCTCCCACCTTTCAGTTTGCTAACCATTAGTTTATTTCATAAGTCTGTGAGTGTCTTTTTCTGTGGAAATATGTTCATTGGTAGCAATCTTAGGATAACATGTATAAATATTATCATAGGATATTTGTCGTACCCTTTTGAGTTAGTTAACCTTATATGATTATTTCTAGGCTCAACTGTAGTCCTGAAAACGGCGTTGTTCATTTTTTTCCCCAGGCTACTATTCTATTTGGTACGTATACTACTTCTTCTTTGTCCATTCATCTGTTTATGAACCTTTTTTCTGCTTCCATGTCTTGGCTATTTCAATATTGCTGCAGTGCTCATTTGCCTGCCTGTGTCTTTCCGATTCAGGTGGTCTTAGGTTATAGGCCCAAAGGGTGACCTGCTGCATCATATGGTAGCTCAATTTTTACCTTGTCAAGAAGCTCCATTCAGTTTGCGTTAGTGCTGTTACCACTTTACATCCCACCAGCAGCTAGAAGGTACACAGTTCTCTAAAACCCCTTCAGCATTTATAGTTTATAGACATTTTGCTGATGGAAATGACTGGTGTGAGCTGAAACCTTTTTGAATTTGAATTTGCATGTGTCTAATAATTCCTTATACTGAGCTTTAGGCATGTCCTTTTTTTTCTTTTCCTTTTTTTTAAAGAGTGAGTACAACTTCCCTCCTCTTATTGACTTCTTGAAAAATTTCTCATGTGTTGAATTTTCTTGCCTATTCCCTACCCCAGGGCATTTTTTGAGGGCAGGTGTCATTTAGACCCCTGCAGTCGTTTTGACTATTAAGCAACCATTAGCACTGGGTTTAAAGCTGCTGTTGTGGGAAACAGCCACAAGGCGGCAGCATTATTATGTTCTCAACTCTTGTTACTATGGCAACAGAGTCTTCCTGGAGGTAGTGTTCCGAGGTTGTAAATTAGAGTGGAATGTGCTGGGACAAGCCTCCAGAAGTTTATGTCTCCTTACTTATGTTTGTTTTTTAAATTTAATTTCTATTTCTTATCGGAGTAAATTTGATTTTAGTGTTTTGATTGCCTGGCTGTACAGAATCTGCTCAATGATTCATACATATGTCTGTTCATCCTCGGGTCCTGTTACCATGTATGTGATTACAAAATGTATATTTTAAAGGTATTGGTGATTATATAATTCATACAGTTTATCTGTTATATGTTTTTATACACTTAACATACATTAGTATATGTATGTTAACCCCATAGTCCTAGTTAACCCATCCTCCCACCTTTCATTTTGGCTAACCATTAGTTTATTTGATAAGTCTGTGAGTGTCTTTTTCTGTGGAAATATGTTCATTGGTAGCTATCTTAGGATAACATGTATAAATGTTATCATAGGATATTTGTCGTACCCTTTTGAGTTACTTAACGTTATATGATTATTTCTAGGCTCAACTGTAGTCCTGAAAACGGCATTGTTCATTTTTTTCCCGAGGCTACTATTCTATTTGGTACGTATACCACTTCTTCTTTGTCCATTCATCTGTTTATGAACCTTTTTTCTGCTTCCATGTCTTGGCTATTTCAATATTGCTGCAGTGCTCATTTGCCTGCCTGTGTCTTTCCGATTCAGGTGGTCTTAGGTTATAGGCCCAAAAGGTGACCTGCCGCATCATATGGTAGCTCAATTTTTATCTTTTCAAGCAGCTCCATTCAGTTTGTGTTAGTGCTGTTACCACTTTACATCCCACCAGCAGCTAGAAGGTACACAGTTCTCTAAAACCCCTTCAGCATTTATAGTTTGTAGACATTTTGCTGATGGAAATGATTGGTGTGAGCTGAAACCTTTTTCCATTTGAATTTGCATGTGTCTAATAATTCATTCTACTGAGGTTTAGGCATGTCCTTTTTTTTCTTTTCCTTTTTTTTTAAAGAGTGAGTACAACTTCCCTCCTCTTATTGATTTCTTGAAAAATTTCTCATGTGTTGAATATTCTTGCCTATTCCTTACCCCAGGGCATTTTTCAGGGCAGGTGTCATTTAGAGCCCTGCCGTCCATGTGATTATTAAGCAACCATTAGCACTGGGTTTAAAGCTGCTGTTGTGGGAAAGAGCCACAAGGCGGCAGCATTATTACGTTCTCATCTCTTGTTACTAGGGCAACAGAATCTTCCTGGAGGTAGTGTTCCGAGGTTGTAAATTAGAGTGGAATGTGCTGGGACAAGCCCCCAGAAGTTTATGTCTCCTTACTTAGGTTTGTTTTTTAAATTTAATTTCTATTTCTTATCGGAGTAAATTTGATTAGAGTGTTTTGATTGTCTGGCTGTACAGAAACTGCTCAATGATTCCTACATATGTCTGTTCATCTTCGGATTCTGTTACCATGTATGTGATTACAGAATGTATATTTTAAAGGTATTGGTGATTATATAATTCATACAGTTTATCTGTTATATGTTTTTATACACTTAACATACATTAGTATATGTATGTTAACCCCATAGGCCTAATTTACCCGTCCTCCCACCTTTCATTTTGGCTAACAATTAGTTTATTTCATAAGTCTGTGAGTGTCTTTTTCTGTGGAAATATGTTCATTGGTAGCAATCTTAGGATAACATGTATAAATGATATCATAGGATAATTGTCATACCCTTTTGACTTACTTAACCTTATATGATTATTTCTAGGCTCTACTGTAGTCCTGAAAACGGCATTGTTCATTTTTTCCCCGAGGCTACTATTCCATTCTGTCCATATACCACTTCTTCTCTGTCCATTCATCTGTTTATGGACATTTTTTTTGCTTCCATGTCTTTGCTATTTCAATATTGCTGCAGTGCACATTTGACTGCCTGTGTCTTTCCGATTCTGGTAGTCTTAGGTTATAAGCCCAAGAGGTGCCCTGCCGCATCATATGGTAGCTCAATTTTTACCTTTTCAAGCAGCTCCATTCAGTTTGCGTTAGTGCTGTTACCACTTTACATCCCACCAGCAGCTAGAAGGTACACAGTTCTCTAAAACCCCTTCAGCATTTATAGTTTATAGACATTTTGCTGATGGAAATGACTGGTGTGAGCTGAAACCTTTTTGAATTTGAATTTGCATGTGTCTAATAATTCCTTATACTGAGCTTTAGGCATGTCCTTTTTTTTCTTTTCCTTTTTTTTTAAAGAGTGAGTACAACTTCCCTCCTCTTATTGACTTCTTGAAAAATTTCTCATGTGTTGAATTTTCTTGCCTATTCCCTACCCCAGGGCATTTTTCAGGGCAGGTGTCATTTAGAGCCCTGCAGTCCTTGTGACTATTAAGCAACCATTAGCACTGGGTTTAATGCTGCTGTTGTGGGAAACAGCCACAAGGCGGCAGCATTATTACGTTCTCATCTCTTGTTACTAGGGCAACAGAATCTTCCTGGAGGTAGTGTTCCGTGGTTGTAAATTAGAGTGGAATGTGCTGGGACGAGCCCCCAGAAGTTTATGTCTCCTTACTTATGTTTGTTTTTTAAATTTAATTCTATTTCTTTTTGGAGTAAATTTGATTAGAGTTTTTTGATTGTCTGGCTGTACAGAATCTGCTCAATGATTCCTACATATGTCTGTTCATCTTCGGATTCTGTTACCATGTATGTGAATACAGAATGTATATTTTAAAGGTATTGGTGATTATATAATTCATATAGTTTATCTGTTATATGTTTATATGCATGTAACATACATTAGTATATTTATGTTAATCCCATAGTCCTAATTTACCCATCCTCCCCCCTTTCATTTTGGCTAACCATTAGTTTATTTCATAAGTCTGTGAGTGTCTTTTTCTGTGGAAATATGTTCATTGGTAGCAATCTTAGGATAACATGTACAAATGATATCATAGGATATTTGTCATACCCTTTTGACTTACTTAACCTTATATTATTATTTCTAGGCTCCACTGTAGTCCTGAAAACGGCATTGTTCATTTTTTTCCCGAGGCTACTATTCCATTCTGTCCATATACCACTTCTTCTCTGTCCATTCATCTGTTTATGGACCTTTTTTTGCTTCCATGTCTTGGCTATTTCAGTATTGCTGCAGTGCACATTTGACTGCCTGTGTCTTTCCGATTCTGGTGGTCTTAGGTTATAAGCCCGAGAGGTGCCCTGCCGCATCATATGGTAGCTCAATTTCTACCTTTTCAAGCGGCTCCATTCAGTTTGCGTTAGTGCTGTTACCACTTTACATCCCAGCAGCAGATAGAAGGTACACATTTCTCTAAAACACCTTCAGCATTTATAGTTTGTAGACTTTTGCTGATGGCCATTTGACTGTTGTGAGCTGAAACCTTTATGGAGGTTGGATACGCATGTGGCGAATAATTCCTTATACTGATCTTTAGGCATATCCTTTTTCTTCTTTTCCTTTTTTTGTTAAAGTGTGAGTACAACTTCCCTCTTCATATTCACTTTTTGAAAAATTTCTCATGTGTTGAATTTTCTTGCCTATTCCCTACCCAAGGGCACTTTTTGAGGGCAGGTGTCATTTAGACCCCTGCAGTCGTTGTGACTATTAAGCAACCATTAGCACTGGGTTTAAAGCTGCTGTTGTGGGAAACAGCCACAAGGCGGCAGCATTATTACGTTCTCAACTCTTGTTACTAGGGCAACAGAATCTTCCTGGAGGTAGTGTTCTGAGGTTGTAAATTAGAGTGGAATGTGCTGGGACAAGCCCCCAGAAGTTTATGTCTCCTTACTTATGTTTGTTTTTTAAATTTCATTTCTATTTCTTATCAGCGTAAATTTGATTAGAGTGTTTTGATTGCCTGGCTGTACAGGATCTGCTCAATGATTCATACATATGTCTGTTCATCTTCGGGTCCTGTTACCATGTATGTGATTACAAAATGTATATTTTAAAGGTATTGGTGATTATATAATTCATACAGTTTATCTGTTATATGTTGTTATACACTTAACATACATTAGTATATGTATGTTAACCCCATAGTCCTAATTTACCCATCCTCCCACCTTTCATTTTGCTAACCATTAGTTTATTTCATAAGTCTGTGAGTGTCTTTTTCTGTGGAAATATGTTCATTGGTAGCAATCTTAGGATAACATGTATAAATATTATCATAGGATATTTGTCGTACCCTTTTGAGTTAGTTAACCTTATATGATTATTTCTAGGCTCAACTGTAGTCCTGAAAACGGCGTTGTTCATTTTTTTCCCCAGGCTACTATTCTATTTGGTACGTATACTACTTCTTCTTTGTCCATTCATCTGTTTATGAACCTTTTTTCTGCTTCCATGTCTTGGCTATTTCAATATTGCTGCAGTGCTCATTTGCCTGCCTGTGTCTTTCCGATTCAGGTGGTCTTAGGTTATAGGCCCAAAGGGTGACCTGCTGCATCATATGGTAGCTCAATTTTTACCTTGTCAAGAAGCTCCATTCAGTTTGCGTTAGTGCTGTTACCACTTTACATCCCACCAGCAGCTAGAAGGTACACAGTTCTCTAAAACGCCTTCAGCATTTATAGTTTATAGACATTTTGCTGATGGAAATGACTGGTGTGAGCTGAAACCTTTTTGAATTTGAATTTGCATGTGTCTAATAATTCCTTATACTGAGCTTTAGGCATGTCCTTTTTTTTCTTTTCCTTTTTTTTAAAGAGTGAGTACAACTTCCCTCCTCTTATTGACTTCTTGAAAAATTTCTCATGTGTTGAATTTTCTTGCCTATTCCCTACCCCAGGGCATTTTTCAGGGCAGGTGTCATTTAGAGCCCTGCAGTCCTTGTGACTATTAAGCAACTATTAGTACTGGGTTTAAAGCTGCTGTTGTGGGAAACAGCCACAAGGCCGCAGCATTATTACGTTCTCAACTCTTGTTACTACGGCAACAGAGTCTTCCTGGAGGTAGTGTTCCGAGGTTGTAAATTAGAGTGGAATGTGCTGGGACAAGCCCCCAGAAGTTTATGTCTCCTTACTTATGTTTGTTTTTTAAATTTAATTTCTATTTCTTATCAGAGTAAATTTGATTAGAGTGTTTTGATTGCCTGGCTGTACAGAATCTGCTCAATGATTCATACATATGTCTGTTCATCTTCGGGTCCTGTTACCATGTATGTGATTACAAAATGTATATTTTAAAGGTATTGGTGATTATATAATTCATACAGTTTATCTGTTATATGTTTTTATACACTTAACATACATTAGTATATGTATGTTAACCCCATAGTCCTAGTTAACCCATCCTCCCACCTTTCATTTTGGCTAACCATTAGTTTATTTGATAAGTCTGTGAGTGTCTTTTTCTGTGGAAATATGTTCATTGGTAGCAATCTTAGGATAACATGTATAAATGTTATCATAGGATATTTGTCGTACCCTTTTGAGTTACTTAACGTTATATGATTATTTCTAGGCTCAACTGTAGTCCTGAAAACGGCATTGTTCATTTTTTTCCCGAGGCTACTATTCTATTTGGTACGTATACCACTTCTTCTTTGTCCATTCATCTGTTTATGAACCTTTTTTCTGCTTCCATGTCTTGGCTATTTCAATATTGCTGCAGTGCTCATTTGCCTGCCTGTGTCTTTCCGATTCAGGTGGTCTTAGGTTATAGGCCCAAAAGGTGACCTGCCGCATCATATGGTACCTCAATTTTTATCTTTTCAAGCAGCTCCATTCAGTTTGTGTTAGTGCTGTTACCACTTTACATCCCACCAGCAGCTAGAAGGTACACAGTTCTCTAAAACCCCTTCAGCATTTATAGTTTGTAGACATTTTGCTGATGGAAACGATTGGTGTGAGCTGAAACCTTTTTCCATTTGAATTTGCATGTGTCTAATAATTCATTCTACTGAGCTTTAGGCATGTCCTTTTTTTTCTTTTCCTTTTTTTTTAAAGAGTGAGTACAACTTCCCTCCTCTTATTGATTTCTTGAAAAATTTCTCATGTGTTGAATATTCTTGCCTATTCCTTACCCCAGGGCATTTTTCAGGGCAGGTGTCATTTAGAGCCCTGCAGTCCATGTGACTATTAAGCAACCATTAGCACTGGGTTTAAAGCTGCTGTTGTGAGAAAGAGCCACAAGGCGGCAGCATTATTACGTTCTCATCTCTTGTTACTAGGGCAACAGAATCTTCCTGGAGGTAGTGTTCCGAGGTTGTAAATTAGAGTGGAATGTGCTGGGACAAGCCCCCAGAAGTTTATGTCTCCTTACTTAGGTTTGTTTTTTAAATGTAATTTCTATTTCTTATCGGAGTAAATTTGATTAGAGTGTTTTGATTGTCTGGCTGTACAGAAACTGCTCAATGATTCCTACATATGTCTGTTCATCTTCGGATTCTGTTACCATGTATGTGATTACAGAATGTATATTTAAAAGGTATTGGTGATTATATAATTCATACAGTTTATCTGTTATATGTTTTTATACACTTAACATACATTAGTATATGTATGTTAACCCCATAGTCCTAATTTACCCATCCTCCCACCTTTCATTTTGGCTAACAATTAGTTTATTTCATAAGTCTGTGAGTGTCTTTTTCTGTGGAAATATGTTCATTGGTAGCAATCTTAGGATAACATGTATAAATGATATCATAGGATAATTGTCATACCCTTTTGACTTACTTAACCTTATATGATTATTTCTAGGCTCTACTGTAGTCCTGAAAACGGCATTGTTCATTTTTTCCCCGAGGCTACTATTCCATTCTGTCCATATACCACTTCTTCTCTGTCCATTCATCTGTTTATGGACATTTTTTTTGCTTCCATGTCTTTGCTATTTCAGTATTGCTGCAGTGCACATTTGACTGCCTGTGTCTTTCCGATTCTGGTAGTCTTAGGTTATAAGCCCATGAGGTGCCCTGCTGCATCATATGGTAGCTCAATTTTTACCTTTTCAAGCAGCTCCATTCAGTTTGCGTTAGTGCTGTTACCACTTTACATCCCACCAGCAGCTAGAAGGTACACAGTTCTCTAAAACCCCTTCAGCATTTATAGTTTATAGACATTTTGCTGATGGAAATGACTGGTGTGAGCTGAAACCTTCTTGAATTTGAATTTGCATGTGTCTAATAATTCCTTATACTGAGCTTTAGGCATGTCCTTTTTTTTCTTTTCCTTTTTTTTTAAAGAGTGAGTACAACTTCCCTCCTCTTATTGACTTCTTGAAAAATTTCTCATGTGTTGAATTTTCTTGCCTATTCCCTACCCCAGGGCATTTTTCAGGGCAGGTGTCATTTAGAGCCCTGCAGTCCTTGTGACTATTAAGCAACCATTAGCACTGGGTTTAATGCTGCTGTTGTGGGAAACAGCCACAAGGCGGCAGCATTATTACGTTCTCATCTCTTGTTACTAGGGCAACAGAATCTTCCTGGAGGTAGTGTTCCGTGGTTGTAAATTAGAGTGGAATGTGCTGGGACGAGCCCCCAGAAGTTTATGTCTCCTTACTTATGTTTGTTTTTTAAATTTAATTCTATTTCTTTTTGGAGTAAATTTGATTAGAGTTTTTTGATTGTCTGGCTGTACAGAATCTGCTCAATGATTCCTACATATGTCTGTTCATCTTCGGATTCTGTTACCATGTATGTGAATACAGAATGTATATTTTAAAGGTATTGGTGATTATATAATTCATATAGTTTATCTGTTATATGTTTATATGCATGTAACATACATTAGTATATTTATGTTAATCCCATAGTCCTAATTTACCCATCCTCCCCCCTTTCATTTTGGCTAACCATTAGTTTATTTCATAAGTCTGTGAGTGTCTTTTTCTGTGGAAATATGTTCATTGGTAGCAATCTTAGGATAACATGTACAAATGATATCATAGGATATTTGTCATACCCTTTTGACTTACTTAACCTTATATTATTATTTCTAGGCTCCACTGTAGTCCTGAAAACGGCATTGTTCATTTTTTTCCCGAGGCTACTATTCCATTCTGTCCATATACCACTTCTTCTCTGTCCATTCATCTGTTTATGGACCTTTTTTTGCTTCCATGTCTTGGCTATTTCAGTATTGCTGCAGTGCACATTTGACTGCCTGTGTCTTTCCGATTCTGGTGGTCTTAGGTTATAAGCCCGAGAGGTGCCCTGCCGCATCATATGGTAGCTCAATTTCTACCTTTTCAAGCGGCTCCATTCAGTTTGCGTTAGTGCTGTTACCACTTTACATCCCAGCAGCAGATAGAAGGTACACATTTCTCTAAAACACCTTCAGCATTTATAGTTTGTAGACTTTTGCTGATGGCCATTTGACTGTTGTGAGCTGAAACCTTTATGGAGGTTGGATACGCATGTGGCGAATAATTCCTTATACTGATCTTTAGGCATATCCTTTTTCTTCTTTTCCTTTTTTTGTTAAAGTGTGAGTACAACTTCCCTCTTCATATTCACTTTTTGAAAAATTTCTCATGTGTTGAATTTTCTTGCCTATTCCCTACCCAAGGGCACTTTTTGAGGGCAGGTGTCATTTAGACCCCTGCAGTCGTTGTGACTATTAAGCAACCATTAGCACTGGGTTTAAAGCTGCTGTTGTGGGAAACAGCCACAAGGCGGCAGCATTATTACGTTCTCAACTCTTGTTACTAGGGCAACAGAATCTTCCTGGAGGTAGTGTTCTGAGGTTGTAAATTAGAGTGGAATGTGCTGGGACAAGCCCCCAGAAGTTTATGTCTCCTTACTTATGTTTGTTTTTTAAATTTCATTTCTATTTCTTATCAGCGTAAATTTGATTAGAGTGTTTTGATTGCCTGGCTGTACAGGATCTGCTCAATGATTCATACATATGTCTGTTCATCTTCGGGTCCTGTTACCATGTATGTGATTACAAAATGTATATTTTAAAGGTATTGGTGATTATATAATTCATACAGTTTATCTGTTATATGTTGTTATACACTTAACATACATTAGTATATGTATGTTAACCCCATAGTCCTAATTTACCCATCCTCCCACCTTTCATTTTGCTAACCATTAGTTTATTTCATAAGTCTGTGAGTGTCTTTTTCTGTGGAAATATGTTCATTGGTAGCAATCTTAGGATAACATGTATAAATATTATCATAGGATATTTGTCGTACCCTTTTGAGTTAGTTAACCTTATATGATTATTTCTAGGCTCAACTGTAGTCCTGAAAACGGCGTTGTTCATTTTTTTCCCCAGGCTACTATTCTATTTGGTACGTATACTACTTCTTCTTTGTCCATTCATCTGTTTATGAACCTTTTTTCTGCTTCCATGTCTTGGCTATTTCAATATTGCTGCAGTGCTCATTTGCCTGCCTGTGTCTTTCCGATTCAGGTGGTCTTAGGTTATAGGCCCAAAGGGTGACCTGCTGCATCATATGGTAGCTCAATTTTTACCTTGTCAAGAAGCTCCATTCAGTTTGCGTTAGTGCTGTTACCACTTTACATCCCACCAGCAGCTAGAAGGTACACAGTTCTCTAAAACGCCTTCAGCATTTATAGTTTATAGACATTTTGCTGATGGAAATGACTGGTGTGAGCTGAAACCTTTTTGAATTTGAATTTGCATGTGTCTAATAATTCCTTATACTGAGCTTTAGGCATGTCCTTTTTTTTCTTTTCCTTTTTTTTAAAGAGTGAGTACAACTTCCCTCCTCTTATTGACTTCTTGAAAAATTTCTCATGTGTTGAATTTTCTTGCCTATTCCCTACCCCAGGGCATTTTTCAGGGCAGGTGTCATTTAGAGCCCTGCAGTCCTTGTGACTATTAAGCAACTATTAGTACTGGGTTTAAAGCTGCTGTTGTGGGAAACAGCCACAAGGCCGCAGCATTATTACGTTCTCAACTCTTGTTACTACGGCAACAGAGTCTTCCTGGAGGTAGTGTTCCGAGGTTGTAAATTAGAGTGGAATGTGCTGGGACAAGCCCCCAGAAGTTTATGTCTCCTTACTTATGTTTGTTTTTTAAATTTAATTTCTATTTCTTATCAGAGTAAATTTGATTAGAGTGTTTTGATTGCCTGGCTGTACAGAATCTGCTCAATGATTCATACATATGTCTGTTCATCTTCGGGTCCTGTTACCATGTATGTGATTACAAAATGTATATTTTAAAGGTATTGGTGATTATATAATTCATACAGTTTATCTGTTATATGTTTTTATACACTTAACATACATTAGTATATGTATGTTAACCCCATAGTCCTAGTTAACCCATCCTCCCACCTTTCATTTTGGCTAACCATTAGTTTATTTGATAAGTCTGTGAGTGTCTTTTTCTGTGGAAATATGTTCATTGGTAGCAATCTTAGGATAACATGTATAAATGTTATCATAGGATATTTGTCGTACCCTTTTGAGTTACTTAACGTTATATGATTATTTCTAGGCTCAACTGTAGTCCTGAAAACGGCATTGTTCATTTTTTTCCCGAGGCTACTATTCTATTTGGTACGTATACCACTTCTTCTTTGTCCATTCATCTGTTTATGAACCTTTTTTCTGCTTCCATGTCTTGGCTATTTCAATATTGCTGCAGTGCTCATTTGCCTGCCTGTGTCTTTCCGATTCAGGTGGTCTTAGGTTATAGGCCCAAAAGGTGACCTGCCGCATCATATGGTACCTCAATTTTTATCTTTTCAAGCAGCTCCATTCAGTTTGTGTTAGTGCTGTTACCACTTTACATCCCACCAGCAGCTAGAAGGTACACAGTTCTCTAAAACCCCTTCAGCATTTATAGTTTGTAGACATTTTGCTGATGGAAACGATTGGTGTGAGCTGAAACCTTTTTCCATTTGAATTTGCATGTGTCTAATAATTCATTCTACTGAGCTTTAGGCATGTCCTTTTTTTTCTTTTCCTTTTTTTTTAAAGAGTGAGTACAACTTCCCTCCTCTTATTGATTTCTTGAAAAATTTCTCATGTGTTGAATATTCTTGCCTATTCCTTACCCCAGGGCATTTTTCAGGGCAGGTGTCATTTAGAGCCCTGCAGTCCATGTGACTATTAAGCAACCATTAGCACTGGGTTTAAAGCTGCTGTTGTGAGAAAGAGCCACAAGGCGGCAGCATTATTACGTTCTCATCTCTTGTTACTAGGGCAACAGAATCTTCCTGGAGGTAGTGTTCCGAGGTTGTAAATTAGAGTGGAATGTGCTGGGACAAGCCCCCAGAAGTTTATGTCTCCTTACTTAGGTTTGTTTTTTAAATGTAATTTCTATTTCTTATCGGAGTAAATTTGATTAGAGTGTTTTGATTGTCTGGCTGTACAGAAACTGCTCAATGATTCCTACATATGTCTGTTCATCTTCGGATTCTGTTACCATGTATGTGATTACAGAATGTATATTTAAAAGGTATTGGTGATTATATAATTCATACAGTTTATCTGTTATATGTTTTTATACACTTAACATACATTAGTATATGTATGTTAACCCCATAGTCCTAATTTACCCATCCTCCCACCTTTCATTTTGGCTAACAATTAGTTTATTTCATAAGTCTGTGAGTGTCTTTTTCTGTGGAAATATGTTCATTGGTAGCAATCTTAGGATAACATGTATAAATGATATCATAGGATAATTGTCATACCCTTTTGACTTACTTAACCTTATATGATTATTTCTAGGCTCTACTGTAGTCCTGAAAACGGCATTGTTCATTTTTTCCCCGAGGCTACTATTCCATTCTGTCCATATACCACTTCTTCTCTGTCCATTCATCTGTTTATGGACATTTTTTTTGCTTCCATGTCTTTGCTATTTCAGTATTGCTGCAGTGCACATTTGACTGCCTGTGTCTTTCCGATTCTGGTAGTCTTAGGTTATAAGCCCATGAGGTGCCCTGCTGCATCATATGGTAGCTCAATTTTTACCTTTTCAAGCAGCTCCATTCAGTTTGCGTTAGTGCTGTTACCACTTTACATCCCACCAGCAGCTAGAAGGTACACAGTTCTCTAAAACCCCTTCAGCATTTATAGTTTATAGACATTTTGCTGATGGAAATGACTGGTGTGAGCTGAAACCTTCTTGAATTTGAATTTGCATGTGTCTAATAATTCCTTATACTGAGCTTTAGGCATGTCCTTTTTTTTCTTTTCCTTTTTTTTTAAAGAGTGAGTACAACTTCCCTCCTCTTATTGACTTCTTGAAAAATTTCTCATGTGTTGAATTTTCTTGCCTATTCCCTACCCCAGGGCATTTTTCAGGGCAGGTGTCATTTAGAGCCCTGCAGTCCTTGTGACTATTAAGCAACCATTAGCACTGGGTTTAATGCTGCTGTTGTGGGAAACAGCCACAAGGCGGCAGCATTATTACGTTCTCATCTCTTGTTACTAGGGCAACAGAATCTTCCTGGAGGTAGTGTTCCGTGGTTGTAAATTAGAGTGGAATGTGCTGGGACGAGCCCCCAGAAGTTTATGTCTCCTTACTTATGTTTGTTTTTTAAATTTAATTCTATTTCTTTTTGGAGTAAATTTGATTAGAGTTTTTTGATTGTCTGGCTGTACAGAATCTGCTCAATGATTCCTACATATGTCTGTTCATCTTCGGATTCTGTTACCATGTATGTGAATACAGAATGTATATTTTAAAGGTATTGGTGATTATATAATTCATATAGTTTATCTGTTATATGTTTATATGCATGTAACATACATTAGTATATTTATGTTAATCCCATAGTCCTAATTTACCCATCCTCCCCCCTTTCATTTTGGCTAACCATTAGTTTATTTCATAAGTCTGTGAGTGTCTTTTTCTGTGGAAATATGTTCATTGGTAGCAATCTTAGGATAACATGTACAAATGATATCATAGGATATTTGTCATACCCTTTTGACTTACTTAACCTTATATTATTATTTCTAGGCTCCACTGTAGTCCTGAAAACGGCATTGTTCATTTTTTTCCCGAGGCTACTATTCCATTCTGTCCATATACCACTTCTTCTCTGTCCATTCATCTGTTTATGGACCTTTTTTTGCTTCCATGTCTTGGCTATTTCAGTATTGCTGCAGTGCACATTTGACTGCCTGTGTCTTTCCGATTCTGGTGGTCTTAGGTTATAAGCCCGAGAGGTGCCCTGCCGCATCATATGGTAGCTCAATTTCTACCTTTTCAAGCGGCTCCATTCAGTTTGCGTTAGTGCTGTTACCACTTTACATCCCAGCAGCAGATAGAAGGTACACATTTCTCTAAAACACCTTCAGCATTTATAGTTTGTAGACTTTTGCTGATGGCCATTTGACTGTTGTGAGCTGAAACCTTTATGGAGGTTGGATACGCATGTGGCGAATAATTCCTTATACTGATCTTTAGGCATATCCTTTTTCTTCTTTTCCTTTTTTTGTTAAAGTGTGAGTACAACTTCCCTCTTCATATTCACTTTTTGAAAAATTTCTCATGTGTTGAATTTTCTTGCCTATTCCCTACCCAAGGGCACTTTTTGAGGGCAGGTGTCATTTAGACCCCTGCAGTCGTTGTGACTATTAAGCAACCATTAGCACTGGGTTTAAAGCTGCTGTTGTGGGAAACAGCCACAAGGCGGCAGCATTATTACGTTCTCAACTCTTGTTACTAGGGCAACAGAATCTTCCTGGAGGTAGTGTTCTGAGGTTGTAAATTAGAGTGGAATGTGCTGGGACAAGCCCCCAGAAGTTTATGTCTCCTTACTTATGTTTGTTTTTTAAATTTCATTTCTATTTCTTATCAGCGTAAATTTGATTAGAGTGTTTTGATTGCCTGGCTGTACAGGATCTGCTCAATGATTCATACATATGTCTGTTCATCTTCGGGTCCTGTTACCATGTATGTGATTACAAAATGTATATTTTAAAGGTATTGGTGATTATATAATTCATACAGTTTATCTGTTATATGTTGTTATACACTTAACATACATTAGTATATGTATGTTAACCCCATAGTCCTAATTTACCCATCCTCCCACCTTTCATTTTGCTAACCATTAGTTTATTTCATAAGTCTGTGAGTGTCTTTTTCTGTGGAAATATGTTCATTGGTAGCAATCTTAGGATAACATGTATAAATATTATCATAGGATATTTGTCGTACCCTTTTGAGTTAGTTAACCTTATATGATTATTTCTAGGCTCAACTGTAGTCCTGAAAACGGCGTTGTTCATTTTTTTCCCCAGGCTACTATTCTATTTGGTACGTATACTACTTCTTCTTTGTCCATTCATCTGTTTATGAACCTTTTTTCTGCTTCCATGTCTTGGCTATTTCAATATTGCTGCAGTGCTCATTTGCCTGCCTGTGTCTTTCCGATTCAGGTGGTCTTAGGTTATAGGCCCAAAGGGTGACCTGCTGCATCATATGGTAGCTCAATTTTTACCTTGTCAAGAAGCTCCATTCAGTTTGCGTTAGTGCTGTTACCACTTTACATCCCACCAGCAGCTAGAAGGTACACAGTTCTCTAAAACCCCTTCAGCATTTATAGTTTATAGACATTTTGCTGATGGAAATGACTGGTGTGAGCTGAAACCTTTTTGAATTTGAATTTGCATGTGTCTAATAATTCCTTATACTGAGCTTTAGGCATGTCCTTTTTTTTCTTTTCCTTTTTTTTAAAGAGTGAGTACAACTTCCCTCCTCTTATTGACTTCTTGAAAAATTTCTCATGTGTTGAATTTTCTTGCCTATTCCCTACCCCAGGGTATTTTTTGAGGGCAGGTGTCATTTAGACCCCTGCAGTCGTTTTGACTATTAAGCAACCATTAACACTGGGTTTAAAGCTGCTGTTGTGGGAAACAGCCACAAGGCGGCAGCATTATTATGTTCTCAACTCTTGTTACTATGGCAACAGAGTCTTCCTGGAGGTAGTGTTCCGAGGTTGTAAATTAGAGTGGAATGTGCTGGGACAAGCCTCCAGAAGTTTATGTCTCCTTACTTATGTTTGTTTTTAAATTTAATTTCTATTTCTTATCGGAGTAAATTTGATTTTAGTGTTTTGATTGCCTGGCTGTACAGAATCTGCACAATGATTCATACATATGTCTGTTCATCCTCGGGTCCTGTTACCATGTATGTGATTACAAAATGTATATTTTAAAGGTATTGGTGATTATATAATTCATACAGTTTATCTGTTATATGTTGTTATACACTTAACATACATTAGTATATGTATGTTAACCCCATAGTCCTAGTTAACCCATCCTCCCACCTTTCATTTTGGCTAACCATTAGTTTATTTGATAAGTCTGTGAGTGTCTTTTTCTGTGGAAATATGTTCATTGGTAGCTATCTTAGGATAACATGTATAAATGTTATCATAGGATATTTGTCGTACCCTTTTGAGTTACTTAACGTTATATGATTATTTCTAGGCTCAACTGTAGTCCTGAAAACGGCATTGTTCATTTTTTTCCCGAGGCTACTATTCTATTTGGTACGTATACCACTTCTTCTTTGTCCATTCATCTGTTTATGAACCTTTTTTCTGCTTCCATGTCTTGGCTATTTCAATATTGCTGCAGTGCTCATTTGCCTGCCTGTGTCTTTCCGATTCAGGTGGTCTTAGGTTATAGGCCCAAAAGGTGACCTGCCGCATCATATGGTAGCTCTATTTTTATCTTTTCAAGCAGCTCCATTCAGTTTGTGTTAGTGCTGTTACCACTTTACATCCCACCAGCAGCTAGAAGGTACACAGTTCTCTAAAACCCCTTCAGCATTTATAGTTTGTAGACATTTTGCTGATGGAAACGATTGGTGTGAGCTGAAACCTTTTTCCATTTGAATTTGCATGTGTCTAATAATTCATTCTACTGAGGTTTAGGCATGTCCTTTTTTTTCTTTTCCTTTTTTTTTAAAGAGTGAGTACAACTTCCCTCCTCTTATTGATTTCTTGAAAAATTTCTCATGTGTTGAATATTCTTGCCTATTCCTTACCCCAGGGCATTTTTCAGGGCAGGTGTCATTTAGAGCCCTGCAGTCCATGTGATTATTAAGCAACCATTAGCACTGGGTTTAAAGCTGCTGTTGTGGGAAAGAGCCACAAGGCGGCAGCATTATTACGTTCTCATCTCTTGTTACTAGGGCAACAGAATCTTCCTGGAGGTAGTGTTCCGAGGTTGTAAATTAGAGTGGAATGTGCTGGGACAAGCCCCCAGAAGTTTATGTCTCCTTACTTAGGTTTGTTTTTTAAATTTAATTTCTATTTCTTATCGGAGTAAATTTGATTAGAGTGTTTTGATTGTCTGGCTGTACAGAAACTGCTCAATGATTCCTACATATGTCTGTTCATCTTCGGATTCTGTTACCATGTATGTGATTACAGAATGTATATTTTAAAGGTATTGGTGATTATATAATTCATACAGTTTATCTGTTATATGTTTTTATACACTTAACATACATTAGTATATGTATGTTAACCCCATAGTCCTAATTTACCCGTCCTCCCACCTTTCATTTTGGCTAACAATTAGTTTATTTCATAAGTCTGTGAGTGTCTTTTTCTGTGGAAATATGTTCATTGGTAGCAATCTTAGGATAACATGTATAAATGATATCATAGGATAATTGTCATACCCTTTTGACTTACTTAACCTTATATGATTATTTCTAGGCTCTACTGTAGTCCTGAAAACGGCATTGTTCATTTTTTCCCCGAGGCTACTATTCCATTCTGTCCATATACCACTTCTTCTCTGTCCATTCATCTGTTTATGGACATTTTTTTTGCTTCCATGTCTTTGCTATTTCAATATTGCTGCAGTGCACATTTGACTGCCTGTGTCTTTCCGATTCTGGTAGTCTTAGGTTATAAGCCCAAGAGGTGCCCTGCCGCATCATATGGTAGCTCAATTTTTACCTTTTCAAGCATCTCCATTCAGTTTGCGTTAGTGCTGTTACCACTTTACATCCCACCAGCAGCTAGAAGGTACACAGTTCTCTAAAACCCCTTCAGCATTTATAGTTTATAGACATTTTGCTGATGGAAATGACTGGTGTGAGCTGAAACCTTTTTGAATTTGAATTTGCATGTGTCTAATAATTCCTTATACTGAGCTTTAGGCATGTCCTTTTTTTTCTTTTCCTTTTTTTTTAAAGAGTGAGTACAACTTCCCTCCTCTTATTGACTTCTTGAAAAATTTCTCATGTGTTGAATTTTCTTGCCTATTCCCTACCCCAGGGCATTTTTCAGGGCAGGTGTCATTTAGAGCCCTGCAGTCCTTGTGACTATTAAGCAACCATTAGCACTGGGTTTAATGTTGCTGTTGTGGGAAACAGCCACAAGGCGGCAGCATTATTACGTTCTCATCTCTTGTTACTAGGGCAACAGAATCTTCCTGGAAGTAGTGTTCCGTGGTTGTAAATTAGAGTGGAATGTGCTGGGACGAGCCCCCAGAAGTTTATGTCTCCTTACTTATGTTTGTTTATTAAATTTAATTCTATTTCTTTTTGGAGTAAATTTGATTAGAGTTTTTTGATTGTCTGGCTGTACAGAATCTGCTCAATGATTCCTACATATGTCTGTTCATCTTCGGATTCTGTTACCATGTATGTGAATACAGAATGTATATTTTAAAGGTATTGGTGATTATATAATTCATATAGTTTATCTGTTATATGTTTATATGCATGTAACATACATTAGTATATTTATGTTAATCCCATAGTCCTAATTTACCCATCCTCCCCCCTTTCATTTTGGCTAACCATTTGTTTATTTCATAAGTCTGTGAGTGTCTTTTTCTGTGGAAATATGTTCATTGGTAGCAATCTTAGGATAACATGTATAAATGATATCATAGGATATTTGTCATACCCTTTTGACTTACTTAACCTTATATTATTATTTCTAGGCTCTACTGTAGTCCTGAAAACGGCATTGTTCATTTTTTTCCCGAGGCTACTATTCCATTCTGTCCATATACCACTTCTCTGTCCATTCATCTGTTTATGGACCTTTTTTTGCTTCCATGTCTTGGCTATTTCAGTATTGCTGCAGTGCACATTTGACTGCCTGTGTCTTTCCGATTCTGGTGGTCTTAGGTTATAAGCCCGAGAGGTGCCCTGCCGCATCATATGGTAGCTCAATTTCTACCTTTTCAAGCGGCTCCATTCAGTTTGCGTTAGTGCTGTTACCACTTTACATCCCAGCAGCAGATAGAAGGTACACATTTCTCTAAAACACCTTCAGCATTTATAGTTTGTAGACTTTTGCTGATGGCCATTTGACTGTTGTGAGCTGAAACCTTTATGGAGGTTGGATACGCATGTGGCGAATAATTCCTTATACTGATCTTTAGGCATATCCTTTTTCTTCTTTTCCTTTTTTTGTTAAAGTGTGAGTACAACTTCCCTCTTCATATTCACTTTTTGAAAAATTTCTCATGTGTTGAATTTTCTTGCCTATTCCCTACCCAAGGGCACTTTTTGAGGGCAGGTGTCATTTAGACCCCTGCAGTCGTTGTGACTATTAAGCAACCATTAGCACTGGGTTTAAAGCTGCTGTTGTGGGAAACAGCCACAAGGCGGCAGCATTATTACGTTCTCAACTCTTGTTACTAGGGCAACAGAATCTTCCTGGAGGTAGTGTTCTGAGGTTGTAAATTAGAGTGGAATGTGCTGGGACAAGCCCCCAGAAGTTTATGTCTCCTTACTTATGTTTGTTTTTTAAATTTCATTTCTATTTCTTATCAGCGTAAATTTGATTAGAGTGTTTTGATTGCCTGGCTGTACAGGATCTGCTCAATGATTCATACATATGTCTGTTCATCTTCGGGTCCTGTTACCATGTATGTGATTACAAAATGTATATTTTAAAGGTATTGGTGATTATATAATTCATACAGTTTATCTGTTATATGTTGTTATACACTTAACATACATTAGTATATGTATGTTAACCCCATAGTCCTAATTTACCCATCCTCCCACCTTTCAGTTTGCTAACCATTAGTTTATTTCATAAGTCTGTGAGTGTCTTTTTCTGTGGAAATATGTTCATTGGTAGCAATCTTAGGATAACATGTATAAATATTATCATAGGATATTTGTCGTACCCTTTTGAGTTAGTTAACCTTATATGATTATTTCTAGGCTCAACTGTAGTCCTGAAAACGGCGTTGTTCATTTTTTTCCCCAGGCTACTATTCTATTTGGTACGTATACTACTTCTTCTTTGTCCATTCATCTGTTTATGAACCTTTTTTCTGCTTCCATGTCTTGGCTATTTCAATATTGCTGCAGTGCTCATTTGCCTGCCTGTGTCTTTCCGATTCAGGTGGTCTTAGGTTATAGGCCCAAAGGGTGACCTGCTGCATCATATGGTAGCTCAATTTTTACCTTGTCAAGAAGCTCCATTCAGTTTGCATTAGTGCTGTTACCACTTTACATCCCACCAGCAGCTAGAAGGTACACAGTTCTCTAAAACCCCTTCAGCATTTATAGTTTATAGACATTTTGCTGATGGAAATGACTGGTGTGAGCTGAAACCTTTTTGAATTTGAATTTGCATGTGTCTAATAATTCCTTATACTGAGCTTTAGGCATGTCCTTTTTTTTCTTTTCCTTTTTTTTAAAGAGTGAGTACAACTTCCCTCCTCTTATTGACTTCTTGAAAAATTTCTCATGTGTTGAATTTTCTTGCCTATTCCCTACCCCAGGGCATTTTTTGAGGGCAGGTGTCATTTAGAGCCCTGCAGTCCTTGTGACTATTAAGCAACTATTAGTACTGGGTTTAAAGCTGCTGTTGTGGGAAACAGCCACAAGGCCGCAGCATTATTACGTTCTCAACTCTTGTTACTACGGCAACAGAGTCTTCCTGGAGGTAGTGTTCCGAGGTTGTAAATTAGAGTGGAATGTGCTGGGACAAGCCCCCAGAAGTTTATGTCTCCTTACTTATGTTTGTTTTTTAAATTTAATTTCTATTTCTTATCAGAGTAAATTTGATTAGAGTGTTTTGATTGCCTGGCTGTACAGAATCTGCTCAATGATTCATACATATGTCTGTTCATCTTCGGGTCCTCTTACCATGTATGTGATTACAAAATGTATATTTTAAAGGTATTGGTGATTATATAATTCATACAGTTTATCTGTTATATGTTTTTATACACTTAACATACATTAGTATATGTATGTTAACCCCATAGTCCTAATTTACCCATCCTCCCACCTTTCATTTTGGCTAACCATTAGTTTATTTGATAAGTCTGTGAGTGTCTTTTTCTGTGGAAATATGTTCATTGGTAGCAATCTTAGGATAACATGTATAAATGTTTTCATAGGATATTTGTCATACACTTTTGAGTTACTTAACCTTATATGATTATTTCTAGGCTCAACTGTAGTCCTGAAAACGGCATTGTTCATTTTTTTCCCGAGGCTACTATTCTATTTGGTACGTATACCACTTCTTCTTTGTCCATTCATCTGTTTATGAACCTTTTTTCTGCTTCCATGTCTTGGCTATTTCAATATTGCTGCAGTGCTCATTTGCCTGCCTGTGTCTTTCCGATTCAGGTGGTCTTAGGTTATAGGCCCAAAAGGTGACCTGCCGCATCATATGGTAGCTCAATTTTTATCTTTTCAAGCAGCTCCATTCAGTTTGCGTTAGTGCTGTTACCACTTTACATCCCACCAGCAGCTAGAAGGTACACAGTTCTCTAAAACCCCTTCAGCATTTATAGTTTGTAGACATTTTGCTGATGGAAACGACTGGTGTGAGCTGAAACCTTTTTGAATTTGAATTTGCATGTGTCTAATAATTCCTTATACTGAGCTTTAGGCATGTCCTTTTTTTTCTTTTCCTTTTTTTTTAAAGAGTGAGTACAACTTCCCTCCTCTTATTGACTTCTTGAAAAATTTCTCATGTGTTGAATATTCTTGCCTATTCCCTACCCCAGGGCATTTTTCAGGGCAGGTGTCATTTAGAGCCCTGCAGTCCATGTGACTATTAAGCAACCATTAGCACTGGGTTTAAAGCTGCTGTTGTGGGAAAGAGCCACAAGGCGGCAGCATTATTACGTTCTCATCTCTTGTTACTAGGGCAACAGAATCTTCCTGGAGGTAGTGTTCCGAGGTTGTAAATTAGAGTGGAATGTGCTGGGACAAGCCCCCAGAAGTTTATGTCTCCTTACTTAGGTTTGTTTTTTAAATGTAATTTCTATTTCTTATCGGAGTAAATTTGATTAGAGTGTTTTGATTGTCTGGCTGTACAGAAACTGCTCAATGATTCCTACATATGTCTGTTCATCTTCGGATTCTGTTACCATGTATGTGATTACAGAATGTATATTTTAAAGGTATTGGTGATTATATAATTCATACAGTTTATCTGTTATATGTTTTTATACACTTAACATACATTAGTATATGTATGTTAACCCCATAGTCCTAGTTTACCCATCCTCCCACCTTTCATTTTGTCTAACCATTAGTTTATTTCATAAGTCTGTGAGTGTCTTTTTCTGTGGAAATATGTTCATTGGTAGCTATCTTAGGATAACATGTATAAATGTTAACATAGGATATTTGTCGTACCCTTTTGAGTTACTTAACCTTATATGATTATTTCTAGGCTCAACTGTAGTCCTGAAAACGGCATTGTTCATTTTTTTCCCGAGGCTACTATTCTATTTGGTACGTATACCACTTCTTCTTTGTCCATTCATCTGTTTATGGACATTTTTTTTGCTTCCATGTCTTTGCTATTTCCATATTGCTGCAGTGCACATTTGACTGCCTGTGTCTTTCCGATTCTGGTAGTCTTAGGTTATAAGCCGAAGAGGTGCCCTGCCGCATCATATGGTAGCTCAATTTTTACCTTTTCAAGCAGCTCCATTCAGTTTGCATTAGTGCTGTTACCACTTTTCATCCCAGCAGCAGATAGAAGGTATACATTTCTCTAAAACCCCTTCAGCATTTATAGTTTGTAGACTTTTTGCTGATGGCCATTTGACTGGTGTGAGCTGAAACCTTTTTGGAGGTTGGATACGCATGTGGCGAATAATTCCTTATACTGATCTTTAGGCATATCCTTTTTCTTCTTTTCCTTTTTTTGTTAAAGTGTGAGTACAACTGCCCTCTTCATATTCACTTTTTGAAAAATTTCTCATGTGTTGAATTTTCTTGCGTATTCCCTACCCCAGGGCATTTTTTGAGGGCAGGTGTCATTTAGACCCCTGCAGTCGTTTTGACTATTAAGCAACCATTAGCACTGGGTTTAAAGCTGCTGTTGTGGGAAACAGCCACAAGGCGGCAGCATTATTACGTTCTCAACTCTTGTTACTATGGCAACAGAGTCTTCCTGGAGGTAGTGTTCCGAGGTTGTAAATTAGAGTGGAATGTGCTGGGACAAGCCTCCAGAAGTTTATGTCTCCTTACTTATGTTTGTTTTTTAAATTTAATTTCTATTTCTTATCGGAGTAAATTTGATTTTAGTGTTTTGATTGCCTGGCTGTACAGAATCTGCTCAATGATTCATACATATGTCTGTTCATCCTCGGGTCCTGTTACCATGTATGTGATTACAAAATGTATATTTTAAAGGTATTGGTGATTATATAATTCATACAGTTTATCTGTTATATGTTTTTATACACTTAACATACATTAGTATATGTATGTTAACCCCATAGTCCTAGTTAACCCATCCTCCCACCTTTCATTTTGGCTAACCATTAGTTTATTTGATAAGTCTGTGAGTGTCTTTTTCTGTGGAAAT
This sequence comes from Balaenoptera borealis, assembly GCF_965194805.1. NCBI lineage: Eukaryota > Metazoa > Chordata > Mammalia > Artiodactyla > Balaenopteridae > Balaenoptera > Balaenoptera borealis. Next base: position 108,277 of record NW_028123917.1, on the reverse strand, counting down.
ATGTTCATTGGTAGCAATCTTAGGATAACATGTATAAATGTTATCATAGGATATTTGTCGTACCCTTTTGAGTTACTTAACGTTATATGATTATTTCTAGGCTCAACTGTAGTCCTGAAAACGGCATTGTTCATTTTTTTCCCGAGGCTACTATTCTATTTGGTACGTATACCACTTCTTCTTTGTCCATTCATCTGTTTATGAACCTTTTTTCTGCTTCCATGTCTTGGCTATTTCAATATTGCTGCAGTGCTCATTTGCCTGCCTGTGTCTTTCCGATTCAGGTGGTCTTAGGTTATAGGCCCAAAAGGTGACCTGCCGCATCATATGGTACCTCAATTTTTATCTTTTCAAGCAGCTCCATTCAGTTTGTGTTAGTGCTGTTACCACTTTACATCCCACCAGCAGCTAGAAGGTACACAGTTCTCTAAAACCCCTTCAGCATTTATAGTTTGTAGACATTTTGCTGATGGAAACGATTGGTGTGAGCTGAAACCTTTTTCCATTTGAATTTGCATGTGTCTAATAATTCATTCTACTGAGCTTTAGGCATGTCCTTTTTTTTCTTTTCCTTTTTTTTTAAAGAGTGAGTACAACTTCCCTCCTCTTATTGATTTCTTGAAAAATTTCTCATGTGTTGAATATTCTTGCCTATTCCTTACCCCAGGGCATTTTTCAGGGCAGGTGTCATTTAGAGCCCTGCAGTCCATGTGACTATTAAGCAACCATTAGCACTGGGTTTAAAGCTGCTGTTGTGAGAAAGAGCCACAAGGCGGCAGCATTATTACGTTCTCATCTCTTGTTACTAGGGCAACAGAATCTTCCTGGAGGTAGTGTTCCGAGGTTGTAAATTAGAGTGGAATGTGCTGGGACAAGCCCCCAGAAGTTTATGTCTCCTTACTTAGGTTTGTTTTTTAAATGTAATTTCTATTTCTTATCGGAGTAAATTTGATTAGAGTGTTTTGATTGTCTGGCTGTACAGAAACTGCTCAATGATTCCTACATATGTCTGTTCATCTTCGGATTCTGTTACCATGTATGTGATTACAGAATGTATATTTAAAAGGTATTGGTGATTATACAATTCATACAGTTTATCTGTTATATGTTTTTATACACTTAACATACATTAGTATATGTATGTTAACCCCATAGTCCTAATTTACCCATCCTCCCACCTTTCATTTTGGCTAACAATTAGTTTATTTCATAAGTCTGTGAGTGTCTTTTTCTGTGGAAATATGTTCATTGGTAGCAATCTTAGGATAACATGTATAAATGATATCATAGGATAATTGTCATACCCTTTTGACTTACTTAACCTTATATGATTATTTCTAGGCTCTACTGTAGTCCTGAAAACGGCATTGTTCATTTTTTCCCCGAGGCTACTATTCCATTCTGTCCATATACCACTTCTTCTCTGTCCATTCATCTGTTTATGGACATTTTTTTTGCTTCCATGTCTTTGCTATTTCAGTATTGCTGCAGTGCACATTTGACTGCCTGTGTCTTTCCGATTCTGGTAGTCTTAGGTTATAAGCCCATGAGGTGCCCTGCTGCATCATATGGTAGCTCAATTTTTACCTTTTCAAGCAGCTCCATTCAGTTTGCGTTAGTGCTGTTACCACTTTACATCCCACCAGCAGCTAGAAGGTACACAGTTCTCTAAAACCCCTTCAGCATTTATAGTTTATAGACATTTTGCTGATGGAAATGACTGGTGTGAGCTGAAACCTTCTTGAATTTGAATTTGCATGTGTCTAATAATTCCTTATACTGAGCTTTAGGCATGTCCTTTTTTTTCTTTTCCTTTTTTTTTAAAGAGTGAGTACAACTTCCCTCCTCTTATTGACTTCTTGAAAAATTTCTCATGTGTTGAATTTTCTTGCCTATTCCCTACCCCAGGGCATTTTTCAGGGCAGGTGTCATTTAGAGCCCTGCAGTCCTTGTGACTATTAAGCAACCATTAGCACTGGGTTTAATGCTGCTGTTGTGGGAAACAGCCACAAGGCGGCAGCATTATTACGTTCTCATCTCTTGTTACTAGGGCAACAGAATCTTCCTGGAGGTAGTGTTCCGTGGTTGTAAATTAGAGTGGAATGTGCTGGGACGAGCCCCCAGAAGTTTATGTCTCCTTACTTATGTTTGTTTTTTAAATTTAATTCTATTTCTTTTTGGAGTAAATTTGATTAGAGTTTTTTGATTGTCTGGCTGTACAGAATCTGCTCAATGATTCCTACATATGTCTGTTCATCTTCGGATTCTGTTACCATGTATGTGAATACAGAATGTATATTTTAAAGGTATTGGTGATTATATAATTCATATAGTTTATCTGTTATATGTTTATATGCATGTAACATACATTAGTATATTTATGTTAATCCCATAGTCCTAATTTACCCATCCTCCCCCCTTTCATTTTGGCTAACCATTAGTTTATTTCATAAGTCTGTGAGTGTCTTTTTCTGTGGAAATATGTTCATTGGTAGCAATCTTAGGATAACATGTACAAATGATATCATAGGATATTTGTCATACCCTTTTGACTTACTTAACCTTATATTATTATTTCTAGGCTCCACTGTAGTCCTGAAAACGGCATTGTTCATTTTTTTCCCGAGGCTACTATTCCATTCTGTCCATATACCACTTCCTCTCTGTCCATTCATCTGTTTATGGACCTTTTTTTGCTTCCATGTCTTGGCTATTTCAGTATTGCTGCAGTGCACATTTGACTGCCTGTGTCTTTCCGATTCTGGTGGTCTTAGGTTATAAGCCCGAGAGGTGCCCTGCCGCATCATATGGTAGCTCAATTTCTACCTTTTCAAGCGGCTCCATTCAGTTTGCGTTAGTGCTGTTACCACTTTACATCCCAGCAGCAGATAGAAGGTACACATTTCTCTAAAACACCTTCAGCATTTATAGTTTGTAGACTTTTGCTGATGGCCATTTGACTGTTGTGAGCTGAAACCTTTATGGAGGTTGGATACGCATGTGGCGAATAATTCCTTATACTGATCTTTAGGCATATCCTTTTTCTTCTTTTCCTTTTTTTGTTAAAGTGTGAGTACAACTTCCCTCTTCATATTCACTTTTTGAAAAATTTCTCATGTGTTGAATTTTCTTGCCTATTCCCTACCCAAGGGCACTTTTTGAGGGCAGGTGTCATTTAGAGCCCTGCAGTCGTTGTGACTATTAAGCAACCATTAGCACTGGGTTTAAAGCTGCTGTTGTGGGAAACAGCCACAAGGCGGCAGCATTATTACGTTCTCAACTCTTGTTACTAGGGCAACAGAATCTTCCTGGAGGTAGTGTTCTGAGGTTGTAAATTAGAGTGGAATGTGCTGGGACAAGCCCCCAGAAGTTTATGTCTCCTTACTTATGTTTGTTTTTTAAATTTCATTTCTATTTCTTATCAGCGTAAATTTGATTAGAGTGTTTTGATTGCCTGGCTGTACAGGATCTGCTCAATGATTCATACATATGTCTGTTCATCTTCGGGTCCTGTTACCATGTATGTGATTACAAAATGTATATTTTAAAGGTATTGGTGATTATATAATTCATACAGTTTATCTGTTATATGTTGTTATACACTTAACATACATTAGTATATGTATGTTAACCCCATAGTCCTAATTTACCCATCCTCCCACCTTTCAGTTTGCTAACCATTAGTTTATTTCATAAGTCTGTGAGTGTCTTTTTCTGTGGAAATATGTTCATTGGTAGCAATCTTAGGATAACATGTATAAATATTATCATAGGATATTTGTCGTACCCTTTTGAGTTAGTTAACGTTATATGATTATTTCTAGGCTCAACTGTAGTCCTGAAAACGGCGTTGTTCATTTTTTTCCCGAGGCTACTATTCTATTTGGTACGTATACCACTTCTTCTTTGTCCATTCATCTGTTTATGAACCTTTTTTCTGCTTCCATGTCTTGGCTATTTCAATATTGCTGCAGTGCTCATTTGCCTGCCTGTGTCTTTCCGATTCAGGTGGTCTTAGGTTATAGGCCCAAAAGGTGACCTGCCGCATCATATGGTACCTCAATTTTTATCTTTTCAAGCAGCTCCATTCAGTTTGTGTTAGTGCTGTTACCACTTTACATCCCACCAGCAGCTAGAAGGTACACAGTTCTCTAAAACCCCTTCAGCATTTATAGTTTGTAGACATTTTGCTGATGGAAACGATTGGTGTGAGCTGAAACCTTTTTCCATTTGAATTTGCATGTGTCTAATAATTCATTCTACTGAGCTTTAGGCATGTCCTTTTTTTTCTTTTCCTTTTTTTTTAAAGAGTGAGTACAACTTCCCTCCTCTTATTGATTTCTTGAAAAATTTCTCATGTGTTGAATATTCTTGCCTATTCCTTACCCCAGGGCATTTTTCAGGGCAGGTGTCATTTAGAGCCCTGCAGTCCATGTGACTATTAAGCAACCATTAGCACTGGGTTTAAAGCTGCTGTTGTGAGAAAGAGCCACAAGGTGGCAGCATTATTACGTTCTCATCTCTTGTTACTAGGGCAACAGAATCTTCCTGGAGGTAGTGTTCCGAGGTTGTAAATTAGAGTGGAATGTGCTGGGACAAGCCCCCAGAAGTTTATGTCTCCTTACTTAGGTTTGTTTTTTAAATGTAATTTCTATTTCTTATCGGAGTAAATTTGATTAGAGTGTTTTGATTGTCTGGCTGTACAGAAACTGCTCAATGATTCCTACATATGTCTGTTCATCTTCGGATTCTGTTACCATGTATGTGATTACAGAATGTATATTTTAAAGGTATTGGTGATTATATAATTCATACAGTTTATCTGTTATATGTTTTTATACACTTAACATACATTAGTATATGTATGTTAATCCCATAGTCCTAATTTACCCATCCTCCCACCTTTCATTTTGGCTAACAATTAGTTTATTTCATAAGTCTGTGAGTGTCTTTTTCTGTGGAAATATGTTCATTGGTAGCAATCTTAGGATAACATGTATAAATGATATCATAGGATAATTGTCATACCCTTTTGACTTACTTAACCTTATATGATTATTTCTAGGCTCTACTGTAGTCCTGAAAACGGCATTGTTCATTTTTTCCCCAAGGCTACTATTCCATTCTGTCCATATACCACTTCTTCTCTGTCCATTCATCTGTTTATGGACATTTTTTTTGCTTCCATGTCTTTGCTATTTCAATATTGCTGCAGTGCACATTTGACTGCCTGTGTCTTTCCGATTCTGGTAGTCTTAGGTTATAAGCCCATGAGGTGCCCTGCTGCATCATATGGTAGCTCAATTTTTACCTTTTCAAGCAGCTCCATTCAGTTTGCGTTAGTGCTGTTACCACTTTACATCCCACCAGCAGCTAGAAGGTACACAGTTCTCTAAAACCCCTTCAGCATTTATAGTTTATAGACATTTTGCTGATGGAAATGACTGGTGTGAGCTGAAACCTTCTTGAATTTGAATTTGCATGTGTCTAATAATTCCTTATACTGAGCTTTAGGCATGTCCTTTTTTTTCTTTTCCTTTTTTTTTAAAGAGTGAGTACAACTTCCCTCCTCTTATTGACTTCTTGAAAAATTTCTCATGTGTTGAATTTTCTTGCCTATTCCCTACCCCAGGGCATTTTTCAGGGCAGGTGTCATTTAGAGCCCTGCAGTCCTTGTGACTATTAAGCAACCATTAGCACTGGTTTTAATGCTGCTGTTGTGGGAAACAGCCACAAGGCGGCAGTATTATTACGTTCTCATCTCTTGTTACTAGGGCAACAGAATCTTCCTGGAGGTAGTGTTCCGTGGTTGTAAATTAGAGTGGAATGTGCTGGGACGAGCCCCCAGAAGTTTATGTCTCCTTACTTATGTTTGTTTTTTAAATTTAATTCTATTTCTTTTTGGAGTAAATTTGATTAGAGTTTTTTGATTGTCTGGCTGTACAGAATCTGCTCAATGATTCCTACATATGTCTGTTCATCTTCGGATTCTGTTACCATGTATGTGAATACAGAATGTATATTTTAAAGGTATTGGTGATTATATAATTCATATAGTTTATCTGTTATATGTTTATATGCATGTAACATACATTAGTATATTTATGTTAATCCCATAGTCCTAATTTACCCATCCTCCCCCCTTTCATTTTGGCTAACCATTAGTTTATTTCATAAGTCTGTGAGTGTCTTTTTCTGTGGAAATATGTTCATTGGTAGCAATCTTAGGATAACATGTACAAATGATATCATAGGATATTTGTCATACCCTTTTGACTTACTTAACCTTATATGATTATTTCTAGGCTCCACTGTAGTCCTGAAAACGGCATTGTTCATTTTTTTCCCGAGGCTACTATTCCATTCTGTCCATATACCACTTCTTCTCTGTCCATTCATCTGTTTATGGACCTTTTTTTGCTTCCATGTCTTGGCTATTTCAGTATTGCTGCAGTGCACATTTGACTGCCTGTGTCTTTCCGATTCTGGTGGTCTTAGGTTATAAGCCCGAGAGGTGCCCTGCCGCATCATATGGTAGCTCAATTTCTACCTTTTCAAGCGGCTCCATTCAGTTTGCGTTAGTGCTGTTACCACTTTACATCCCAGCAGCAGATAGAAGGTACACATTTCTCTAAAACACCTTCAGCATTTATAGTTTGTAGACTTTTGCTGATGGCCATTTGACTGTTGTGAGCTGAAACCTTTATGGAGGTTGGATACGCATGTGGCGAATAATTCCTTATACTGATCTTTAGGCATATCCTTTTTCTTCTTTTCCTTTTTTTGTTAAAGTGTGAGTACAACTTCCCTCTTCATATTCACTTTTTGAAAAATTTCTCATGTGTTGAATTTTCTTGCCTATTCCCTACCCAAGGGCACTTTTTGAGGGCAGGTGTCATTTAGACCCCTGCAGTCGTTGTGACTATTAAGCAACCATTAGCACTGGGTTTAAAGCTGCTGTTGTGGGAAACAGCCACAAGGCGGCAGCATTATTACGTTCTCAACTCTTGTTACTAGGGCAACAGAATCTTCCTGGAGGTAGTGTTCTGAGGTTGTAAATTAGAGTGGAATGTGCTGGGACAAGCCCCCAGAAGTTTATGTCTCCTTACTTATGTTTGTTTTTTAAATTTCATTTCTATTTCTTATCAGCGTAAATTTGATTAGAGTGTTTTGATTGCCTGGCTGTACAGGATCTGCTCAATGATTCATACATATGTCTGTTCATCTTCGGGTCCTGTTACCATGTATGTGATTACAAAATGTATATTTTAAAGGTATTGGTGATTATATAATTCATACAGTTTATCTGTTATATGTTGTTATACACTTAACATACATTAGTATATGTATGTTAACCCCATAGTCCTAATTTACCCATCCTCCCACCTTTCAGTTTGCTAACCATTAGTTTATTTCATAAGTCTGTGAGTGTCTTTTTCTGTGGAAATATGTTCATTGGTAGCAATCTTAGGATAACATGTATAAATATTATCATAGGATATTTGTCGTACCCTTTTGAGTTAGTTAACCTTATATGATTATTTCTAGGCTCAACTGTAGTCCTGAAAACGGCGTTGTTCATTTTTTTCCCCAGGCTACTATTCTATTTGGTACGTATACTACTTCTTCTTTGTCCATTCATCTGTTTATGAACCTTTTTTCTGCTTCCATGTCTTGGCTATTTCAATATTGCTGCAGTGCTCATTTGCCTGCCTGTGTCTTTCCGATTCAGGTGGTCTTAGGTTATAGGCCCAAAGGGTGACCTGCTGCATCATATGGTAGCTCAATTTTTACCTTGTCAAGAAGCTCCATTCAGTTTGCGTTAGTGCTGTTACCACTTTACATCCCACCAGCAGCTAGAAGGTACACAGTTCTCTAAAACCCCTTCAGCATTTATAGTTTATAGACATTTTGCTGATGGAAATGACTGGTGTGAGCTGAAACCTTTTTGAATTTGAATTTGCATGTGTCTAATAATTCCTTATACTGAGCTTTAGGCATGTCCTTTTTTTTCTTTTCCTTTTTTTTAAAGAGTGAGTACAACTTCCCTCCTCTTATTGACTTCTTGAAAAATTTCTCATGTGTTGAATTTTCTTGCCTATTCCCTACCCCAGGGCATTTTTTGAGGGCAGGTGTCATTTAGACCCCTGCAGTCGTTTTGACTATTAAGCAACCATTAGCACTGGGTTTAAAGCTGCTGTTGTGGGAAACAGCCACAAGGCGGCAGCATTATTATGTTCTCAACTCTTGTTACTATGGCAACAGAGTCTTCCTGGAGGTAGTGTTCCGAGGTTGTAAATTAGAGTGGAATGTGCTGGGACAAGCCTCCAGAAGTTTATGTCTCCTTACTTAGGTTTGTTTTTTAAATTTAATTTCTATTTCTTATCGGAGTAAATTTGATTTTAGTGTTTTGATTGCCTGGCTGTACAGAATCTGCTCAATGATTCATACATATGTCTGTTCATCCTCGGGTCCTGTTACCATGTATGTGATTACAAAATGTATATTTTAAAGGTATTGGTGATTATATAATTCATACAGTTTATCTGTTATATGTTTTTATACACTTAACATACATTAGTATATGTATGTTAACCCCATAGTCCTAGTTAACCCATCCTCCCACCTTTCATTTTGGCTAACCATTAGTTTATTTGATAAGTCTGTGAGTGTCTTTTTCTGTGGAAATATGTTCATTGGTAGCTATCTTAGGATAACATGTATAAATGTTATCATAGGATATTTGTCGTACCCTTTTGAGTTACTTAACGTTATATGATTATTTCTAGGCTCAACTGTAGTCCTGAAAACGGCATTGTTCATTTTTTTCCCGAGGCTACTATTCTATTTGGTACGTATACCACTTCTTCTTTGTCCATTCATCTGTTTATGAACCTTTTTTCTGCTTCCATGTCTTGGCTATTTCAATATTGCTGCAGTGCTCATTTGCCTGCCTGTGTCTTTCCGATTCAGGTGGTCTTAGGTTATAGGCCCAAAAGGTGACCTGCCGCATCATATGGTAGCTCAATTTTTATCTTTTCAAGCAGCTCCATTCAGTTTGTGTTAGTGCTGTTACCACTTTACATCCCACCAGCAGCTAGAAGGTACACAGTTCTCTAAAACCCCTTCAGCATTTATAGTTTGTAGACATTTTGCTGATGGAAACGATTGGTGTGAGCTGAAACCTTTTTCCATTTGAATTTGCATGTGTCTAATAATTCATTCTACTGAGGTTTAGGCATGTCCTTTTTTTTCTTTTCCTTTTTTTTTAAAGAGTGAGTACAACTTCCCTCCTCTTATTGATTTCTTGAAAAATTTCTCATGTGTTGAATATTCTTGCCTATTCCTTACCCCAGGGCATTTTTCAGGGCAGGTGTCATTTAGAGCCCTGCAGTCCATGTGATTATTAAGCAACCATTAGCACTGGGTTTAAAGCTGCTGTTGTGGGAAAGAGCCACAAGGCGGCAGCATTATTACGTTCTCATCTCTTGTTACTAGGGCAACAGAATCTTCCTGGAGGTAGTGTTCCGAGGTTGTAAATTAGAGTGGAATGTGCTGGGACAAGCCCCCAGAAGTTTATGTCTCCTTACTTAGGTTTGTTTTTTAAATTTAATTTCTATTTCTTATCGGAGTAAATTTGATTAGAGTGTTTTGATTGTCTGGCTGTACAGAAACTGCTCAATGATTCCTACATATGTCTGTTCATCTTCGGATTCTGTTACCATGTATGTGATTACAGAATGTATATTTTAAAGGTATTGGTGATTATATAATTCATACAGTTTATCTGTTATATGTTTTTATACACTTAACATACATTAGTATATGTATGTTAACCCCATAGTCCTAATTTACCCGTCCTCCCACCTTTCATTTTGGCTAACAATTAGTTTATTTCATAAGTCTGTGAGTGTCTTTTTCTGTGGAAATATGTTCATTGGTAGCAATCTTAGGATAACATGTACAAATGATATCATAGGATAATTGTCATACCCTTTTGACTTACTTAACCTTATATGATTATTTCTAGGCTCTACTGTAGTCCTGAAAACGCCATTGTTCATTTTTTCCCCGAGGCTACTATTCCATTCTGTCCATATACCACTTCTTCTCTGTCCATTCATCTGTTTATGGACATTTTTTTTGCTTCCATGTCTTTGCTATTTCAATATTGCTGCAGTGCACATTTGACTGCCTGTGTCTTTCCGATTCTGGTAGTCTTAGGTTATAAGCCCAAGAGGTGCCCTGCCGCATCATATGGTAGCTCAATGTTTACCTTTTCAAGCAGCTCCATTCAGTTTGCGTTAGTGCTGTTACCACTTTACATCCCACCAGCAGCTAGAAGGTACACAGTTCTCTAAAACCCCTTCAGCATTTATAGTTTATAGACATTTTGCTGATGGAAATGACTGGTGTGAGCTGAAACCTTTTTGAATTTGAATTTGCATGTGTCTAATAATTCCTTATACTGAGCTTTAGGCATGTCCTTTTTTTTCTTTTCCTTTTTTTTTAAAGAGTGAGTACAACTTCCCTCCTCTTATTGACTTCTTGAAAAATTTCTCATGTGTTGAATTTTCTTGCCTATTCCCTACCCCAGGGCATTTTTCAGGGCAGGTGTCATTTAGAGCCCTGCAGTCCTTGTGACTATTAAGCAACCATTAGCACTGGGTTTAATGTTGCTGTTGTGGGAAACAGCCACAAGGCGGCAGCATTATTACGTTCTCATCTCTTGTTACTAGGGCAACAGAATCTTCCTGGAAGTAGTGTTCCGTGGTTGTAAATTAGAGTGGAATGTGCTGGGACGAGCCCCCAGAAGTTTATGTCTCCTTACTTATGTTTGTTTATTAAATTTAATTCTATTTCTTTTTGGAGTAAATTTGATTAGAGTTTTTTGATTGTCTGGCTGTACAGGATCTGCTCAATGATTCATACATATGTCTGTTCATCTTCGGGTCCTGTTACCATGTATGTGATTACAAAATGTATATTTTAAAGGTATTGGTGATTATATAATTCATACAGTTTATCTGTTATATGTTGTTATACACTTAACATACATTAGTATATGTATGTTAACCCCATAGTCCTAATTTACCCATCCTCCCACCTTTCATTTTGCTAACCATTAGTTTATTTCATAAGTCTGTGAGTGTCTTTTTCTGTGGAAATATGTTCATTGGTAGCAATCTTAGGATAACATGTATAAATATTATCATAGGATATTTGTCGTACCCTTTTGAGTTAGTTAACATTATATGATTATTTCTAGGCTCAACTGTAGTCCTGAAAACGGCGTTGTTCATTTTTTTCCCCAGGCTACTATTCTATTTGGTACGTATACTACTTCTTCTTTGTCCATTCATCTGTTTATGAACCTTTTTTCTGCTTCCATGTCTTGGCTATTTCAATATTGCTGCAGTGCTCATTTGCCTGCCTGTGTCTTTCCGATTCAGGTGGTCTTAGGTTATAGGCCCAAAGGGTGACCTGCTGCATCATATGGTAGCTCAATTTTTACCTTGTCAAGAAGCTCCATTCAGTTTGCGTTAGTGCTGTTACCACTTTACATCCCACCAGCAGCTAGAAGGTACACAGTTCTCTAAAACCCCTTCAGCATTTATAGTTTATAGACATTTTGCTGATGGAAATGACTGGTGTGAGCTGAAACCTTTTTGAATTTGAATTTGCATGTGTCTAATAATTCCTTATACTGAGCTTTAGGCATGTCCTTTTTTTTCTTTTCCTTTTTTTTAAAGAGTGAGTACAACTTCCCTCCTCTTATTGACTTCTTGAAAAATTTCTCATGTGTTGAATTTTCTTGCCTATTCCCTACCCCAGGGTATTTTTTGAGGGCAGGTGTCATTTAGACCCCTGCAGTCGTTTTGACTATTAAGCAACCATTAACACTGGGTTTAAAGCTGCTGTTGTGGGAAACAGCCACAAGGCGGCAGCATTATTATGTTCTCAACTCTTGTTACTATGGCAACAGAGTCTTCCTGGAGGTAGTGTTCCGAGGTTGTAAATTAGAGTGGAATGTGCTGGGACAAGCCTCCAGAAGTTTATGTCTCCTTACTTATGTTTGTTTTTTAAATTTAATTTCTATTTCTTATCGGAGTAAATTTGATTTTAGTGTTTTGATTGCCTGGCTGTACAGAATCTGCACAATGATTCATACATATGTCTGTTCATCCTCGGGTCCTGTTACCATGTATGTGATTACAAAATGTATATTTTAAAGGTATTGGTGATTATATAATTCATACAGTTTATCTGTTATATGTTTTTATACACTTAACATACATTAGTATATGTATGTTAACCCCATAGTCCTAGTTAACCCATCCTCCCACCTTTCATTTTGGCTAACCATTAGTTTATTTGATAAGTCTGTGAGTGTCTTTTTCTGTGGAAATATGTTCATTGGTAGCTATCTTAGGATAACATGTATAAATGTTATCATAGGATATTTGTCGTACCCTTTTGAGTTACTTAACGTTATATGATTATTTCTAGGCTCAACTGTAGTCCTGAAAACGGCATTGTTCATTTTTTTCCCGAGGCTACTATTCTATTTGGTACGTATACCACTTCTTCTTTGTCCATTCATCTGTTTATGAACCTTTTTTCTGCTTCCATGTCTTGGCTATTTCAATATTGCTGCAGTGCTCATTTGCCTGCCTGTGTCTTTCCGATTCAGGTGGTCTTAGGTTATAGGCCCAAAAGGTGACCTGCCGCATCATATGGTAGCTCTATTTTTATCTTTTCAAGCAGCTCCATTCAGTTTGTGTTAGTGCTGTTACCACTTTACATCCCACCAGCAGCTAGAAGGTACACAGTTCTCTAAAACCCCTTCAGCATTTATAGTTTGTAGACATTTTGCTGATGGAAACGATTGGTGTGAGCTGAAACCTTTTTCCATTTGAATTTGCATGTGTCTAATAATTCATTCTACTGAGGTTTAGGCATGTCCTTTTTTTTCTTTTCCTTTTTTTTTAAAGAGTGAGTACAACTTCCCTCCTCTTATTGATTTCTTGAAAAATTTCTCATGTGTTGAATATTCTTGCCTATTCCTTACCCCAGGGCATTTTTCAGGGCAGGTGTCATTTAGAGCCCTGCAGTCCATGTGATTATTAAGCAACCATTAGCACTGGGTTTAAAGCTGCTGTTGTGGGAAAGAGCCACAAGGCGGCAGCATTATTACGTTCTCATCTCTTGTTACTAGGGCAACAGAATCTTCCTGGAGGTAGTGTTCCGTGGTTGTAAATTAGAGTGGAATGTGCTGGGACGAGCCCCCAGAAGTTTATGTCTCCTTACTTATGTTTGTTTTTTAAATTTAATTCTATTTCTTTTTGGAGTAAATTTGATTAGAGTTTTTTGATTGTCTGGCTGTACAGAATCTGCTCAATGATTCCTACATATGTCTGTTCATCTTCGGATTCTGTTACCATGTATGTGAATACAGAATGTATATTTTAAAGGTATTGGTGATTATATAATTCATATAGTTTATCTGTTATATGTTTATATGCATGTAACATACATTAGTATATTTATGTTAATCCCATAGTCCTAATTTACCCATCCTCCCCCCTTTCATTTTGGCTAACCATTAGTTTATTTCATAAGTCTGTGAGTGTCTTTTTCTGTGGAAATATGTTCATTGGTAGCAATCTTAGGATAACATGTACAAATGATATCATAGGATATTTGTCATACCCTTTTGACTTACTTAACCTTATATGATTATTTCTAGGCTCCACTGTAGTCCTGAAAACGGCATTGTTCATTTTTTTCCCGAGGCTACTATTCCATTCTGTCCATATACCACTTCTTCTCTGTCCATTCATCTGTTTATGGACCTTTTTTTGCTTCCATGTCTTGGCTATTTCAGTATTGCTGCAGTGCACATTTGACTGCCTGTGTCTTTCCGATTCTGGTGGTCTTAGGTTATAAGCCCGAGAGGTGCCCTGCCGCATCATATGGTAGCTCAATTTCTACCTTTTCAAGCGGCTCCATTCAGTTTGCGTTAGTGCTGTTACCACTTTACATCCCAGCAGCAGATAGAAGGTACACATTTCTCTAAAACACCTTCAGCATTTATAGTTTGTAGACTTTTGCTGATGGCCATTTGACTGTTGTGAGCTGAAACCTTTATGGAGGTTGGATACGCATGTGGCGAATAATTCCTTATACTGATCTTTAGGCATATCCTTTTTCTTCTTTTCCTTTTTTTGTTAAAGTGTGAGTACAACTTCCCTCTTCATATTCACTTTTTGAAAAATTTCTCATGTGTTGAATTTTCTTGCCTATTCCCTACCCAAGGGCACTTTTTGAGGGCAGGTGTCATTTAGACCCCTGCAGTCGTTGTGACTATTAAGCAACCATTAGCACTGGGTTTAAAGCTGCTGTTGTGGGAAACAGCCACAAGGCGGCAGCATTATTACGTTCTCAACTCTTGTTACTAGGGCAACAGAATCTTCCTGGAGGTAGTGTTCTGAGGTTGTAAATTAGAGTGGAATGTGCTGGGACAAGCCCCCAGAAGTTTATGTCTCCTTACTTATGTTTGTTTTTTAAATTTCATTTCTATTTCTTATCAGCGTAAATTTGATTAGAGTGTTTTGATTGCCTGGCTGTACAGGATCTGCTCAATGATTCATACATATGTCTGTTCATCTTCGGGTCCTGTTACCATGTATGTGATTACAAAATGTATATTTTAAAGGTATTGGTGATTATATAATTCATACAGTTTATCTGTTATATGTTGTTATACACTTAACATACATTAGTATATGTATGTTAACCCCATAGTCCTAATTTACCCATCCTCCCACCTTTCAGTTTGCTAACCATTAGTTTATTTCATAAGTCTGTGAGTGTCTTTTTCTGTGGAAATATGTTCATTGGTAGCAATCTTAGGATAACATGTATAAATATTATCATAGGATATTTGTCGTACCCTTTTGAGTTAGTTAACCTTATATGATTATTTCTAGGCTCAACTGTAGTCCTGAAAACGGCGTTGTTCATTTTTTTCCCCAGGCTACTATTCTATTTGGTACGTATACTACTTCTTCTTTGTCCATTCATCTGTTTATGAACCTTTTTTCTGCTTCCATGTCTTGGCTATTTCAATATTGCTGCAGTGCTCATTTGCCTGCCTGTGTCTTTCCGATTCAGGTGGTCTTAGGTTATAGGCCCAAAGGGTGACCTGCTGCATCATATGGTAGCTCAATTTTTACCTTGTCAAGAAGCTCCATTCAGTTTGCGTTAGTGCTGTTACCACTTTACATCCCACCAGCAGCTAGAAGGTACACAGTTCTCTAAAACCCCTTCAGCATTTATAGTTTATAGACATTTTGCTGATGGAAATGACTGGTGTGAGCTGAAACCTTTTTGAATTTGAATTTGCATGTGTCTAATAATTCCTTATACTGAGCTTTAGGCATGTCCTTTTTTTTCTTTTCCTTTTTTTTAAAGAGTGAGTACAACTTCCCTCCTCTTATTGACTTCTTGAAAAATTTCTCATGTGTTGAATTTTCTTGCCTATTCCCTACCCCAGGGCATTTTTTGAGGGCAGGTGTCATTTAGAGCCCTGCAGTCCTTGTGACTATTAAGCAACTATTAGTACTGGGTTTAAAGCTTCTGTTGTGGGAAACAGCCACAAGGCCGCAGCATTATTACGTTCTCAACTCTTGTTACTACGGCAACAGAGTCTTCCTGGAAGTAGTGTTCCAAGGTTGTAAATTAGAGTGGAATGTGCTGGGACAAGCCCCCAGAAGTTTATGTCTCCTTACTTATGTTTGTTTTTTAAATTTAATTTCTATTTCTTATCAGAGTAAATTTGATTAGAGTGTTTTGATTGCCTGGCTGTACAGAATCTGCTCAATGATTCATACATATGTCTGTTCATCTTCGGGTCCTCTTACCATGTATGTGATTACAAAATGTATATTTTAAAGGTATTGGTGATTATATAATTCATACAGTTTATCTGTTATATGTTTTTATACACTTAACATACATTAGTATATGTATGTTAACCCCATAGTCCTAATTTACCCATCCTCCCACCTTTCATTTTGGCTAACCATTAGTTTATTTGATAAGTCTGTGAGTGTCTTTTTCTGTGGAAATATGTTCATTGGTAGCAATCTTAGGATAACATGTATAAATGTTTTCATAGGATATTTGTCATACACTTTTGAGTTACTTAACCTTATATGATTATTTCTAGGCTCAACTGTAGTCCTGAAAACGGCATTGTTCATTTTTTTCCCGAGGCTACTATTGTATTTGGTACGTATACCACTTCTTCTTTGTCCATTCATCTGTTTATGAACCTTTTTTCTGCTTCCATGTCTTGGCTATTTCAATATTGCTGCAGTGCTCATTTGCCTGCCTGTGTCTTTCCGATTCAGGTGGTCTTAGGTTATAGGCCCAAAAGGTGACCTGCCGCATCATATGGTAGCTCAATTTTTATCTTTTCAAGCAGCTCCATTCAGTTTGCGTTAGTGCTGTTACCACTTTACATCCCACCAGCAGCTAGAAGGTACACAGTTCTCTAAAACCCCTTCAGCATTTATAGTTTGTAGACATTTTGCTGATGGAAACGACTGGTGTGAGCTGAAACCTTTTTGAATTTGAATTTGCATGTGTCTAATAATTCATTCTACTGAGCTTTAGGCATGTCCATTTTTTTCTTTTCCTTTTTTTTTAAAGAGTGAGTACAACTTCCCTCCTCTTATTGACTTCTTGAAAAATTTCTCATGTGTTGAATATTCTTGCCTATTCCCTACCCCAGGGCATTTTTCAGGGCAGGTGTCATTTAGAGCCCTGCAGTCCATGTGACTATTAAGCAACCATTAGCACTGGGTTTAAAGCTGCTGTTGTGGGAAAGAGCCACAAGGCGGCAGCATTATTACGTTCTCATCTCTTGTTACTAGGGCAACAGAATCTTCCTGGAGGTAGTGTTCCGAGGTTGTAAATTAGAGTGGAATGTGCTGGGACAAGCCCCCAGAAGTTTATGTCTCCTTACTTAGGTTTGTTTTTTAAATGTAATTTCTATTTCTTATCGGAGTAAATTTGATTAGAGTGTTTTGATTGTCTGGCTGTACAGAAACTGCTCAATGATTCCTACATATGTCTGTTCATCTTCGGATTCTGTTACCATGTATGTGATTACAGAATGTATATTTTAAAGGTATTGGTGATTATATAAGTCATACAGTTTATCTGTTATATGTTTTTATACACTTAACATACATTAGTATATGTATGTTAACCCCATAGTCCTAGTTTACCCATCCTCCCACCTTTCATTTTGTCTAACCATTAGTTTATTTCATAAGTCTGTGAGTGTCTTTTTCTGTGGAAATATGTTCATTGGTAGCTATCTTAGGATAACATGTATAAATGTTATCATAGGATATTTGTCGTACCCTTTTGAGTTACTTAACCTTATATGATTATTTCTAGGCTCAACTGTAGTCCTGAAAACGGCATTGTTCATTTTTTTCCCGAGGCTACTATTCTATTTGGTACGTATACCACTTCTTCTTTGTCCATTCATCTGTTTATGGACATTTTTTTTGCTTCCATGTCTTTGCTATTTCCATATTGCTGCAGTGCACATTTGACTGCCTGTGTCTTTCCGATTCTGGTAGTCTTAGGTTATAAGCCGAAGAGGTGCCCTGCCGCATCATATGGTAGCTCAATTTTTACCTTTTCAAGCAGCTCCATTCAGTTTGCGTTAGTGCTGTTACCACTTTACATCCCACCAGCAGCTAGAAGGTACACAGTTCTCTAAAACCCCTTCAGCATTTATAGTTTATAGACATTTTGCTGATGGAAATGACTGGTGTGAGCTGAAACCTTGTTGAATTTGCATTTGCATGTGTCTAATAATTCCTTATACTGAGCTTTAGGCATGTCCTTTTTTTTCTTTTCCTTTTTTTTAAAGAGTGAGTACAACTTCCCTCCTCTTATTGACTTCTTGAAAAATTTCTCATGTGTTGAATATTCTTGCCTATTCCCTACCCCAGGGCATTTTTCAGGGCAGGTGTCATTTAGAGCCCTGCAGTCCATGTGACTATTAAGCAACCATTAGCACTGGGTTTAAAGCTGCTGTTGTGGGAAAGAGCCACAAGGCGGCAGCATTATTACGTTCTCATCTCTTGTTACTAGGGCAACAGAATCTTCCTGGAGGTAGTGTTCCGAGGTTGTAAATTAGAGTGGAATGTGCTGGGACAAGCCCCCAGAAGTTTATGTCTCCTTACTTAGGTTTGTTTTTTAAATGTAATTTCTATTTCTTATCGGAGTAAATTTGATTAGAGTGTTTTGATTGTCTGGCTGTACAGAAACTGCTCAATGATTCCTACATATGTCTGTTCATCTTCGGATTCTGTTACCATGTATGTGATTACAGAATGTATATTTTAAAGGTATTGGTGATTATATAAGTCATACAGTTTATCTGTTATATGTTTTTATACACTTAACATACATTAGTATATGTATGTTAACCCCATAGTCCTAGTTTACCCATCCTCCCACCTTTCATTTTGTCTAACCATTAGTTTATTTCATAAGTCTGTGAGTGTCTTTTTCTGTGGAAATATGTTCATTGGTAGCTATCTTAGGATAACATGTATAAATGTTATCATAGGATATTTGTCGTACCCTTTTGAGTTAGTTAACCTTATATGATTATTTCTAGGCTCAACTGTAGTCCTGAAAACGGCATTGTTCATTTTTTTCCCGAGGCTACTATTCTATTTGGTACGTATACCACTTCTTCTTTGTCCATTCATCTGTTTATGGACATTTTTTTTGCTTCCATGTCTTTGCTATTTCCATATTGCTGCAGTGCACATTTGACTGCCTGTGTCTTTCCGATTCTGGTAGTCTTAGGTTATAAGCCGAAGAGGTGCCCTGCCGCATCATATGGTAGCTCAATTTTTACCTTTTCAAGCAGCTCCATTCAGTTTGCGTTAGTGCTGTTACCACTTTACATCCCACCAGCAGCTAGAAGGTACACAGTTCTCTAAAACCCCTTCAGCATTTATAGTTTATAGACATTTTGCTGATGGAAATGACTGGTGTGAGCTGAAACCTTGTTGAATTTGCATTTGCATGTGTCTAATAATTCCTTATACTGAGCTTTAGGCATGTCCTTTTTTTTCTTTTCCTTTTTTTTTAAAGAGTGAGTACAACTTCCCTCCTCTTATTGACTTCTTGAAAAATTTCTCATGTGTTGAATTTTCTTGCCTATTCCCTACCCCAGGGCATTTTTCAGGGCAGGTGTCATTTAGAGCCCTGCAGTCCTTGTGACTATTAAGCAACCATTAGCACTGGGTTTAATGCTGCTGTTGTGGGAAACAGCCACAAGGCGGCAGCATTATTACGTTCTCATCTCTTGTTACTAGGGCAACAGAATCTTCCTGGAGGTAGTGTTCCGTGGTTGTAAATTAGAGTGGAATGTGCTGGGACGAGCCCCCAGAAGTTTATGTCTCCTTACTTATGTTTGTTTTTTAAATTTAATTCTATTTCTTTTTGGAGTAAATTTGATTAGAGTTTTTTGATTGTCTGGCTGTACAGAATCTGCTCAATGATTCCTACATATGTCTGTTCATCTTCGGATTCTGTTACCATGTATGTGAATACAGAATGTATATTTTAAAGGTATTGGTGATTATATAATTCATATAGTTTATCTGTTATATGTTTATATGCATGTAACATACATTAGTATATTTATGTTAATCCCATAGTCCTAATTTACCCATCCTCCCCCCTTTCATTTTGGCTAACCTTTAGTTTATTTCATAAGTCTGTGAGTGTCTTTTTCTGTGGAAATATGTTCATTGGTAGCATTCTTAGGATAACATGTACAAATGATATCATAGGATATTTGTCATACTCTTTTGACTTACTTAACCTTATATTATTATTTCTAGGCTCTACTGTAGTCCTGAAAACGGCATTGTTCATTTTTTTCCCGAGGCTACTATTCCATTCTGTCCATATACCACTTCCTCTCTGTCCATTCATCTGTTTATGGACCTTTTTTTGCTTCCATGTCTTGGCTATTTCAGTATTGCTGCAGTGCACATTTGACTGCCTGTGTCTTTCCGATTCTGGTGGTCTTAGGTTATAAGCCCGAGAGGTGCCCTGCCGCATCATATGGTAGCTCAATTTCTACCTTTTCAAGCGGCTCCATTCAGTTTGCGTTAGTGCTGTTACCACTTTACATCCCAGCAGCAGATAGAAGGTACACATTTCTCTAAAACACCTTCAGCATTTATAGTTTGTAGACTTTTGCTGATGGCCATTTGACTGTTGTGAGCTGAAACCTTTATGGAGGTTGGATACGCATGTGGCGAATAATTCCTTATACTGATCTTTAGGCATATCCTTTTTCTTCTTTTCCTTTTTTTGTTAAAGTGTGAGTACAACTTCCCTCTTCATATTCACTTTTTGAAAAATTTCTCATGTGTTGAATTTTCTTGCCTATTCCCTACCCAAGGGCACTTTTTGAGGGCAGGTGTCATTTAGACCCCTGCAGTCGTTGTGACTATTAAGCAACCATTAGCACTGGGTTTAAAGCTGCTGTTGTGGGAAACAGCCACAAGGCGGCAGCATTATTACGTTCTCAACTCTTGTTACTAGGGCAACAGAATCTTCCTGGAGGTAGTGTTCTGAGGTTGTAAATTAGAGTGGAATGTGCTGGGACAAGCCCCCAGAAGTTTATGTCTCCTTACTTATGTTTGTTTTTAAATTTCATTTCTATTTCTTATCAGTGTAAATTTGATTAGAGTGTTTTGATTGCCTGGCTGTACAGGATCTGCTCAATGATTCATACATATGTCTGTTCATCTTCGGGTCCTGTTACCATGTATGTGATTACAAAATGTATATTTTAAAGGTATTGGTGATTATATAATTCATACAGTTTTTCTGTTATATGTTTTTATACACTTAACATACATTAGTATATGTATGTTAACCCCATAGTCCTAATTTACCCATCCTCCCACCTTTCATTTTGCTAACCATTAGTTTATTTCATAAGTCTGTGAGTGTCTTTTTCTGTGGAAATATGTTCATTGGTAGCAATCTTAGGATAACATGTATAAATATTATCATAGGATATTTGTCGTACCCTTTTGAGTTACTTAACCTTATATGATTATTTCTAGGCTCAACTGTAGTCCTGAAAACGGCGTTGTTCATTTTTTTCCCCAGGCTACTATTCTATTTGGTACGTATACTACTTCTTCTTTGTCCATTCATCTGTTTATGAACCTTTTTTCTGCTTCCATGTCTTTGCTATTTCAATATTGCTGCAGTGCTCATTTGCCTGCCCGTGTCTTTCCGATTCAGGTGGTCTTAGGTTATAGGCCCAAAGGGTGACCTGCTGCATCATATGGTAGCTCAATTTTTACCTTTTCAAGAAGCTCCATTCAGTTTGCGTTAGTGCTGTTCCCACTTTACATCCCACCAGCAGCTAGAAGGTACACAGTTCTCTAAAACCCCTTCAGCATTTATAGTTTATAGACATTTTGCTGATGGAAATGACTGGTGTGAGCTGAAACCTTTTTGAATTTGAATTTGCATGTGTCTAATAATTCCTTATACTGAGCTTTAGGCATGTCCTTTTTTTTCTTTTCCTTTTTTTTAAAGAGTGAGTACAACTTCCCTCCTCTTATTGACTTCTTGAAAAATTTCCCATGTGTTGAATTTTCTTGCCTATTCCCCACCCCAGGGCATTTTTCAGGGCAGGTGTCATTTAGAGCCCTGCAGTCCTTGTGACTATTAAGCAACTATTAGTACTGGGTTTAAAGCTGCTGTTGTGGGAAACAGCCACAAGGCGGCAGCATTATTACCTTCTCAACTCTTGTTACTACGGCAACAGAGTCTTCCTGGAGGTAGTGTTCCGAGGTTGTAAATTAGAGTGGAATGTGCTGGGACAAGCCCCCAGAAGTTTATGTCTCCTTACTTATGTTTGTTTTTTAAATTTAATTTCTATTTCTTATCAGAGTAAATTTGATTAGAGTGTTTTGATTGCCTGGCTGTACAGAATCTGCTCAATGATTCATACATATGTCTGTTCATCTTCGGGTCCTGTTACCATGTATGTGATTACAAAATGTATATTTTAAAGGTATTGGTGATTATATAATTCATACAGTTTATCTGTTATATGTTTTTATACACTTAACATACATTACTATATGTATGTTAACCCCATAGTCCTAATTTACCCATCCTCCCACCTTTCATTTTGGCTAACCATTAGTTTATTTGATAAGTCTGTGAGTGTCTTTTTCTGTGGAAATATGTTCATTGGTAGCAATCTTAGGATAACATGTATAAATGTTTTCATAGGATATTTGTCGTACCCTTTTGAGTTACTTAACGTTATATGATAATTTCTAGGCTCAACTGTAGTCCTGAAAACGGCATTGTTCATTTTTTTCCCGAGGCTACTATTCTATTTGGTATGTATACCACTTCTTCTTTGTCCATTCATCTGTTTATGAACCTTTTTTCTGCTTCCATGTCTTGGCTATTTCAATATTGCTGCAGTGCTCATTTGCCTGCCTGTGTCTTTCCCATTCAGGTGGTCTTAGGTTATAGGCCCAAAAGGTGACCTGCCGCATCATATGGTAGCTCAATTTTTATCTTTTCAAGCAGCTCCATTCAGTTTGTGTTAATGCTGTTACCACTTTACATCCCACCAGCAGCTAGAAGGTACACAGTTCTCTAAAACCCCTTCAGCATTTATAGTTTGTAGACATTTTGCTGATGGAAACGACTGTTGTGAGCTGAAACCTTTTTGAATTTGAATTTGCATGTGTCTAATAATTCATTCTACTGAGCTTTAGGCATGTCCTTTTTTTTCTTTTCCTTTTTTTTTAAAGAGTGAGTACAACTTCCCTCCTCTTATTGACTTCTTGAAAAATTTCTCATGTGTTGAATATTTTTGCCTATTCCCTACCCCAGGGCATTTTTCAGGGCAGGTGTCATTTAGAGCCCTGCAGTCCATGTGACTATTAAGCAACCATTAGCACTGGGTTTAAAGCTGCTGTTGTGGGAAAGAGCCACAAGGTGGCAGCATTATTACGTTCTCATCTCTTGTTACTAGGGCAACAGAATCTTCCTGGAGGTAGTGTTCCAAGGTTGTAAATTAGAGTGGAATGTGCTGGGACAAGCCCCCAGAAGTTTATGTCTCCTTACTTAGGTTTGTTTTTTAAATTTAATTTCTATTTCTTATCTGAGTAAATTTGATTAGAGTCTTTTGATTGTCTGGCTGTACAGAAACTGCTCAATGATTCCTACATATGTCTGTTAATCTTCGGATTCTGTTACCATGTATGTGATTACAGAATGTATATTTTAAAGGTATTGGTGATTATATAATTCATACAGTTTATCTGTTATATGTTTTTATACACTTAACATACATTAGTATATGTATGTTAACCCCATAGTCCTAGTTTACCCATCCTCCCACCTTTCATTTTGTCTAACCATTAGTTTATTTCATAAGTCTGTGAGTGTCTTTTTCTGTGGAAATATGTTCATTGGTAGCTATCTTAGGATAACATGTATAAATGTTATCATAGGATATTTGTCGTACCCTTTTGAGTTACTTAACCTTATATGATTATTTCTAGGCTCAACTGTAGTCCTGAAAACGGCATTGTTCATTTTTTTCCCGAGGCTACTATTCTATTTGGTACGTATACCACTTCCTCTTTGTCCATTCATCTGTTTATGAACCTTTTTTCTGCTTCCATGTCTTGGCTATTTCAATATTGCTGCAGTGCTCATTTGCCTGCCTGTGTCTTTCCGATTCAGGTGGTCTTAGGTTATAGGCCCAAAAGGTGACCTGCCGCATCATATGGTAGCTCAATTTTTACCTTTTCAAGAGCTCAATTCAGTTTGCGTTAGTGCTGTTACCACTTTACATCCAACCAGGATCTAGAAGGTACACAGTTCTATAAAACTCCTTCAGCATTTATAGTTTGTAGACATTTTGCTGATGGAAATGACTGGTGTGAGCTGAAACCTTTTTGAATTTGCATTTGCATGTGTCTAATAATTCCTTATACTGAGGTTTAGGAATGTCCTTTTTTCTCTTTTCCTTTTTTTTTAAAGAGTGAGTACAACTTCCCTCCTCTTATTGACTTCTTGAAAAATTTCTAATGTGTTGAATTTTCTTGCCTATTCCCTACCCCAGGGCATTTTTAAGGGCAGGTGTCATTTAGAGCCCTGCAGTCCTTGTGACTATTAAGCAAACATTAGCACTGGGTTTAAAGCTGCTGTTGTGGGAAAGAGCCACAAGGCAGCAGCATTATTACGTTCTCATCTCTTGTTACTAGGGCAACAGAATCTTCCTGGAGGTAGTGTTCCGAGGTTGTAAATTAGAGTGGAATGTGCTGGGACAAGCCCCCAGAAGTTTATGTCTCCTTACTTATGTTTGTTTTTTTAAATTTAATTTCTATTTCTTATCGGAGTAAATTTGATTAGAGTGTTTTGATTGCCTGGCTGTACAGGATCTGCTCAGTGATTCATACATATGTCTGTTCATCTTCGGGTCCTCTTACCATGTATGTGATTACAAAATGTATATTTTAAAGGTATTGGTGATTATATAATTCATACAGTTTATCTGTTACATGTTTTTATACACTTAACATACATTAGTATATGTATGTTAACCCCATAGTCCTAATTTACCCATCCTCCCACCTTTCATTTTGGCTAACCATTAGTTTATTTCATAAGTCTGTGAGTGTCTTTTCTGTGGAAATATGTTCATTGGTAGCAATCGTAGGATAACATGTATAAATGTTATCATAGGATATTTGTCGTACCCTTTTGAGTTACTTAACCTTATATGATTATTTCTAGGCTCAACTGTAGTCCGGAAAACGGTATTGTTCATTTTTTTCCCAAGGCTACTATGCTATTTGGTACGTATACCACTTCTTTTTTGTCCATTCATCTGTTTATGAACCCTTTTTCTGCTTCCATGTCTTGGCTATTTCAATATTGCTGCAGTGCACCTTTGCCTGCCTGTGTCTTTCCGATTTAGGTGGTCTTAGGTTATAGGCCCAAAAGGTGACCTGCCGCATCATATGGTAGCTCAATTTTTACCTTTTCAAGAAACTCCATTCAGTTTGCGTTAGTGCTGTTACCACTTTACATCCCACCAGCAGCTAGAAGGTACACAGTTCTCTAAAACCCCTTCAGCATTTATAGTTTGTAGTCATTTTGCTGATGGAAACGACTGGTGTGAGCTGAAACCTTTTTGAATTTGAATTTGCATGTGTCTAATAATTCATTCTACTGAGCTTTAGGCATGTCCTTTTTTTTCTTTTCCTTTTTTTTTAAAGAGTGAGTACAACCTCCCTCCTCTTATTGACTTCTTGAAAAATTTCTCATGTGTTGAATATTCTTGCCTATTCCCTACCCCTGGGCATTTTTCAGGGCAGGTGTCATTTAGAGCCCTGCAGTCCATGTGACTATTAAGCAACCATTAGCACTGGGTTTAAAGCTGCTGTTGTGGGAAAGAGCCACAAGGCGGCAGCATTATTACGTTCTCATCTCTTGTTACTAGGGCAACAGAATCTTCCTGGTGGTAGTGTTCCGAGGTTGTAAATTAGAGTGGAATGTGCTGGGACAAGCCCCCAGAAGTTTATGTCTCCTTACTTAGGTTTGTTTTTTAAATTAAATTTCTATTTCTTATCGGAGTAAATTTGATTAGAGTGTTTTGATTGTCTGGCTGTACAGAAACTGCTCAATGATTCCTACATATGTCTGTTCATCTTCGGATTCTGTTACCATGTATGTTATTACAGAATGTATATTTTAAAGGTATTGGTGATTATATAATTCATACAGTTTATCTGTTATATGTTTTTATACACTTAACATACATTAGTATATGTATGTTAACCCCATAGTCCTAATTTACCCATCCTCCCACCTTTCATTTTGGCTAACAATTAGTTTATTTCATAAGTCTGTGAGTGTCTTTCTCTGTGGAAATATGTTCATTGGTAGCAATCTTAGGATAACATGTATAAATGATATCATAGGATATTTGTCATACCCTTTTGACTTACTTAACCTTATATGATTATTTCTAGGCTCAACTCTAGTCCTTAAAACGGCATTGTTCATTTTTTCCCTGAGGCTACTATTGCATTCTGTCCATATACCACTTCTTCTCTGTCCATTCATCTGTTTATAGACATTTTTTTTGCTTCCATGTCTTTGCTATTTCCATATTGCTGCAGTGCACATTTGACTGCCTGTGTCTTTCCGATTCTGGTAGTCTTAGGTTATAAGCCAAAGAGGTGCCCTGCCGCATCATATGGTAGCTCAATTTTTACCTTTTCAAGCAGCTCCATTCAGTTTGCGTTAGTGCTGTTACCACTTTACATCCCAGCAGCAGATAGAAGGTATACGTTTCTCTAGAACCCCTTCAGCATTTATAGTTTGTAGACTTTTTGCTGATGGCCATTTGACTGGTGTGAGCTGAAACCTTTTTGGAGGTTGGATACGCATGTGGCGAATAATTCCTTATACTGATCTTTAGGCATATCCTTTTTCTTCTTTTCCTTTTTTTGTTAAAGTGTGAGTACAACTTCCCTCTTCATATTCACTTTTTGAAAAATTTCTCATGTGTTGAATTTTCTTGCGTATTCCCTACCCCAGGGCATTTTTTGAGGGCAGGTGTCATTTAGACCCCTGCAGTCGTTTTGACTATTAAGCAACCATTAGCACTGGGTTTAAAGCTGCTGTTGTGGGAAACAGCCACAAGGCGGCAGCATTATTACGTTCTCAACTCTTGTTACTATGGCAACAGAGTCTTCCTGGAGGTAGTGTTCCGAGGTTGTAAATTAGAGTGGAATGTGCTGGGACAAGCCTCCAGAAGTTTATGTCTCCTTACTTATGTTTGTTTTTTAAATTTAATTTCTATTTCTTATCGGAGTAAATTTGATTTTAGTGTTTTGATTGCCTGGCTGTACAGAATCTGCTCAATGATTCATACATATGTCTGTTCATCCTCGGGTCCTGTTACCATGTATGTGATTACAAAATGTATATTTTAAAGGTATTGGTGATTATATAATTCATACAGTTTATCTGTTATATGTTTTTATACACTTAACATACATTAGTATATGTATGTTAACCCCATAGTCCTAGTTAACCCATCCTCCCACCTTTCATTTTGGCTAACCATTAGTTTATTTCATAAGTCTGTGAGTGTCTTTTTCTGTGGAAATATGTTCATTGGTAGCTATCTTAGGATAACATGTATAAATGTTATCATAGGATATTTGTCGTACCCTTTTGAGTTACTTAACCTTATATGATTATTTCTAGGCTCAACTGTAGTCCTGAAAACGGCATTGTTCATTTTTTTCCCGAGGCTACTATTCTGTTTGGTACGTATACCACTTCTTCTTTGTCCATTCATCTGTTTATGAACCTTTTTTCTGCTTCCATGTCTTGGCTATTTCAATATTGCTGCAGTGCTCATTTGCCTGCCTGTGTCTTTCCGATTCAGGTGGTCTTAGGTTATAGGCCCAAAAGGTGACCTGCCGCATCATATGGTAGCTCAATTTTTACCTTTTCAAGCAGCTCCATTCAGTTTGCGTTAGTGCTGTTACCACTTTACATCCCACCAGCAGCTAGAAGGTACACAGTTCTCTAAAACCCCTTCAGCATTTATAGTTTATAGACATTTTGCTGATGGAAATGACTGGTGTGAGCTGAAACCTTGTTGAATTTGAATTTGCATGTGTCTAATAATTCCTTATACTGAGCTTTAGGCATGTCCTTTTTTTTCTTTTCCTTTTTTTTTAAAGAGTGAGTACAACTTCCCTCCTCTTATTGACTTCTTGAAAAATTTCTCATGTGTTGAATATTCTTGCCTATTCCCTACCCCTGGGCATTTTTCAGGGCAGGTGTCATTTAGAGCCCTGCAGTCCATGTGACTATTAAGCAACCATTAGCACTGGGTTTAAAGCTGCTGTTGTGGGAAAGAGCCACAAGGCGGCAGCATTATTACGTTCTCATCTCTTGTTACTAGGGCAACAGAATCTTCCTGGTGGTAGTGTTCCGAGGTTGTAAATTAGAGTGGAATGTGCTGGGACAAGCCCCCAGAAGTTTATGTCTCCTTACTTAGGTTTGTTTTTTAAATTAAATTTCTATTTCTTATCGGAGTAAATTTGATTAGAGTGTTTTGATTGTCTGGCTGTACAGAAACTGCTCAATGATTCCTACATATGTCTGTTCATCTTCGGATTCTGTTACCATGTATGTTATTACAGAATGTATATTTTAAAGGTATTGGTGATTATATAATTCATACAGTTTATCTGTTATATGTTTTTATACACTTAACATACATTAGTATATGTATGTTAACCCCATAGTCCTAATTTACCCATCCTCCCACCTTTCATTTTGGCTAACAATTAGTTTATTTCATAAGTCTGTGAGTGTCTTTCTCTGTGGAAATATGTTCATTGGTAGCAATCTTAGGATAACATGTATAAATGATATCATAGGATATTTGTCATACCCTTTTGACTTACTTAACCTTATATGATTATTTCTAGGCTCAACTCTAGTCCTTAAAATGGCATTGTTCATTTTTTCCCCGAGGCTACTATTGCATTCTGTCCATATACCACTTCTTCTCTGTCCATTCATCTGTTTATAGACATTTTTTTTGCTTCCATGTCTTTGCTATTTCCATATTGCTGCAGTGCACATTTGACTGCCTGTGTCTTTCCGATTCTGGTAGTCTTAGGTTATAAGCCAAAGAGGTGCCCTGCCGCATCATATGGTAGCTCAATTTTTACCTTTTCAAGCAGCTCCATTCAGTTTGCGTTAGTGCTGTTACCACTTTACATCCCAGCAGCAGATAGAAGGTATACGTTTCTCTAGAACCCCTTCAGCATTTATAGTTTGTAGACTTTTTGCTGATGGCCATTTGACTGGTGTGAGCTGAAACCTTTTTGGAGGTTGGATACGCATGTGGCGAATAATTCCTTATACTGATCTTTAGGCATATCCTTTTTCTTCTTTTCCTTTTTTTGTTAAAGTGTGAGTACAACTTCCCTCTTCATATTCACTTTTTGAAAAATTTCTCATGTGTTGAATTTTCTTGCGTATTCCCTACCCCAGGGCATTTTTTGAGGGCAGGTGTCATTTAGACCCCTGCAGTCGTTTTGACTATTAAGCAACCATTAGCACTGGGTTTAAAGCTGCTGTTGTGGGAAACAGCCACAAGGCGGCAGCATTATTACGTTCTCAACTCTTGTTACTATGGCAACAGAGTCTTCCTGGAGGTAGTGTTCCGAGGTTGTAAATTAGAGTGGAATGTGCTGGGACAAGCCTCCAGAAGTTTATGTCTCCTTACTTATGTTTGTTTTTTAAATTTAATTTCTATTTCTTATCGGAGTAAATTTGATTTTAGTGTTTTGATTGCCTGGCTGTACAGAATCTGCTCAATGATTCATACATATGTCTGTTCATCCTCGGGTCCTGTTACCATGTATGTGATTACAAAATGTATATTTTAAAGGTATTGGTGATTATATAATTCATACAGTTTATCTGTTATATGTTTTTATACACTTAACATACATTAGTATATGTATGTTAACCCCATAGTCCTAGTTAACCCATCCTCCCACCTTTCATTTTGGCTAACCATTAGTTTATTTCATAAGTCTGTGAGTGTCTTTTTCTGTGGAAATATGTTCATTGGTAGCTATCTTAGGATAACATGTATAAATGTTATCATAGGATATTTGTCGTACCCTTTTGAGTTACTTAACCTTATATGATTATTTCTAGGCTCAACTGTAGTCCTGAAAACGGCATTGTTCATTTTTTTCCCGAGGCTACTATTCTATTTGGTACGTATACCACTTCTTCTTTGTCCATTCATCTGTTTATGAACCTTTTTTCTGCTTCCATGTCTTGGCTATTTCAATATTGCTGCAGTGCTCATTTGCCTGCCTGTGTCTTTCCGATTCAGGTGGTCTTAGGTTATAGGCCCAAAAGGTGACCTGCCGCATCATATGGTAGCTCAATTTTTACCTTTTCAAGCAGCTCCATTCAGTTTGCGTTAGTGCTGTTACCACTTTACATCCCACCAGCAGCTAGAAGGTACACAGTTCTCTAAAACCCCTTCAGCATTTATAGTTTATAGACATTTTGCTGATGGAAATGACTGGTGTGAGCTGAAACCTTGTTGAATTTGAATTTGCATGTGTCTAATAATTCCTTATACTGAGCTTTAGGCATGTCCTTTTTTTTCTTTTCCTTTTTTTTTAAAGAGTGAGTACAACTTCCCTCCTCTTATTGACTTCTTGAAAAATTTCTCATGTGTTGAATATTCTTGCCTATTCCCTACCCCTGGGCATTTTTCAGGGCAGGTGTCATTTAGAGCCCTGCAGTCCATGTGACTATTAAGCAACCATTAGCACTGGGTTTAAAGCTGCTGTTGTGGGAAAGAGCCACAAGGCGGCAGCATTATTACGTTCTCATCTCTTGTTACTAGGGCAACAGAATCTTCCTGGTGGTAGTGTTCCGAGGTTGTAAATTAGAGTGGAATGTGCTGGGACAAGCCCCCAGAAGTTTATGTCTCCTTACTTAGGTTTGTTTTTTAAATTAAATTTCTATTTCTTATCGGAGTAAATTTGATTAGAGTGTTTTGATTGTCTGGCTGTACAGAAACTGCTCAATGATTCCTACATATGTCTGTTCATCTTCAGATTCTGTTACCATGTATGTTATTACAGAATGTATATTTTAAAGGTATTGGTGATTATATAATTCATACAGTTTATCTGTTATATGTTTTTATACACTTAACATACATTAGTATATGTATGTTAACCCCATAGTCCTAATTTACCCATCCTCCCACCTTTCATTTTGGCTAACAATTAGTTTATTTCATAAGTCTGTGAGTGTCTTTCTCTGTGGAAATATGTTCATTGGTAGCAATCTTAGGATAACATGTATAAATGATATCATAGGATATTTGTCATACCCTTTTGACTTACTTAACCTTATATGATTATTTCTAGGCTCAACTCTAGTCCTTAAAACGGCATTGTTCATTTTTTCCCCGAGGCTACTATTGCATTCTGTCCATATACCACTTCTTCTCTGTCCATTCATCTGTTTATAGACATTTTTTTTGCTTCCATGTCTTTGCTATTTCCATATTGCTGCAGTGCACATTTGACTGCCTGTGTCTTTCCGATTCTGGTAGTCTTAGGTTATAAGCCAAAGAGGTGCCCTGCCGCATCATATGGTAGCTCAATTTTTACCTTTTCAAGCAGCTCCATTCAGTTTGCGTTAGTGCTGTTACCACTTTACATCCCAGCAGCAGATAGAAGGTATACGTTTCTCTAGAACCCCTTCAGCATTTATAGTTTGTAGACTTTTTGCTGATGGCCATTTGAGTGGTGTGAACTGAAACCTTTTTGGAGGTTGGATACGCATGTGGCGAATAATTCCTTATACTGATCTTTAGGCATATCCTTTTTCTTCTTTTCCTTTTTTTGTTAAAGTGTGAGTACAACTTCCCTCTTCATATTCACTTTTTGAAAAATTTCTCATGTGTTGAATTTTCTTGCGTATTCCCTACCCCAGGGCATTTTTTGAGGGCAGGTGTCATTTAGACCCCTGCAGTCGTTTTGACTATTAAGCAACCATTAGCACTGGGTTTAAAGCTGCTGTTGTGGGAAACAGCCACAAGGCGGCAGCATTATTACGTTCTCAACTCTTGTTACTATGGCAACAGAGTCTTCCTGGAGGTAGTGTTCCGAGGTTGTAAATTAGAGTGGAATGTGCTGGGACAAGCCTCCAGAAGTTTATGTCTCCTTACTTATGTTTGTTTTTTAAATTTAATTTCTATTTCTTATCGGAGTAAATTTGATTTTAGTGTTTTGATTGCCTGGCTGTACAGAATCTGCTCAATGATTCATACATATGTCTGTTCATCCTCGGGTCCTGTTACCATGTATGTGATTACAAAATGTATATTTTAAAGGTATTGGTGATTATATAATTCATACAGTTTATCTGTTATATGTTTTTATACACTTAACATACATTAGTATATGTATGTTAACCCCATAGTCCTAGTTAACCCATCCTCCCACCTTTCATTTTGGCTAACCATTAGTTTATTTCATAAGTCTGTGAGTGTCTTTTTCTGTGGAAATATGTTCATTGGTAGCTATCTTAGGATAACATGTATAAATGTTATCATAGGATATTTGTCGTACCCTTTTGAGTTACTTAACCTTATATGATTATTTCTAGGCTCAACTGTAGTCCTGAAAACGGCATTGTTCATTTTTTTCCCGAGGCTACTATTCTGTTTGGTACGTATACCACTTCTTCTTTGTCCATTCATCTGTTTATGAACCTTTTTTCTGCTTCCATGTCTTGGCTATTTCAATATTGCTGCAGTGCTCATTTGCCTGCCTGTGTCTTTCCGATTCAGGTGGTCTTAGGTTATAGGCCCAAAGGGTGACCTGCTGCATCATATGGTAGCTCAATTTTTACCTTGTCAAGAAGCTCCATTCAGTTTGCGTTAGTGCTGTTACCACTTTACATCCCACCAGCAGCTAGAAGGTACACAGTTCTCTAAAACCCCTTCAGCATTTATAGTTTATAGACATTTTGCTGATGGAAATGACTGGTGTGAGCTGAAACCTTTTTGAATTTGAATTTGCATGTGTCTAATAATTCCTTATACTGAGCTTTAGGCATGTCCTTTTTTTTCTTTTCGTTTTTTTTAAAGAGTGAGTACAACTTCCCTCCTCTTATTGACTTCTTGAAAAATTTCTCATG
Source organism: Balaenoptera borealis (assembly GCF_965194805.1). Classification (NCBI taxonomy): domain Eukaryota; kingdom Metazoa; phylum Chordata; class Mammalia; order Artiodactyla; family Balaenopteridae; genus Balaenoptera; species Balaenoptera borealis. Next base: position 75,364 of record NW_028123917.1, on the reverse strand, counting down.
TGTTGAATTTTCTTGCCTATTCCCTACCCCAGGGCATTTTTCAGGGCAGGTGTCATTTGGAGCCCTACAGTCCTTGTGACTATTAAGCAACTATTAGTACTGGGTTTAAAGCTGCTGTTGTGGGAAACAGCCACAAGGCCGTAGCATTATTACGTTCTCAACTCTTGTTACTACGGCAACAGAATCTTCCTGGAGGTAGTGTTCCGAGGTTGTAAATTAGAGTGGAATGTGCTGGGACAAGCCCCCAGAAGTTTATGTCTCCTTACTTATGTTTGTTTTTTAAATTTAATTTCTATTTCTTATCAGAGTAAATTTGATTTTAGTGTTTTGATTGCCTGGCTGTACAGAATCTGCTCAATGATTCATACATATGTCTGTTCATCTTCGGGTCCTGTTACCCTGTATGTGATTACAAAATGTATATTTTAAAGGTATTGGTGATTATATAATTCATACAGTTTATCTGTTATATGTTTTTATACACTTAACATACATTAGTATATGTATGTTAACCCCATAGTCCTAATTTACCCATCCTCCCACCTTTCATTTTGGCTAACCATTAGTTTATTTGATAAGTCTGTGAGTGTCTTTTTCTGTGGAAATATGTTCATTGGTAGCAATCTTAGGATAACATGTATAAATGTTTTCATAGGATATTTGTCGTACCCTTTTGAGTTACTTAACGTTATATGATTATTTCTAGGCTCAACTGTAGTCCTGAAAACGGCATTGTTCATTTTTTTCCCGAGGCTACTATTCTATTTGGTACGTATACCACTTCTTCTTTGTCCATTCATCTGTTTATGAACCTTTTTTCTGCTTCCATGTCTTGGCTATTTCAATATTGCTGCAGTGCTCATTTGCCCGCCTGTGTCTTTCCGATTCAGGTGGTCTTAGGTTATAGGCCCAAAAGGTGACCTGCCGCATCATATGGTAGCTCAATTTTTATCTTTTCAAGCAGCTCCATTCAGTTTGTGTTAGTGCTGTTACCACTTTACATCCCACCAGCAGCTAGAAGGTACACAGTTCTCTAAAACCCCTTCAGCATTTATAGTTTATACACATTTTGCTGATGGAAACGACTGGTGTGAGCTGAAACCTTTTTGAATTTGAATTTGCATGTGTCTAATAATTCATTCTACTGAGCTTTAGGCATGTCCTTTTTTTTCTTTTCCTTTTTTTTTAAAGAGTGAGTACAACTTCCCTCCTCTTATTGACTTCTTGAAAAATTTCTCATGTGTTGAATATTTTTGCCTATTCCCTACCCCAGGGCATTTTTCAGGGCAGGTGTCATTTAGAGCCCTGCAGTCCATGTGACTATTAAGCAACCATTAGCACTGGGTTTAAAGCTGCTGTTGTGGGAAAGAGCCACAAGGCGGCAGCATTATTACGTTCTCATCTCTTGTTACTAGGGCAACAGAATCTTCCTGGAGGTAGTGTTCCGAGGTTGTAAATTAGAGTGGAATGTGCTGGGACAAGCCCCCAGAAGTTTATGTCTCCTTACTTAGGTTTGTTTTTTAAATTTAATTTCTATTTCTTATCTGAGTAAATTTGATTAGAGTGTTTTGATTGTCTGGCTGTACAGAAACTGCTCAATGATTCCTACATATGTCTGTTCATCTTCGGATTCTGTTACCATGTATGTGATTACAGAATGTATATTTTAAAGGTATTGGTGATTATATAATTCATACAGTTTATCTGTTATATGTTTTTATACACTTAACATACATTAGTATATGTATGTTAACCCCATAGTCCTAGTTTACCCATCCTCCCACCTTTCATTTTGTCTAACCATTAGTTTATTTCATAAGTCTGTGAGTGTCTTTTTCTGTGGAAATATGTTCATTGGTAGCAATCTTAGGATAACATGTATAAATGATATCATAGGATATTTGTCATACCCTTTTGACTTACTGAACCTTATATGATTATTTCTAGGCTCAACTCTAGTCCTTAAAACGGCATTGTTCATTTTTTCCCCGAGGCTACTATTGCATTCTGTCCATATACCACTTCTTCTCTGTCCATTCATCTGTTTATGAACCTTTTTTCTGCTTCCATGTCTTGGCTATTTCAATATTGCTTCAGTGCTCATTTGCCTGCCTGTGTCTTTCCGATTCAGGTGGTCTTAGGTTATAGGCCCAAAAGGTGACCTGCCGCATCATATGGTAGCTCAATTTTTACCTTTTCAACAGCTCAATTCAGTTTGCGTTAGTGCTGTTACCACTTTACATCCAACCAGGATCTAGAAGGTACACAGTTCTCTAAAACTCCTTCAGCATTTATAGTTTGTAGACATTTTGCTGATGGAAATGACTGGTGTGAGCTGAAACCTTTTTGAATTTGCATTTGCATGTGTCTAATAATTCCTTATACTGAGGTTTAGGCATGTCCTTTTTTTTTCTTTTCCTTTTTTATTAAAGAGTGAGTACAACTTCCCTCCTCTTATTGACTTCTTGAAAAATTTCTAATGTGTTGAATTTTCTTGCCTATTCCCTACCCCAGGGCATTTTTCAGGGCAGGGGTCATTTAGAGCCCTGCAGTCCTTGTGACTATTAAGCAAACATTAGCACTGGGTTTAAAGCTGCTGTTGTGGGAAAGAGCCACAAGGCGGCAGCATTATTACGTTCTCATCTCTTGTTACTAGGGCAACAGACTCTTCCTGGAGGTAGTGTTCCGAGGTTGTAAATTAGAGTGGAATGTGCTGGGACAAGCCCCCAGAAGTTTATGTCTCCTTACTTATGTTTGTTTTTTTAAATTTAATTTCTATTTCTTATCGGAGTAAATTTGATTAGAGTGTTTTGATTGCCTGGCTGTACAGGATCTGCTCAGTGATTCATACATATGTCTGTTCATCTTCGGGTCCTCTTACCATGTATGTGATTACAAAATGTATATTTTAAAGGTATTGGTGATTATATAATTCATACAGTTTATCTGTTACATGTTTTTATACACTTAACATACATTAGTATATGTATGTTAACCCCATAGTCCTAATTTACCCATCCTCCCACCTTTCATTTTGGCTAACCATTAGTTTATTTCATAAGTCTGTGAGTGGCTTTTTCTGTGGAAATATGTTCATTGGTAGCAATCGTAGGATAACATGTATAAATGTTATCATAGGATATTTGTCGTACCCTTTTGAGTTACTTAACCTTATATGATTATTTCTAGGCTCAACTGTAGTCCTGAAAACGGCATTGTTCATTTTTTTCCCGAGGCTACTATGCTCTTTGGTACGTATACCACTTCTTCTTTGTCCATTCATCTGTTTATGAACCCTTTTTCTGCTTCCATGTCTTGGCTATTTCAATATTGCTGCAGTGCACATTTGCCTGCCTGTGTCTTTCCGATTTAGGTGGTCTTAGGTTATAGGCCCAAAAGGTGACCTGCCGCATCATATGGTAGCTCAATTTTTACCTTTTCAAGAAACTCCATTCAGTTTGCGTTAGTGCTGTTACCACTTTACATCCCACCAGCAGCTAGAAGGTACACAGTTCTCTAAAACCCCTTCAGCATTTATAGTTTGTAGACATTTTGCTAATGGAAATGACTGGTGTGAGCTGAAACCTTTTTGAAATTGAATTTGCATGTGTCTAATAATTCCTTATACTGAGCTTTAGGCATGTCCTTTTTTTTCTTTTCCTTTTTTTTTAAAGAATGAGTACAAGTTCCCTCCTCTTATTGACTTCTTGAAAAATTTCTCATGTGTTGAATTTTCTTGCCTATTCCCTACCCCAGGGCATTTTTCAGGCCAGGTGTCATTTAGATCCCTGCAGTCCTTGTGACTATTAAGCAACCATTAGCACTGGGTTTAATGCTGCTGTTGTGGGAAAGAGCCACAAGGCGGCAGCATTATTACGTTCTCATCTCTTGTTACTAGGGCAACAGAATCTTCCTGGAGGTAGTGTTCCGAAGTTGTAAATTAGAGTGGAATGTGCTGGGACAAGCCCCCAGAAGTTTATGTCTCCTTACTTAGGTTTGTTTTTTAAATTAAATTTCTATTTCTTATCGGAGTAAATTTGATTAGAGTGTTTTGATTGTCTGGCTGTACAGAAACTGCTCAATGATTCCTACATATGTCTGTTCATCTTCGGATTCTGTTACCATGTATGTTATTACAGAATGTATATTTTAAAGGTATTGGTGATTATATAATTCATACAGTTTATCTGTTATATGTTTTTATACACTTAACATACATTAGTATATGTATGTTAACCCCATAGTCCTAATTTACCCATCCTCCCACCTTTCATTTTGGCTAACAATTAGTTTATTTCATAAGTCTGTGAGTGTCTTTCTCTGTGGAAATATGTTCATTGGTAGCAATCTTAGGATAACATGTATAAATGATATCATAGGATATTTGTCATACCCTTTTGACTTACTTAACCTTATATGATTATTTCTAGGCTCAACTCTAGTCCTTAAAACGGCATTGTTCATTTTTTCCCCGAGGCTACTATTGCATTCTGTCCATATACCACTTCTTCTCTGTCCATTCATCTGTTTATAGACATTTTTTTTGCTTCCATGTCTTTGCTATTTCCATATTGCTGCAGTGCACATTTGACTGCCTGTGTCTTTCCGATTCTGGTAGTCTTAGGTTATAAGCCAAAGAGGTGCCCTGCCGCATCATATGGTAGCTCAATTTTTACCTTTTCAAGCAGCTCCATTCAGTTTGCGTTAGTGCTGTTACCACTTTACATCCCAGCAGCAGATAGAAGGTATACGTTTCTCTAGAACCCCTTCAGCATTTATAGTTTGTAGACTTTTTGCTGATGGCCATTTGACTGGTGTGAGCTGAAACCTTTTTGGAGGTTGGATACGCATGTGGCGAATAATTCCTTATACTGATCTTTAGGCATATCCTTTTTCTTCTTTTCCTTTTTTTGTTAAAGTGTGAGTACAACTTCCCTCTTCATATTCACTTTTTGAAAAATTTCTCATGTGTTGAATTTTCTTGCGTATTCCCTACCCCAGGGCATTTTTTGAGGGCAGGTGTCATTTAGACCCCTGCAGTCGTTTTGACTATTAAGCAACCATTAGCACTGGGTTTAAAGCTGCTGTTGTGGGAAACAGTCACAAGGCGGCAGCATTATTACGTTCTCAACTCTTGTTACTATGGCAACAGAGTCTTCCTGGAGGTAGTGTTCCGAGGTTGTAAATTAGAGTGGAATGTGCTGGGACAAGCCTCCAGAAGTTTATGTCTCCTTACTTATGTTTGTTTTTTAAATGTAATTTCTATTTCTTATCGGAGTAAATTTGATTTTAGTGTTTTGATTGCCTGGCTGTACAGAATCTGCTCAATGATTCATACATATGTCTGTTCATCCTCGGGTCCTGTTACCATGTATGTGATTACAAAATGTATATTTTAAAGGTATTGGTGATTATATAATTCATACAGTTTATCTGTTATATGTTTTTATACACTTAACATACATTAGTATATGTATGTTAACCCCATAGTCCTAGTTAACCCATCCTCCCACCTTTCATTTTGGCTAACCATTAGTTTATTTCATAAGTCTGTGAGTGTCTTTTTCTGTGGAAATATGTTCATTGGTAGCTATCTTAGGATAACATGTATAAATGTTATCATAGGATATTTGTCGTACCCTTTTGAGTTACTTAACCTTATATGATTATTTCTAGGCTCAACTGTAGTCCTGAAAACGGCATTGTTCATTTTTTTCCCGAGGCTACTATTCTGTTTGGTACGTATACCACTTCTTCTTTGTCCATTCATCTGTTTATGAACCTTTTTTCTGCTTCCATGTCTTGGCTATTTCAATATTGCTGCAGTGCTCATTTGCCTGCCTGTGTCTTTCCGATTCAGGTGGTCTTAGGTTATAGGCCCAAAAGGTGACCTGCCGCATCATATGGTAGCTCAATTTTTACCTTTTCAAGCAGCTCCATTCAGTTTGCGTTAGTGCTGTTACCACTTTACATCCCACCAGCAGCTAGAAGGTACACAGTTCTCTAAAACCCCTTCAGCATTTATAGTTTATAGACATTTTGCTGATGGAAATGACTGGTGTGAGGTGAAACCTTGTTGAATTTGAATTTGCATGTGTCTAATATTTCCTTATACTGAGCTTTAGGCATGTCCTTTTTTTTCTTTTCCTTTTTTTTTAAAGAGTGAGTACAACTTCCCTCCTCTTATTGACTTCTTGAAAAATTTCTCATGTGTTGAATTTTCTTACCTATTCCCTACCCCAGGGCATTTTTCAGGCCAGGTGTCATTTAGAGCCCTGCAGTCCTTGTGACTATTAAGCAACCATTAGCACTGGGTTTAATGCTGCTGTTGTGGGAAACAGCCACAAGGCAGCAGCATTATTACGTTCTCATCTCTTGTTACTAGGGCAACAGAATCTTCCTGGAGGTAGTGTTCCGTGGTTGTAAATTAGAGTGGAATGTGCTGGGACGAGCCCCCAGAAGTTTATGTCTCCTTACTTATGTTTGTTTTTTAAATTTAATTCTATTTCTTTTTGGAGTAAATTTGATTAGAGTCTTTTGATTGTCTGGCTGTACAGAATCTGCTCAATGATTCCTACATATGTCTGTTCATCTTCGGATTCTGTTACCATGTATGTGAATACAGAATGTATATTTTAAAGGTATTGGTGATTATATAATTCATATAGTTTATCTGTTATATGTTTATATGCATGTAACATACATTAGTATATTTATGTTAATCCCATAGTCCTAATTTACCCATCCTCCCCCCTTTCATTTTGGCTAACCATTAGTTTATTTCATAAGTCTGTGAGTGTCTTTTTCTGTGGAAATATGTTCATTGGTAGCAATCTTAGGATAACATGTATAAATGATATCATAGGATATTTGTCATACCCTTTTGACTTACTTAACCTTATATTATTATTTCTAGGCTCTACTGTAGTCCTGAAAACGGCATTGTTCATTTTTTTCCCGAGGCTACTATTCCATTCTGTCCATATACCACTTCTTCTCTGTCCATTCATCTGTTTATGGACCTTTTTTTGCTTCCATGTCTTGGCTATTTCAGTATTGCTGCAGTGCACATTTGACTGCCTGTGTCTTTCCGATTCTGGTGGTCTTAGGTTATAAGCCCGAGAGGTGCCCTGCCGCATCATATGGTAGCTCAATTTCTACCTTTTCAAGCGGCTCCATTCAGTTTGCGTTAGTGCTGTTACCACTTTACATCCCAGCAGCAGATAGAAGGTACACATTTCTCTAAAACCCCTTCAGCATTTATAGTTTGTAGACTTTTTGCTGATGGCCATTTGACTGTTGTGAGCTGAAACCTTTATGGAGGTTGGATACGCATGTGGCGAATAATTCCTTATACTGATCTTTAGGCATATCCTTTTTCTTCTTTTCCTTTTTTTGTTAAAGTGTGAGTACAACTTCCCTCTTCATATTCACTTTTTGAAAAATTTCTCATGTGTTGAATTTTCTTGCCTATTCCCTACCCAAGGGCACTTTTTGAGGGCAGGTGTCATTTAGACCCCTGCAGTCGTTGTGACTATTAAGCAACCATTAGCACTGGGTTTAAAGCTGCTGTTGTGGGAAACAGCCACAAGGCGGCAGCATTATTACGTTCTCAACTCTTGTTACTAGGGCAACAGAATCTTCCTGGAGGTAGTGTTCTGAGGTTGTAAATTAGAGTGGAATGTGCTGGGACAAGCCCCCAGAAGTTTATGTCTCCTTACTTATGTTTGTTTTTTAAATTTCATTTCTATTTCTTATCAGCGTAAATTTGATTAGAGTGTTTTGATTGCCTGGCTGTACAGGATCTGCTCAATGATACATACATATGTCTGTTCATCTTCGGGTCCTGTTACCATGTATGTGATTACAGAATGTATATTTTAAAGGTATTGGTGATTATATAATTCATACAGTTTATCTGTTATATGTTGTTATACACTTAACATACATTAGTATATGTATGGTAACCCCATAGTCCTAATTTACCCATCCTCCCACCTTTCATTTTGCTAACCATTAGTTTATTTCATAAGTCTGTGAGTGTCTTTTTCTGTGGAAATATGTTCATTGGTAGCAATCTTAGGATAACATGTATAAATGTTATCATAGGATATTTGTCGTACCCTTTTGAGTTAGTTAACCTTATATGATTATTTCTAGGCTCAACTGTAGTCCTGAAAACGGCGTTGTTCATTTTTTTCCCCAGGCTACTATTCTATTTGGTACGTATACTACGTCTTCTTTGTCCATTCATCTGTTTATGAACCTTTTTTCTGCTTCCATGTCTTGGTTATTTCAATATTGCTGCAGTGCTCATTTGCCTGCCTGTGTCTTTCCGATTCAGGTGGTCTTAGGTTATAGGCCCAAAGGGTGACCTGCTGCATCATATGGTAGCTCAATTTTTACCTTGTCAAGAAGCTCCATTCAGTTTGCGTTAGTGCTGTTACCACTTTACATCCCACCAGCAGCTAGAAGGTACACAGTTCTCTAAAACCCCTTCAGCATTTATAGTTTATAGACATTTTGCTGATGGAAATGACTGGTGTGAGCTGAAACCTTTTTGAATTTGAATTTGCATGTGTCTAATAATTCCTTATACTGAGCTTTAGGCATGTCCTTTTTTTTCTTTTCGTTTTTTTTAAAGAGTGAGTACAACTTCCCTCCTCTTATTGACTTCTTGAAAAATTTCTCATGTGTTGAATTTTCTTGCCTATTCCCTACCCCAGGGCATTTTTCAGGGCAGGTGTCATTTGGAGCCCTACAGTCCTTGTGACTATTAAGCAACTATTAGTACTGGGTTTAAAGCTGCTGTTGTGGGAAACAGCCACAAGGCCGTAGCATTATTACGTTCTCAAATCTTGTTACTACGGCAACAGAATCTTCCTGGAGGTAGTGTTCCGAGGTTGTAAATTAGAGTGGAATGTGCTGGGACAAGCCCCCAGAAGTTTATGTCTCCTTACTTATGTTTGTTTTTTAAATTTAATTTCTATTTCTTATCAGAGTAAATTTGATTTTAGTGTTTTGATTGCCTGGCTGTACAGAATCTGCTCAATGATTCATACATATGTCTGTTCATCTTCGGGTCCTGTTACCATGTATGTGATTACAAAATGTATATTTTAAAGGTATTGGTGATTATATAATTCATACAGTTTATCTGTTATATGTTTTTATACACTTAACATACATTAGTATATGTATGTTAACCCCATAGTCCTAATTTACCCATCCTCCCACCTTTCATTTTGGCTAACCATTAGTTTATTTGATAAGTCTGTGAGTGTCTTTTTCTGTGGAAATATGTTCATTGGTAGCAATCTTAGGATAACATGTATAAATGTTTTCATAGGATATTTGTCGTACCCTTTTGAGTTACTTAACGTTATATGATTATTTCTAGGCTCTACTGTAGTCCTGAAAACGGCATTGTTCATTTTTTCCCCAAGGCTACTATTCCATTCTGTCCATATACCACTTCTTCTCTGTCCATTCATCTGTTTATGGACATTTTTTTTGCTTCCATGTCTTTGCTATTTCAATATTGCTGCAGTGCACATTTGACTGCCTGTGTCTTTCCGATTCTGGTAGTCTTAGGTTATAAGCCCATGAGGTGCCCTGCTGCATCATATGGTAGCTCAATTTTTACCTTTTCAAGCAGCTCCATTCAGTTTGCGTTAGTGCTGTTACCACTTTACATCCCACCAGCAGCTAGAAGGTACACAGTTCTCTAAAACCCCTTCAGCATTTATAGTTTATAGACATTTTGCTGATGGAAATGACTGGTGTGAGCTGAAACCTTCTTGAATTTGAATTTGCATGTGTCTAATAATTCCTTATACTGAGCTTTAGGCATGTCCTTTTTTTTCTTTTCCTTTTTTTTTAAAGAGTGAGTACAACTTCCCTCCTCTTATTGACTTCTTGAAAAATTTCTCATGTGTTGAATTTTCTTGCCTATTCCCTACCCCAGGGCATTTTTCAGGGCAGGTGTCATTTAGAGCCCTGCAGTCCTTGTGACTATTAAGCAACCATTAGCACTGGTTTTAATGCTGCTGTTGTGGGAAACAGCCACAAGGCGGCAGTATTATTACGTTCTCATCTCTTGTTACTAGGGCAACAGAATCTTCCTGGAGGTAGTGTTCCGTGGTTGTAAATTAGAGTGGAATGTGCTGGGACGAGCCCCCAGAAGTTTATGTCTCCTTACTTATGTTTGTTTTTTAAATTTAATTCTATTTCTTTTTGGAGTAAATTTGATTAGAGTTTTTTGATTGTCTGGCTGTACAGAATCTGCTCAATGATTCCTACATATGTCTGTTCATCTTCGGATTCTGTTACCATGTATGTGAATACAGAATGTATATTTTAAAGGTATTGGTGATTATATAATTCATATAGTTTATCTGTTATATGTTTATATGCATGTAACATACATTAGTATATTTATGTTAATCCCATAGTCCTAATTTACCCATCCTCCCCCCTTTCATTTTGGCTAACCATTAGTTTATTTCATAAGTCTGTGAGTGTCTTTTTCTGTGGAAATATGTTCATTGGTAGCAATCTTAGGATAACATGTACAAATGATATCATAGGATATTTGTCATACCCTTTTGACTTACTTAACCTTATATGATTATTTCTAGGCTCCACTGTAGTCCTGAAAACGGCATTGTTCATTTTTTTCCCGAGGCTACTATTCCATTCTGTCCATATACCACTTCTTCTCTGTCCATTCATCTGTTTATGGACCTTTTTTTGCTTCCATGTCTTGGCTATTTCAGTATTGCTGCAGTGCACATTTGACTGCCTGTGTCTTTCCGATTCTGGTGGTCTTAGGTTATAAGCCCGAGAGGTGCCCTGCCGCATCATATGGTAGCTCAATTTCTACCTTTTCAAGCGGCTCCATTCAGTTTGCGTTAGTGCTGTTACCACTTTACATCCCAGCAGCAGATAGAAGGTACACATTTCTCTAAAACACCTTCAGCATTTATAGTTTGTAGACTTTTGCTGATGGCCATTTGACTGTTGTGAGCTGAAACCTTTATGGAGGTTGGATACGCATGTGGCGAATAATTCCTTATACTGATCTTTAGGCATATCCTTTTTCTTCTTTTCCTTTTTTTGTTAAAGTGTGAGTACAACTTCCCTCTTCATATTCACTTTTTGAAAAATTTCTCATGTGTTGAATTTTCTTGCCTATTCCCTACCCAAGGGCACTTTTTGAGGGCAGGTGTCATTTAGACCCCTGCAGTCGTTGTGACTATTAAGCAACCATTAGCACTGGGTTTAAAGCTGCTGTTGTGGGAAACAGCCACAAGGCGGCAGCATTATTACGTTCTCAACTCTTGTTACTAGGGCAACAGAATCTTCCTGGAGGTAGTGTTCTGAGGTTGTAAATTAGAGTGGAATGTGCTGGGACAAGCCCCCAGAAGTTTATGTCTCCTTACTTATGTTTGTTTTTTAAATTTCATTTCTATTTCTTATCAGCGTAAATTTGATTAGAGTGTTTTGATTGCCTGGCTGTACAGGATCTGCTCAATGATTCATACATATGTCTGTTCATCTTCGGGTCCTGTTACCATGTATGTGATTACAAAATGTATATTTTAAAGGTATTGGTGATTATATAATTCATACAGTTTATCTGTTATATGTTGTTATACACTTAACATACATTAGTATATGTATGTTAACCCCATAGTCCTAATTTACCCATCCTCCCACCTTTCAGTTTGCTAACCATTAGTTTATTTCATAAGTCTGTGAGTGTCTTTTTCTGTGGAAATATGTTCATTGGTAGCAATCTTAGGATAACATGTATAAATATTATCATAGGATATTTGTCGTACCCTTTTGAGTTAGTTAACCTTATATGATTATTTCTAGGCTCAACTGTAGTCCTGAAAACGGCGTTGTTCATTTTTTTCCCCAGGCTACTATTCTATTTGGTACGTATACTACTTCTTCTTTGTCCATTCATCTGTTTATGAACCTTTTTTCTGCTTCCATGTCTTGGCTATTTCAATATTGCTGCAGTGCTCATTTGCCTGCCTGTGTCTTTCCGATTCAGGTGGTCTTAGGTTATAGGCCCAAAGGGTGACCTGCTGCATCATATGGTAGCTCAATTTTTACCTTGTCAAGAAGCTCCATTCAGTTTGCGTTAGTGCTGTTACCACTTTACATCCCACCAGCAGCTAGAAGGTACACAGTTCTCTAAAACCCCTTCAGCATTTATAGTTTATAGACATTTTGCTGATGGAAATGACTGGTGTGAGCTGAAACCTTTTTGAATTTGAATTTGCATGTGTCTAATAATTCCTTATACTGAGCTTTAGGCATGTCCTTTTTTTTCTTTTCCTTTTTTTTAAAGAGTGAGTACAACTTCCCTCCTCTTATTGACTTCTTGAAAAATTTCTCATGTGTTGAATTTTCTTGCCTATTCCCTACCCCAGGGCATTTTTTGAGGGCAGGTGTCATTTAGACCCCTGCAGTCGTTTTGACTATTAAGCAACCATTAGCACTGGGTTTAAAGCTGCTGTTGTGGGAAACAGCCACAAGGCGGCAGCATTATTATGTTCTCAACTCTTGTTACTATGGCAACAGAGTCTTCCTGGAGGTAGTGTTCCGAGGTTGTAAATTAGAGTGGAATGTGCTGGGACAAGCCTCCAGAAGTTTATGTCTCCTTACTTAGGTTTGTTTTTTAAATTTAATTTCTATTTCTTATCGGAGTAAATTTGATTTTAGTGTTTTGATTGCCTGGCTGTACAGAATCTGCTCAATGATTCATACATATGTCTGTTCATCCTCGGGTCCTGTTACCATGTATGTGATTACAAAATGTATATTTTAAAGGTATTGGTGATTATATAATTCATACAGTTTATCTGTTATATGTTTTTATACACTTAACATACATTAGTATATGTATGTTAACCCCATAGTCCTAGTTAACCCATCCTCCCACCTTTCATTTTGGCTAACCATTAGTTTATTTGATAAGTCTGTGAGTGTCTTTTTCTGTGGAAATATGTTCATTGGTAGCTATCTTAGGATAACATGTATAAATGTTATCATAGGATATTTGTCGTACCCTTTTGAGTTACTTAACGTTATATGATTATTTCTAGGCTCAACTGTAGTCCTGAAAACGGCATTGTTCATTTTTTTCCCGAGGCTACTATTCTATTTGGTACGTATACCACTTCTTCTTTGTCCATTCATCTGTTTATGAACCTTTTTTCTGCTTCCATGTCTTGGCTATTTCAATATTGCTGCAGTGCTCATTTGCCTGCCTGTGTCTTTCCGATTCAGGTGGTCTTAGGTTATAGGCCCAAAAGGTGACCTGCCGCATCATATGGTAGCTCAATTTTTATCTTTTCAAGCAGCTCCATTCAGTTTGTGTTAGTGCTGTTACCACTTTACATCCCACCAGCAGCTAGAAGGTACACAGTTCTCTAAAACCCCTTCAGCATTTATAGTTTGTAGACATTTTGCTGATGGAAACGATTGGTGTGAGCTGAAACCTTTTTCCATTTGAATTTGCATGTGTCTAATAATTCATTCTACTGAGGTTTAGGCATGTCCTTTTTTTTCTTTTCCTTTTTTTTTAAAGAGTGAGTACAACTTCCCTCCTCTTATTGATTTCTTGAAAAATTTCTCATGTGTTGAATATTCTTGCCTATTCCTTACCCCAGGGCATTTTTCAGGGCAGGTGTCATTTAGAGCCCTGCAGTCCATGTGATTATTAAGCAACCATTAGCACTGGGTTTAAAGCTGCTGTTGTGGGAAAGAGCCACAAGGCGGCAGCATTATTACGTTCTCATCTCTTGTTACTAGGGCAACAGAATCTTCCTGGAGGTAGTGTTCCGAGGTTGTAAATTAGAGTGGAATGTGCTGGGACAAGCCCCCAGAAGTTTATGTCTCCTTACTTAGGTTTGTTTTTTAAATTTAATTTCTATTTCTTATCGGAGTAAATTTGATTAGAGTGTTTTGATTGTCTGGCTGTACAGAAACTGCTCAATGATTCCTACATATGTCTGTTCATCTTCGGATTCTGTTACCATGTATGTGATTACAGAATGTATATTTTAAAGGTATTGGTGATTATATAATTCATACAGTTTATCTGTTATATGTTTTTATACACTTAACATACATTAGTATATGTATGTTAACCCCATAGTCCTAATTTACCCGTCCTCCCACCTTTCATTTTGGCTAACAATTAGTTTATTTCATAAGTCTGTGAGTGTCTTTTTCTGTGGAAATATGTTCATTGGTAGCAATCTTAGGATAACATGTACAAATGATATCATAGGATAATTGTCATACCCTTTTGACTTACTTAACCTTATATGATTATTTCTAGGCTCTACTGTAGTCCTGAAAACGCCATTGTTCATTTTTTCCCCGAGGCTACTATTCCATTCTGTCCATATACCACTTCTTCTCTGTCCATTCATCTGTTTATGGACATTTTTTTTGCTTCCATGTCTTTGCTATTTCAATATTGCTGCAGTGCACATTTGACTGCCTGTGTCTTTCCGATTCTGGTAGTCTTAGGTTATAAGCCCAAGAGGTGCCCTGCCGCATCATATGGTAGCTCAATGTTTACCTTTTCAAGCAGCTCCATTCAGTTTGCGTTAGTGCTGTTACCACTTTACATCCCACCAGCAGCTAGAAGGTACACAGTTCTCTAAAACCCCTTCAGCATTTATAGTTTATAGACATTTTGCTGATGGAAATGACTGGTGTGAGCTGAAACCTTTTTGAATTTGAATTTGCATGTGTCTAATAATTCCTTATACTGAGCTTTAGGCATGTCCTTTTTTTTCTTTTCCTTTTTTTTTAAAGAGTGAGTACAACTTCCCTCCTCTTATTGACTTCTTGAAAAATTTCTCATGTGTTGAATTTTCTTGCCTATTCCCTACCCCAGGGCATTTTTCAGGGCAGGTGTCATTTAGAGCCCTGCAGTCCTTGTGACTATTAAGCAACCATTAGCACTGGGTTTAATGTTGCTGTTGTGGGAAACAGCCACAAGGCGGCAGCATTATTACGTTCTCATCTCTTGTTACTAGGGCAACAGAATCTTCCTGGAAGTAGTGTTCCGTGGTTGTAAATTAGAGTGGAATGTGCTGGGACGAGCCCCCAGAAGTTTATGTCTCCTTACTTATGTTTGTTTATTAAATTTAATTCTATTTCTTTTTGGAGTAAATTTGATTAGAGTTTTTTGATTGTCTGGCTGTACAGGATCTGCTCAATGATTCATACATATGTCTGTTCATCTTCGGGTCCTGTTACCATGTATGTGATTACAAAATGTATATTTTAAAGGTATTGGTGATTATATAATTCATACAGTTTATCTGTTATATGTTGTTATACACTTAACATACATTAGTATATGTATGTTAACCCCATAGTCCTAATTTACCCATCCTCCCACCTTTCATTTTGCTAACCATTAGTTTATTTCATAAGTCTGTGAGTGTCTTTTTCTGTGGAAATATGTTCATTGGTAGCAATCTTAGGATAACATGTATAAATATTATCATAGGATATTTGTCGTACCCTTTTGAGTTAGTTAACATTATATGATTATTTCTAGGCTCAACTGTAGTCCTGAAAACGGCGTTGTTCATTTTTTTCCCCAGGCTACTATTCTATTTGGTACGTATACTACTTCTTCTTTGTCCATTCATCTGTTTATGAACCTTTTTTCTGCTTCCATGTCTTGGCTATTTCAATATTGCTGCAGTGCTCATTTGCCTGCCTGTGTCTTTCCGATTCAGGTGGTCTTAGGTTATAGGCCCAAAGGGTGACCTGCTGCATCATATGGTAGCTCAATTTTTACCTTGTCAAGAAGCTCCATTCAGTTTGCGTTAGTGCTGTTACCACTTTACATCCCACCAGCAGCTAGAAGGTACACAGTTCTCTAAAACCCCTTCAGCATTTATAGTTTATAGACATTTTGCTGATGGAAATGACTGGTGTGAGCTGAAACCTTTTTGAATTTGAATTTGCATGTGTCTAATAATTCCTTATACTGAGCTTTAGGCATGTCCTTTTTTTTCTTTTCCTTTTTTTTAAAGAGTGAGTACAACTTCCCTCCTCTTATTGACTTCTTGAAAAATTTCTCATGTGTTGAATTTTCTTGCCTATTCCCTACCCCAGGGTATTTTTTGAGGGCAGGTGTCATTTAGACCCCTGCAGTCGTTTTGACTATTAAGCAACCATTAACACTGGGTTTAAAGCTGCTGTTGTGGGAAACAGCCACAAGGCGGCAGCATTATTATGTTCTCAACTCTTGTTACTATGGCAACAGAGTCTTCCTGGAGGTAGTGTTCCGAGGTTGTAAATTAGAGTGGAATGTGCTGGGACAAGCCTCCAGAAGTTTATGTCTCCTTACTTATGTTTGTTTTTTAAATTTAATTTCTATTTCTTATCGGAGTAAATTTGATTTTAGTGTTTTGATTGCCTGGCTGTACAGAATCTGCACAATGATTCATACATATGTCTGTTCATCCTCGGGTCCTGTTACCATGTATGTGATTACAAAATGTATATTTTAAAGGTATTGGTGATTATATAATTCATACAGTTTATCTGTTATATGTTTTTATACACTTAACATACATTAGTATATGTATGTTAACCCCATAGTCCTAGTTAACCCATCCTCCCACCTTTCATTTTGGCTAACCATTAGTTTATTTGATAAGTCTGTGAGTGTCTTTTTCTGTGGAAATATGTTCATTGGTAGCTATCTTAGGATAACATGTATAAATGTTATCATAGGATATTTGTCGTACCCTTTTGAGTTACTTAACGTTATATGATTATTTCTAGGCTCAACTGTAGTCCTGAAAACGGCATTGTTCATTTTTTTCCCGAGGCTACTATTCTATTTGGTACGTATACCACTTCTTCTTTGTCCATTCATCTGTTTATGAACCTTTTTTCTGCTTCCATGTCTTGGCTATTTCAATATTGCTGCAGTGCTCATTTGCCTGCCTGTGTCTTTCCGATTCAGGTGGTCTTAGGTTATAGGCCCAAAAGGTGACCTGCCGCATCATATGGTAGCTCTATTTTTATCTTTTCAAGCAGCTCCATTCAGTTTGTGTTAGTGCTGTTACCACTTTACATCCCACCAGCAGCTAGAAGGTACACAGTTCTCTAAAACCCCTTCAGCATTTATAGTTTGTAGACATTTTGCTGATGGAAACGATTGGTGTGAGCTGAAACCTTTTTCCATTTGAATTTGCATGTGTCTAATAATTCATTCTACTGAGGTTTAGGCATGTCCTTTTTTTTCTTTTCCTTTTTTTTTAAAGAGTGAGTACAACTTCCCTCCTCTTATTGATTTCTTGAAAAATTTCTCATGTGTTGAATATTCTTGCCTATTCCTTACCCCAGGGCATTTTTCAGGGCAGGTGTCATTTAGAGCCCTGCAGTCCATGTGATTATTAAGCAACCATTAGCACTGGGTTTAAAGCTGCTGTTGTGGGAAAGAGCCACAAGGCGGCAGCATTATTACGTTCTCATCTCTTGTTACTAGGGCAACAGAATCTTCCTGGAGGTAGTGTTCCGTGGTTGTAAATTAGAGTGGAATGTGCTGGGACGAGCCCCCAGAAGTTTATGTCTCCTTACTTATGTTTGTTTTTTAAATTTAATTCTATTTCTTTTTGGAGTAAATTTGATTAGAGTTTTTTGATTGTCTGGCTGTACAGAATCTGCTCAATGATTCCTACATATGTCTGTTCATCTTCGGATTCTGTTACCATGTATGTGAATACAGAATGTATATTTTAAAGGTATTGGTGATTATATAATTCATATAGTTTATCTGTTATATGTTTATATGCATGTAACATACATTAGTATATTTATGTTAATCCCATAGTCCTAATTTACCCATCCTCCCCCCTTTCATTTTGGCTAACCATTAGTTTATTTCATAAGTCTGTGAGTGTCTTTTTCTGTGGAAATATGTTCATTGGTAGCAATCTTAGGATAACATGTACAAATGATATCATAGGATATTTGTCATACCCTTTTGACTTACTTAACCTTATATGATTATTTCTAGGCTCCACTGTAGTCCTGAAAACGGCATTGTTCATTTTTTTCCCGAGGCTACTATTCCATTCTGTCCATATACCACTTCTTCTCTGTCCATTCATCTGTTTATGGACCTTTTTTTGCTTCCATGTCTTGGCTATTTCAGTATTGCTGCAGTGCACATTTGACTGCCTGTGTCTTTCCGATTCTGGTGGTCTTAGGTTATAAGCCCGAGAGGTGCCCTGCCGCATCATATGGTAGCTCAATTTCTACCTTTTCAAGCGGCTCCATTCAGTTTGCGTTAGTGCTGTTACCACTTTACATCCCAGCAGCAGATAGAAGGTACACATTTCTCTAAAACACCTTCAGCATTTATAGTTTGTAGACTTTTGCTGATGGCCATTTGACTGTTGTGAGCTGAAACCTTTATGGAGGTTGGATACGCATGTGGCGAATAATTCCTTATACTGATCTTTAGGCATATCCTTTTTCTTCTTTTCCTTTTTTTGTTAAAGTGTGAGTACAACTTCCCTCTTCATATTCACTTTTTGAAAAATTTCTCATGTGTTGAATTTTCTTGCCTATTCCCTACCCAAGGGCACTTTTTGAGGGCAGGTGTCATTTAGACCCCTGCAGTCGTTGTGACTATTAAGCAACCATTAGCACTGGGTTTAAAGCTGCTGTTGTGGGAAACAGCCACAAGGCGGCAGCATTATTACGTTCTCAACTCTTGTTACTAGGGCAACAGAATCTTCCTGGAGGTAGTGTTCTGAGGTTGTAAATTAGAGTGGAATGTGCTGGGACAAGCCCCCAGAAGTTTATGTCTCCTTACTTATGTTTGTTTTTTAAATTTCATTTCTATTTCTTATCAGCGTAAATTTGATTAGAGTGTTTTGATTGCCTGGCTGTACAGGATCTGCTCAATGATTCATACATATGTCTGTTCATCTTCGGGTCCTGTTACCATGTATGTGATTACAAAATGTATATTTTAAAGGTATTGGTGATTATATAATTCATACAGTTTATCTGTTATATGTTGTTATACACTTAACATACATTAGTATATGTATGTTAACCCCATAGTCCTAATTTACCCATCCTCCCACCTTTCAGTTTGCTAACCATTAGTTTATTTCATAAGTCTGTGAGTGTCTTTTTCTGTGGAAATATGTTCATTGGTAGCAATCTTAGGATAACATGTATAAATATTATCATAGGATATTTGTCGTACCCTTTTGAGTTAGTTAACCTTATATGATTATTTCTAGGCTCAACTGTAGTCCTGAAAACGGCGTTGTTCATTTTTTTCCCCAGGCTACTATTCTATTTGGTACGTATACTACTTCTTCTTTGTCCATTCATCTGTTTATGAACCTTTTTTCTGCTTCCATGTCTTGGCTATTTCAATATTGCTGCAGTGCTCATTTGCCTGCCTGTGTCTTTCCGATTCAGGTGGTCTTAGGTTATAGGCCCAAAGGGTGACCTGCTGCATCATATGGTAGCTCAATTTTTACCTTGTCAAGAAGCTCCATTCAGTTTGCGTTAGTGCTGTTACCACTTTACATCCCACCAGCAGCTAGAAGGTACACAGTTCTCTAAAACCCCTTCAGCATTTATAGTTTATAGACATTTTGCTGATGGAAATGACTGGTGTGAGCTGAAACCTTTTTGAATTTGAATTTGCATGTGTCTAATAATTCCTTATACTGAGCTTTAGGCATGTCCTTTTTTTTCTTTTCCTTTTTTTTAAAGAGTGAGTACAACTTCCCTCCTCTTATTGACTTCTTGAAAAATTTCTCATGTGTTGAATTTTCTTGCCTATTCCCTACCCCAGGGCATTTTTTGAGGGCAGGTGTCATTTAGAGCCCTGCAGTCCTTGTGACTATTAAGCAACTATTAGTACTGGGTTTAAAGCTTCTGTTGTGGGAAACAGCCACAAGGCCGCAGCATTATTACGTTCTCAACTCTTGTTACTACGGCAACAGAGTCTTCCTGGAAGTAGTGTTCCAAGGTTGTAAATTAGAGTGGAATGTGCTGGGACAAGCCCCCAGAAGTTTATGTCTCCTTACTTATGTTTGTTTTTTAAATTTAATTTCTATTTCTTATCAGAGTAAATTTGATTAGAGTGTTTTGATTGCCTGGCTGTACAGAATCTGCTCAATGATTCATACATATGTCTGTTCATCTTCGGGTCCTCTTACCATGTATGTGATTACAAAATGTATATTTTAAAGGTATTGGTGATTATATAATTCATACAGTTTATCTGTTATATGTTTTTATACACTTAACATACATTAGTATATGTATGTTAACCCCATAGTCCTAATTTACCCATCCTCCCACCTTTCATTTTGGCTAACCATTAGTTTATTTGATAAGTCTGTGAGTGTCTTTTTCTGTGGAAATATGTTCATTGGTAGCAATCTTAGGATAACATGTATAAATGTTTTCATAGGATATTTGTCATACACTTTTGAGTTACTTAACCTTATATGATTATTTCTAGGCTCAACTGTAGTCCTGAAAACGGCATTGTTCATTTTTTTCCCGAGGCTACTATTGTATTTGGTACGTATACCACTTCTTCTTTGTCCATTCATCTGTTTATGAACCTTTTTTCTGCTTCCATGTCTTGGCTATTTCAATATTGCTGCAGTGCTCATTTGCCTGCCTGTGTCTTTCCGATTCAGGTGGTCTTAGGTTATAGGCCCAAAAGGTGACCTGCCGCATCATATGGTAGCTCAATTTTTATCTTTTCAAGCAGCTCCATTCAGTTTGCGTTAGTGCTGTTACCACTTTACATCCCACCAGCAGCTAGAAGGTACACAGTTCTCTAAAACCCCTTCAGCATTTATAGTTTGTAGACATTTTGCTGATGGAAACGACTGGTGTGAGCTGAAACCTTTTTGAATTTGAATTTGCATGTGTCTAATAATTCATTCTACTGAGCTTTAGGCATGTCCATTTTTTTCTTTTCCTTTTTTTTTAAAGAGTGAGTACAACTTCCCTCCTCTTATTGACTTCTTGAAAAATTTCTCATGTGTTGAATATTCTTGCCTATTCCCTACCCCAGGGCATTTTTCAGGGCAGGTGTCATTTAGAGCCCTGCAGTCCATGTGACTATTAAGCAACCATTAGCACTGGGTTTAAAGCTGCTGTTGTGGGAAAGAGCCACAAGGCGGCAGCATTATTACGTTCTCATCTCTTGTTACTAGGGCAACAGAATCTTCCTGGAGGTAGTGTTCCGAGGTTGTAAATTAGAGTGGAATGTGCTGGGACAAGCCCCCAGAAGTTTATGTCTCCTTACTTAGGTTTGTTTTTTAAATGTAATTTCTATTTCTTATCGGAGTAAATTTGATTAGAGTGTTTTGATTGTCTGGCTGTACAGAAACTGCTCAATGATTCCTACATATGTCTGTTCATCTTCGGATTCTGTTACCATGTATGTGATTACAGAATGTATATTTTAAAGGTATTGGTGATTATATAAGTCATACAGTTTATCTGTTATATGTTTTTATACACTTAACATACATTAGTATATGTATGTTAACCCCATAGTCCTAGTTTACCCATCCTCCCACCTTTCATTTTGTCTAACCATTAGTTTATTTCATAAGTCTGTGAGTGTCTTTTTCTGTGGAAATATGTTCATTGGTAGCTATCTTAGGATAACATGTATAAATGTTATCATAGGATATTTGTCGTACCCTTTTGAGTTACTTAACCTTATATGATTATTTCTAGGCTCAACTGTAGTCCTGAAAACGGCATTGTTCATTTTTTTCCCGAGGCTACTATTCTATTTGGTACGTATACCACTTCTTCTTTGTCCATTCATCTGTTTATGGACATTTTTTTTGCTTCCATGTCTTTGCTATTTCCATATTGCTGCAGTGCACATTTGACTGCCTGTGTCTTTCCGATTCTGGTAGTCTTAGGTTATAAGCCGAAGAGGTGCCCTGCCGCATCATATGGTAGCTCAATTTTTACCTTTTCAAGCAGCTCCATTCAGTTTGCGTTAGTGCTGTTACCACTTTACATCCCACCAGCAGCTAGAAGGTACACAGTTCTCTAAAACCCCTTCAGCATTTATAGTTTATAGACATTTTGCTGATGGAAATGACTGGTGTGAGCTGAAACCTTGTTGAATTTGCATTTGCATGTGTCTAATAATTCCTTATACTGAGCTTTAGGCATGTCCTTTTTTTTCTTTTCCTTTTTTTTAAAGAGTGAGTACAACTTCCCTCCTCTTATTGACTTCTTGAAAAATTTCTCATGTGTTGAATATTCTTGCCTATTCCCTACCCCAGGGCATTTTTCAGGGCAGGTGTCATTTAGAGCCCTGCAGTCCATGTGACTATTAAGCAACCATTAGCACTGGGTTTAAAGCTGCTGTTGTGGGAAAGAGCCACAAGGCGGCAGCATTATTACGTTCTCATCTCTTGTTACTAGGGCAACAGAATCTTCCTGGAGGTAGTGTTCCGAGGTTGTAAATTAGAGTGGAATGTGCTGGGACAAGCCCCCAGAAGTTTATGTCTCCTTACTTAGGTTTGTTTTTTAAATGTAATTTCTATTTCTTATCGGAGTAAATTTGATTAGAGTGTTTTGATTGTCTGGCTGTACAGAAACTGCTCAATGATTCCTACATATGTCTGTTCATCTTCGGATTCTGTTACCATGTATGTGATTACAGAATGTATATTTTAAAGGTATTGGTGATTATATAAGTCATACAGTTTATCTGTTATATGTTTTTATACACTTAACATACATTAGTATATGTATGTTAACCCCATAGTCCTAGTTTACCCATCCTCCCACCTTTCATTTTGTCTAACCATTAGTTTATTTCATAAGTCTGTGAGTGTCTTTTTCTGTGGAAATATGTTCATTGGTAGCTATCTTAGGATAACATGTATAAATGTTATCATAGGATATTTGTCGTACCCTTTTGAGTTACTTAACCTTATATGATTATTTCTAGGCTCAACTGTAGTCCTGAAAACGGCATTGTTCATTTTTTTCCCGAGGCTACTATTCTATTTGGTACGTATACCACTTCTTCTTTGTCCATTCATCTGTTTATGGACATTTTTTTTGCTTCCATGTCTTTGCTATTTCCATATTGCTGCAGTGCACATTTGACTGCCTGTGTCTTTCCGATTCTGGTAGTCTTAGGTTATAAGCCGAAGAGGTGCCCTGCCGCATCATATGGTAGCTCAATTTTTACCTTTTCAAGCAGCTCCATTCAGTTTGCGTTAGTGCTGTTACCACTTTACATCCCACCAGCAGCTAGAAGGTACACAGTTCTCTAAAACCCCTTCAGCATTTATAGTTTATAGACATTTTGCTGATGGAAATGACTGGTGTGAGCTGAAACCTTGTTGAATTTGCATTTGCATGTGTCTAATAATTCCTTATACTGAGCTTTAGGCATGTCCTTTTTTTTCTTTTCCTTTTTTTTTAAAGAGTGAGTACAACTTCCCTCCTCTTATTGACTTCTTGAAAAATTTCTCATGTGTTGAATTTTCTTGCCTATTCCCTACCCCAGGGCATTTTTCAGGGCAGGTGTCATTTAGAGCCCTGCAGTCCTTGTGACTATTAAGCAACCATTAGCACTGGGTTTAATGCTGCTGTTGTGGGAAACAGCCACAAGGCGGCAGCATTATTACGTTCTCATCTCTTGTTACTAGGGCAACAGAATCTTCCTGGAGGTAGTGTTCCGTGGTTGTAAATTAGAGTGGAATGTGCTGGGACGAGCCCCCAGAAGTTTATGTCTCCTTACTTATGTTTGTTTTTTAAATTTAATTCTATTTCTTTTTGGAGTAAATTTGATTAGAGTTTTTTGATTGTCTGGCTGTACAGAATCTGCTCAATGATTCCTACATATGTCTGTTCATCTTCGGATTCTGTTACCATGTATGTGAATACAGAATGTATATTTTAAAGGTATTGGTGATTATATAATTCATATAGTTTATCTGTTATATGTTTATATGCATGTAACATACATTAGTATATTTATGTTAATCCCATAGTCCTAATTTACCCATCCTCCCCCCTTTCATTTTGGCTAACCTTTAGTTTATTTCATAAGTCTGTGAGTGTCTTTTTCTGTGGAAATATGTTCATTGGTAGCATTCTTAGGATAACATGTACAAATGATATCATAGGATATTTGTCATACTCTTTTGACTTACTTAACCTTATATTATTATTTCTAGGCTCTACTGTAGTCCTGAAAACGGCATTGTTCATTTTTTTCCCGAGGCTACTATTCCATTCTGTCCATATACCACTTCCTCTCTGTCCATTCATCTGTTTATGGACCTTTTTTTGCTTCCATGTCTTGGCTATTTCAGTATTGCTGCAGTGCACATTTGACTGCCTGTGTCTTTCCGATTCTGGTGGTCTTAGGTTATAAGCCCGAGAGGTGCCCTGCCGCATCATATGGTAGCTCAATTTCTACCTTTTCAAGCGGCTCCATTCAGTTTGCGTTAGTGCTGTTACCACTTTACATCCCAGCAGCAGATAGAAGGTACACATTTCTCTAAAACACCTTCAGCATTTATAGTTTGTAGACTTTTGCTGATGGCCATTTGACTGTTGTGAGCTGAAACCTTTATGGAGGTTGGATACGCATGTGGCGAATAATTCCTTATACTGATCTTTAGGCATATCCTTTTTCTTCTTTTCCTTTTTTTGTTAAAGTGTGAGTACAACTTCCCTCTTCATATTCACTTTTTGAAAAATTTCTCATGTGTTGAATTTTCTTGCCTATTCCCTACCCAAGGGCACTTTTTGAGGGCAGGTGTCATTTAGACCCCTGCAGTCGTTGTGACTATTAAGCAACCATTAGCACTGGGTTTAAAGCTGCTGTTGTGGGAAACAGCCACAAGGCGGCAGCATTATTACGTTCTCAACTCTTGTTACTAGGGCAACAGAATCTTCCTGGAGGTAGTGTTCTGAGGTTGTAAATTAGAGTGGAATGTGCTGGGACAAGCCCCCAGAAGTTTATGTCTCCTTACTTATGTTTGTTTTTAAATTTCATTTCTATTTCTTATCAGTGTAAATTTGATTAGAGTGTTTTGATTGCCTGGCTGTACAGGATCTGCTCAATGATTCATACATATGTCTGTTCATCTTCGGGTCCTGTTACCATGTATGTGATTACAAAATGTATATTTTAAAGGTATTGGTGATTATATAATTCATACAGTTTTTCTGTTATATGTTTTTATACACTTAACATACATTAGTATATGTATGTTAACCCCATAGTCCTAATTTACCCATCCTCCCACCTTTCATTTTGCTAACCATTAGTTTATTTCATAAGTCTGTGAGTGTCTTTTTCTGTGGAAATATGTTCATTGGTAGCAATCTTAGGATAACATGTATAAATATTATCATAGGATATTTGTCGTACCCTTTTGAGTTACTTAACCTTATATGATTATTTCTAGGCTCAACTGTAGTCCTGAAAACGGCGTTGTTCATTTTTTTCCCCAGGCTACTATTCTATTTGGTACGTATACTACTTCTTCTTTGTCCATTCATCTGTTTATGAACCTTTTTTCTGCTTCCATGTCTTTGCTATTTCAATATTGCTGCAGTGCTCATTTGCCTGCCCGTGTCTTTCCGATTCAGGTGGTCTTAGGTTATAGGCCCAAAGGGTGACCTGCTGCATCATATGGTAGCTCAATTTTTACCTTTTCAAGAAGCTCCATTCAGTTTGCGTTAGTGCTGTTCCCACTTTACATCCCACCAGCAGCTAGAAGGTACACAGTTCTCTAAAACCCCTTCAGCATTTATAGTTTATAGACATTTTGCTGATGGAAATGACTGGTGTGAGCTGAAACCTTTTTGAATTTGAATTTGCATGTGTCTAATAATTCCTTATACTGAGCTTTAGGCATGTCCTTTTTTTTCTTTTCCTTTTTTTTAAAGAGTGAGTACAACTTCCCTCCTCTTATTGACTTCTTGAAAAATTTCCCATGTGTTGAATTTTCTTGCCTATTCCCCACCCCAGGGCATTTTTCAGGGCAGGTGTCATTTAGAGCCCTGCAGTCCTTGTGACTATTAAGCAACTATTAGTACTGGGTTTAAAGCTGCTGTTGTGGGAAACAGCCACAAGGCGGCAGCATTATTACCTTCTCAACTCTTGTTACTACGGCAACAGAGTCTTCCTGGAGGTAGTGTTCCGAGGTTGTAAATTAGAGTGGAATGTGCTGGGACAAGCCCCCAGAAGTTTATGTCTCCTTACTTATGTTTGTTTTTTAAATTTAATTTCTATTTCTTATCAGAGTAAATTTGATTAGAGTGTTTTGATTGCCTGGCTGTACAGAATCTGCTCAATGATTCATACATATGTCTGTTCATCTTCGGGTCCTGTTACCATGTATGTGATTACAAAATGTATATTTTAAAGGTATTGGTGATTATATAATTCATACAGTTTATCTGTTATATGTTTTTATACACTTAACATACATTACTATATGTATGTTAACCCCATAGTCCTAATTTACCCATCCTCCCACCTTTCATTTTGGCTAACCATTAGTTTATTTGATAAGTCTGTGAGTGTCTTTTTCTGTGGAAATATGTTCATTGGTAGCAATCTTAGGATAACATGTATAAATGTTTTCATAGGATATTTGTCGTACCCTTTTGAGTTACTTAACGTTATATGATAATTTCTAGGCTCAACTGTAGTCCTGAAAACGGCATTGTTCATTTTTTTCCCGAGGCTACTATTCTATTTGGTATGTATACCACTTCTTCTTTGTCCATTCATCTGTTTATGAACCTTTTTTCTGCTTCCATGTCTTGGCTATTTCAATATTGCTGCAGTGCTCATTTGCCTGCCTGTGTCTTTCCCATTCAGGTGGTCTTAGGTTATAGGCCCAAAAGGTGACCTGCCGCATCATATGGTAGCTCAATTTTTATCTTTTCAAGCAGCTCCATTCAGTTTGTGTTAATGCTGTTACCACTTTACATCCCACCAGCAGCTAGAAGGTACACAGTTCTCTAAAACCCCTTCAGCATTTATAGTTTGTAGACATTTTGCTGATGGAAACGACTGTTGTGAGCTGAAACCTTTTTGAATTTGAATTTGCATGTGTCTAATAATTCATTCTACTGAGCTTTAGGCATGTCCTTTTTTTTCTTTTCCTTTTTTTTTAAAGAGTGAGTACAACTTCCCTCCTCTTATTGACTTCTTGAAAAATTTCTCATGTGTTGAATATTTTTGCCTATTCCCTACCCCAGGGCATTTTTCAGGGCAGGTGTCATTTAGAGCCCTGCAGTCCATGTGACTATTAAGCAACCATTAGCACTGGGTTTAAAGCTGCTGTTGTGGGAAAGAGCCACAAGGTGGCAGCATTATTACGTTCTCATCTCTTGTTACTAGGGCAACAGAATCTTCCTGGAGGTAGTGTTCCAAGGTTGTAAATTAGAGTGGAATGTGCTGGGACAAGCCCCCAGAAGTTTATGTCTCCTTACTTAGGTTTGTTTTTTAAATTTAATTTCTATTTCTTATCTGAGTAAATTTGATTAGAGTCTTTTGATTGTCTGGCTGTACAGAAACTGCTCAATGATTCCTACATATGTCTGTTAATCTTCGGATTCTGTTACCATGTATGTGATTACAGAATGTATATTTTAAAGGTATTGGTGATTATATAATTCATACAGTTTATCTGTTATATGTTTTTATACACTTAACATACATTAGTATATGTATGTTAACCCCATAGTCCTAGTTTACCCATCCTCCCACCTTTCATTTTGTCTAACCATTAGTTTATTTCATAAGTCTGTGAGTGTCTTTTTCTGTGGAAATATGTTCATTGGTAGCTATCTTAGGATAACATGTATAAATGTTATCATAGGATATTTGTCGTACCCTTTTGAGTTACTTAACCTTATATGATTATTTCTAGGCTCAACTGTAGTCCTGAAAACGGCATTGTTCATTTTTTTCCCGAGGCTACTATTCTATTTGGTACGTATACCACTTCCTCTTTGTCCATTCATCTGTTTATGAACCTTTTTTCTGCTTCCATGTCTTGGCTATTTCAATATTGCTGCAGTGCTCATTTGCCTGCCTGTGTCTTTCCGATTCAGGTGGTCTTAGGTTATAGGCCCAAAAGGTGACCTGCCGCATCATATGGTAGCTCAATTTTTACCTTTTCAAGAGCTCAATTCAGTTTGCGTTAGTGCTGTTACCACTTTACATCCAACCAGGATCTAGAAGGTACACAGTTCTATAAAACTCCTTCAGCATTTATAGTTTGTAGACATTTTGCTGATGGAAATGACTGGTGTGAGCTGAAACCTTTTTGAATTTGCATTTGCATGTGTCTAATAATTCCTTATACTGAGGTTTAGGAATGTCCTTTTTTCTCTTTTCCTTTTTTTTTAAAGAGTGAGTACAACTTCCCTCCTCTTATTGACTTCTTGAAAAATTTCTAATGTGTTGAATTTTCTTGCCTATTCCCTACCCCAGGGCATTTTTAAGGGCAGGTGTCATTTAGAGCCCTGCAGTCCTTGTGACTATTAAGCAAACATTAGCACTGGGTTTAAAGCTGCTGTTGTGGGAAAGAGCCACAAGGCAGCAGCATTATTACGTTCTCATCTCTTGTTACTAGGGCAACAGAATCTTCCTGGAGGTAGTGTTCCGAGGTTGTAAATTAGAGTGGAATGTGCTGGGACAAGCCCCCAGAAGTTTATGTCTCCTTACTTATGTTTGTTTTTTTAAATTTAATTTCTATTTCTTATCGGAGTAAATTTGATTAGAGTGTTTTGATTGCCTGGCTGTACAGGATCTGCTCAGTGATTCATACATATGTCTGTTCATCTTCGGGTCCTCTTACCATGTATGTGATTACAAAATGTATATTTTAAAGGTATTGGTGATTATATAATTCATACAGTTTATCTGTTACATGTTTTTATACACTTAACATACATTAGTATATGTATGTTAACCCCATAGTCCTAATTTACCCATCCTCCCACCTTTCATTTTGGCTAACCATTAGTTTATTTCATAAGTCTGTGAGTGTCTTTTCTGTGGAAATATGTTCATTGGTAGCAATCGTAGGATAACATGTATAAATGTTATCATAGGATATTTGTCGTACCCTTTTGAGTTACTTAACCTTATATGATTATTTCTAGGCTCAACTGTAGTCCGGAAAACGGTATTGTTCATTTTTTTCCCAAGGCTACTATGCTATTTGGTACGTATACCACTTCTTTTTTGTCCATTCATCTGTTTATGAACCCTTTTTCTGCTTCCATGTCTTGGCTATTTCAATATTGCTGCAGTGCACCTTTGCCTGCCTGTGTCTTTCCGATTTAGGTGGTCTTAGGTTATAGGCCCAAAAGGTGACCTGCCGCATCATATGGTAGCTCAATTTTTACCTTTTCAAGAAACTCCATTCAGTTTGCGTTAGTGCTGTTACCACTTTACATCCCACCAGCAGCTAGAAGGTACACAGTTCTCTAAAACCCCTTCAGCATTTATAGTTTGTAGTCATTTTGCTGATGGAAACGACTGGTGTGAGCTGAAACCTTTTTGAATTTGAATTTGCATGTGTCTAATAATTCATTCTACTGAGCTTTAGGCATGTCCTTTTTTTTCTTTTCCTTTTTTTTTAAAGAGTGAGTACAACCTCCCTCCTCTTATTGACTTCTTGAAAAATTTCTCATGTGTTGAATATTCTTGCCTATTCCCTACCCCTGGGCATTTTTCAGGGCAGGTGTCATTTAGAGCCCTGCAGTCCATGTGACTATTAAGCAACCATTAGCACTGGGTTTAAAGCTGCTGTTGTGGGAAAGAGCCACAAGGCGGCAGCATTATTACGTTCTCATCTCTTGTTACTAGGGCAACAGAATCTTCCTGGTGGTAGTGTTCCGAGGTTGTAAATTAGAGTGGAATGTGCTGGGACAAGCCCCCAGAAGTTTATGTCTCCTTACTTAGGTTTGTTTTTTAAATTAAATTTCTATTTCTTATCGGAGTAAATTTGATTAGAGTGTTTTGATTGTCTGGCTGTACAGAAACTGCTCAATGATTCCTACATATGTCTGTTCATCTTCGGATTCTGTTACCATGTATGTTATTACAGAATGTATATTTTAAAGGTATTGGTGATTATATAATTCATACAGTTTATCTGTTATATGTTTTTATACACTTAACATACATTAGTATATGTATGTTAACCCCATAGTCCTAATTTACCCATCCTCCCACCTTTCATTTTGGCTAACAATTAGTTTATTTCATAAGTCTGTGAGTGTCTTTCTCTGTGGAAATATGTTCATTGGTAGCAATCTTAGGATAACATGTATAAATGATATCATAGGATATTTGTCATACCCTTTTGACTTACTTAACCTTATATGATTATTTCTAGGCTCAACTCTAGTCCTTAAAACGGCATTGTTCATTTTTTCCCCGAGGCTACTATTGCATTCTGTCCATATACCACTTCTTCTCTGTCCATTCATCTGTTTATAGACATTTTTTTTGCTTCCATGTCTTTGCTATTTCCATATTGCTGCAGTGCACATTTGACTGCCTGTGTCTTTCCGATTCTGGTAGTCTTAGGTTATAAGCCAAAGAGGTGCCCTGCCGCATCATATGGTAGCTCAATTTTTACCTTTTCAAGCAGCTCCATTCAGTTTGCGTTAGTGCTGTTACCACTTTACATCCCAGCAGCAGATAGAAGGTATACGTTTCTCTAGAACCCCTTCAGCATTTATAGTTTGTAGACTTTTTGCTGATGGCCATTTGACTGGTGTGAGCTGAAACCTTTTTGGAGGTTGGATACGCATGTGGCGAATAATTCCTTATACTGATCTTTAGGCATATCCTTTTTCTTCTTTTCCTTTTTTTGTTAAAGTGTGAGTACAACTTCCCTCTTCATATTCACTTTTTGAAAAATTTCTCATGTGTTGAATTTTCTTGCGTATTCCCTACCCCAGGGCATTTTTTGAGGGCAGGTGTCATTTAGACCCCTGCAGTCGTTTTGACTATTAAGCAACCATTAGCACTGGGTTTAAAGCTGCTGTTGTGGGAAACAGCCACAAGGCGGCAGCATTATTACGTTCTCAACTCTTGTTACTATGGCAACAGAGTCTTCCTGGAGGTAGTGTTCCGAGGTTGTAAATTAGAGTGGAATGTGCTGGGACAAGCCTCCAGAAGTTTATGTCTCCTTACTTATGTTTGTTTTTTAAATTTAATTTCTATTTCTTATCGGAGTAAATTTGATTTTAGTGTTTTGATTGCCTGGCTGTACAGAATCTGCTCAATGATTCATACATATGTCTGTTCATCCTCGGGTCCTGTTACCATGTATGTGATTACAAAATGTATATTTTAAAGGTATTGGTGATTATATAATTCATACAGTTTATCTGTTATATGTTTTTATACACTTAACATACATTAGTATATGTATGTTAACCCCATAGTCCTAGTTAACCCATCCTCCCACCTTTCATTTTGGCTAACCATTAGTTTATTTGATAAGTCTGTGAGTGTCTTTTTCTGTGGAAATATGTTCATTGGTAGCTATCTTAGGATAACATGTATAAATGTTATCATAGGATATTTGTCGTACCCTTTTGAGTTACTTAACCTTATATGATTATTTCTAGGCTCAACTGTAGTCCTGAAAACGGCATTGTTCATTTTTTTCCCGAGGCTACTATTCTGTTTGGTACGTATACCACTTCTTCTTTGTCCATTCATCTGTTTATGAACCTTTTTTCTGCTTCCATGTCTTGGCTATTTCAATATTGCTGCAGTGCTCATTTGCCTGCCTGTGTCTTTCCGATTCAGGTGGTCTTAGGTTATAGGCCCAAAAGGTGACCTGCCGCATCATATGGTAGCTCAATTTTTACCTTTTCAAGCAGCTCCATTCAGTTTGCGTTAGTGCTGTTACCACTTTACATCCCACCAGCAGCTAGAAGGTACACAGTTCTCTAAAACCCCTTCAGCATTTATAGTTTATAGACATTTTGCTGATGGAAATGACTGGTGTGAGCTGAAACCTTGTTGAATTTGAATTTGCATGTGTCTAATAATTCCTTATACTGAGCTTTAGGCATGTCCTTTTTTTTCTTTTCCTTTTTTTTTAAAGAGTGAGTACAACTTCCCTCCTCTTATTGACTTCTTGAAAAATTTCTCATGTGTTGAATATTCTTGCCTATTCCCTACCCCTGGGCATTTTTCAGGGCAGGTGTCATTTAGAGCCCTGCAGTCCATGTGACTATTAAGCAACCATTAGCACTGGGTTTAAAGCTGCTGTTGTGGGAAAGAGCCACAAGGCGGCAGCATTATTACGTTCTCATCTCTTGTTACTAGGGCAACAGAATCTTCCTGGTGGTAGTGTTCCGAGGTTGTAAATTAGAGTGGAATGTGCTGGGACAAGCCCCCAGAAGTTTATGTCTCCTTACTTAGGTTTGTTTTTTAAATTAAATTTCTATTTCTTATCGGAGTAAATTTGATTAGAGTGTTTTGATTGTCTGGCTGTACAGAAACTGCTCAATGATTCCTACATATGTCTGTTCATCTTCGGATTCTGTTACCATGTATGTTATTACAGAATGTATATTTTAAAGGTATTGGTGATTATATAATTCATACAGTTTATCTGTTATATGTTTTTATACACTTAACATACATTAGTATATGTATGTTAACCCCATAGTCCTAATTTACCCATCCTCCCACCTTTCATTTTGGCTAACAATTAGTTTATTTCATAAGTCTGTGAGTGTCTTTCTCTGTGGAAATATGTTCATTGGTAGCAATCTTAGGATAACATGTATAAATGATATCATAGGATATTTGTCATACCCTTTTGACTTACTTAACCTTATATGATTATTTCTAGGCTCAACTCTAGTCCTTAAAATGGCATTGTTCATTTTTTCCCCGAGGCTACTATTGCATTCTGTCCATATACCACTTCTTCTCTGTCCATTCATCTGTTTATAGACATTTTTTTTGCTTCCATGTCTTTGCTATTTCCATATTGCTGCAGTGCACATTTGACTGCCTGTGTCTTTCCGATTCTGGTAGTCTTAGGTTATAAGCCAAAGAGGTGCCCTGCCGCATCATATGGTAGCTCAATTTTTACCTTTTCAAGCAGCTCCATTCAGTTTGCGTTAGTGCTGTTACCACTTTACATCCCAGCAGCAGATAGAAGGTATACGTTTCTCTAGAACCCCTTCAGCATTTATAGTTTGTAGACTTTTTGCTGATGGCCATTTGACTGGTGTGAGCTGAAACCTTTTTGGAGGTTGGATACGCATGTGGCGAATAATTCCTTATACTGATCTTTAGGCATATCCTTTTTCTTCTTTTCCTTTTTTTGTTAAAGTGTGAGTACAACTTCCCTCTTCATATTCACTTTTTGAAAAATTTCTCATGTGTTGAATTTTCTTGCGTATTCCCTACCCCAGGGCATTTTTTGAGGGCAGGTGTCATTTAGACCCCTGCAGTCGTTTTGACTATTAAGCAACCATTAGCACTGGGTTTAAAGCTGCTGTTGTGGGAAACAGCCACAAGGCGGCAGCATTATTACGTTCTCAACTCTTGTTACTATGGCAACAGAGTCTTCCTGGAGGTAGTGTTCCGAGGTTGTAAATTAGAGTGGAATGTGCTGGGACAAGCCTCCAGAAGTTTATGTCTCCTTACTTATGTTTGTTTTTTAAATTTAATTTCTATTTCTTATCGGAGTAAATTTGATTTTAGTGTTTTGATTGCCTGGCTGTACAGAATCTGCTCAATGATTCATACATATGTCTGTTCATCCTCGGGTCCTGTTACCATGTATGTGATTACAAAATGTATATTTTAAAGGTATTGGTGATTATATAATTCATACAGTTTATCTGTTATATGTTTTTATACACTTAACATACATTAGTATATGTATGTTAACCCCATAGTCCTAGTTAACCCATCCTCCCACCTTTCATTTTGGCTAACCATTAGTTTATTTCATAAGTCTGTGAGTGTCTTTTTCTGTGGAAATATGTTCATTGGTAGCTATCTTAGGATAACATGTATAAATGTTATCATAGGATATTTGTCGTACCCTTTTGAGTTACTTAACCTTATATGATTATTTCTAGGCTCAACTGTAGTCCTGAAAACGGCATTGTTCATTTTTTTCCCGAGGCTACTATTCTATTTGGTACGTATACCACTTCTTCTTTGTCCATTCATCTGTTTATGAACCTTTTTTCTGCTTCCATGTCTTGGCTATTTCAATATTGCTGCAGTGCTCATTTGCCTGCCTGTGTCTTTCCGATTCAGGTGGTCTTAGGTTATAGGCCCAAAAGGTGACCTGCCGCATCATATGGTAGCTCAATTTTTACCTTTTCAAGCAGCTCCATTCAGTTTGCGTTAGTGCTGTTACCACTTTACATCCCACCAGCAGCTAGAAGGTACACAGTTCTCTAAAACCCCTTCAGCATTTATAGTTTATAGACATTTTGCTGATGGAAATGACTGGTGTGAGCTGAAACCTTGTTGAATTTGAATTTGCATGTGTCTAATAATTCCTTATACTGAGCTTTAGGCATGTCCTTTTTTTTCTTTTCCTTTTTTTTTAAAGAGTGAGTACAACTTCCCTCCTCTTATTGACTTCTTGAAAAATTTCTCATGTGTTGAATATTCTTGCCTATTCCCTACCCCTGGGCATTTTTCAGGGCAGGTGTCATTTAGAGCCCTGCAGTCCATGTGACTATTAAGCAACCATTAGCACTGGGTTTAAAGCTGCTGTTGTGGGAAAGAGCCACAAGGCGGCAGCATTATTACGTTCTCATCTCTTGTTACTAGGGCAACAGAATCTTCCTGGTGGTAGTGTTCCGAGGTTGTAAATTAGAGTGGAATGTGCTGGGACAAGCCCCCAGAAGTTTATGTCTCCTTACTTAGGTTTGTTTTTTAAATTAAATTTCTATTTCTTATCGGAGTAAATTTGATTAGAGTGTTTTGATTGTCTGGCTGTACAGAAACTGCTCAATGATTCCTACATATGTCTGTTCATCTTCAGATTCTGTTACCATGTATGTTATTACAGAATGTATATTTTAAAGGTATTGGTGATTATATAATTCATACAGTTTATCTGTTATATGTTTTTATACACTTAACATACATTAGTATATGTATGTTAACCCCATAGTCCTAATTTACCCATCCTCCCACCTTTCATTTTGGCTAACAATTAGTTTATTTCATAAGTCTGTGAGTGTCTTTCTCTGTGGAAATATGTTCATTGGTAGCAATCTTAGGATAACATGTATAAATGATATCATAGGATATTTGTCATACCCTTTTGACTTACTTAACCTTATATGATTATTTCTAGGCTCAACTCTAGTCCTTAAAACGGCATTGTTCATTTTTTCCCCGAGGCTACTATTGCATTCTGTCCATATACCACTTCTTCTCTGTCCATTCATCTGTTTATAGACATTTTTTTTGCTTCCATGTCTTTGCTATTTCCATATTGCTGCAGTGCACATTTGACTGCCTGTGTCTTTCCGATTCTGGTAGTCTTAGGTTATAAGCCAAAGAGGTGCCCTGCCGCATCATATGGTAGCTCAATTTTTACCTTTTCAAGCAGCTCCATTCAGTTTGCGTTAGTGCTGTTACCACTTTACATCCCAGCAGCAGATAGAAGGTATACGTTTCTCTAGAACCCCTTCAGCATTTATAGTTTGTAGACTTTTTGCTGATGGCCATTTGAGTGGTGTGAACTGAAACCTTTTTGGAGGTTGGATACGCATGTGGCGAATAATTCCTTATACTGATCTTTAGGCATATCCTTTTTCTTCTTTTCCTTTTTTTGTTAAAGTGTGAGTACAACTTCCCTCTTCATATTCACTTTTTGAAAAATTTCTCATGTGTTGAATTTTCTTGCGTATTCCCTACCCCAGGGCATTTTTTGAGGGCAGGTGTCATTTAGACCCCTGCAGTCGTTTTGACTATTAAGCAACCATTAGCACTGGGTTTAAAGCTGCTGTTGTGGGAAACAGCCACAAGGCGGCAGCATTATTACGTTCTCAACTCTTGTTACTATGGCAACAGAGTCTTCCTGGAGGTAGTGTTCCGAGGTTGTAAATTAGAGTGGAATGTGCTGGGACAAGCCTCCAGAAGTTTATGTCTCCTTACTTATGTTTGTTTTTTAAATTTAATTTCTATTTCTTATCGGAGTAAATTTGATTTTAGTGTTTTGATTGCCTGGCTGTACAGAATCTGCTCAATGATTCATACATATGTCTGTTCATCCTCGGGTCCTGTTACCATGTATGTGATTACAAAATGTATATTTTAAAGGTATTGGTGATTATATAATTCATACAGTTTATCTGTTATATGTTTTTATACACTTAACATACATTAGTATATGTATGTTAACCCCATAGTCCTAGTTAACCCATCCTCCCACCTTTCATTTTGGCTAACCATTAGTTTATTTCATAAGTCTGTGAGTGTCTTTTTCTGTGGAAATATGTTCATTGGTAGCTATCTTAGGATAACATGTATAAATGTTATCATAGGATATTTGTCGTACCCTTTTGAGTTACTTAACCTTATATGATTATTTCTAGGCTCAACTGTAGTCCTGAAAACGGCATTGTTCATTTTTTTCCCGAGGCTACTATTCTGTTTGGTACGTATACCACTTCTTCTTTGTCCATTCATCTGTTTATGAACCTTTTTTCTGCTTCCATGTCTTGGCTATTTCAATATTGCTGCAGTGCTCATTTGCCTGCCTGTGTCTTTCCGATTCAGGTGGTCTTAGGTTATAGGCCCAAAGGGTGACCTGCTGCATCATATGGTAGCTCAATTTTTACCTTGTCAAGAAGCTCCATTCAGTTTGCGTTAGTGCTGTTACCACTTTACATCCCACCAGCAGCTAGAAGGTACACAGTTCTCTAAAACCCCTTCAGCATTTATAGTTTATAGACATTTTGCTGATGGAAATGACTGGTGTGAGCTGAAACCTTTTTGAATTTGAATTTGCATGTGTCTAATAATTCCTTATACTGAGCTTTAGGCATGTCCTTTTTTTTCTTTTCGTTTTTTTTAAAGAGTGAGTACAACTTCCCTCCTCTTATTGACTTCTTGAAAAATTTCTCATGTGTTGAATTTTCTTGCCTATTCCCTACCCCAGGGCATTTTTCAGGGCAGGTGTCATTTGGAGCCCTACAGTCCTTGTGACTATTAAGCAACTATTAGTACTGGGTTTAAAGCTGCTGTTGTGGGAAACAGCCACAAGGCCGTAGCATTATTACGTTCTCAACTCTTGTTACTACGGCAACAGAATCTTCCTGGAGGTAGTGTTCCGAGGTTGTAAATTAGAGTGGAATGTGCTGGGACAAGCCCCCAGAAGTTTATGTCTCCTTACTTATGTTTGTTTTTTAAATTTAATTTCTATTTCTTATCAGAGTAAATTTGATTTTAGTGTTTTGATTGCCTGGCTGTACAGAATCTGCTCAATGATTCATACATATGTCTGTTCATCTTCGGGTCCTGTTACCCTGTATGTGATTACAAAATGTATATTTTAAAGGTATTGGTGATTATATAATTCATACAGTTTATCTGTTATATGTTTTTATACACTTAACATACATTAGTATATGTATGTTAACCCCATAGTCCTAATTTACCCATCCTCCCACCTTTCATTTTGGCTAACCATTAGTTTATTTGATAAGTCTGTGAGTGTCTTTTTCTGTGGAAATATGTTCATTGGTAGCAATCTTAGGATAACATGTATAAATGTTTTCATAGGATATTTGTCGTACCCTTTTGAGTTACTTAACGTTATATGATTATTTCTAGGCTCAACTGTAGTCCTGAAAACGGCATTGTTCATTTTTTTCCCGAGGCTACTATTCTATTTGGTACGTATACCACTTCTTCTTTGTCCATTCATCTGTTTATGAACCTTTTTTCTGCTTCCATGTCTTGGCTATTTCAATATTGCTGCAGTGCTCATTTGCCCGCCTGTGTCTTTCCGATTCAGGTGGTCTTAGGTTATAGGCCCAAAAGGTGACCTGCCGCATCATATGGTAGCTCAATTTTTATCTTTTCAAGCAGCTCCATTCAGTTTGTGTTAGTGCTGTTACCACTTTACATCCCACCAGCAGCTAGAAGGTACACAGTTCTCTAAAACCCCTTCAGCATTTATAGTTTATACACATTTTGCTGATGGAAACGACTGGTGTGAGCTGAAACCTTTTTGAATTTGAATTTGCATGTGTCTAATAATTCATTCTACTGAGCTTTAGGCATGTCCTTTTTTTTCTTTTCCTTTTTTTTTAAAGAGTGAGTACAACTTCCCTCCTCTTATTGACTTCTTGAAAAATTTCTCATGTGTTGAATATTTTTGCCTATTCCCTACCCCAGGGCATTTTTCAGGGCAGGTGTCATTTAGAGCCCTGCAGTCCATGTGACTATTAAGCAACCATTAGCACTGGGTTTAAAGCTGCTGTTGTGGGAAAGAGCCACAAGGCGGCAGCATTATTACGTTCTCATCTCTTGTTACTAGGGCAACAGAATCTTCCTGGAGGTAGTGTTCCGA
The DNA here is from genome assembly GCF_965194805.1 of Balaenoptera borealis. NCBI lineage: Eukaryota > Metazoa > Chordata > Mammalia > Artiodactyla > Balaenopteridae > Balaenoptera > Balaenoptera borealis. Next base: position 36,668 of record NW_028123917.1, on the reverse strand, counting down.
GGTTGTAAATTAGAGTGGAATGTGCTGGGACAAGCCCCCAGAAGTTTATGTCTCCTTACTTAGGTTTGTTTTTTAAATTTAATTTCTATTTCTTATCTGAGTAAATTTGATTAGAGTGTTTTGATTGTCTGGCTGTACAGAAACTGCTCAATGATTCCTACATATGTCTGTTCATCTTCGGATTCTGTTACCATGTATGTGATTACAGAATGTATATTTTAAAGGTATTGGTGATTATATAATTCATACAGTTTATCTGTTATATGTTTTTATACACTTAACATACATTAGTATATGTATGTTAACCCCATAGTCCTAGTTTACCCATCCTCCCACCTTTCATTTTGTCTAACCATTAGTTTATTTCATAAGTCTGTGAGTGTCTTTTTCTGTGGAAATATGTTCATTGGTAGCAATCTTAGGATAACATGTATAAATGATATCATAGGATATTTGTCATACCCTTTTGACTTACTGAACCTTATATGATTATTTCTAGGCTCAACTCTAGTCCTTAAAACGGCATTGTTCATTTTTTCCCCGAGGCTACTATTGCATTCTGTCCATATACCACTTCTTCTCTGTCCATTCATCTGTTTATGAACCTTTTTTCTGCTTCCATGTCTTGGCTATTTCAATATTGCTTCAGTGCTCATTTGCCTGCCTGTGTCTTTCCGATTCAGGTGGTCTTAGGTTATAGGCCCAAAAGGTGACCTGCCGCATCATATGGTAGCTCAATTTTTACCTTTTCAACAGCTCAATTCAGTTTGCGTTAGTGCTGTTACCACTTTACATCCAACCAGGATCTAGAAGGTACACAGTTCTCTAAAACTCCTTCAGCATTTATAGTTTGTAGACATTTTGCTGATGGAAATGACTGGTGTGAGCTGAAACCTTTTTGAATTTGCATTTGCATGTGTCTAATAATTCCTTATACTGAGGTTTAGGCATGTCCTTTTTTTTTCTTTTCCTTTTTTATTAAAGAGTGAGTACAACTTCCCTCCTCTTATTGACTTCTTGAAAAATTTCTAATGTGTTGAATTTTCTTGCCTATTCCCTACCCCAGGGCATTTTTCAGGGCAGGGGTCATTTAGAGCCCTGCAGTCCTTGTGACTATTAAGCAAACATTAGCACTGGGTTTAAAGCTGCTGTTGTGGGAAAGAGCCACAAGGCGGCAGCATTATTACGTTCTCATCTCTTGTTACTAGGGCAACAGACTCTTCCTGGAGGTAGTGTTCCGAGGTTGTAAATTAGAGTGGAATGTGCTGGGACAAGCCCCCAGAAGTTTATGTCTCCTTACTTATGTTTGTTTTTTTAAATTTAATTTCTATTTCTTATCGGAGTAAATTTGATTAGAGTGTTTTGATTGCCTGGCTGTACAGGATCTGCTCAGTGATTCATACATATGTCTGTTCATCTTCGGGTCCTCTTACCATGTATGTGATTACAAAATGTATATTTTAAAGGTATTGGTGATTATATAATTCATACAGTTTATCTGTTACATGTTTTTATACACTTAACATACATTAGTATATGTATGTTAACCCCATAGTCCTAATTTACCCATCCTCCCACCTTTCATTTTGGCTAACCATTAGTTTATTTCATAAGTCTGTGAGTGGCTTTTTCTGTGGAAATATGTTCATTGGTAGCAATCGTAGGATAACATGTATAAATGTTATCATAGGATATTTGTCGTACCCTTTTGAGTTACTTAACCTTATATGATTATTTCTAGGCTCAACTGTAGTCCTGAAAACGGCATTGTTCATTTTTTTCCCGAGGCTACTATGCTCTTTGGTACGTATACCACTTCTTCTTTGTCCATTCATCTGTTTATGAACCCTTTTTCTGCTTCCATGTCTTGGCTATTTCAATATTGCTGCAGTGCACATTTGCCTGCCTGTGTCTTTCCGATTTAGGTGGTCTTAGGTTATAGGCCCAAAAGGTGACCTGCCGCATCATATGGTAGCTCAATTTTTACCTTTTCAAGAAACTCCATTCAGTTTGCGTTAGTGCTGTTACCACTTTACATCCCACCAGCAGCTAGAAGGTACACAGTTCTCTAAAACCCCTTCAGCATTTATAGTTTGTAGACATTTTGCTAATGGAAATGACTGGTGTGAGCTGAAACCTTTTTGAAATTGAATTTGCATGTGTCTAATAATTCCTTATACTGAGCTTTAGGCATGTCCTTTTTTTTCTTTTCCTTTTTTTTTAAAGAATGAGTACAAGTTCCCTCCTCTTATTGACTTCTTGAAAAATTTCTCATGTGTTGAATTTTCTTGCCTATTCCCTACCCCAGGGCATTTTTCAGGCCAGGTGTCATTTAGATCCCTGCAGTCCTTGTGACTATTAAGCAACCATTAGCACTGGGTTTAATGCTGCTGTTGTGGGAAAGAGCCACAAGGCGGCAGCATTATTACGTTCTCATCTCTTGTTACTAGGGCAACAGAATCTTCCTGGAGGTAGTGTTCCGAAGTTGTAAATTAGAGTGGAATGTGCTGGGACAAGCCCCCAGAAGTTTATGTCTCCTTACTTAGGTTTGTTTTTTAAATTAAATTTCTATTTCTTATCGGAGTAAATTTGATTAGAGTGTTTTGATTGTCTGGCTGTACAGAAACTGCTCAATGATTCCTACATATGTCTGTTCATCTTCGGATTCTGTTACCATGTATGTTATTACAGAATGTATATTTTAAAGGTATTGGTGATTATATAATTCATACAGTTTATCTGTTATATGTTTTTATACACTTAACATACATTAGTATATGTATGTTAACCCCATAGTCCTAATTTACCCATCCTCCCACCTTTCATTTTGGCTAACAATTAGTTTATTTCATAAGTCTGTGAGTGTCTTTCTCTGTGGAAATATGTTCATTGGTAGCAATCTTAGGATAACATGTATAAATGATATCATAGGATATTTGTCATACCCTTTTGACTTACTTAACCTTATATGATTATTTCTAGGCTCAACTCTAGTCCTTAAAACGGCATTGTTCATTTTTTCCCCGAGGCTACTATTGCATTCTGTCCATATACCACTTCTTCTCTGTCCATTCATCTGTTTATAGACATTTTTTTTGCTTCCATGTCTTTGCTATTTCCATATTGCTGCAGTGCACATTTGACTGCCTGTGTCTTTCCGATTCTGGTAGTCTTAGGTTATAAGCCAAAGAGGTGCCCTGCCGCATCATATGGTAGCTCAATTTTTACCTTTTCAAGCAGCTCCATTCAGTTTGCGTTAGTGCTGTTACCACTTTACATCCCAGCAGCAGATAGAAGGTATACGTTTCTCTAGAACCCCTTCAGCATTTATAGTTTGTAGACTTTTTGCTGATGGCCATTTGACTGGTGTGAGCTGAAACCTTTTTGGAGGTTGGATACGCATGTGGCGAATAATTCCTTATACTGATCTTTAGGCATATCCTTTTTCTTCTTTTCCTTTTTTTGTTAAAGTGTGAGTACAACTTCCCTCTTCATATTCACTTTTTGAAAAATTTCTCATGTGTTGAATTTTCTTGCGTATTCCCTACCCCAGGGCATTTTTTGAGGGCAGGTGTCATTTAGACCCCTGCAGTCGTTTTGACTATTAAGCAACCATTAGCACTGGGTTTAAAGCTGCTGTTGTGGGAAACAGTCACAAGGCGGCAGCATTATTACGTTCTCAACTCTTGTTACTATGGCAACAGAGTCTTCCTGGAGGTAGTGTTCCGAGGTTGTAAATTAGAGTGGAATGTGCTGGGACAAGCCTCCAGAAGTTTATGTCTCCTTACTTATGTTTGTTTTTTAAATGTAATTTCTATTTCTTATCGGAGTAAATTTGATTTTAGTGTTTTGATTGCCTGGCTGTACAGAATCTGCTCAATGATTCATACATATGTCTGTTCATCCTCGGGTCCTGTTACCATGTATGTGATTACAAAATGTATATTTTAAAGGTATTGGTGATTATATAATTCATACAGTTTATCTGTTATATGTTTTTATACACTTAACATACATTAGTATATGTATGTTAACCCCATAGTCCTAGTTAACCCATCCTCCCACCTTTCATTTTGGCTAACCATTAGTTTATTTCATAAGTCTGTGAGTGTCTTTTTCTGTGGAAATATGTTCATTGGTAGCTATCTTAGGATAACATGTATAAATGTTATCATAGGATATTTGTCGTACCCTTTTGAGTTACTTAACCTTATATGATTATTTCTAGGCTCAACTGTAGTCCTGAAAACGGCATTGTTCATTTTTTTCCCGAGGCTACTATTCTGTTTGGTACGTATACCACTTCTTCTTTGTCCATTCATCTGTTTATGAACCTTTTTTCTGCTTCCATGTCTTGGCTATTTCAATATTGCTGCAGTGCTCATTTGCCTGCCTGTGTCTTTCCGATTCAGGTGGTCTTAGGTTATAGGCCCAAAAGGTGACCTGCCGCATCATATGGTAGCTCAATTTTTACCTTTTCAAGCAGCTCCATTCAGTTTGCGTTAGTGCTGTTACCACTTTACATCCCACCAGCAGCTAGAAGGTACACAGTTCTCTAAAACCCCTTCAGCATTTATAGTTTATAGACATTTTGCTGATGGAAATGACTGGTGTGAGGTGAAACCTTGTTGAATTTGAATTTGCATGTGTCTAATATTTCCTTATACTGAGCTTTAGGCATGTCCTTTTTTTTCTTTTCCTTTTTTTTTAAAGAGTGAGTACAACTTCCCTCCTCTTATTGACTTCTTGAAAAATTTCTCATGTGTTGAATTTTCTTACCTATTCCCTACCCCAGGGCATTTTTCAGGCCAGGTGTCATTTAGAGCCCTGCAGTCCTTGTGACTATTAAGCAACCATTAGCACTGGGTTTAATGCTGCTGTTGTGGGAAACAGCCACAAGGCAGCAGCATTATTACGTTCTCATCTCTTGTTACTAGGGCAACAGAATCTTCCTGGAGGTAGTGTTCCGTGGTTGTAAATTAGAGTGGAATGTGCTGGGACGAGCCCCCAGAAGTTTATGTCTCCTTACTTATGTTTGTTTTTTAAATTTAATTCTATTTCTTTTTGGAGTAAATTTGATTAGAGTCTTTTGATTGTCTGGCTGTACAGAATCTGCTCAATGATTCCTACATATGTCTGTTCATCTTCGGATTCTGTTACCATGTATGTGAATACAGAATGTATATTTTAAAGGTATTGGTGATTATATAATTCATATAGTTTATCTGTTATATGTTTATATGCATGTAACATACATTAGTATATTTATGTTAATCCCATAGTCCTAATTTACCCATCCTCCCCCCTTTCATTTTGGCTAACCATTAGTTTATTTCATAAGTCTGTGAGTGTCTTTTTCTGTGGAAATATGTTCATTGGTAGCAATCTTAGGATAACATGTATAAATGATATCATAGGATATTTGTCATACCCTTTTGACTTACTTAACCTTATATTATTATTTCTAGGCTCTACTGTAGTCCTGAAAACGGCATTGTTCATTTTTTTCCCGAGGCTACTATTCCATTCTGTCCATATACCACTTCTTCTCTGTCCATTCATCTGTTTATGGACCTTTTTTTGCTTCCATGTCTTGGCTATTTCAGTATTGCTGCAGTGCACATTTGACTGCCTGTGTCTTTCCGATTCTGGTGGTCTTAGGTTATAAGCCCGAGAGGTGCCCTGCCGCATCATATGGTAGCTCAATTTCTACCTTTTCAAGCGGCTCCATTCAGTTTGCGTTAGTGCTGTTACCACTTTACATCCCAGCAGCAGATAGAAGGTACACATTTCTCTAAAACCCCTTCAGCATTTATAGTTTGTAGACTTTTTGCTGATGGCCATTTGACTGTTGTGAGCTGAAACCTTTATGGAGGTTGGATACGCATGTGGCGAATAATTCCTTATACTGATCTTTAGGCATATCCTTTTTCTTCTTTTCCTTTTTTTGTTAAAGTGTGAGTACAACTTCCCTCTTCATATTCACTTTTTGAAAAATTTCTCATGTGTTGAATTTTCTTGCCTATTCCCTACCCAAGGGCACTTTTTGAGGGCAGGTGTCATTTAGACCCCTGCAGTCGTTGTGACTATTAAGCAACCATTAGCACTGGGTTTAAAGCTGCTGTTGTGGGAAACAGCCACAAGGCGGCAGCATTATTACGTTCTCAACTCTTGTTACTAGGGCAACAGAATCTTCCTGGAGGTAGTGTTCTGAGGTTGTAAATTAGAGTGGAATGTGCTGGGACAAGCCCCCAGAAGTTTATGTCTCCTTACTTATGTTTGTTTTTTAAATTTCATTTCTATTTCTTATCAGCGTAAATTTGATTAGAGTGTTTTGATTGCCTGGCTGTACAGGATCTGCTCAATGATACATACATATGTCTGTTCATCTTCGGGTCCTGTTACCATGTATGTGATTACAGAATGTATATTTTAAAGGTATTGGTGATTATATAATTCATACAGTTTATCTGTTATATGTTGTTATACACTTAACATACATTAGTATATGTATGGTAACCCCATAGTCCTAATTTACCCATCCTCCCACCTTTCATTTTGCTAACCATTAGTTTATTTCATAAGTCTGTGAGTGTCTTTTTCTGTGGAAATATGTTCATTGGTAGCAATCTTAGGATAACATGTATAAATGTTATCATAGGATATTTGTCGTACCCTTTTGAGTTAGTTAACCTTATATGATTATTTCTAGGCTCAACTGTAGTCCTGAAAACGGCGTTGTTCATTTTTTTCCCCAGGCTACTATTCTATTTGGTACGTATACTACGTCTTCTTTGTCCATTCATCTGTTTATGAACCTTTTTTCTGCTTCCATGTCTTGGTTATTTCAATATTGCTGCAGTGCTCATTTGCCTGCCTGTGTCTTTCCGATTCAGGTGGTCTTAGGTTATAGGCCCAAAGGGTGACCTGCTGCATCATATGGTAGCTCAATTTTTACCTTGTCAAGAAGCTCCATTCAGTTTGCGTTAGTGCTGTTACCACTTTACATCCCACCAGCAGCTAGAAGGTACACAGTTCTCTAAAACCCCTTCAGCATTTATAGTTTATAGACATTTTGCTGATGGAAATGACTGGTGTGAGCTGAAACCTTTTTGAATTTGAATTTGCATGTGTCTAATAATTCCTTATACTGAGCTTTAGGCATGTCCTTTTTTTTCTTTTCGTTTTTTTTAAAGAGTGAGTACAACTTCCCTCCTCTTATTGACTTCTTGAAAAATTTCTCATGTGTTGAATTTTCTTGCCTATTCCCTACCCCAGGGCATTTTTCAGGGCAGGTGTCATTTGGAGCCCTACAGTCCTTGTGACTATTAAGCAACTATTAGTACTGGGTTTAAAGCTGCTGTTGTGGGAAACAGCCACAAGGCCGTAGCATTATTACGTTCTCAAATCTTGTTACTACGGCAACAGAATCTTCCTGGAGGTAGTGTTCCGAGGTTGTAAATTAGAGTGGAATGTGCTGGGACAAGCCCCCAGAAGTTTATGTCTCCTTACTTATGTTTGTTTTTTAAATTTAATTTCTATTTCTTATCAGAGTAAATTTGATTTTAGTGTTTTGATTGCCTGGCTGTACAGAATCTGCTCAATGATTCATACATATGTCTGTTCATCTTCGGGTCCTGTTACCATGTATGTGATTACAAAATGTATATTTTAAAGGTATTGGTGATTATATAATTCATACAGTTTATCTGTTATATGTTTTTATACACTTAACATACATTAGTATATGTATGTTAACCCCATAGTCCTAATTTACCCATCCTCCCACCTTTCATTTTGGCTAACCATTAGTTTATTTGATAAGTCTGTGAGTGTCTTTTTCTGTGGAAATATGTTCATTGGTAGCAATCTTAGGATAACATGTATAAATGTTTTCATAGGATATTTGTCGTACCCTTTTGAGTTACTTAACGTTATATGATTATTTCTAGGCTCAACTGTAGTCCTGAAAACGGCATTGTTCATTTTTTTCCCGAGGCTACTATTCTATTTGGTACGTATACCACTTCTTCTTTGTCCATTCATCTGTTTATGAACCTTTTTTCTGCTTCCATGTCTTGGCTATTTCAATATTGCTGCAGTGCTCATTTGCCCGCCTGTGTCTTTCCGATTCAGGTGGTCTTAGGTTATAGGCCCAAAAGGTGACCTGCCGCATCATATGGTAGCTCAATTTTTATCTTTTCAAGCAGCTCCATTCAGTTTGTGTTAGTGCTGTTACCACTTTACATCCCACCAGCAGCTAGAAGGTACACAGTTCTCTAAAACCCCTTCAGCATTTATAGTTTGTACACATTTTGCTGATGGAAACGACTGGTGTGAGCTGAAACCTTTTTGAATTTGAATTTGCATGTGTCTAATAATTCATTCTACTGAGCTTTAGGCATGTCCTTTTTTTTCTTTTCCTTTTTTTTTAAAGAGTGAGTACAACTTCCCTCCTCTTATTGACTTCTTGAAAAATTTCTCATGTGTTGAATATTTTTGCCTATTCCCTACCCCAGGGCATTTTTCAGGGCAGGTGTGATTTAGAGCCCTGCAGTCCATGTGACTATTAAGCAACCATTAGCACTGGGTTTAAAGCTGCTGTTGTGGGAAAGAGCCACAAGGCGGCAGCATTATTACGTTCTCATCTCTTGTTACTAGGGCAACAGAATCTTCCTGGAGGTAGTGTTCCGAGGTTGTAAATTAGAGTGGAATGTGCTGGGACAAGCCCCCAGAAGTTTATGTCTCCTTACTTAGGTTTGTTTTTTAAATTTAATTTCTATTTCTTATCTGAGTAAATTTGATTAGAGTGTTTTGATTGTCTGGCTGTACAGAAACTGCTCAATGATTCCTACATATGTCTGTTCATCTTCGGATTCTGTTACCATGTATGTGATTACAGAATGTATATTTTAAAGGTATTGGTGATTATATAATTCATACAGTTTATCTGTTATATGTTTTTATACACTTAACATACATTAGTATATGTATGTTAACCCCATAGTCCTAGTTTACCCATCCTCCCACCTTTCATTTTGTCTAACCATTAGTTTATTTCATAAGTCTGTGAGTGTCTTTTTCTGTGGAAATATGTTCATTGGTAGCAATCTTAGGATAACATGTATAAATGATATCATAGGATATTTGTCATACCCTTTTGACTTACTGAACCTTATATGATTATTTCTAGGCTCAACTCTAGTCCTTAAAACGGCATTGTTCATTTTTTCCCCGAGGCTACTATTGCATTCTGTCCATATACCACTTCTTCTCTGTCCATTCATCTGTTTATGAACCTTTTTTCTGCTTCCATGTCTTGGCTATTTCAATATTGCTTCAGTGCTCATTTGCCTGCCTGTGTCTTTCCGATTCAGGTGGTCTTAGGTTATAGGCCCAAAAGGTGACCTGCCGCATCATATGGTAGCTCAATTTTTACCTTTTCAACAGCTCAATTCAGTTTGCGTTAGTGCTGTTACCACTTTACATCCAACCAGGATCTAGAAGGTACACAGTTCTCTAAAACTCCTTCAGCATTTATAGTTTGTAGACATTTTGCTGATGGAAATGACTGGTGTGAGCTGAAACCTTTTTGAATTTGCATTTGCATGTGTCTAATAATTCCTTATACTGAGGTTTAGGCATGTCCTTTTTTTTTCTTTTCCTTTTTTATTAAAGAGTGAGTACAACTTCCCTCCTCTTATTGACTTCTTGAAAAATTTCTAATGTGTTGAATTTTCTTGCCTATTCCCTACCCCAGGGCATTTTTCAGGGCAGGGGTCATTTAGAGCCCTGCAGTCCTTGTGACTATTAAGCAAACATTAGCACTGGGTTTAAAGCTGCTGTTGTGGGAAAGAGCCACAAGGCGGCAGCATTATTACGTTCTCATCTCTTGTTACTAGGGCAACAGACTCTTCCTGGAGGTAGTGTTCCGAGGTTGTAAATTAGAGTGGAATGTGCTGGGACAAGCCCCCAGAAGTTTATGTCTCCTTACTTATATTTGTTTTTTTAAATTTAATTTCTATTTCTTATCGGAGTAAATTTGATTAGAGTGTTTTGATTGCCTGGCTGTACAGGATCTGCTCAGTGATTCATACATATGTCTGTTCATCTTCGGGTCCTCTTACCATGTATGTGATTACAAAATGTATATTTTAAAGGTATTGGTGATTATATAATTCATACAGTTTATCTGTTACATGTTTTTATACACTTAACATACATTAGTATATGTATGTTAACCCCATAGTCCTAATTTACCCATCCTCCCACCTTTCATTTTGGCTAACCATTAGTTTATTTCATAAGTCTGTGAGTGGCTTTTTCTGTGGAAATATGTTCATTGGTAGCAATCGTAGGATAACATGTATAAATGTTATCATAGGATATTTGTCGTACCCTTTTGAGTTACTTAACCTTATATGATTATTTCTAGGCTCAACTGTAGTCCTGAAAACGGCATTGTTCATTTTTTTCCCGAGGCTACTATGCTCTTTGGTACGTATACCACTTCTTCTTTGTCCATTCATCTGTTTATGAACCCTTTTTCTGCTTCCATGTCTTGGCTATTTCAATATTGCTGCAGTGCACATTTGCCTGCCTGTGTCTTTCCGATTTAGGTGGTCTTAGGTTATAGGCCCAAAAGGTGACCTGCCGCATCATATGGTAGCTCAATTTTTACCTTTTCAAGAAACTCCATTCAGTTTGCGTTAGTGCTGTTACCACTTTACATCCCACCAGCAGCTAGAAGGTACACAGTTCTCTAAAACCCCTTCAGCATTTATAGTTTGTAGACATTTTGCTAATGGAAATGACTGGTGTGAGCTGAAACCTTTTTGAAATTGAATTTGCATGTGTCTAATAATTCCTTATACTGAGCTTTAGGCATGTCCTTTTTTTTCTTTTCCTTTTTTTTTAAAGAATGAGTACAAGTTCCCTCCTCTTATTGACTTCTTGAAAAATTTCTCATGTGTTGAATTTTCTTGCCTATTCCCTACCCCAGGGCATTTTTCAGGCCAGGTGTCATTTAGATCCCTGCAGTCCTTGTGACTATTAAGCAACCATTAGCACTGGGTTTAATGCTGCTGTTGTGGGAAAGAGCCACAAGGCGGCAGCATTATTACGTTCTCATCTCTTGTTACTAGGGCAACAGAATCTTCCTGGAGGTAGTGTTCCGAAGTTGTAAATTAGAGTGGAATGTGCTGGGACAAGCCCCCAGAAGTTTATGTCTCCTTACTTAGGTTTGTTTTTTAAATTAAATTTCTATTTCTTATCGGAGTAAATTTGATTAGAGTGTTTTGATTGTCTGGCTGTACAGAAACTGCTCAATGATTCCTACATATGTCTGTTCATCTTCGGATTCTGTTACCATGTATGTTATTACAGAATGTATATTTTAAAGGTATTGGTGATTATATAATTCATACAGTTTATCTGTTATATGTTTTTATACACTTAACATACATTAGTATATGTATGTTAACCCCATAGTCCTAATTTACCCATCCTCCCACCTTTCATTTTGGCTAACAATTAGTTTATTTCATAAGTCTGTGAGTGTCTTTCTCTGTGGAAATATGTTCATTGGTAGCAATCTTAGGATAACATGTATAAATGATATCATAGGATATTTGTCATACCCTTTTGACTTACTTAACCTTATATGATTATTTCTAGGCTCAACTCTAGTCCTTAAAACGGCATTGTTCATTTTTTCCCCGAGGCTACTATTGCATTCTGTCCATATACCACTTCTTCTCTGTCCATTCATCTGTTTATAGACATTTTTTTTGCTTCCATGTCTTTGCTATTTCCATATTGCTGCAGTGCACATTTGACTGCCTGTGTCTTTCCGATTCTGGTAGTCTTAGGTTATAAGCCAAAGAGGTGCCCTGCCGCATCATATGGTAGCTCAATTTTTACCTTTTCAAGCAGCTCCATTCAGTTTGCGTTAGTGCTGTTACCACTTTACATCCCAGCAGCAGATAGAAGGTATACGTTTCTCTAGAACCCCTTCAGCATTTATAGTTTGTAGACTTTTTGCTGATGGCCATTTGACTGGTGTGAGCTGAAACCTTTTTGGAGGTTGGATACGCATGTGGCGAATAATTCCTTATACTGATCTTTAGGCATATCCTTTTTCTTCTTTTCCTTTTTTTGTTAAAGTGTGAGTACAACTTCCCTCTTCATATTCACTTTTTGAAAAATTTCTCATGTGTTGAATTTTCTTGCGTATTCCCTACCCCAGGGCATTTTTTGAGGGCAGGTGTCATTTAGACCCCTGCAGTCGTTTTGACTATTAAGCAACCATTAGCACTGGGTTTAAAGCTGCTGTTGTGGGAAAAAGTCACAAGGCGGCAGCATTATTACGTTCTCAACTCTTGTTACTATGGCAACAGAGTCTTCCTGGAGGTAGTGTTCCGAGGTTGTAAATTAGAGTGGAATGTGCTGGGACAAGCCTCCAGAAGTTTATGTCTCCTTACTTATGTATGTTTTTTAAATGTAATTTCTATTTCTTATCGGAGTAAATTTGATTTTAGTGTTTTGATTGCCTGGCTGTACAGAATCTGCTCAATGATTCATACATATGTCTGTTCATCCTCGGGTCCTGTTACCATGTATGTGATTACAAAATGTATATTTTAAAGGTATTGGTGATTATATAATTCATACAGTTTATCTGTTATATGTTTTTATACACTTAACATACATTAGTATATGTATGTTAACCCCATAGTCCTAGTTAACCCATCCTCCCACCTTTCATTTTGGCTAACCATTAGTTTATTTCATAAGTCTGTGAGTGTCTTTTTCTGTGGAAATATGTTCATTGGTAGCTATCTTAGGATAACATGTATAAATGTTATCATAGGATATTTGTCGTACCCTTTTGAGTTACTTAACCTTATATGATTATTTCTAGGCTCAACTGTAGTCCTGAAAACGGCATTGTTCATTTTTTTCCCGAGGCTACTATTCTGTTTGGTACGTATACCACTTCTTCTTTGTCCATTCATCTGTTTATGAACCTTTTTTCTGCTTCCATGTCTTGGCTATTTCAATATTGCTGCAGTGCTCATTTGCCTGCCTGTGTCTTTCCGATTCAGGTGGTCTTAGGTTATAGGCCCAAAAGGTGACCTGCCGCATCATATGGTAGCTCAATTTTTACCTTTTCAAGCAGCTCCATTCAGTTTGCGTTAGTGCTGTTACCACTTTACATCCCACCAGCAGCTAGAAGGTACACAGTTCTCTAAAACCCCTTCAGCATTTATAGTTTATAGACATTTTGCTGATGGAAATGACTGGTGTGAGGTGAAACCTTGTTGAATTTGAATTTGCATGTGTCTAATATTTCCTTATACTGAGCTTTAGGCATGTCCTTTTTTTTCTTTTCCTTTTTTTTTAAAGAGTGAGTACAACTTCCCTCCTCTTATTGACTTCTTGAAAAATTTCTCATGTGTTGAATTTTCTTGCCTATTCCCTACCCCAGGGCATTTTTCAGGGCAGGTGTCATTTAGAGCCCTGCAGTCCATGTGACTATTAAGCAACCATTACCACTGGGTTTAATGCTGCTGTTGTGGGAAACAGCCACAAGGCAGCAGCATTATTACGTTCTCATCTCTTGTTACTAGGGCAACAGAATCTTCCTGGAGGTAGTGTTCCGTGGTTGTAAATTAGAGTGGAATGTGCTGGGACGAGCCCCCAGAAGTTTATGTCTCCTTACTTATGTTTGTTTTTTAAATTTAATTCTATTTCTTTTTGGAGTAAATTTGATTAGAGTCTTTTGATTGTCTGGCTGTACAGAATCTGCTCAATGATTCCTACATATGTCTGTTCATCTTCGGATTCTGTTACCATGTATGTGAATACAGAATGTATATTTTAAAGGTATTGGTGATTATATAATTCATACAGTTTATCTGTTATATGTTTATATGCATGTAACATACATTAGTATATTTATGTTAATCCCATAGTCCTAATTTACCCATCCTCCCCCCTTTCATTTTGGCTAACCATTAGTTTATTTCATAAGTCTGTGAGTGTCTTTTTCTGTGGAAATATGTTCATTGGTAGCAATCTTAGGATAACATGTATAAATGATATCATAGGATATTTGTCATACCCTTTTGACTTACTTAACCTTATATTATTATTTCTAGGCTCTACTGTAGTCCTGAAAACGGCATTGTTCATTTTTTTCCCGAGGCTACTATTCCATTCTGTCCATATACCACTTCTTCTCTGTCCATTCATCTGTTTATGGACCTTTTTTTGCTTCCATGTCTTGGCTATTTCAGTATTGCTGCAGTGCACATTTGACTGCCTGTGTCTTTCCGATTCTGGTGGTCTTAGGTTATAAGCCCGAGAGGTGCCCTGCCGCATCATATGGTAGCTCAATTTCTACCTTTTCAAGCGGCTCCATTCAGTTTGCGTTAGTGCTGTTACCACTTTACATCCCAGCAGCAGATAGAAGGTACACATTTCTCTAAAACCCCTTCAGCATTTATAGTTTGTAGACTTTTTGCTGATGGCCATTTGACTGTTGTGAGCTGAAACCTTTATGGAGGTTGGATACGCATGTGGCGAATAATTCCTTATACTGATCTTTAGGCATATCCTTTTTCTTCTTTTCCTTTTTTTGTTAAAGTGTGAGTACAACTTCCCTCTTCATATTCACTTTTTGAAAAATTTCTCATGTGTTGAATTTTCTTGCCTATTCCCTACCCAAGGGCACTTTTTGAGGGCAGGTGTCATTTAGACCCCTGCAGTCGTTGTGACTATTAAGCAACCATTAGCACTGGGTTTAAAGCTGCTGTTGTGGGAAACAGCCACAAGGCGGCAGCATTATTACGTTCTCAACTCTTGTTACTAGGGCAACAGAATCTTCCTGGAGGTAGTGTTCTGAGGTTGTAAATTAGAGTGGAATGTGCTGGGACAAGCCCCCAGAAGTTTATGTCTCCTTACTTATGTTTGTTTTTTAAATTTCATTTCTATTTCTTATCAGCGTAAATTTGATTAGAGTGTTTTGATTGCCTGGCTGTACAGGATCTGCTCAATGATACATACATATGTCTGTTCATCTTCGGGTCCTGTTACCATGTATGTGATTACAGAATGTATATTTTAAAGGTATTGGTGATTATATAATTCATACAGTTTATCTGTTATATGTTGTTATACACTTAACATACATTAGTATATGTATGGTAACCCCATAGTCCTAATTTACCCATCCTCCCACCTTTCATTTTGCTAACCATTAGTTTATTTCATAAGTCTGTGAGTGTCTTTTTCTGTGGAAATATGTTCATTGGTAGCAATCTTAGGATAACATGTATAAATGTTATCATAGGATATTTGTCGTACCCTTTTGAGTTAGTTAACCTTATATGATTATTTCTAGGCTCAACTGTAGTCCTGAAAACGGCGTTGTTCATTTTTTTCCCCAGGCTACTATTCTATTTGGTACGTATACTACTTCTTCTTTGTCCATTCATCTGTTTATGAACCTTTTTTCTGCTTCCATGTCTTGGTTATTTCAATATTGCTGCAGTGCTCATTTGCCTGCCTGTGTCTTTCCGATTCAGGTGGTCTTAGGTTATAGGCCCAAAGGGTGACCTGCTGCATCATATGGTAGCTCAATTTTTACCTTGTCAAGAAGCTCCATTCAGTTTGCGTTAGTGCTGTTACCACTTTACATCCCACCAGCAGCTAGAAGGTACACAGTTCTCTAAAACCCCTTCAGCATTTATAGTTTATAGACATTTTGCTGATGGAAATGACTGGTGTGAGCTGAAACCTTTTTGAATTTGAATTTGCATGTGTCTAATAATTCCTTATACTGAGCTTTAGGCATGTCCTTTTTTTTCTTTTCGTTTTTTTTAAAGAGTGAGTACAACTTCCCTCCTCTTATTGACTTCTTGAAAAATTTCTCATGTGTTGAATTTTCTTGCCTATTCCCTACCCCAGGGCATTTTTCAGGGCAGGTGTCATTTGGAGCCCTACAGTCCTTGTGACTATTAAGCAACTATTAGTACTGGGTTTAAAGCTGCTGTTGTGGGAAACAGCCACAAGGCCGTAGCATTATTACGTTCTCAAATCTTGTTACTACGGCAACAGAATCTTCCTGGAGGTAGTGTTCCGAGGTTGTAAATTAGAGTGGAATGTGCTGGGACAAGCCCCCAGAAGTTTATGTCTCCTTACTTATGTTTGTTTTTTAAATTTAATTTCTATTTCTTATCAGAGTAAATTTGATTTTAGTGTTTTGATTGCCTGGCTGTACAGAATCTGCTCAATGATTCATACATATGTCTGTTCATCTTCGGGTCCTGTTACCATGTATGTGATTACAAAATGTATATTTTAAAGGTATTGGTGATTATATAATTCATACAGTTTATCTGTTATATGTTTTTATACACTTAACATACATTAGTATATGTATGTTAACCCCATAGTCCTAATTTACCCATCCTCCCACCTTTCATTTTGGCTAACCATTAGTTTATTTGATAAGTCTGTGAGTGTCTTTTTCTGTGGAAATATGTTCATTGGTAGCAATCTTAGGATAACATGTATAAATGTTTTCATAGGATATTTGTCGTACCCTTTTGAGTTACTTAACGTTATATGATTATTTCTAGGCTCAACTGTAGTCCTGAAAACGGCATTGTTCATTTTTTTCCCGAGGCTACTATTCTATTTGGTACGTATACCACTTCTTCTTTGTCCATTCATCTGTTTATGAACCTTTTTTCTGCTTCCATGTCTTGGCTATTTCAATATTGCTGCAGTGCTCATTTGCCCGCCTGTGTCTTTCCGATTCAGGTGGTCTTAGGTTATAGGCCCAAAAGGTGACCTGCCGCATCATATGGTAGCTCAATTTTTATCTTTTCAAGCAGCTCCATTCAGTTTGTGTTAGTGCTGTTACCACTTTACATCCCACCAGCAGCTAGAAGGTACACAGTTCTCTAAAACCCCTTCAGCATTTATAGTTTGTACACATTTTGCTGATGGAAACGACTGGTGTGAGCTGAAACCTTTTTGAATTTGAATTTGCATGTGTCTAATAATTCATTCTACTGAGCTTTAGGCATGTCCTTTTTTTTCTTTTCCTTTTTTTTTAAAGAGTGAGTACAACTTCCCTCCTCTTATTGACTTCTTGAAAAATTTCTCATGTGTTGAATATTTTTGCCTATTCCCTACCCCAGGGCATTTTTCAGGGCAGGTGTGATTTAGAGCCCTGCAGTCCATGTGACTATTAAGCAACCATTAGCACTGGGTTTAAAGCTGCTGTTGTGGGAAAGAGCCACAAGGCGGCAGCATTATTACGTTCTCATCTCTTGTTACTAGGGCAACAGAATCTTCCTGGAGGTAGTGTTCCGAGGTTGTAAATTAGAGTGGAATGTGCTGGGACAAGCCCCCAGAAGTTTATGTCTCCTTACTTAGGTTTGTTTTTTAAATTTAATTTCTATTTCTTATCTGAGTAAATTTGATTAGAGTGTTTTGATTGTCTGGCTGTACAGAAACTGCTCAATGATTCCTACATATGTCTGTTCATCTTCGGATTCTGTTACCATGTATGTGATTACAGAATGTATATTTTAAAGGTATTGGTGATTATATAATTCATACAGTTTATCTGTTATATGTTTTTATACACTTAACATACATTAGTATATGTATGTTAACCCCATAGTCCTAGTTTACCCATCCTCCCACCTTTCATTTTGTCTAACCATTAGTTTATTTCATAAGTCTGTGAGTGTCTTTTTCTGTGGAAATATGTTCATTGGTAGCAATCTTAGGATAACATGTATAAATGATATCATAGGATATTTGTCATACCCTTTTGACTTACTGAACCTTATATGATTATTTCTAGGCTCAACTCTAGTCCTTAAAACGGCATTGTTCATTTTTTCCCCGAGGCTACTATTGCATTCTGTCCATATACCACTTCTTCTCTGTCCATTCATCTGTTTATGAACCTTTTTTCTGCTTCCATGTCTTGGCTATTTCAATATTGCTTCAGTGCTCATTTGCCTGCCTGTGTCTTTCCGATTCAGGTGGTCTTAGGTTATAGGCCCAAAAGGTGACCTGCCGCATCATATGGTAGCTCAATTTTTACCTTTTCAACAGCTCAATTCAGTTTGCGTTAGTGCTGTTACCACTTTACATCCAACCAGGATCTAGAAGGTACACAGTTCTCTAAAACTCCTTCAGCATTTATAGTTTGTAGACATTTTGCTGATGGAAATGACTGGTGTGAGCTGAAACCTTTTTGAATTTGCATTTGCATGTGTCTAATAATTCCTTATACTGAGGTTTAGGCATGTCCTTTTTTTTTCTTTTCCTTTTTTATTAAAGAGTGAGTACAACTTCCCTCCTCTTATTGACTTCTTGAAAAATTTCTAATGTGTTGAATTTTCTTGCCTATTCCCTACCCCAGGGCATTTTTCAGGGCAGGGGTCATTTAGAGCCCTGCAGTCCTTGTGACTATTAAGCAAACATTAGCACTGGGTTTAAAGCAGCTGTTGTGGGAAAGAGCCACAAGGCGGCAGCATTATTACGTTCTCATCTCTTGTTACTAGGGCAACAGACTCTTCCTGGAGGTAGTGTTCCGAGGTTGTAAATTAGAGTGGAATGTGCTGGGACAAGCCCCCAGAAGTTTATGTCTCCTTACTTATGTTTGTTTTTTTAAATTTAATTTCTATTTCTTATCGGAGTAAATTTGATTAGAGTGTTTTGATTGCCTGGCTGTACAGGATCTGCTCAGTGATTCATACATATGTCTGTTCATCTTCGGGTCCTCTTACCATGTATGTGATTACAAAATGTATATTTTAAAGGTATTGGTGATTATATAATTCATAGAGTTTATCTGTTACATGTTTTTATACACTTAACATACATTAGTATATGTATGTTAACCCCATAGTCCTAATTTACCCATCCTCCCACCTTTCATTTTGGCTAACCATTAGTTTATTTCATAAGTCTGTGAGTGGCTTTTTCTGTGGAAATATGTTCATTGGTAGCAATCGTAGGATAACATGTATAAATGTTATCATAGGATATTTGTCGTACCCTTTTGAGTTACTTAACCTTATATGATTATTTCTAGGCTCAACTGTAGTCCTGAAAACGGCATTGTTCATTTTTTTCCCGAGGCTACTATGCTCTTTGGTACGTATACCACTTCTTCTTTGTCCATTCATCTGTTTATGAACCCTTTTTCTGCTTCCATGTCTTGGCTATTTCAATATTGCTGCAGTGCACATTTGCCTGCCTGTGTCTTTCCGATTTAGGTGGTCTTAGGTTATAGGCCCAAAAGGTGACCTGCCGCATCATATGGTAGCTCAATTTTTACCTTTTCAAGAAACTCCATTCAGTTTGCGTTAGTGCTGTTACCACTTTACATCCCACCAGCAGCTAGAAGGTACACAGTTCTCTAAAACCCCTTCAGCATTTATAGTTTGTAGACATTTTGCTAATGGAAATGACTGGTGTGAGCTGAAACCTTTTTGAAATTGAATTTGCATGTGTCTAATAATTCCTTATACTGAGCTTTAGGCATGTCCTTTTTTTTCTTTTCCTTTTTTTTTAAAGAATGAGTACAACTTCCCTCCTCTTATTGACTTCTTGAAAAATTTCTCATGTGTTGAATATTCTTGCCTATTCCCTACCCCTGGGCATTTTTCAGGGCAGGTGTCATTTAGAGCCCTGCAGTCCATGTGACTATTAAGCAACCATTAGCACTGGGTTTAAAGCTGCTGTTGTGGGAAAGAGCCACAAGGCGGCAGCATTATTACGTTCTCATCTCTTGTTACTAGGGCAACAGAATCTTCCTGGTGGTAGTGTTCCGAGGTTGTAAATTAGAGTGGAATGTGCTGGGACAAGCCCCCAGAAGTTTATGTCTCCTTACTTAGGTTTGTTTTTTAAATTAAATTTCTATTTCTTATCGGAGTAAATTTGATTAGAGTGTTTTGATTGTCTGGCTGTACAGAAACTGCTCAATGATTCCTACATATGTCTGTTCATCTTCGGATTCTGTTACCATGTATGTGATTACAGAATGTATATTTTAAAGGTATTGGTGATTATATAATTCATACAGTTTATCTGTTATATGTTTTTATACACTTAACATACATTAGTATATGTATGTTAACCCCATAGTCCTAATTTACCCATCCTCCCACCTTTCATTTTGGCTAACAATTAGTTTATTTCATAAGTCTGTGAGTGTCTTTCTCTGTGGAAATATGTTCATTGGTAGCAATCTTAGGATAACATGTATAAATGATATCATAGGATATTTGTCATACCCTTTTGACTTACTTAACCTTATATGATTATTTCTAGGCTCAACTCTAGTCCTTAAAACGGCATTGTTCATTTTTTCCCCGAGGCTACTATTGCATTCTGTCCATATACCACTTCTTCTCTGTCCATTCATCTGTTTATAGACATTTTTTTTGCTTCCATGTCTTTGCTATTTCCATATTGCTGCAGTGCACATTTGACTGCCTGTGTCTTTCCGATTCTGGTAGTCTTAGGTTATAAGCCAAAGAGGTGCCCTGCCGCATCATATGGTAGCTCAATTTTTACCTTTTCAAGCAGCTCCATTCAGTTTGCGTTAGTGCTGTTACCACTTTACATCCCAGCAGCAGATAGAAGGTATACGTTTCTCTAGAACCCCTTCAGCATTTATAGTTTGTAGACTTTTTGCTGATGGCCATTTGACTGGTGTGAGCTGAAACCTTTTTGGAGGTTGGATACGCATGTGGCGAATAATTCCTTATACTGATCTTTAGGCATATCCTTTTTCTTCTTTTCCTTTTTTTGTTAAAGTGTGAGTACAACTTCCCTCTTCATATTCACTTTTTGAAAAATTTCTCATGTGTTGAATTTTCTTGCGTATTCCCTACCCCAGGGCATTTTTTGAGGGCAGGTGTCATTTAGACCCCTGCAGTCGTTTTGACTATTAAGCAACCATTAGCACTGGGTTTAAAGCTGCTGTTGTGGGAAACAGCCACAAGGCGGCAGCATTATTACGTTCTCAACTCTTGTTACTATGGCAACAGAGTCTTCCTGGAGGTAGTGTTCCGAGGTTGTAAATTAGAGTGGAATGTGCTGGGACAAGCCTCCAGAAGTTTATGTCTCCTTACTTATGTTTGTTTTTTAAATTTAATTTCTATTTCTTATCGGAGTAAATTTGATTTTAGTGTTTTGATTGCCTGGCTGTACAGAATCTGCTCAATGATTCATACATATGTCTGTTCATCCTCGGGTCCTGTTACCATGTATGTGATTACAAAATGTATATTTTAAAGGTATTGGTGATTATATAATTCATACAGTTTATCTGTTATATGTTTTTATACACTTAACATACATTAGTATATGTATGTTAACCCCATAGTCCTAGTTAACCCATCCTCCCTCCTTTCATTTTGGCTAACCATTAGTTTATTTCATAAGTCTGTGAGTGTCTTTTTCTGTGGAAATATGTTCATTGGTAGCTATCTTAGGATAACATGTATAAATGTTATCATAGGATATTTGTCGTACCCTTTTGAGTTACTTAACCTTATATGATTATTTCTAGGCTCAACTGTAGTCCTGAAAACGGCATTGTTCATTTTTTTCCCGAGGCTACTATTCTGTTTGGTACGTATACCACTTCTTCTTTGTCCATTCATCTGTTTATGAACCTTTTTTCTGCTTCCATGTCTTGGCTATTTCAATATTGCTGCAGTGCTCATTTGCCTGCCTGTGTCTTTCCGATTCAGGTGGTCTTAGGTTATAGGCCCAAAAGGTGACCTGCCGCATCATATGGTAGCTCAATTTTTACCTTTTCAAGCAGCTCCATTCAGTTTGCGTTAGTGCTGTTACCACTTTACATCCCACCAGCAGCTAGAAGGTACACAGTTCTCTAAAACCCCTTCAGCATTTATAGTTTATAGACATTTTGCTGATGGAAATGACTGGTGTGAGCTGAAACCTTGTTGAATTTGAATTTGCATGTGTCTAATAATTCCTTATACTGAGCTTTAGGCATGTCCTTTTTTTTCTTTTCCTTTTTTTTTAAAGAGTGAGTACAACTTCCCTCCTCTTATTGACTTCTTGAAAAATTTCTCATGTGTTGAATTTTCTTACCTATTCCCTACCCCAGGGCATTTTTCAGGGCAGGTGTCATTTAGAGCCCTGCAGTCCTTGTGACTATTAAGCAACCATTAGCACTGGGTTTAATGCTGCTGTTGTGGGAAACAGCCACAAGGCAGCAGCATTATTACGTTCTCATCTCTTGTTACTAGGGCAACAGAATCTTCCTGGAGGTAGTGTTCTGTGGTTGTAAATTAGAGTGGAATGTGCTGGGACGAGCCCCCAGAAGTTTATGTCTCCTTACTTATGTTTGTTTTTTAAATTTAATTCTATTTCTTTTTGGAGTAAATTTGATTAGAGTCTTTTGATTGTCTGGCTGTACAGAATCTGCTCAATGATTCCTACATATGTCTGTTCATCTTCGGATTCTGTTACCATGTATGTGAATACAGAATGTATATTTTAAAGGTATTGGTGATTATATAATTCATATAGTTTATCTGTTATATGTTTATATGCATGTAACATACATTAGTATATTTATGTTAATCCCATAGTCCTAATTTACCCATCCTCCCCCCTTTCATTTTGGCTAACCATTAGTTTATTTCATAAGTCTGTGAGTGTCTTTTTCTGTGGAAATATGTTCATTGGTAGCAATCTTAGGATAACATGTATAAATGATATCATAGGATATTTGTCATACCCTTTTGACTTACTTAACCTTATATTATTATTTCTAGGCTCTACTGTAGTCCTGAAAACGGCATTGTTCATTTTTTTCCCGAGGCTACTATTCCATTCTGTCCATATACCACTTCTTCTCTGTCCATTCATCTGTTTATGGACCTTTTTTTGCTTCCATGTCTTGGCTATTTCAGTATTGCTGCAGTGCACATTTGACTGCCTGTGTCTTTCCGATTCTGGTGGTCTTAGGTTATAAGCCCAAGAGGTGCCCTGCCGCATCATATGGTAGCTCAATTTCTACCTTTTCAAGCGGCTCCATTCAGTTTGCGTTAGTGCTGTTACCACTTTACATCCCAGCAGCAGATAGAAGGTACACATTTCTCTAAAACCCCTTCAGCATTTATAGTTTGTAGACTTTTTGCTGATGGCCATTTGACTGTTGTGAGCTGAAACCTTTATGGAGGTTGGATACGCATGTGGCGAATAATTCCTTATACTGATCTTTAGGCATATCCTTTTTCTTCTTTTCCTTTTTTTGTTAAAGTGTGAGTACAACTTCCCTCTTCATATTCACTTTTTGAAAAATTTCTCATGTGTTGAATTTTCTTGCCTATTCCCTACCCAAGGGCACTTTTTGAGGGCAGGTGTCATTTAGACCCCTGCAGTCGTTGTGACTATTAAGCAACCATTAGCACTGGGTTTAAAGCTGCTGTTGTGGGAAACAGCCACAAGGCGGCAGCATTATTACGTTCTCAACTCTTGTTACTAGGGCAACAGAATCTTCCTGGAGGTAGTGTTCTGAGGTTGTAAATTAGAGTGGAATGTGCTGGGACAAGCCCCCAGAAGTTTATGTCTCCTTACTTATGTTTGTTTTTTAAATTTCATTTCTATTTCTTATCAGCGTAAATTTGATTAGAGTGTTTTGATTGCCTGGCTGTACAGGATCTGCTCAATGATACATACATATGTCTGTTCATCTTCGGGTCCTGTTACCATGTATGTGATTACAGAATGTATATTTTAAAGGTATTGGTGATTATATAATTCATACAGTTTATCTGTTATATGTTGTTATACACTTAACATATATTAGTATATGTATGGTAACCCCATAGTCCTAATTTACCCATCCTCCCACCTTTCATTTTGCTAACCATTAGTTTATTTCATAAGTCTGTGAGTGTCTTTTTCTGTGGAAATATGTTCATTGGTAGCAATCTTAGGATAACATGTATAAATGTTATCATAGGATATTTGTCGTACCCTTTTGAGTTAGTTAACCTTATATGATTATTTCTAGGCTCAACTGTAGTCCTGAAAACGGCGTTGTTCATTTTTTTCCCCAGGCTACTATTCTATTTGGTACGTATACTACTTCTTCTTTGTCCATTCATCTGTTTATGAACCTTTTTTCTGCTTCCATGTCTTGGTTATTTCAATATTGCTGCAGTGCTCATTTGCCTGCCTGTGTCTTTCCGATTCAGGTGGTCTTAGGTTATAGGCCCAAAGGGTGACCTGCTGCATCATATGGTAGCTCAATTTTTACCTTGTCAAGAAGCTCCATTCAGTTTGCGTTAGTGCTGTTACCACTTTACATCCCACCAGCAGCTAGAAGGTACACAGTTCTCTAAAACCCCTTCAGCATTTATAGTTTATAGACATTTTGCTGATGGAAATGACTGGTGTGAGCTGAAACCTTTTTGAATTTGAATTTGCATGTGTCTAATAATTCCTTATACTGAGCTTTAGGCATGTCCTTTTTTTTCTTTTCGTTTTTTTTAAAGAGTGAGTACAACTTCCCTCCTCTTATTGACTTCTTGAAAAATTTCTCATGTGTTGAATTTTCTTGCCTATTCCCTACCCCAGGGCATTTTTCAGGGCAGGTGTCATTTGGAGCCCTACAGTCCTTGTGACTATTAAGCAACTATTAGTACTGGGTTTAAAGCTGCTGTTGTGGGAAACAGCCACAAGGCCGTAGCATTATTACGTTCTCAACTCTTGTTACTACGGCAACAGAATCTTCCTGGAGGTAGTGTTCCGAGGTTGTAAATTAGAGTGGAATGTGCTGGGACAAGCCCCCAGAAGTTTATGTCTCCTTACTTATGTTTGTTTTTTAAATTTAATTTCTATTTCTTATCAGAGTAAATTTGATTAGAGTGTTTTGATTGCCTGGCTGTACAGGATCTGCTCAATGATTCATACATATGTCTGTTCATCTTCGGGTCCTGTTACCATGTATGTGATTACAAAATGTATATTTTAAAGGTATTGGTGATTATATAATTCATACAGTTTATCTGTTATATGTTTTTATACACTTAACATACATTAGTATATGTATGTTAACCCCATAGTCCTAATTTACCCATCCTCCCACCTTTCATTTTGGCTAACCATTAGTTTATTTGATAAGTCTGTGAGTGTCTTTTTCTGTGGAAATATGTTCATTGGTAGCAATCTTAGGATAACATGTATAAATGTTTTCATAGGATATTTGTCGTACCCTTTTGAGTTACTTAACGTTATATGATTATTTCTAGGCTCAACTGTAGTCCTGAAAACGGCATTGTTCATTTTTTTCCCGAGGCTACTATTCTATTTGGTACGTATACCACTTCTTCTTTGTCCATTCATCTGTTTATGAACCTTTTTTCTGCTTCCATGTCTTGGCTATTTCAATATTGCTGCAGTGCTCATTTGCCCGCCTGTGTCTTTCCGATTCAGGTGGTCTTAGGTTATAGGCCCAAAAGGTGACCTGCCGCATCATATGGTAGCTCAATTTTTACCTTTTCAAGCAGCTCCATTCAGTTTGCGTTAGTGCTGTTACCACTTTACATCCCACCAGCAGCTAGAAGGTACACAGTTCTCTAAAACCCCTTCAGCATTTATAGTTTATAGACATTTTGCTGATGGAAATGACTGGTGTGAGCTGAAACCTTGTTGAATTTGAATTTGCATGTGTCTAATAATTCCTTATACTGAGCTTTAGGCATGTCCTTTTTTTTCTTTTCCTTTTTTTTTAAAGAGTGAGTACAACTTCCCTCCTCTTATTGACTTCTTGAAAAATTTCTCATGTGTTGAATTTTCTTACCTATTCCCTACCCCAGGGCATTTTTCAGGGCAGGTGTCATTTAGAGCCCTGCAGTCCTTGTGACTATTAAGCAACCATTAGCACTGGGTTTAATGCTGCTGTTGTGGGAAACAGCCACAAGGCAGCAGCATTATTACGTTCTCATCTCTTGTTACTAGGGCAACAGAATCTTCCTGGAGGTAGTGTTCTGTGGTTGTAAATTAGAGTGGAATGTGCTGGGACGAGCCCCCAGAAGTTTATGTCTCCTTACTTATGTTTGTTTTTTAAATTTAATTCTATTTCTTTTTGGAGTAAATTTGATTAGAGTCTTTTGATTGTCTGGCTGTACAGAATCTGCTCAATGATTCCTACATATGTCTGTTCATCTTCGGATTCTGTTACCATGTATGTGAATACAGAATGTATATTTTAAAGGTATTGGTGATTATATAATTCATATAGTTTATCTGTTATATGTTTATATGCATGTAACATACATTAGTATATTTATGTTAATCCCATAGTCCTAATTTACCCATCCTCCCCCCTTTCATTTTGGCTAACCATTAGTTTATTTCATAAGTCTGTGAGTGTCTTTTTCTGTGGAAATATGTTCATTGGTAGCAATCTTAGGATAACATGTATAAATGATATCATAGGATATTTGTCATACCCTTTTGACTTACTTAACCTTATATTATTATTTCTAGGCTCTACTGTAGTCCTGAAAACGGCATTGTTCATTTTTTTCCCGAGGCTACTATTCCATTCTGTCCATATACCACTTCTTCTCTGTCCATTCATCTGTTTATGGACCTTTTTTTGCTTCCATGTCTTGGCTATTTCAGTATTGCTGCAGTGCACATTTGACTGCCTGTGTCTTTCCGATTCTGGTGGTCTTAGGTTATAAGCCCAAGAGGTGCCCTGCCGCATCATATGGTAGCTCAATTTCTACCTTTTCAAGCGGCTCCATTCAGTTTGCGTTAGTGCTGTTACCACTTTACATCCCAGCAGCAGATAGAAGGTACACATTTCTCTAAAACCCCTTCAGCATTTATAGTTTGTAGACTTTTTGCTGATGGCCATTTGACTGTTGTGAGCTGAAACCTTTATGGAGGTTGGATACGCATGTGGCGAATAATTCCTTATACTGATCTTTAGGCATATCCTTTTTCTTCTTTTCCTTTTTTTGTTAAAGTGTGAGTACAACTTCCCTCTTCATATTCACTTTTTGAAAAATTTCTCATGTGTTGAATTTTCTTGCCTATTCCCTACCCAAGGGCACTTTTTGAGGGCAGGTGTCATTTAGACCCCTGCAGTCGTTGTGACTATTAAGCAACCATTAGCACTGGGTTTAAAGCTGCTGTTGTGGGAAACAGCCACAAGGCGGCAGCATTATTACGTTCTCAACTCTTGTTACTAGGGCAACAGAATCTTCCTGGAGGTAGTGTTCTGAGGTTGTAAATTAGAGTGGAATGTGCTGGGACAAGCCCCCAGAAGTTTATGTCTCCTTACTTATGTTTGTTTTTTAAATTTCATTTCTATTTCTTATCAGCGTAAATTTGATTAGAGTGTTTTGATTGCCTGGCTGTACAGGATCTGCTCAATGATACATACATATGTCTGTTCATCTTCGGGTCCTGTTACCATGTATGTGATTACAGAATGTATATTTTAAAGGTATTGGTGATTATATAATTCATACAGTTTATCTGTTATATGTTGTTATACACTTAACATATATTAGTATATGTATGGTAACCCCATAGTCCTAATTTACCCATCCTCCCACCTTTCATTTTGCTAACCATTAGTTTATTTCATAAGTCTGTGAGTGTCTTTTTCTGTGGAAATATGTTCATTGGTAGCAATCTTAGGATAACATGTATAAATGTTATCATAGGATATTTGTCGTACCCTTTTGAGTTAGTTAACCTTATATGATTATTTCTAGGCTCAACTGTAGTCCTGAAAACGGCGTTGTTCATTTTTTTCCCCAGGCTACTATTCTATTTGGTACGTATACTACTTCTTCTTTGTCCATTCATCTGTTTATGAACCTTTTTTCTGCTTCCATGTCTTGGTTATTTCAATATTGCTGCAGTGCTCATTTGCCTGCCTGTGTCTTTCCGATTCAGGTGGTCTTAGGTTATAGGCCCAAAGGGTGACCTGCTGCATCATATGGTAGCTCAATTTTTACCTTGTCAAGAAGCTCCATTCAGTTTGCGTTAGTGCTGTTACCACTTTACATCCCACCAGCAGCTAGAAGGTACACAGTTCTCTAAAACCCCTTCAGCATTTATAGTTTATAGACATTTTGCTGATGGAAATGACTGGTGTGAGCTGAAACCTTTTTGAATTTGAATTTGCATGTGTCTAATAATTCCTTATACTGAGCTTTAGGCATGTCCTTTTTTTTCTTTTCCTTTTTTTTAAAGAGTGAGTACAACTTCCCTCCTCTTATTGACTTCTTGAAAAATTTCTCATGTGTTGAATTTTCTTGCCTATTCCCTACCCCAGGGCATTTTTCAGGGCAGGTGTCATTTGGAGCCCTACAGTCCTTGTGACTATTAAGCAACTATTAGTACTGGGTTTAAAGCTGCTGTTGTGGGAAACAGCCACAAGGCCGTAGCATTATTACGTTCTCAACTCTTGTTACTACGGCAACAGAATCTTCCTGGAGGTAGTGTTCCGAGGTTGTAAATTAGAGTGGAATGTGCTGGGACAAGCCCCCAGAAGTTTATGTCTCCTTACTTATGTTTGTTTTTTAAATTTAATTTCTATTTCTTATCAGAGTAAATTTGATTAGAGTGTTTTGATTGCCTGGCTGTACAGGATCTGCTCAATGATTCATACATATGTCTGTTCATCTTCGGGTCCTGTTACCATGTATGTGATTACAAAATGTATATTTTAAAGGTATTGGTGATTATATAATTCATACAGTTTATCTGTTATATGTTTTTATACACTTAACATACATTAGTATATGTATGTTAACCCCATAGTCCTAATTTACCCATCCTCCCACCTTTCATTTTGGCTAACCATTAGTTTATTTGATAAGTCTGTGAGTGTCTTTTTCTGTGGAAATATGTTCATTGGTAGCAATCTTAGGATAACATGTATAAATGTTTTCATAGGATATTTGTCGTACCCTTTTGAGTTACTTAACGTTATATGATTATTTCTAGGCTCAACTGTAGTCCTGAAAACGGCATTGTTCATTTTTTTCCCGAGGCTACTATTCTATTTGGTACGTATACCACTTCTTCTTTGTCCATTCATCTGTTTATGAACCTTTTTTCTGCTTCCATGTCTTGGCTATTTCAATATTGCTGCAGTGCTCATTTGCCCGCCTGTGTCTTTCCGATTCAGGTGGTCTTAGGTTATAGGCCCAAAAGGTGACCTGCCGCATCATATGGTAGCTCAATTTTTATCTTTTCAAGCAGCTCCATTCAGTTTGTGTTAGTGCTGTTACCACTTTACATCCCACCAGCAGCTAGAAGGTACACAGTTCTCTAAAACCCCTTCAGCATTTATAGTTTGTACACATTTTACTGATGGAAACGACTGGTGTGAGCTGAAACCTTTTTGAATTTGAATTTGCATGTGTCTAATAATTCATTCTACTGAGCTTTAGGCATGTCCTTTTTTTTCTTTTCCTTTTTTTTTAAAGAGTGAGTACAACTTCCCTCCTCTTATTGACTTCTTGAAAAATTTCTCATGTGTTGAATATTTTTGCCTATTCCCTACCCCAGGGCATTTTTCAGGGCAGGTGTCATTTAGAGCCCTGCAGTCCATGTGACTATTAAGCAACCATTAGCACTGGGTTTAAAGCTGCTGTTGTGGGAAAGAGCCACAAGGCGGCAGCATTATTACGTTCTCATCTCTTGTTACTAGGGCAACAGAATCTTCCTGGAGGTAGTGTTCCGAGGTTGTAAATTAGAGTGGAATGTGCTGGGACAAGCCCCCAGAAGTTTATGTCTCCTTACTTAGGTTTGTTTTTTAAATTTAATTTCTATTTCTTATCTGAGTAAATTTGATTAGAGTGTTTTGATTGTCTGGCTGTACAGAAACTGCTCAATGATTCCTACATATGTCTGTTCATCTTCGGATTCTGTTACCATGTATGTGATTACAGAATGTATATTTTAAAGGTATTGGTGATTATATAATTCATACAGTTTATCTGTTATATGTTTTTATACACTTAACATACATTAGTATATGTATGTTAACCCCATAGTCCTAGTTTACCCATCCTCCCACCTTTCATTTTGTCTAACCATTAGTTTATTTCATAAGTCTGTGAGTGTCTTTTTCTGTGGAAATATGTTCATTGGTAGCAATCTTAGGATAACATGTATAAATGATATCATAGGATATTTGTCATACCCTTTTGACTTACTGAACCTTATATGATTATTTCTAGGCTCAACTCTAGTCCTTAAAACGGCATTGTTCATTTTTTCCCCGAGGCTACTATTGCATTCTGTCCATATACCACTTCTTCTCTGTCCATTCATCTGTTTATGAACCCTTTTTCTGCTTCCATGTCTTGGCTATTTCAATATTGCTTCAGTGCTCATTTGCCTGCCTGTGTCTTTCCGATTCAGGTGGTCTTAGGTTATAGGCCCAAAAGGTGACCTGCCGCATCATATGGTAGCTCAATTTTTACCTTTTCAACAGCTCAATTCAGTTTGCGTTAGTGCTGTTACCACTTTACATCCAACCAGGATCTAGAAGGTACACAGTTCTCTAAAACTCCTTCAGCATTTATAGTTTGTAGACATTTTGCTGATGGAAATGACTGGTGTGAGCTGAAACCTTTTTGAATTTGCATTTGCATGTGTCTAATAATTCCTTATACTGAGGTTTAGGCATGTCCTTTTTTTTTCTTTTCCTTTTTTATTAAAGAGTGAGTACAACTTCCCTCCTCTTATTGACTTCTTGAAAAATTTCTCATGTGTTGAATTTTCTTGCCTATTCCCTACCCCAGGGTATTTTTCAGGGCAGGGGTCATTTAGAGCCCTGCAGTCCTTGTGACTATTAAGCAAACATTAGCACTGGGTTTAAAGCTGCTGTTGTGGGAAAGAGCCACAAGGCGGCAGCATTATTACGTTCTCATCTCTTGTTACTAGGGCAACAGACTCTTCCTGGAGGTAGTGTTCCGAGGTTGTAAATTAGAGTGGAATGTGCTGGGACAAGCCCCCAGAAGTTTATGTCTCCTTACTTATGTTTGTTTTTTTAAATTTAATTTCTATTTCTTTTCGGAGTAAATTTGATTAGAGTGTTTTGATTGCCTGGCTGTACAGGATCTGCTCAGTGATTCATACATATGTCTGTTCATCTTCGGGTCCTCTTACCATGTATGTGATTACAAAATGTATATTTTAAAGGTATTGGTGATTATATAATTCATAGAGTTTATCTGTTACATGTTTTTATACACTTAACATACATTAGTATATGTATGTTAACCCCATAGTCCTAATTTACCCATCCTCCCACCTTTCATTTTGGCTAACCATTAGTTTATTTCATAAGTCTGTGAGTGGCTTTTTCTGTGGAAATATGTTCATTGGTAGCAATCGTAGGATAACATGTATAAATGTTATCATAGGATATTTGTCGTACCCTTTTGAGTTACTTAACCTTATATGATTATTTCTAGGCTCAACTGTAGTCCTGAAAACGGCATTGTTCATTTTTTTCCCGAGGCTACTATGCTCTTTGGTACGTATACCACTTCTTCTTTGTCCATTCATCTGTTTATGAACCCTTTTTCTGCTTCCATGTCTTGGCTATTTCAATATTGCTGCAGTGCACATTTGCCTGCCTGTGTCTTTCCGATTTAGGTGGTCTTAGGTTATAGGCCCAAAAGGTGACCTGCCGCATCATATGGTAGCTCAATTTTTACCTTTTCAAGAAACTCCATTCAGTTTGCGTTAGTGCTGTTACCACTTTACATCCCACCAGCAGCTAGAAGGTACACAGTTCTCTAAAACCCCTTCAGCATTTATAGTTTGTAGACATTTTGCTAATGGAAATGACTGGTGTGAGCTGAAACCTTTTTGAAATTGAATTTGCATGTGTCTAATAATTCCTTATACTGAGCTTTAGGCATGTCCTTTTTTTTCTTTTCCTTTTTTTTTAAAGAATGAGTACAACTTCCCTCCTCTTATTGACATCTTGAAAAATTTCTCATGTGTTGAATTTTCTTGCCTATTCCCTACCCCAGGGCATTTTTCAGGCCAGGTGTCATTTAGATCCCTGCAGTCCTTGTGACTATTAAGCAACCATTAGCACTGGGTTTAAAGCTGCTGTTGTGGGAAAGAGCCACAAGGCGGCAGCATTATTACGTTCTCATCTCTTGTTACTAGGGCAACAGAATCTTCCTGGAGGTAGTGTTCCGAAGTTGTAAATTAGAGTGGAATGTGCTGGGACAAGCCCCCAGAAGTTTATGTCTCCTTACTTAGGTTTGTTTTTTAAATTAAATT
Organism: Balaenoptera borealis; assembly: GCF_965194805.1. Classification (NCBI taxonomy): domain Eukaryota; kingdom Metazoa; phylum Chordata; class Mammalia; order Artiodactyla; family Balaenopteridae; genus Balaenoptera; species Balaenoptera borealis. The sequence continues at coordinate 4,295 of NW_028123917.1, read as the reverse complement.
TCTATTTCTTATCGGAGTAACTTTGATTAGAGTGTTTTGATTGTCTGGCTGTACAGAAACTGCTCAATGATTCCTACATATGTCTGTTCATCTTTGGATTCTGTTACCATGTATGTTATTACAGAATGTATATTTTAAAGGTATTGGTGATTATATAATACATACAGTTTATCTGTTATATGTTTTTATACACTTAACATACATTAGTATATGTATGTTAACCCCATAGTCCTAATTTACCCATCCTCCCACCTTTCATTTTGGCTAACAATTAGTTTATTTCATAAGTCTGTGAGTGTCTTTTTCTGTGGAAATATGTTCATTGGTAGCAATCTTAGGATAACATGTATAAATGATATCATAGGATATTTGTCATACCCTTTTGACTTACTTAACCTTATATGATTATTTCTAGGCTCAACTCTAGTCCTTAAAACGGCATTGTTCATTTTTTCTCCGAGGCTACTATTGCATTCTGTCCATATACCGCTTCTTCTCTGTCCATTCATCTGTTTATGGACATTTTTTTTGCTTCCATGTCTTTGCTATTTCCATATTGCTGCAGTGCACATTTGACTGCCTGTGTCTTTCCGATTCTGGTAGTCTTAGGTTATAAGCCGAAGAGGTGCCCTGCCGCATCATATGGTAGCTCAATTTTTACCTTTTCAAGCAGCTCCATTCAGTTTGCGTTAGTGCTGTTACCACTTTACATCCCAGCAGCAGATAGAAGGTATACATTTCTCTAAAACCCTTCTTTCAGCATTTATACTTTGTAGACTTTTTGCTGATGGCCATTTGACTGGTGTGAGCTGAAACCTTTTTGGAGGTTGGATACGCATGTGGCGAATAATTCCTTATACTGATCTTTAGGCATATCCTTTTTCTTCTTTTCCTTTTTTTGTTAAAGTGTGAGTACAACTTCCCTCTTCATATTCACTTTTTGAAAAATTTCTCATGTGTTGAATTTTCTTGCGTATTCCCTACCCCAGGGCATTTTTTGAGGGCAGGTGTCATTTAGACCCCTGCAGTCGTTTTGACTATTAAGCAACCATTAGCACTGGGTTTAAAGCTGCTGTTGTGGGAAACAGCCACAAGGCGGCAGCATTATTACGTTCTCAACTCTTGTTACTATGGCAACAGAGTCTTCCTGGAGGTAGTGTTCCGAGGTTGTAAATTAGAGTGGAATGTGCTGGGACAAGCCTCCAGAAGTTTATGTCTCCTTACTTAGGTTTGTTTTTTAAATTTAATTTCTATTTCTTATCAGAGTAAATTTGATTTTAGTGTTTTGATTGCCTGGCTGTACAGAATCTGCTCAATGATTCATACATATGTCTGTTCATCCTCGGGTCCTGTTACCATGTATGTGATTACAAAATGTATATTTTAAAGGTATTGGTGATTATATAATTCATACAGTTTATCTGTTATATGTTTTTATACACTTAACATACATTAGTATATGTATGTTAACCCCATAGTCCTAGTTAACCCATCCTCCCACCTTTCATTTTGGCTAACCATTAGTTTATTTCATAAGTCTGTGAGTGTCTTTTTCTGTGGAAATATGTTCATTGGTAGCAATCTTAGGATAACATGTATAAATGTTATCATAGGATATTTGTCGTACCCTTTTGAGTTACTTAAGCTTATATGATTATTTCTAGGCTCAACTGTAGTCCTGAAAACGGCATTGTTCATTTTTTTCCCGAGGCTACTATTCTATTTGGTACGTATACCACTTCTTCTTTGTCCATTCATCTGTTTATGAACCTTTTTTCTGCTTCCATGTCTTGGCTATTTCAATATTGCTGCAGTGCTCATTTGCCTGCCTGTGTCTTTCCGATTCAGGTGGTCTTAGGTTATAGGCCCAAAAGGTGACCTGCCGCATCATATGGTAGCTCAATTTTTATCTTTTCAAGCAGCTCCATTCAGTTTGTGTTAGTGCTGTTACCACTTTACATCCCACCAGCAGCTAGAAGGTACACAGTTCTCTAAAACCCCTTCAGCATTTATAGTTTGTAGACATTTTGCTGATGGAAACGATTGGTGTGAGCTGAAACCTTTTTCCATTTGAATTTGCATGTGTCTAATAATTCATTCTACTGAGCTTTAGGCATGTCCTTTTTTTTCTTTTCCTTTTTTTTTAAAGAGTGAGTACAACTTCCCTCCTCTTATTGATTTCTTGAAAAATTTCTCATGTGTTGAATATTCTTGCCTATTCCTTACCCCAGGGCATTTTTCAGGGCAGGTGTCATTTAGAGCCCTGCAGTCCATGTGACTATTAAGCAACCATTAGCACTGGGTTTAAAGCTGCTGTTGTGAGAAAGAGCCACAAGGCGGCAGCATTATTACGTTCTCATCTCTTGTTACTAGGGCAACAGAATCTTCCTGGAGGTAGTGTTCCGAGGTTATAAATTAGAGTGGAATGTGCTGGGACAAGCCCCCAGAAGTTTATGTCTCCTTACTTAGGTTTGTTTTTTAAATTTAATTTCTATTTCTTATCGGAGTAAATTTGATTAGAGTGTTTTGATTGTCTGGCTGTACAGAAACTGCTCAATGATTCCTACATATGTCTGTTCATCTTCGGATTCTGTTACCATGTATGTGATTACAGAATGTATATTTTAAAGGTATTGGTGATTATATAATTCATACAGTTTATCTGTTATATGTTTTTATACACTTAACATACATTAGTATATGTATGTTAACCCCATAGTCCTAATTTACCCGTCCTCCCACCTTTCATTTTGGCTAACAATTAGTTTATTTCATAAGTCTGTGAGTGTCTTTTTCTGTGGAAATATGTTCATTGGTAGCAATCTTAGGATAACATGTATAAATGATATCATAGGATAATTGTCATACCCTTTTGACTTACTTAACCTTATATGATTATTTCTAGGCTCTACTGTAGTCCTGAAAACGGCATTGTTCATTTTTTCCACGAGGCTACTATTCCATTCTGTCCATATACCACTTCTTCTCTGTCCATTCATCTGTTTATTGACATTTTTTTTGCTTCCATGTCTTTGCTATTTCAATATTGCTGCAGTGCACATTTGACTGCCTGTGTCTTTCCGATTCTGGTAGTCTTAGGTTATAAGCCCAAGAGGTGCCCTGCCGCATCATATGGTAGCTCAATTTTTACCTTTTCAAGCAGCTCCATTCAGTTTGCGTTAGTGCTGTTACCACTTTACATCCCACCAGCAGCTAGAAGGTACACAGTTCTCTAAAACCCCTTCAGCATTTATAGTTTATAGACATTTTGCTGATGGAAATGACTGGTGTGAGCTGAAACCTTGTTGAATTTGAATTTGCATGTGTCTAATAATTCCTTATACTGAGCTTTAGGCATGTCCTTTTTTTTCTTTTCCTTTTTTTTTAAAGAGTGAGTACAACTTCCCTCCTCTTATTGACTTCTTGAAAAATTTCTCATGTGTTGAATTTTCTTGCCTATTCCCTACCCCAGGGCATTTTTCAGGGCAGGGGTCATTTAGAGCCCTGCAGTCCTTGTGACTATTAAGCAAACATTAGCACTGGGTTTAAAGCAGCTGTTGTGGGAAAGAGCCACAAGGCGGCAGCATTATTACGTTCTCATCTCTTGTTACTAGGGCAACAGACTCTTCCTGGAGGTAGTGTTCCGAGGTTGTAAATTAGAGTGGAATGTGCTGGGACAAGCCCCCAGAAGTTTATGTCTCCTTACTTATGTTTGTTTTTTTAAATTTAATTTCTATTTCTTATCGGAGTAAATTTGATTAGAGTGTTTTGATTGCCTGGCTGTACAGGATCTGCTCAGTGATTCATACATATGTCTGTTCATCTTCGGGTCCTCTTACCATGTATGTGATTACAAAATGTATATTTTAAAGGTATTGGTGATTATATAATTCATACAGTTTATCTGTTACATGTTTTTATACACTTAACATACATTAGTATATGTACGTTAACCCCATAGTCCTAATTTACCCATCCTCCCACCTTTCATTTTGGCTAACCATTAGTTTATTTCATAAGTCTGTGAGTGGCTTTTTCTGTGGAAATATGTTCATTGGTAGCAATCGTAGGATAACATGTATAAATGTTATCATAGGATATTTGTCGTACCCTTTTGAGTTACTTAACCTTATATGATTATTTCTAGGCTCAACTGTAGTCCTGAAAACGGCATTGTTCATTTTTTTCCCGAGGCTACTATTCTATTTGGTACGTATACCACTTCTTCTTTGTCCATTCATCTGTTTATGAACCCTTTTTCTGCTTCCATGTCTTGGCTATTTCAATATTGCTGC